>NC_042616.1:631982000-632582000 GCF_901001135.1 Rhinatrema bivittatum
TGTTTCTTATAAATAGTATTTGGGTTACGTTTTAGATTATGATCTTAGTTTTCCTCACATCATGGATTTGATCTATAGCTGATTATTAACTTGTTCATGTTCTATTGGATATTTCTTTAGAATTTTTGTTTTTCATATCAGTTTGTGATTTCCTTTTTTCAAATTTATCTTGTATGTAATTTGAAACAGCATAAATAAAAAAATTTGAAAAAAAAAAAGAATTTACAGTGAGCTCCAAAAAAGGACTGAAAATCTGCAAACAACAAACAGGGAAAAAGAAAAAAAAATTTCACAGTAAAACTAATTGATTTAGTTTGGCTAAAGAGTTAAACACTGTCAGGCTAAGGCACAGGTTAACCTGTTGTTGGATGTGCGTCCATAACCCCTAATGCAATAAGGGGATTAGTGCATCCAAACACGCATTCAAACCAAGGCGTATCTAATAGTGCTCCATCACATGTAAATGCCATGTTGATGAGGCAATTAGCTATTACCCTCCCCCTCCCCACAATGTATAAAATAACCGTGTGCCTGACGTGCACATTTTAATCCTCAAAAATTAACTCTAGCCCTATAGCTGGCATTAAGTTTTGAGGAGCCCCAAAAGCTGAACTGAAAAGCAGAAAATACTGTTGTGGTTTCTCAGACTTAATATTGTGGCAATATTAAGTTGGAGGAACCACAGAAAGCAGCAACGTGAAAAAAAAAAGTCTTGACGGCAGTCAGGTTAGGAAAAAGGATGCTCAATTTATGACCGTCCATTTTCCTAACCCATGGCTATGCACGGGTTAGGAAAATGGACACTTGTAAAACTGAGCATCACAGTTACTTCTCTTGAGCGCCCGATACCAAGGAGACGCTAGGGATGCGCAATTTCCCCTTGCGCCTCCTTTTTAACACAGAGGCTCATTTGCCTACTCATCACGCTCCCAGGAGAGGTGGATATATGTGTGTTAGGAAAGCGAGCACTCAATCATGAGTGCCAGCTTTTCCAGCGCAGATATTGATTGGCCTGTGTATCTTTCTCGGTCAGATCTGAGGGTCCCGAGTATCGTTTTGCTGTCAACACACAGCTGTATATCCCAGCTGAAGTGATCCTCCAACTGCCACAGCTGGCTCCTCTCACAGAAGGATGTCAGCATCTGTGATGCCAATAGCTCCTTCTGGATCAGAGATTAACCATGTCAATTCTTACTAGCTCACAGAACACTGTGCTATTATGCTGCTACCTGCTGTCTAACTTAAACATCATCAGGGAAAGAAAAGTTTCTCACAGTATAAAAGTTTCTCACAGTATAAAACATCATCAGGGAAAGAAAAGTTTCTCACAGTATAAAATGGCAGACAGTGTTAATAGTTAAAGCTCCTGCTTTGCCACAACTTATTCCTTTATCTACTGGATATTGTCATTTTACCATGTTATAACTTGAGAACAAAGCGCTAGTACACTTCGGTTAAGAGAACAGAATTAAGCATTTCTTTAAATAAAATGCATTTTTGACCATGACTCTAAACTAGCTGGATTTACAAGTGCTACTAATGTGATGATTACCAGCCCTTCTGAGGCCCAAAGGAATCATGTCCATTGTATCCCAGGTCACTTCTGACTGAATCCACCTTAAATCTTAAAACATGTCAGGGTTAACATCTCAGCCTCAGTGTGATGCTAGGCAAAGACTTTGTAAATAGAAGGAAAATATATTCTTTGCTTACATAGTCTTGTGCTCTTAAAGGTAGATTTTTAAAATGGCGAGGAGGCGTCCATGTGCATGTGGTTCCCAGCGCGCGCACATTGATGCCCGATTTTATAACGTGCACACCAACACGCGCATGTTAGAAAATCAGCTACCCGAATGCACGCCCGATTTTATATATTTTCTTGGCAAATGCCGACTTGCGCGCATGGGGGGGGGGGGGTGTTCATTTAAAAAAAAACCAAAAACGTGTGATGATATGGGCCTTTCCCCAGTTCCCTCCCAGTCCATTCCAATAAAGAAGCAGACTGAGAGGGAACTTCCTACACCCCCTACCTATCCTTCCTGCCTTTTCCCCTCTCCTCCTCGACCTCTAAAGCCCCTCTAATAAGTTTTTTTTTCCTATACTTTCCTGCTCTCCAGAGCAGTAGTAAGTAGAGCGCACCGGCTGGCTGCATGCACGCACTGTCCCAGCCGGCCCCCGCCCCCTGCCGGCCCCTTTTATAGAAAACGTTGTTGTGCACATACAGAGAGATGTGTGCGGCCCGGCGAAGCGCATATCTCCCCATTTTGGCGCACACCGGGCTTTAAAAATTATCCCGTTAGTTTAAACTGTTGTCTAATTTGAAAGGTGAGTACTGTACTTATTATATACAGTTTAAGTAACAACAATCTTGCTTTGTATAATGCATGTTAAGTAAAAAAAACTTAACCACCTTGTTTCTAATATTTGAGACAGAGTTACAATCAAATTATTCACAAATTTAAATGCAATGTGTTTAATTCAGCGCAACAAGCATAACACTAAAAAAATGCAATTATTTCATTATGCAACTAAAAAGCATGTTGCAGCAGACAGGGATAAGCTCATGCAGTTGGTATGATAAAGTATTTTGTATATGAAATATTTGTAACAAATGGTACCTCATACAACTGAAATTTTGGATGCATGCATTTATCTTATTATTGATCACAAGTAGGCAAGCACCTTAATTCATACCTTTGATTTACTTGATTCTCAAGTTGCTGTATTTTTTCTAAAAGATTTTTTTCAATAGCTTCTTTCTGTAATTCAAACTCTTTCAGGGCAACTTGAACTGCTTCCTGCTTTTCACAACAGAATTTTTGAAGTAGAACCTGTTTGTCTTGCTCTTGAGAAACCAATAAGTGCTTTTTTTCCGCTTCAGTTTTAAGGATAGCAGCTTCATAGTTTTCTTTCTGTTCCTGGAGTGCGATGCCTTCCCCTTCTTTTTGTTTTTCAAGTACTTTCAGTTGCTCCTCTAACTTGCTCATTAGTTCTACTATTTGTTCTTGTAATTGTTTCTCTACTTGTGATGTTTGTTGATGTAGAGAGGTTACCTTGTTTAGTTCAGCTCTAAGCAAAATTACTTCCTCTTCATGCCTGTTCACTAACTCTGAAATGCATTGGTCTTTTTCAGTTGCCATTAAAGTTCTTAGTTCTGCTAAGCCCACTTCAAACTCATCATTATTAACCTGAATCCTCTGATTTAGTCTTCTTATCTCCTGTCTTAAACTCTCAGTTTCTTCTTCAATCTGAGACTTTAAGCTTTCTTGTTGCTGGGCTTTAAGTTCCTCCAACAGCAATTTAATGTCATCCGTTTCTGCCTCTTTTAGCGCCAGTTCAACTTCTAACTTACATCGCAAATCAGAAAGTTCAGAAACTTTAAGTCTTAACTCTTGCACCTGCTGCTCTTTTTCATGAAAAACTAAAACATGAGATTCTTGCAACTGGTTAAGCTGTAGTTGATTTTCTTTCTTTATTTTCTCCAGCTGTTCCATTTGTTCAGTTGTTACCTTTTCAAGTTCCTGTGCATGCCTGAACAGCAGGTTCTTTTCCAGTTCCTTTAAATGAGTCTGTTCTAAACTCTGAAGCTCTTCTTTCAGAACTCTTATTTTCTCATCATTTTCAATATGAAGCATCTTTAATTCTTCTAATATCTTTTCTCTTGACTGTTTCAAATTCTGAAGTTCATTACATTGATCTTTCACTGTGTTTTCCAAGTCAATCAATTTCTGATCTTGTTCACTGTGCAAGCACACAAATGCTTCTTTTTCATTCTTTACTAAAGCAAATTCATTGTCTTTATTTTGCAAGATTTCCTCAAGATCTATTAAATCTCCTTTCAACTTGCTTATCTTTTTATCTTTTTCTTCTCTATCCTCATGTAATGTTTTAAGTCTATTTTCATATTCATCTTTTAAAATCAACAATTCTTTCTGATATTTTTCTTTTAAAGTTGTTTCAATAGAAATATTTATTTTTTCAATAATATTTCTTATTTCTAATGATACACATTTTAAAGTACTAGTAAAATCACACTGTTCTTTTTCTACAAGTGTTCTGAAGTGACACAAGTCTTCCTTGATATTTCTCAAACTGAACTGTGATTCCAAAGCAGCAACTCTACATTTTTCCATGAAAGTGTTCAAAGATACATTCTCTATGTAATCCTCCTTAACATAATCTTTTGTGACTTGCATGCGTCGATTGTCTATAGCATTGATAACTGATGAGTACAGTGATTCTACCATCATTTCTGGACTCTGCGGATCACTTATTACATTTGGAGAAGCAGGATTTTCTTCTATGACAAATTCATTTACAGCTGACATAAAATCAGATTCTGGACTCTCTGCAAGTGAGTCCAAGTCTAAAGATCCTTGCTTAAGTGCCTGCTCTATGTTTGGATGAACAATTGTTTCAAAATCAAAGGTATGGGCATCAATGCTATCTGGTGACAATTCTTCTAGTGGAGCTGGGAGGCTAACAGGAGGACATAGGGGACCCTGAAGATTGAGTGATGAAGGTGTTCTAGAAGAGGTAGCAGCTGTAGCTCCTGCTGTACTTTCCAACGCTGGTGCTGTAACAGGTTGTGGTGATGGCTGACTATTAGAAGCCTGAAAGTAATAAATAAGAAAAGCTTACAAAATATGGAAACTATACATTTTATTATGATATTGTTACTCAATAAAAAATGAATATTAACATTAAAAATCTGCATTGTATTAGCTTTTATAATCAAATTTACATTTAAAAAAGTCAACATTCAGGTCAAGTTTTTTTGGGGGGAACAAAAATAAACATTACAAGGAGAAGGCAAGTAAGGAAGAAAATTAAGCAAAACTCTCCACAGAGTGTATCGCTCCATGGTGAGACCGCACCTTGAATACTGTGTACAATTCTGGTCGCCGCATCTCAAAAAAGATATAATTGCGATGGAGAAGGTACAGAGAAGGGCTACCAAAATGATAAGGGGAATGGAACAGCTCCCCTATGAGGAAAGACTAAAGAGGTTAGGACTTTTCAGCTTGGAGAAGAGACGGCTGAAGGGGGATATGATAGAGATGTTTAAAATTATGAAAGGTCTAGAATGGGTAGATGTGAATCGGTTATTTACTCTTTCGGATAGTAGAAAGACTAGGGGGTACTCCATGAAGTTAGCATGGGGCACATTTAAAACTAATCGGAGAAGGTTCTTTTTTACTCAACGCACAATTAAACTCTGGAATTTGTTGCCAGAGGATGTGGTTAGTGCAGTTAGTATAGCTGTGTTTAAAAAAGGATTGGATAAGTTCTTGGAGGAGAAGTCCATTACCTGCTATTAAGTTCACTTAGAGAATAGCCACTGCCATTAGCATGGAATAGACTTAGTTTTTGGGTACTTGCCAGGTTCTTATGGACTGGATTGGCCATTGTTGGAAACAGGATGCTGGGCTTGATGGACCCTTGGTCTGACCCAGTATGGCATGTTCTTACCTTTAATTCAGAATAGTTGGGGGCAACAGTCTATCAAGATAAACTAAGTTTTTCCGTGGTGGGCTCCATCCTCGATGTCACCCATTTGTGAGGACAACCATCCTGCTTGTCCTGTGAGAAACTATATTTCCAGATAATCAAAGTTTCCCCTTTGCGGGTGCCTCTCAATTCCCTACCCCAAATAGCATAATTCGACCCCCTCCATACCACTCCCTGTGGCCCAGTCTGACTTAGCTCTTCTGTTACCTACTCTTCTAGCTGCCAATACCTCTCCCTTCCATGTGACTCACAATCTCAGCTACTTAAACCACATTTAGATTTCATCTGTGGAGCACCATGCAGTTCAAACAGATGAACTGAGACTCTTAACATTGAGTGGTTCAGGGCCTAGCCCCAAATCTGTGCAGCTTCTTGACAAAGGAGATACGAGCCCGTACCTCCTTGTTTGTTGATGTACCACATGGCTACTGTGTTGTCCGTTTGGATGAGAACAGTCTTGTGTGAAAGGCAGTCCTTGAACGCATGTAGCTCATAACGTATAGCTCTAAGCTCCAGGAAATTGATTTGAAATGTTGCTTCGAGTCTTGTCCAAGTTCCTGGAGTTTGGAGAGTGTCTATGTGTGCTCCCCAACCCAAGGTGGATGCATCTGTAGTTAAGGTTATCTGTGGGACTGGTTGTTGAAAGGGTAGGCCCTTGCGCAAATTGTCCTTGTTTTCCCAGCAGAGTAGAGAAGAACGTAGCTGGTTGGTTATTTGAATTAGAGAATGTAGCGGTTGAATGGCTTGGATCGATTGTGATCGTAATGTCCATTGGGTTACTCTCATGGCGAGCCTTGCCATAGGAGTGACATGAACCGTGGAGACCATATGGCCTAGTAAGGTTAGAAACTGATGAGCTGTTGCTTGTTTCCTTGAGCGAATCGAGTTTGCCAACAGGGATAATCTTTCTGCTCGATCTTCGGGTAGAAAGGCTTTTGATAGGATAGTGTTCAAGTCCACACCTATGAATTGAAGTAGGTGAGATGGAATAAGGTGGGATTTTTGATAATTGATGAGGAATCCCACAGAGTGAAGTAGGGAAATTGTTCGATTGAGAGAGGTGAGAGCTCCCTCTTGAGAGTGACTCCTGATGAGCCAGTCGTCTAGATATGGAAAGACATGCACACTTTGCTTGCGTAAATGTGCTGCTATTACTGCCAGACATTTGGTGAATACTCTGAAAGCAGAGGCAAGTCCGAATGGCAGTACTTTGTACTGGAAATGTTCATGACCTACCATGAAGCGCAGATATTTTCGATGAGGAGGACATATTGGAATGTGAGCATAAGCGTCTTGAAGGTCCAGAGAACAAAGCCAGTCTCCTGTTTGAAGAAGTGGAAGCATGGTGCCTAGAGAAACCATCCTGAACTTTTCTTTTTTTTAGAAATTTGTTGAGATTTCTGAGGTCTAGGATGGGATGTAGGCCTCCGGTTTTCTTTGGAATGAGGAAATAACGTGAATAGAATCCCCTTCCTTTCTGAGACCTGGGTACCAGCTCTACAGCCCTGGCTCTCAGAAGGATGGATAATTCTAGTTGTAGTTGAAGCGTGTGATTTTCGCTGAGATGAGAGTGACTCTGTGGAAAATCTTGGGGAATTGAAATGAAATTGAGTTGATATCCTCGGTCTATTATTGACAGGACCTATTGGTCCGATGTTATTGATGTCCAATTGTTGTAAAACTTGGATAGTCTGCCTCCCACTGGTAGTTCCGGCTGAGGATTTGAGTAAAGGCTTCGTTCTCTGGATGTAATTTCAAAATCCAGTAGCAGGTCCAGTTTGCGGAGCTGGTTGGGGCCTAGCTGTTCTCTGTTGCCTCGGCTGTGGTCTTTGCTGGGGTCTGGAAGGCCTAGGTCTGGATGCAGGAGGGTAATAACTCCGTTGTTAGTAGAAAGGCCGTCTGGTGTCTCTTCGTGGAGGTCTGCGGCTAGTATGTGTGGAAGAATCATGTGGGAGGGAGGATAGCTGTCGTAAAGTTTCTGTGTGTTCTCTTAATTGAGACACAGCATCCTGTACCTTGGATCCAAATAAGTTGTCTCCCAGGCAAGGGAGATCGACTAGTTTATCCTGCACCTCTGGCCTTAGATCTGAGGCTTTGAGCCAGGCCCACCTCCTGGAACTGATGCCTGACGCAGCAACTCTTGAAGCCGTCTCATAGCCATCATAGGCGGCTCGGACCTCATGCTTACCGGCGTCTAAACCTTTGTTTATAATAGCTTGTGCAGCTTCCTGGTATTGAGTAGGAAGGGATGGAACAAACTCCTCTATTTGTTTCCAGAGGTTTCTCTGGTACTGGGTCATATATAGGTGGTATGATGAAATTCTGGAGTTTAGCACTGCACCTTGAAAAACCTTACAGCCCAGTTGATCCAGGAATCTATTGTCTTTACCTGGAGGTATAGATGAGTGGACCCTTGTTCTTCTGGACTTCTTTTGCGCCGATTCTACAACCACTGAGAGGTGGGGAAGTTGTGTTTTTTGATAAGCTGGTGTGGAGTGTACAAGATAAGTAGTATCCACCCTTTTATTTACCACAGGAACCATGCAGGGATGCTCCCAGAGACGTTGCTATAGTTGCAATAGGACATCATGGATAGGAATTGCAACAGTTTGTTTAGGAGGGTCGACAACTTGGAGTACCTCCAAAGTTTGTTGTCTGGCATCCTGCTCTGCTTGTAGTTTGAAAGGGGTGGAATCTGCCATCTCCTGTACAAAAGTTGGAAAAGAAAAATCCTCCAGAGGGGATTGTTTCCTGGCATGAGGTGGTGACGGATCAGACATAAATGCCTCTGATGAGGCATCTGAGTCAGTGTCAGACCAAGTGTCATAGTCTGGAGGTCGCTGATGAGTAGGTGTAGTCCTATGAGGAGGAGGAACACCAGAGGGTCCTGGCAAAGGGTAATCAAGTGGAGTGTCCTCTACATCCTCTTCTATAGGGTTAGATGGCAAGGAGGCTAGCAAATCTTGCTATCGCTTGGTAAGGATACCATGCAGCGCTGCTTCTGCAGAACTTGTAACTTCAGGCACTGTTAGTGGATGTTTAGGCATCGAAGGTTTTGATTTAGTCGATGTCTTCTGTTTTGATAGCAATGCTTTTTTAGCCGGAGGTAAGTTGGGTGCCGTAATGTAAACGGATATCGGCTATGGAATCGACGAAATGGTCGACATCGATGTAGATAAAAAGGAGAACATCGATATGGGAGTAGTCATCGAGGGTATCGATGGTACTGAAGATATTGGCAGATGGAATTTCCGATGATGACAACAGCATCGAGAGAGGCATCGATACGGATGTTATTGGTATCGATGACGTAAGCGGAGACAGCACCGGAATTGGGGTGCTCACCGGCATCGGCACGATCGCCGAAACTTGTGCCTGTAAGGCTTCCATCACTACTTGCCTGATGAGGACTGTTAAGTCTTGCGGAGGTGACGGTAGTAGCGATGTCGATGTAGGCGTCAATATCGATGCTTTCGATGATGGCACCGTGGGCGTGGAGGTTAGCGGCACATCGCCATCTTTATGCCACTTTGCAGTCGGTTTTCCTGGGGGGAGAAGCAACAGTGAAGCCGAGGATCGACGATGTCAATGTTTGTGTCTAGGCCTTGGTTCTGAGACTGACCTTGTCGATGACGTCGACGGGGCTGGCGATGATGCATCTCCGGATCCTTCTAGGTGCCGTTTTTTAAGAAGGAGTTTCTTTGTGACTCCTGTTGGAGATGATTTCGTCGAAGTAGAAGGTGAGGGAACTAGCTAAAGATGGAAAAGATGTGTCATCTTTTCCTGTTGGTGTTTCCTACCTTTCGGGGTCATCTCCTGACATTGTTGGCATGATGAAATATCATGCTTTTCACCTAAACAGATCACACATTCAAGATGTGGATCTGTTATTGACATGGTCCGATTACAGACCGGGCATTTTTTGAAGCCCGAAGCCATGTCACTATCGACGGCCGTCAAAAGAATTCTGTGAGAAAAAATTCAATGTGAAAGCAAAAAACGCTATTAGTTTTGCCACCGTTCAGTGACAAACGTGAAGTGAGACCCCAAATGGGAAAAAAATATGAGAAAAATAAGTGCCTTTTCAGTCAGAATTGTGAGTAAACTCACAGGGCTCCTGTCTCCGCGATGCTCACAGCAGCGCGGAAAAATGAAGACCGGAGTGAGACCCCTGTGGCAGAGAATATCATGGCATGCTAGGCATGCTCAGTAGCCTCAGACTGCCAGTCAAAAGTTTCTAGAAACTTTGACAGAAGTTTTTCCCGCGATAGGGCTCCATCAGTGACATCACCCATATGTGAGGACTAGCATCCTGCTTGTCCTGGGATAAAATAAATTATCTTTTGGTCATCATTACTACCTCCTACTACTTGCTTATCCACCAAAAAAGTCTCCAACTGTAAAGGGTCAGAGAAACTATTTATTACCTTGATAGTTCACTAAACATAAATAAGGATACTTTAAAAAAAAAAAAAAAACTTGCTCCTATAGCAAGGAACTTGACTTTCAAGGAAAGGAAATGTCTCGTCTTTGCCTGAGTGGCACGGGAGACATCAGGAAAAATTAAGATTCTCTGACCACAAAAATTCAAATCTTTATGTTTTAGGAAAACCCTAAACAATTTATCTTTGTCAGCTTCCATTAAAAAGGACACAAATAAGGTTGCCCTCTTATGAATAATATCAATTGACTCCTCGAGGAAGGTCGAGACTCCAATACTAGGGGATTCGGTACTTTCCTCTTCTTCAGTTTTATTAGGAAAATAAAAGATTTTTGAAATTGCTGGAATCTCTCTCTCTTCATATTGCATTACTTCCTTTAAGTATTTCTTAAACATTTCAAACGGCGACAAAAGCCTAGTCTTAGGGAAGTTAATTAAATGCAAGTTCTTGTATCTCATTATATTCTCCAAATTTTCTAACTCTCTATGGATAGAGGTACTATCTCTAATATGAGCAGCCAGTAGAGTGAGTTACATAATAGCTGGACTGCTTGGAATTTTCCAGAAACTGGGAGTTCAGATAAAATGTGCCCTTCTCTATTACATTTTAAAGGTAATTCTGAAAGCCATTTCTGAAGGTATAAGAGTGCTTTATCCACTGAAATGAGTTTTTAGAAAATTACCTGCAGTGAGAATAGATATTCCCAGGGATGGGGCTGGGGAAGGACTTGAACTTAAGTGCATACTTTTGAATTTTCTTGGTAAAACTACCTTCACAAATTAGCAAGTGTAAATGTGTGCAAGTAGTTTTCCTGAGATAATTGTCAAAATGAAACATATGCATACTTTCACTTTGAAAATTGGTACAAAGTCCGTAGGTATAAAGTACCCACAGACTTTGAACCAATGTGGGCAATTAGAACATTATCACTCAATATATAACTATTAATAAATCTATAATTATTCCTCTCTGTAGCCACAAGCTCCTTCGGCTTCTTCCATTCTTAAATTCATATCCACAATGTGGTAAGGCAGTGGGGCAAGAGCTGAAAGATCAGGATATTATCAATAGAGATAAGGAGGTGACAATACTTCTGTACAGGCCACTGGATGGACCTAAGCTGACAAACTGTGTCCAAATTTAGAGGCTGTAACTCCAAAGGATACAGATAGATTAGAAGCAGCCCAGAAAAGGGCAACAAAGATGGTGCAGAGTCAGCATCATATGCTCTATGAACTAAGACTTAGGAATCTATTTACTAATGGGCATCAGGATTCATATGCAGTTAATGCGCATGTTGTCTAACAATGCGCAGGTAAATGACACTACAGAAGACATACCCAATGCTAACAAGCACATTATTCATCATTTCCAATTTGTTTATATTCCGCCTTTCAAACACTTCAAGCGGTATTAATGCTGGATTCACTATCCAGCATTATCAGCTAAGAAGCCTAACATAGAAACATAGAAATGACGGCAGAAGAAGACCAAACGGCCCATCCAGTCTGCCCAGCAAGCTTCACACATTTTTTTTCTCATACTTATCTGTTTCTCTTAGCTCTTTGGTTCTATTTCCCTTCCACCCCCACCATTAATGTAGAGGGCAGTGATGGAGCTGCATCCAAGTGAAATATCAAGCTTGATTAGTTAGGGGTAGTAACTGCCGCAATAAGCAAGCTACACCCATGCTTATTTGTTTTATCCAGACTATGTTATTCAGCCCTTATTGGTTGTTTTTCTTCTCCCTTGCCATTGAAGCAGAGAGCTATGCTGGATATGTGTGAAGTAACAGTAACATGGGCCACATGTGACTAGCTAAACTTAAGGCTGCAGTGTAAAATGAGAAATTACTACTTACCTGATCATTTCCTTTTCTTTAGGACAGTCAGATGAATCCACTTTTACCAGCAGATGGAGACAAAGCAAACTGACGTCACAGTATATATACCCCTGCAGTTACATCAGCCTGCCAGTATTCTCTTCAATAGCAGACTAGCAAAAAACTTGATTAAAAACAGACAACAATTTCAATACTCGGCCAACAGGCAATACTGAGCTCAGACAAGAATGTAATAATATTAGGCTAGGGACTGTACTAACACTTACCAGTAATCCCTGCAATATGTAGTCACACCGGAGGACCACATTACAATCATTCGGCAGCCAAGGGAGGTAAGATGGATTCATCTGACTGTCCTAAAGAAAAGGAAATGATCAGGTAAGTAGTAATTTCTCAATTCTTAGCATACAGTCAGATGGATCCTGAACAAGTGGGATGTACCCAAGCTACTCCCGAATAGGGCGGGAGGTTGCCCACCGTCCAGTCAAAACTGCAGGTGCAAATGCCGCATCCTTCCAGGCTTGCACATCCAGATGATAAAACCTGGAAAAGGTGTATAAGGAGGACCACATCGCAGCTTGGCAAATGTGGACAGGAGACAACAATTTCACCTCCACTCTTGACACTGCCTGAGCCCTAGTGGAATAGGCCCTAACCTGACTAGGTAACAGCTTCCCAGCATCCACGTATGCAGCTGTGACTATCTCCTTAATTCAGCGAGCTATTGTAGCCTGAGAGGCCGACTCTCCATGACTAGTATCGTTGTAAAAGACAACTAGGCAATCCAACTTCCGCATAGGCTCAGTAACTTCAAGATACCTGACAATTTGTCTCTTGACATCCAAGGGTTGCAACAGACGATACTCCTATACATCTCTCTGTCTACAGATGGCAGGGAGTTGGACTGATTTAAGTGAAACTCAATTACCTCCTTCGGTAAAAAGGAAGGAACAGTATGCAGTTGTACCACCCCTAGAGTCATCCAGAGGAATGGCTCCCAGCAAGACAAGGACTGCAGTTCAGAAACCCTACGCGCAGAATAAATTGCCACCGGGGGGGTGACGTCACGGACGGAGATGGAAGCTTAAAACGAGAGCTCCTGTCAATGCCTCTTTAATTCATCTGCAACAGAGATACCCCGACCGCGTTTTAAGCCTGAAAGTGCCTAGCACTGTCCCCGACGGTTTCGCCATGGCTGTGAAGAAAAAAAAGTGTCGACTTTCACCGCTTCTCTTACAACAAAGAGGAGAGAAGTGCAGCAGAGATCGGCAAAGCGGCCACGAGTGAAATACAAGATGGCACCAAACAGACAGCTATGAGCCCGGGAGCTGACGAAGCGAACAACAGCACTCCCGATCAGCTACACTCAGAGCACCCGACCCGGGCTGAATTTAGGGAATGGTTCGCTGGCTTAACAGCTGACATCAAAACATACAGACCAGGAAATGATGGCCATATGGAAGAGCTAAGAGAGGAAATGACTTCAATGGGACACAGAATTGATGACCTGGATACAAGCCTAGACGGTTGTGCTGAACTTTCCAAAAATAATAAAGCGGCTTGTGAAGAAAATCACTCTGAAATCCTCCAAATCAAGTCTAAACTGGCAGTCTTGGAAAATAGAGCAAGAAGGAGTAACCTGTGTTTTAGGGGCTTTGCGGAGAGCACAGGTACTGAAAACTGCTCTGAACTAATTCTAAAACTTCTGCCAACATTTGCTAACTACCACTAATTTGGAACCTGACTACACACTGCCGGTGATTAAAATTGACTGTGCACATAGAGCACTTCGGAATCCACAGCCCAACCGCAGTTGGGATATAATAGTCTGCTTTAATGACTTTACCTCTAAAGAGCTAGTGGCCAAGGAGGCCAGATCACAAAATGTTTGGAAGTGGGAATCTCAGGAAATCTCGATCTACCCAGACCTCACCCAGGCCATACTGCAAAGCAGACAGTCACTAAAGGAGATTACTACATTTCTTAGACAAAAGAACATCAGATACAGGTGGCTGCACCCCTTTGGCCTTAATATACAGCTAGGGGGCATCCCTCATAAGTTTTACTCACCAGCTGACGCTATTCCGGTGCTATCCCCACTGGGATATGCAAGCTCCCAGCAATCGACTAAATCTCATAAGGCCTCTGCCACAAGCTCTGCTAATCCTGCATGGCAAAGAGTGGGGAAGCGAAACAGCTGTCTACGGAAACACTCAGGCGGATCTCAGCACAGTCAAAGCTCAACTTGATCTTTGGAACAGTGGAAAAGCACTTTTCAATCCAACTCTGCTCTAATGTCCCGCGGGACGGTCATACTAGTTTGCTTATTTGATTGTGGGACAAAGTTGCTCGATGCTCCCGGATGGGAGGTCGGGGGTTCTCTACTGTTTATATTACTGTTTAAATTCAAATGTTTTACAGTTATCTATATGAGGCGGGGGCGGGCTGTCTCGGTCTGTGTTATCAACCCCCCAAAGGAAGGATGAGAAGAACCTGCAAGGAGGAACTGCAGATTCAGGGTGCATATATGAGTGTAATAGTAACCCTCATAGGATCAGTGCTGCAGTATGGATATGTATTGTGATGAGCATGATTAATGGCTTTCTATATTACAGGTCCTATCTATATCAGTGGAACGATTCCATTGGTGACATATGCACAGGGTATGCACATTTAAGCGATATTACTATAGTGTCTTCTTGTTTTCAGTATTCAAAATCGAATATACCAAATTCCTCTCCAGGCGGAGGTTGAAATTATGTACCCTATATTCTGCATTCCCTTAAGCTCTAATTTTCAGATAATCGCCAATTACTTGGAAAAATGACCAAACTATGCATCTTTTCTTTAAATGTAAAAGATCTCAATTCGTCACAAAAGAGGCACCGTTTGTATAAAGATCTTGACATGGCTAAGCCTGACTTAGTGTTCCTCCAGGAAACACACCTTTCCAGGAGGTATGAATTCTTAATGAAATCAGCTAAATTCCAAAAACAGTATTATACCCCCAGTAATAAAACAGCCAAATACACAGGGACGGGTATATTGTTTTCCAAAGGTTTTGTATTCGAAATCACCTTGTCCCTCCAAGATCCCCACAGAAGATACCTCTTAATGCATATTGTGGTGAATGGTACTACCTTCACTCTGGTAAACATATATGCTCCCAAGAAAGATCAGGCAGCCTTCTTCCACAAACTGCATCAAATTATCATACAACATAGAGTAGGTAATTTGATTGTGGGAGGTGATTTCAATGTAGCTCTATCCACATCCCTGGACACCTCCAAAGGGCGGACCTCCCTAACCAGGATACATGTTACGGCCCTTAAATCCCTCATGGATGACCTGCAATTGATAGATACCTGGCAGTTCAAATATCCTAGATCCCAATCATTTAGTTATTATTCCAAAGGGCATGACTCATACTTGAGGTTAGATTACTTAATGGTAGACAAAACACTCTCCCACTCTATCCAGAAATCTGAGATCGGTGTGATTTCATGGTCTGATCATGCACCTATACAGCTAGACCTATCCTACTCGGGAGATGAGCAAGGGCAGTGATTTTGGAGACTAAATGACTCATTACACGACCCAATTTATATCAAAGAAGTCTCCCAAGCTATTCAACATTTTTACAAAATAAATGCTGACTTGGTAGACTCGCCTGATAAGTGTGGGATTGTTTTAAAGCGTATATACGAGGTCACTTTATTTCTCGATCTTCATTTCAGAGAAAAAAGGATAATGAGACTCGATTTAACTTACGAGCTAATTTAGATACACTACCACAACAACACTCGTTAACTGGCTCCCTGACTGTATATCAATGACCAAAATGATAAAGGGAATGGAACAGCTCCCCTATGAGGAAAGACTAAAGAGGTTAGGACTTTTCAGCCTGGAGAAGAGACGACTGAGGGGGGATATGATAGAGTTGTTTAAAATCATGAGAGGTCTAGAACGGGTAGATGTGAATCGGTTATTTACTCTTTCGGATAGTAGAAAGACTAGGGGGCACTCCATGAAGTTAGCATGGGGCACATTTAAAACTAATCGGAGAAAGTTCTTTTTTACTCAATGCACAATTAGACTCTGGAATTTGTTGCCGGAGGATGTGGTTAGTGCAGTTAATATAGCTGTGTTTAAAAAAGGATTGGATAAGTTCTTGGAGAAGTCCATTACCTGCTATTAAGTTCACTTAAAGAATAGCCACTGCCATTAGCAATGGTTACATGGAATAGACTTAGTTTTTGGGTACTTGCCAGGTTCTTATGGCCTGGATTGGCCACTGTTGGAGACAGGATGCTGGGCTTGATGGACCCTTGGTCTGACCCAGTATGGCATGTTCTTTTGTTCTTATGACTCAATACAGCCAGAGAAGAATTAAATAGGCTAGAGGCGGCGCATATTGCTCACTCCCTTAACTTGACCCGCCAAGAATATTTCAAGGGAGGGGAGAAGGCATGGAAACTTCTCGCTAATAGATTAAAGAAAATCGCATATCTAAATCATATACTTAAAATAAAAAAATGAGACAGGGCAGATTCTGACCATTAACTCGGATATAAGCCAGCAATTTCTCAAATTTTACCAAAAAGCTATATAGGGAGGATCCGAGATAACTATGGAAAATATACGATCATATTTAGATTCTTTCTCACTGCCTCGCCTGACAAGGGAAATGAGGACAAAGTTGAACGCCGAAATATCCTCCGCTGAACTCATAGCAGCTATTAGAAATCTTAAAGTGGGAAAAGCCCCGGGTCCCGATGGATTAACGGCTAAATTCTATAAAGTTTTCGCCCCTTACTTGGTTACCCACCTACAGAAGCTTTTTAACTATTTACGATCAGGAGGATCTCTATTGCCTGACTCTAATCTGGCAGGTATTACAATTATTGCCAAGCCAGGAAGAGATCCGACCAATTGTGGTTCCTATAGACCCATATCACTGATTAATCTGGATCTAAAATTACTGGCCAAAGTATTGGCGGATCGACTAAATTGTTTTATAGCACAAATTATACAGCTTGATCAAGCTGGCTTTATCTTGGGTAGGATGGCCAGTGACAACGTGCGGAAGATTCTTAACATAATCTGGGGGACGCATAGACAATCAAGACCCACACTATTGCTAGCTATAGACGCTGAGAAGGCTTTCAATATGGTCCATTGGCCTTTTCTCTTTACTACCCTGGAGAACATGGAATTTGGCTCTTCCTTCTTAAATTGGATGCATGCCCTATACAATAACCCCAAAGCATGCCTAAAAATCAATGGGGGTTATTCCGACACGTTTCATGTACAACGGGGAACTAGACAGGGCTGTCTCCTATCTCCTATCCTTCTTTGCAACTTTTATTTATTTATTTAACGTATTTATATACCGTTTACCAATATAAAAAATTGATCAAAACGGTTTACAGCAATATACTTATAATCAAAATTTATTTAAAATAAAATAGAAGCTGAAATAATGAAAAAAAAATAAACTAAATAAAAACATAAAAATAAACAACTAAACAAAGTTTGAATATAAATACAATTAATAACATGACGAATAACGTAAAAATTTAGATGAACTAGGATAGTAAATAATTGGCTGCTACGTTACAAAACTAAAAGAAGGAAAAAAGAAAAAGCAAAACTATGGTGATAATGGTAGTGGTTAGGAAGAGCTAATTTCATGACTATTTGGTTGCTAATTGATAGTTTCTATGTTCCCAAATGCTTCCTTAAATAAGTGAGTTTTTAATGCTTTCTTAAACTCTTTTCGATTCAAAATTAATCTCAAGGAGTCAGGCAAGGCATTCCATAGAATGGGGCCCGTGACAGAAAAGCTCTTTGCCTTGTTATATTTAACACGGCCTTTTTCACTGTGGGGCCTCTAAAAGATTTTTTCCCGCTGATCTTAATTCTCTCCCAGGTCTATACACTCGCAAGATGAAACATAGCCAGATGGAATCTGTGCTATTTAGCAAAGAATGAATTAGTGTAATAATTTTATAGCGTATCCTAAATTTAACTGGCAACCAGTGAAGTTTTTGCAGAACAGGAGTTATATGCTGCTTTAAAGGAGTAGCAGTAAGAAGTCTGGCTGCTGAATTCTGAATCAGTTGCAGAGGTCTAATTGCTGTATCAGGTAGACCTATGTATAATCCATTGCAATAATCAATGCCCGAAAAAAATCAATGCCTGCAACACACAACGGTAGTTGTGAAAAAATAATAAGGGGCAGAGTCGCTTCAACACATATAATTTAAAGAAAGAGTGTTTTACTATCTTGGAAATGTGTTGAGATAGAGATAAATTGGTATCAATCCATACTCCTAGATTGCGTACTAATTTGATGATTTGTATGACATCTTTACCTAAAGATATATTTGCAAGGGGTGGGGCATTGCGAGAGTTTGAAAGAAAGCTGAGGTAAAGGATTTCCGTTTTCTTTTTATTTAGTTTTAAGCGATTGTGAGCCATCCATTGTTCAATTGTACTGATATACAACTGAATCAATGAGAATGTCTCGGACCAGGATGATTTATATGGTATAAACAATTGAATGTCATCCGCATAGAGCTTGAAATGAACATTCAAAGATGATAAGACGTGACACAGAGGCAGAAGATAAATGTTGAATAAGATAGGCGATAATGATGACCCTTGTGGGACACCAGTTGGTTGCGTGAAAAATTGGGAGGAACATGAGCCAATATTAACTTGACAGGTACGATTGGATAAAAAACTCTCGAACCATTTTAACACTGTGGACTGTATTCCTATATGGTGAAGGACTGACAATAGTATTTTGTGATCCAGTGTGTCAAAAGCTGCTGAGATATCTAAGAAAATCACAATATAGTCAGTATAGGAATCAAATCCTCTGAGAAAGGTGTCAAATGAGGATAAAAGTAGGGTCTCCGTAGAATGCCCCTTTCTGAATCCGTGTTGGTTCAGATTTAATATGTCGAACTCAGTTAAATAATCTTTGAGTTGGTATAGAACGACTGATTCCAGGACCTTAGCTAAAGAGCATAAGGAAGCAATAGGACTCAAATTTGAGAAATCCATAAACGAGGAGGATTTCCTCTTTAAAATAGGCAAAATTGATGTCTGTTTTAACAATTCTGGGAATTTACCTATTCTTTATGACTGATTGATTATCAGGCACAAATGGTCAGAGCAACTTTCGGCAATATTTTTGAAACCGCTTGCCATCTCAATACGCAACAATCATCTCATTGAGGGCTTTACACTGAATAAGAGGACATATAAGTTATCATTATTTGCCCATGACATTCTGTTTACTATTAGTAACCCTCACACGTCCTTGATAACTGTAGAACAAGAACTGGCCGCATTCAGTGCAGCCTCGGGCTTTAAGATCAATTGGGAAAAGTCCGAGATCCTGAATATATCTTGTGACTCACCACTTGAAACTTCATTGAAATCAACACACCCATTTCGATGGACAGCATATAGGCTTAAATACCTAGGAGTATACTTGGGTAGAAATGTCTCGGACCTTTTCCAGTTAAATTATATGCCATTATTCCAGAATCTGGATCATGACCTTGATAAATGGGAACGCTTACCTTCTACCTGGCTGGGGAGAATTGCCACAATTAAAATGAACATCCTACCTAGGTTCCTATACCTATTCCAAACCCTATCTATTCCACTTTCTGATGCCACCCTGAAAACAGGGCAGAGGAAACTCTTTTGATATATTTGGAAACATAGGCCTCCCAGGATAGCTAAATCGGTACTCTAACACTCTAAAGCAGAAGGTGGCCTTGCTTTGCCCAATCTAACTTGGTACTTTGCATCTGCCTAACTACGACCAATTATTGACTGGACTCCAACCCAGTAACAAAACACTGGGTAGAAATAGAACAAGCTTGAGCATCACCTATGCCGCTACAAGCAATGGTTTGGCAGCCCCGATCATGTTGACCATGTCCCTGTCTAGCTCCGACAACAAGACAAACTTTGAATATATGGACCTGTTGGAAGCACAAACTAGTGGGTTTTGCTTCCTACTTCCATGCCACAGTGCTCTTTCACAATGTAAATTTCTCCCCATGTATACCTGTCAAGTCTTTTATAGAGTGGAAAACCAGAGGTATTACTCAAGAGGGTCAATGGTAATATATTGTCTTTTGATACTTTATGTACTAATTATGCTTTACCTACCTCAGAATATCTCTCATATCTTCAAATTGCGCATTATAAAAACACTTCTAGGAAAAAATTACTGCTTTCTTTGGAGAGAACCCTATTTGAGGGTTTTTGTGCACAGTCCAGAGTAATGAAAGGCTTAATATCCAAAATTTACAAACTGTTCAACTCTCAAATGCAAATCCATCTGGTTGATATCATTGCATGGAAGCGTGATCTTGAGAAAAATATCTCAGAAGCTGAATGGATGTTGATATTTCTTCAAACTAAATCCATCTCAATCTCCTCCTCTATTACTGAACACTGCTATAAAATGTTATATAGATGGAACTACACGCATATACAGTTGCATGGGATCTCCCCTAAATATAGTGGATTCTGCTGGCGTAATTGTTCTCAACCGGGTTCGTATATTCACATGTGGTGGGACTAAGTTTATCCAAGGATCCTGGAGATGGCTTAATTGTGCTCTCTGATATGTTACAACAACCAGTTCACTTATCTAAGGACATGGCACTCCTCAACTTACCGAATGATACTTGGTCTCCCAGTTATCAATCGCTTATCCATCATTTGTGTATAGTTTTAAGAATGGAGATTGTATGGGTGTGGAAGAACCAACACCCGCCTTCATTGCGTGATGAAGAATGGAGATTGCATGGGTGTGGAAGAACCAACACCTGCCTTCATTGCGTGATGTTCTCTGTAGATCAGACAGACTTTGTACCATGTATAAAATTACAGTGGCTAAACATTAAAGGATAGCCAAGTTTGAGAATATCTGCTTACCATATTTAACCTGGAGACAAGCTCATACAACGAACTGAATATTTCATTCGATTATACTGAAAGAATTTCAACTGCTGACTATTCAAGATGAGACATCTTTATTCCTATACCTGTACTATTTACACCAATCGCTGAAGAGGGATGCACTTTTGTCATGAATATCTTTGCCACCTGAACACTTCTGTAAAATTATGCAGCACAAGGGGAGGGGGGGAGAATGCTTTGTAAAATTTGTATTGCTGCCTGTCATGTTTTTGGGTACGCAGTGTCTAGTACACTGTGGTATTCATGTTTGTACTTGTTTGATGCAGATTGCAATAAAAACTGCAAATTAAAAAAAGAATAAATTGCCACAAACAACACCGTTTTTCAAGGTCAGTAAGCAAAAGGACAAAGTACATAGTGGTCTAAACGTAAGGCCTGCCAAGAAATCCAAAACCAATTAAGATTCCATAGGAGCACCGGAAACCGCAAAGGAGGACGAAAATGTTTCACTCCTTTCAGAAACGGCCCACATCAGGATGAGCCAATAGAGAAACACCATTCACCTGACCCCTGAAAGAGGCAAGAGCCACCACTTGTACCTTTAAGGAATTGAGGGCCAAGCCTTTAATCAATCCATCCTGCAGAAATTCCAAAATGAGCAGGATCTTGACCAAAGAAGGAAGAGTAACGTCATCCTCACACAGGCTTCAAACACTTACCAAATCCACAAATAGGCCAATGAAGTAGAGAACTGTCTAGCTCTTAGCAAGGCAGAAATCAATGCCGCAGAGTATCCACCTTTCAGCAAACAAGCCCTTTCAAGGGCCATACCGTTAGACAAAATCGAGTTGGATCTTCATGAAGAACAGGTCCCTGCCGCAGCAGGTCCCAGTAATGGAAGACAAAGAGGCGAGTCCACCAGGAGACTCCACAGATCTAGATACTACGGTCTCCTGGGCCAATCTGGAGTGACCAAGAGCACCATCCCTCTGTGACGCTCAATCCTAAGAACCAATCTGCCCAACACTGGCCATGGAGGAAAGGCATATAGCAACTTGTCTTCTGGCCACTCCTGCACTAGGGCATCGATCCCCAATGACTTCAGACTTCTCCAGTGGCTGAAGAATCATGGAACATTTGCATTGCGTGAAGTCGCCAGTAGGTCTAGTAACAGGAGACCCCAACGATCAAGAATCAGCTGAAATGCCTTGTCTGACAATGCCCACGCTCCTGGGTCCAGACTCTCCCTGCTGAGAAAGTCTGCTCTTACATTGTCTTTTCCTGCTATGTGCGAGGCTGAGATCACCTGGAGATGCACTTCTGCCCATTTCATCAGAGGATCCATTTCCTGCGACACTTGTTGACTCTTGGTACTTCCCTGCCGAGGGATGTACGCCAGTCGCTGCACTGTCCGACATTATCTGGACCGATCGACCGTGCAGCCTGTTGCTGAACTGTAAACATGCCAACCGAACCGCCCTGGCTTCCAGCTGATTGATGTTCCAGAGAGAATCTTCTGCATTCCAGCGCCTTGCACAGTCAGGTCCTGACAGTGTGCTCCCGAACCAAGGAGGCTCGCATCTGTTGTCAGTACTAGCCACACCGGTGGTGTTATGGAAACTCCTTTCCTTAGATTGTCCACCTGCAGCCACCACTGCAGTTGGGAGGACACCTCTATTAGCAGGTGAAGCCAAATTGAGTAGATATGAGCCCGTGGGTTCCAAGGAGACAGCAGGGAGCACTGAAGAGGATGCATATTCACAATCGCCCAGAGTACGAGTTCCAGGGTCACCGCCATTAATCCAAGTACTCGCAGGTAGGACATAAGAACATAAGAAACTACCATGCTGGGTCAGACCAAGGGTCCATCAAGCCCGGCATCCTGTTTCCAACTGAGGCCAAACCAGGCCACAAGAACTTGGCAAGTACCCAAACACTAAGAAGATCCCATGCTACTGATGCCAGTATTAGCAGAGGATATTCCCCAAGTCAACTTGATGTATAGCAGTTAATGAACTTCTCCTGCAAGAACTTATCCAAACCTTTTATAAACCCAGCTACACTAACTGCACTAACTACCATCCTCTGGTAACAAATTCCAGAGGATGTAGTTCCAGAGGTTGTAGTTCCAGAGGTTAATTGTGCATGAGTGAAAAATAATTTTCTTCAATTAATCTTAAATGTGCTATTTGCTAACTTCATGGAGTGCCCCTCAGTCCTTCTATTATCCGAAAGTGTAAATAACCGATTCACATCTACTCATTCAAGACCTCTCTTGATTTTAAAGACCTCTATCATATCCCCCCCTCAGCCATCTCTTCTCCAAACTGAACAGTCCTAACCTCTTCAGCTTTTCCTCATAGGGGAGCTATTCCATCCCCTTTATCATTTTTGTCTCTCTTCTCTGTACCTTCTCCATCGCAGCTATATCTTTTTTTTTTTTTTTTTAGATGCGGCGACCAGAATCTCACACAGTATTCAAGGTGCGGTTTCACCATGGACCGATACAGTCATTATGACATTTTCTGTTTTGTTAACCATTCCCTTCTTAATAATTCCTAACATTTTGTTTGCTTTTTTGACTGCTAAAGCACACCAAGCTGACGATTTCAAAGTATTATCCACTAAGAAGCCTAAATCTTTTTCCTGGGTGATAGCTCCTAATAGGAACCTAACATTGTGTAACTACAGCAAGGGTTATTTTTCCCTATATGCAACACCTTGCATTTGTCCACATTAAATTTCATCTGCCATTTGGATGCCCAATCTTCCAGTCTCACAAGGTCCTCCTGCAATGTATCACAATCTGCTTGTGATTTAACTACTCTGAATAATTTTGTATCATCTGCAAATTTGATGACCTCACTCACTGTATTCCTTTCCAGATCATTTATAAATATATTGAAGAGCTCTGGTCCAAGTACAGATCCCTGAGGCACTCCACTGTTTTCCACTGAGAAAATTGATCATTTAATCCTACTCTCTGATTCCTGTCTTTTAACCAGTGCTCTCAGTAACCCACAAGGCAATACACAACCTGGCACCACTCGAGCTCACATTCCCTCTCCAACTCCACACATCTTCCAGACCAGTGAGACAAGCCTACAAAAACAACCTTCAAATTCCACCGATGAAATCAGCATTAAGTAAAAGAGCTTTCTCCACAGCTGGGCCTAAACTCTGGAACTCTCTCCCAGCAGAGCTCAGATCACTGCAATGCTCCACTACATTTAAAAAAAGACTCAAGACTTGGTTATTCAACCAAGCTTTCCCATAACATCAACCTGCGAAATATCCCTGCCAATATCCCCTCAGTGGTAACACGCTAGAGAACTATATAGATCTTCTCTAGAAATCACATGATCTTTGGCAGTCTCTTATCTTCGGCAGTCTATCATTAAAACCCAGCCTCTAGCCTATATTAGGCACCGCTCATGTTAATTATGTTATTACCCCCTTATATCTTAATCCAAGTTAATTCGACCTGTTCATTGTAAGACAATTACTTGTCATTGTTGTTATTGTTTAAAATGTAAACCGAATTGATCAATAATTTTGTTATTGGAAAGTCGGTATAGAAAAATGCTAAATAAATAAAATAAATAACCAGTTTGTAATCCATGAAAGGACATTGCCTCCTATCCCATGACTTTTTAGTTTCCTTAGAAGCCTCTCATGAGGGACTTTGTCAAAAGCCTTCTGAAAATCCAAATACACTACGTCTATCAGTTCACCTTTATCCACGTTTATTAACCCCTTTGAAAAAATGAAGCAGATTTGTGAGGCAAGACTTCTCTTGGGTAAATCCATGTTGACTGTATCCATTAAACCATGTCTGTCTATATGCTCTGTGATTTTGATCTTTAAAATAGTTTCCACTATTTTCCTCTGCACTGAAGTTAGACTCACTGGTCTATAGTTTCCCAGATTGCCTCTGGAGCCCTTTTTAAATATTGGGGTTACATTGGCCACCCTCCAGTCTTCAGGTACAATGGATGATTTTAATGATAGGTTACAAATTTTAACTAATAGATCTAAAATTTCATTTTTTAGTTCCTACAGAACCCTAGAATGCATACCTTATGGTCCAGGTGATTTGCTACTCTTTAGTTTGTCAATCTGGCCTACTACATCTTCCCGGTTCACAGTGATTTGGTTCAGTTCATCTGACTCATCACCCTTGAAAACCACCTCAGGAAATGATATTTCCCTAACATCCTCATTAGTAAACACAGAAGCAAAGAATTCAATTAGACTTCATGCAATGGCCTTATCTTCCCTAAGAGCCACTTTAACCCCTCGGTCATCCAACAGTCCAACAGATTCCCTTCACAGGTTTCTTGCTTCGGATATATTTTTAAAAGTTTTTTATTATGAGTTTTTGCTTCTACGGCCAACTTCATTTTAAATTCTCTCTTCACCTGTCTTATCAATGTTTTACACTTAACTTGATAATGCTTATGCTTTTTCCTATTTTCTTCAGATGGATCCTTCTTCCAATTATTGAAGGATTATTTTTGGCTAAAATAGCCTCTTTCACCTCTACTTTTAACCATGCCAGTAATCGTTTTGCCTTCCTTCTACCTTTCTTAATACGTGGAATACATCTGGACTGCACATCAAGGATTGTATTTTTTAAAAATGTCCATGCCTGTTGAACACTTTTAACCTTTGCACTGCACCTTTCTATTTTTTTCTAACTATTTTTCTCATTTTATCAAAGTTTCCCTTTTGTAAATTTAGTGTTAGAACTGTAGATTTACTTATTCTCTCCCTTCCAGTTATTAGTTTAAAATTGATCATGTTATGATCACTATTGCCAAGTGGCTCCACCACGTTACCAAGTCCTGCGTTCCTCTCTCATTGGTTACTGAACCAATTGCTCCATGAAGCAGTTGTTTATTACATCCAGGAACTTTATGTCTCTAGCATGTCCTGATGTTACATTTACCCTGTCAATATTGGGGTAATTCAAATCTCCCATTATTATTGCACTGCCAAATTGGTTAGCTTCCCTGATTTCTCTTAGCATTTCATCATCTGTCTGACCATTTTGTCCAGGTGGATGGTAATATTCTCCTATCACTATACTCTTACCCAACACACATGGGACTTCTACCCATATAGATTCTGAGCATTTAGTCTCTTAAATGATCTTTATCCTGTTCGACTCTATATCCTCCCGGACATAAAGTGCCACACCCTCACCAAGTTGATCATCCCATACAGTCAGGCACAGATGTGTTCATTAACAGACTGAGAGGTGCTATCAACTTCTGAATTTGAGCTTCCGGCAGGAAAACCTTGCCCAGCTTCGTGTCAAACCGGACCCTAAGGTATTCCAATGACTAAGCAGGCTAAAGATTGCTCTTGGCCAAGTTCATCACCCAGCCGAGCTCCTGCAACAGGGCAATCACCTTGCGAGTTTACCAGGCAGGTCTCACTATCTGAGCCTACGCCCCTTCTGGGTTGTCTGGGACGAAAGGACTGAGGCTTACCGAAGGTTCGTGTTGCGTCCGTTGGTCTTCGATGGCTTTGCCCCGCCTACCTCTCTCTACTTTTGGCTTCTCCCGCTCACCTTGGATTGATGGCCGCGGCAGCGTCTGCTTGCCGTTCTCTCCGGTGTCCCCGGAGCGGCTTTGGTGCTGCCTCCTGCCATTCTCCTTCAAGGTACCTTTAGGGGGCGCGCGCGCGCACGCCGCCCTCATCTTTAACTCTACGTTGGCGCGAACCTCAGGGGCGTCCCTCTGTTCTGACATCACGACTTCCGGGTATATCTGCCTACAGTATTTGCTAGCTCGTTGAGTTAGCAACAGGATTTTTTACGGATGGGATTTGCTCTCCGTTCCTAAGCTACTCTGCCACTCCAGCGCTATCTGGAACTCTTACTACCCTTTGGGGTCTCTAATGGGGTACCCGCTCCTCCGGGGCCTCTTTGCTTCTTTCAGGTGCTATCAGGAAACCGGTACTCACTCCTCGAGGGCCCATGTTCCCTGTGTCGCTGCCTGCAACCTCTACCCTTCTACTTGGAATAACTACCTTACAGTTACCATCAGTGAGTACAGAAACCACTCTTTCCATAGTACTGCTTCACTGGAACCAGGTACTCGCTCCTCGAGGGCCTGTTCTCTGCTCCAGTGCCAGACCTCTTGTCTAGTGGAATCTCTGTTACTGCTAAGTGAGTACAATGCTACCGAGTCTCTCTGCTCTAAGGGATCAGGTACTCGCTCCTCGAAGGCCTGCTCTCCCTGCCTCGAAGCCTCTCCTATTTCTACCTTGGGACTCTGAATGTTATTCTTATTGTGTGCTCATAACTCTCAGTCTCTTTCCACTACAGCACTGCCTTGCAGAGGATCCGCTGTTCCAGCGTTCTGTGTGAGACGCGCCCAGCCGGGCTCTACACCTCTACTCACTACCACCACCTCTGGTGGTCATTCAAACTGTTTAATAAAAGATTCAAATCTGTGATTGTGCATCCAGACTCTAGCCTGACACCGTGGTCCCTCACAGGACTGCCCCCCATGGGCGTGGTCAGCTGCCACAGTGTCCAAAGATCCACCCAAACACCATTAACCATAACAGGTCGAGTCCTCCAAAAGGTTGCTCCTCTCTAGGGTCAAAAATGCTTGGATCCTCTAGCATGACTTCTCATGTTAATGGAGTATATCACCTGCTTTTTATCCTCCGGAAAACAAGGAACCGGTGATTCACCCCACTTACTGGCCAGTTTCTCCACCTCACTCCTAAATAAGGATGAGCCTTTAAAGGGCAATTTGGTGAGGCTGGCTTTGGAGGTCGCATTGACCAACCAATTTCTCAGCCATAATTGATGCCTGGCCGCTGCAATTGAAGCCACCTCTCTGACTGAAGTGACTGAAGAGCATACCAAATCACAGCCTGCATCTGCCAAGAAGTCAGCGGCTGGTTCCATAACTGCACTGGAGTTTACTCCCAAGTCATCGACCTCCTGGGAGAGAAGCAAGCAAGAGTGAGCCACCACAGAACAACAAGAAGTGATCTGCAAGGTCATTGCCACTGCTTCAAATGCTTGCTTAAGGATAGTCTCAATATTTGTATCATGACCATCCTTCAAGGCCGCTCCTCCTTCCACAGGAATAATTGTCCACTTGGAGACTGCACACACAAGTGCATCAAAAAATGTAATCGCTCTCTTATTACTAGATCCAGAGGGTCCAAAAATTCTAGGCGTCTAACCTAGGCGTCCAAAAATTAAGCATCCAACACTTAGGCATCTCATACAGAAGCATCCTAGACCTAGGCATCCAAGGCTTAGGTGTCCCTAGGATAACGCTGCAAAACTGAAGCGCACAGAAATGCACAATTTGTGCACACAGGTAAGCGTGCGGCCACTAAAGGCACCGCTTAACTTGGATGCACAGACTATACGGCTTGACTAAGCGTCCAAAAACTGGACGCACAACATGGACACCCAACTAGACGCACACACTGAACCAACAATCCTGTAGAGAGCAACCTATAGAAAGCGCCTGAAATGCCGTTGTGGCCTACCACGTGGCATGCCGTGAAAAAGCCTCAGATCGGGGCCTAGCCTACAGAAGCTGCACAACTCGCCAGGCTGCCCATGCCCCTGGACCTCCTATAGAGCTTGACAAACATCAGAACGGCACACCGAGCACAGAGACCTGGGGAAGGAGGAAGCCCTACACTAAAAACCCCTCCTTCTCAGACTCTGCAAATTTTCTCTTTTTTTAAACTTAAAGACTTACCTTCAGCTCAGCCTTACCTGGATGAGTACAGAGACAGTCTCTAGCTGCAGGGGAAAAGAGCATATGCTGTCACTGCCGCGCTCAGGTTCCTGCACCTGCTGCCTTTCAGTTGCTTAAGCAGCTAAGTCCACACTGGCTGAAAACCCGGACCAAAGCACTCATCTGAGGGACCACGAAAATCACCTCAGGAATTCTCTACTGGGGAGGGACCATCTGTTATCACCGCATGAGAGCATGCAAATTTATTTTCCTTATTACTCCTTTTTCTAAATTTATTTATTTATTTAAATGAATCAATCCCCAGTAGGAAGATGCATGTCCACCATCTGCTGGAGACGGAGAATACTGGCAAGCTGATGTCACTGCAGGGGTATATATATACTGTGACATCAGTTGGCTCCATCTCCATCTGCTGGTAGAGGTGCATAACCCACTTGTTCTGGATTCATCTGACTGGACGCTAAGAAATGTCTAGCCATATAAGGCCCTATTAATTCAGACCATTTAAGGAAACAACCTCTCAGCAATCCAAACTACCCCCTCTTCTCCAGTAGAAATCCCCCTCCTGACAGAATACCATACCCACACACTCTTTTCTCCTGGCAACACAAGCAATCCCACACCATCCCCTCAACAGCACAAGACCCGTTGGCAGTGAACATCTCCCTGTCATGGCACTACTTGCTTTGACATTCAGGTCACAATGTGACAAGTTCCATTATCAAACTGGCATTTGGTCTGGCAGGAGGCAGACCAGCACTCTCTTGCCACTGAACATTTGAAAGACTCCAATTCTGGTACCTTTTGCTTTTGTGAAATCAGGGTCCCAATGGAGACCACTAGTAAGGAGGCTTTAGAGTGGAGGTTGGAGAAGAGGTCTCTACCTGAGGGCAGGTGGGGGTGGTGTTTGCTGGTTGGGGATCTTCAACTGCCAGAGGGAGGGAACTGTTTGCTGCCAGGGGCAGGAAGAGTGGTGATGGGGGACTAGGCTGTGAGAGATAAAGGGGAGTTCTTGATGCCTTAAAGGGAAGGGAAGTTTCCCTGTGACAACCGGCCTTTTTACTTTGGAATGGATAGCACAGGAAAATCTAAACTACTGAATGCAGCAGGTTTTCCATGGCTGATCTGCCTAAAAATGCAGCCAGGAGAAAGCAGCCACTCTCTGTATCTCATTAACTAATGGCTGAATTTCAACCACTGCGTGCATAAAAATTGTCATTTGCACACATAAACTAGCACAAATGTGAATAAATGCTATTTTCAAAACTGGAACTTACATGTGTAAACTGGGGAACGTGAGTAACTACGCATATAAGAAAGAGGCATGCTGGGGCATTTGAAACATTTAGATACATTAATTGCTATTTTAAAAACTACCAAAGTGACACGCATATGTCTTTTACTTGCGTATATTTACATCTGCTCAATATCTGGTGTAAGTAACCGTAAACATCATTAAAGTGAAAAAATAACTGGGTAGAGGTTCTGGATGCAATGGGGGGATTTCAGGCTGAAGAGCCAGGTGGATCTTCATGAGCTGCAGATGGACTGGGTGAACTGGTAGACTAAATGATGAAAATTGGTTATTTCATTGTTGCGTGCATGTTATAAAATACCCTGATTTATGCATGTAAAAGTCAGGGTGGGAGGTAAAAGCGTAAAATTAATGTGCTAAAAATCTACATGCGTATCCTTGTAAAATTGGAAGTATAAATGCGTGGGTATAGGAGTTGCGTGCACTTATCCAGCTAATTTCCAACGTATTCAGCTAAGTAGCACATTTCCCGCTATGTTTATGGACAGATTTGAACTTATTCGGATAAGAAGCAGCATTTTCTTGCCTACATTCTGATTTATCCAGCTAAGTAACAGCAGTCCCACATAGCTAGATAAGTCTGAAAAGTGCTACTTAACCGGATAAAGAAAATGTTGCTTACCGGTAACAGGTGTTCTCACAGGACAGCAGGATGTTAGTCCTCACATATGGGTGACATCACAGGATGGAGCCCAATCAAGGAACACATTTGTCAAAGTTTCTAGAACTTTGACTGGCCCCTAACTGGGCATGCCCAGCATGGCACTAACCCTGCAGCCAGCAGGGGTCCCCCTTCAGTCTTGTTTAAAAAGCTACAGGAAGTGCCGAAAAATAAAATAAGAAACGTAATGAACCCAACACTGCGGGGCGGCGGGCGGGTTTCGTGAGAACTAACATCCTGCTGTCATGTGAGAACACCTATTACAGGTAAGCAACATTTGCTTTCTCACAGGACAAGCAGGATAGTAGTCCTCACATATGGGTGAGTACCGAGCTGAGGATGTCAGAGAATGCATCAAATGTACCCAAGACGTGCAACAAGCACAATAACTGGGGTGGAATTTGGCCGAGGGCATCCTGAACCCTAACGGGCAGGCGGAAGGGTGTTGGTACGTCAAGTTGTGAATAGGTTACACAGAACAGATTGGCCGAAGATGGAATCTTGTCTTCTGGCTTTGTCCAAGCAATAGTGGGCTGTAAAGGTATGGAGAGAACTCCAGGTGGCAGCCCTGCAAATGTCAGGAAGCAGCACCAATCGTAGGTGTGCTACTGAAGTAACCATGGCCCTCACAGAGTGTGCTTTAACACGGTCTTGAAGTGGAATGCCTGCTTGCTGATAGCAAAAGGATATGCAGTCCGCTAACCAGGAGTAGAGAGTCTTCTTACCCACAAGTTGCCCTAATTTGGTGGAATGGAAAGACAAACAATTGAGTGCTTTTCCTGTGGGCAGCTGTATGGTCTAGGTAGAACGCTAGAGCTCGTTTACAGTCAAGGGTATGCAGAGCCTGCTCTCCTAGATTGGAATGGGGCCTGGGAAAAAAGATTTGATGGAGATAAAACTCTGACACTACCTTAGGCAAAAACTAAGGGTGAGTGTGGAGTACTGCCCGGTCTTGCAGAAGTTTAGTGTAAGGCGGATAGGTAACTAAGGCCTGTAACTCACTAACTCTGCGAGCCGAAGTCATTGCCAAAAGGAAAATCACTTTCCATGTGAGATAGCGAAGTTCACAGGATTGGAGAGGCTCGAATGGTGGTTTCATGAGCCTTGCTAAAATCAGGTTGAGGTCCCAAGAAGGGGCCGGAGGACACAGTGGAGGCTTGAGGTGAAGCAAGCCCTTCAGAAAACGTGTTACAAGGGGTTGTACTGATATAGGAACATCCCCAACACCTTTATGGAATGCAGCCCCCGCACTAACATGCATTCTGATAGAGGAAGTTTCTAGACCTGACTCCGACAAGTGCCAGAGATAGTCCAGAAACTTCGTGATTGGACAGGTAAAGGGGTCAAGGGATTGAGAAAAGCACCATGACTGAAACCTGTTCCATTTGTAAGAATAAGATTTTCTCGTGGAAGGCTTCCGTGAAGTAATCAGGACACAGGAAACTGATTCAGAAAGGTTAAGTGGCTGAAGGATTAACCTTTCAACATCCATGCTGTCAGGGACAAGGCTTGCAGATTGGGGTGGCGCAGCCACCCGTCGTTTTGCGTAATCAGAAACGGGTCCTTTCCCAAGGGAATGTGCCTGCGAATGAAGAGATCCTGAAGTATTGGAAACCACACTTGGCGAGGCCAGTGAGGTGCTATCAGGATCATGGTTCCTTTGTCCTGACATAACTTCACGAGAGTCTTCAAGAGAAGTGAAAGTGGAGGGAAGGCATATAGGAGACTTGTTGCCAATGAGAGGGAGAACGCATCTCTTGGTTGTGAGTGTTAGCTGCGAGTGAGAGAGCAAAAGTTCTGTACTTTGCGGTTTTGACATGTTGCAAAGAGATCTATATGAGGGTAACCCCATTTTTGGAAGATCGAGTCCGCCACTACGGGGTTTAGAGACCACTTGTGAGGTTGAAACGCGCAACTTCTCTTGTCTGCCAACACATTGTCCACTCTTGGCAAATAGGTGACCCTGAGGTACATCGAGTGGGAGAGGGCCTCCGCCCATATCTGCGCAGCTTCCTGACAAAGAAGGTAGGAGCCCGTCCCTCCCTGTTTGTTGACGTACCAGATGGCCACCTGGTTGTCCGTCTGAATCAGGATGACCTGACTGGACAGGCGATCCTGAAATACCCTGAGAGCGTATCTGATTGCTCGCAGCTCCAGGAAATTGATTTGGTGTTTGGCTTCCTCTGGAGACCAACTTCCTTGTGACTGCAGATTGGCCACATGGGCTCCCCAGCCGAGATTGGAAGCATCGGTGGTGAGAATTATTTGAGGGTCTGGAGTCTGGAAGGGCAAGCCTTGGAGGAGATTGATCTGATTTTTCCACCAGGCGAGAGACTGACGGAGTGAGTCGGTGACGTGGACAATGGTCGACAGGGGCTGAATGCATTGAGTCCATTGTGACCTTAGAGTCCACTGCATGACTCTCATGGTTAGGCGGGCCATTGGGGTGACCTGAACTGAGGACGCCATATGTCCCACTAGGATGAGAAAGCGGCGTGCAGTCGTGTGGCGCTGAGACTGCAGCTGTTGTGCAAGAGAGACAAGAGTGAGAGCTCATTGTAGAGGTAGAAAAGCTTTTGCCTGCAAGGTGTCCAAGTCTGCCCTATGAATGATAAGGTTTGAGATGGGACTAAGTAGGATTTGTCGTAGTTGATGAGAAATCCTAGCGAAATCAGGGTGTGTAAGGTAAGATGCAGGAACGACAGAGCAGTTTGCTGAGTGGGAGACCTGATCAACCAATCGTCTAGATAGGGGTAGACATGAACACCTTGAGTCCTGAGGAAGGCTGCAACTACTACGATACATTTCTTGAAGACTCGGGGTGCAGACGCGAGGCCGAATAGAAGCACTCGGTACTGATAGTGCTTGGGGTCTACCAGAAATCTCAGGTATTTGCGATGAGATGGAATTATCGCAATATGAGTGTATGCATCCTGGAGGTCTAGAGAGCAGAGCCAATCTCTTTTTTGCAGAAGAGGAAGGAGGGAACCCAAGGTTACCATCTTGAACTTTTCTCGTTGGAGGTACTTGTTGAGGGCATGTAGGTCCAGAATTGGACGGACGCCGCCTGATTTTCTGGGGATTAGAAAGTACCAGGAATAGAATCCTAGGCCTCGTTGGGAAGAGGGTACTGGTTCTATTGCTCTGGACTGGAGGAAGAGGGAGACCTCCTGTTCCAGAAGTGATGAGTGGTCGGATGTTCCCCACGTCGGCCGAGGTGGGGAGTCCGGTGGGATGGAGAGAAGGTTCAGGTGATAACCATGAGAGATTATAGCGAGGACCCACTAGTCTGAGGTGATTGTGTGCAACTTGTTGAAAATTACCTCCACCATTACTTAAGTATATGTAATCCAGAAAAAGGAGAAAGCAAGGGTATATGATAGAGACCTTCAAACTCTTCAAAGATAATAATGCAAAAGAGCCAGACATTTTCCAGTGGAAACTTTAGAAAAAAGGTCATTACATGACATTCAAAAGAGGGCAGATTTAGAAGTAATATAAAGAAATATTTCTTAACAGAAAGTATGCTGGATACATGGAACAGCCTTTCAGCAGAAAGATGAGTGTAAAACAGTAAAATAATTTAAGAAAACATAGGATAAACACAGAAAGAAGATCTTTAGTCTGTGGTGGCTGGTTTGGACATTGTAAGGGAAAAAAACTGCTTCTATGATGGTCGTAATGTCAATTGTGGCCAACGCCGCAAGAGATCGGGTATTGGACAGTTCAGAAACACAGCAGAGTGTGAAGAGTGAATTTCATTTGGAGAAGCCTCCAGAGTTCACTTTGGAAAAAATCTGTAAGGCAATTTGGGGGCTAGGAAAGACTTTGACTACCCAATTTTCTTTAATAGTGGATAAGTCACAAGCTCAGTTGGATGAATTTAAGAAGCATGCAGAAACTGTTGAGAATCAGGTTGTCAAACTGACAGGGGTTTAAGAAGTTGTAATTAAAGATAATTTGCTTTTGTGCTCTGAAGTGATATCTGGAGAATTTGGAGAAGTGTACACATGGGCATCCTCCTCACCTTCCAGATACCTGGCCCTGAGGCCCATCCCTTGCAAAATGATTTCTTGCATCTCTGCTTGTTGATCTAGTACATCACAACTTGAATGTCCATCTGGACAAAGATCACACTGTTGGCCAACCGATCTCTGAAAGCCTTTAGAGTGTACCAAACTGTCCTTAGCTTTAGGAAATGTACATGATGAATCCCTGGACAGATCATAGGCCTTGAGTGTGGAGTTACTCTATAGGGGCTCCTCACCCTAAGCTGGATGCATTGATATTCAGGACAATTTGGACTGAAGGAATTTGGAAACGTATGCCTCGGTTCTGATTAGAATTTCTGCCACTGGGACAGGGAGTCATTGAATAGCTGTGTGATACAGATGCTATCTTGAAGATCCTGAATGGCCTGTAGCCACTGTGATCTGAGAGTCCACTAGGCTCTTGTATGGGGACGTTCCAAGAAAGTAACATGGACTGTTAATGTCACTGTTAATTACTAAGCAGGAGATTCTCTTTATAAGCGGTCTATAAATGACTGTAAATAAATTAAATAAATAAATACCAGGGAAGAAACCTTCATAAACATTTTAATTTATCCCCAAATTCCTTCCCAACTTGGTATAAGGCTAAGCAGAGTATCCCAATCCACTCCCAGGTCCCCAACTTATTATAGCAAATTTTATTTAAAAAAAACAAAACACTATCAGGCACAGATAGATAAAAATGAACCAAAGTTTTATTAGTAGAGATTCCCTGTGAAACAGAATATAAAGTTTGCATTTTGAACCATTTTCCTGATTAATTATTCAAGTACAAGCAAATAAAGCTAGTAATGTCACTAAACACAGTGGAAGGTGCACTTTCCCTCTTTCACTGAACAAAAGTCAAACAGTATAAATGTTATTCTGCAAATTTGATAAATTGTATATTCCTTCTCTTAATTTATAGGTGAAAAAATTATCTCCTTCCTCATTTGTTTGTTGGAAGAAACTCTATTATTAGTCTCTCCAATTGTTGCCCATTAGTTTTTCCTTCTTTCCTAAACAACATTTGAGAACATGCCATTCTAAGCTTAAGGTAAATAAACACAGAGAATATAAATCAGAAGCCTAATCTCAAAATCTTGGATTAGGCTTCTAATCTGTATTTGGCTATAACTAACGCACAAATGGGTCAACCCTTAGTGGATCCCACCCCCATCTCTCAGGTTCCCAATTGATATATAGTTGGCTCATAGTGGACCCCTCCACCACCAATGTTCTGTAACCAAGTACAAACAAGTTATAAACTATGTGGCACCACCCTTTCAAGAAATTCAACTGACTCCAGGCTATTACTTAAAATAAGGCTGGCTTTTGGCAGTACTGCCTGCCCTCTGGCTCCTTATCCCAAGCAACATACTAAACAGGAGACAAAATAGGAATTCAACCCAAATTTATTAACAAAGCTCACCACCAAAGGTTGCTACTCTGTGAGGCTAATTATCCCTCAACAAAAAATATCTAACTCCAACCTAAGATTTATATCACCTAAGTTTAATTAGTTCAGAAATCACTGGCCAAATTGAAGGTAAGGCATGCCTTTGTGATGAAAGAACCCTCTGCAAGGTCTTGTTCTCTCAGAACTTCCTGTTGTCTGTTGCGATCTTTCTGATTTAAGTTTCTGTGCTGGTGGTTTTGTATGCAGTCATTGTAGGTGAAGCTTAGCTTGTCATTTTAGGTATCTGGCTCACGGCGGGGTTGGAAGGGAAATAGAACCATAAGGTTACTAAGGGCCAAGAGTAACAGATAAGTCTGAGAAAAAAAACAAGTGTGAAAACTTGCTGGGCAGACTGGATGGGCCGTTTGGTCTTCTTATGCCGTCATTTCTATGTTTCTATATGTTTCTATGAATGGCTGATATCTGTTCTAGGCCTCTCATTGGTTAGCCAGTTTATAGAAACATGGTTAACTATCCTTCCAGATATCTCATCGAGTATGACTAAGTCTTATGAAAATTGGAGGGACACACTGCAATTTTCCTGAGTTTTATATTTGCAGTTAGTTATTTGGGTATCTTCCCATGTTGTTCTGAGTTCTGGTATAGGTCTATTTATTTAATTTATTTATATTCCACTTTTTGCTTTTCAGCACTTCAAAGTGGATTATATTCAGGTACTGTAGGTATTTCCCTATCCCCAGAGGGCTTACAATCTAACTTTGTCTTACCTCTCCCATCAGGTCTCAGGTCCTTGCTTGTCAGCATCACATGCTGGCAATTCACACCCTGCTATAGCATTTTTATATGATATTTAAAACAGTTAAACTCAAGTCTACTTTACTCATTATTTCCACCCCTCCTCAGTCTTTAAGTTTAGAAAGGCAACATATACATAAAATATAAAATAAAAATATATATATCTTGCTAAGGGTCCCTTACAGGTACACCTTTACACCATGAGGCCCAACACATCTACATGTTCCATACAGACTCATTTGGATCCATTCCACTCCAGACATCAATGTAATTGCTGTCTGATGTTAAAGGAAATCTTTTGCCCATGTTATGTCTAGCAGTGCTCTGATAAACTCCAATTGAGATAACAGGCTAAAATGGGACTTGGGGTAGTTTATGACGAATCCTAGCAATTCCAAAACCTGGATGGTTCTACCCACTGATTCAGTGGCACTTGCTGAGTATCTCTTCCAGATACTCAGCCAGGTTTCAGTTATAGAATCTCACTACCTAATCGTAATCTTTGTAAGTTACTCCCCAGTTCCTTGATCCAAGTTTACTCTCCCGGTTTGATGTAATCGCATTCTTATATGCTTGTTTCTGTTATAATGTAATGTTATAATGTATAGAATCTCACTACCTAATCGTAATCTTTGTAAGTTACTCCCCAGTTCCTTGATCCAAGTTTACTCTCCCGGTTTGATGTAATCGCATTCTTATATGCTTGTTTCTGTTATAATGTAAACCGAAATGATATGTAACTTTGCTACATGAATTTCGGTATATAAAAATGTCAAATAAATAAATAAATGTACTCTTCACCAGCCAATTGCCTTGATAGGAGAAGCTATACACTCCAAGTTTGCGAAGATGTACTGCCAACACAGTGAGACATTTGGTAAAGACATGGGGCTGACGCTAGATCTAAAGGAAGCATGTGGGACTAAAGATGAAGATCCTCTACCACAAATCTGAGATATTTTCTATGACCAGAAAATCTATGTGAGTGTAAGATTCCTTCAGACTGAGACAGCATAGCCAGTCCCCTTTTTGCAAAAAGAGAATTAAGGTGCCCAGAGAAGCCATCACAAACTTATCTCTTTTTAGATACTTTTTCAAAGCCCTTAGGTCTATGATCAGATGGAGTCCCTTTGTTTTCTTTGGGACCAAGAAGTACTTGGAATAGAATCCCCCTTCCTCTTTCCACTGGTAGAATATATTCAACTGCATTGATGTCTAAGAGGGAAGAGAGCTATTTCTGAATCACAAACTTATATATATAGACTTCTCCCAAGCAGGGTCTGGATGCCAATTTGGTGAAACTACCAATAGATGTAATCTGTGCCCTTTTTGTATTATGCTGAAGATGCATGAGGCTGACATTAAACTAGGCCAACAGTTTATGCAAAAGATCAGCCTGTTCCCAACTGGAAGGTCCTCTGGCACAGGTACTTGGGATCCAGGCTATGCTCTACTCTGCCCCTGGTTTTCACTGGTGTGCTGAATATGGCTTAAGGACCCTTTGCTGCCTCAGACAAGGACGGGAGACCTGCTGTGTATGGAAATGAGGAGATGGGAGATCATTCTTCCGTGGTTAGAAGTTCCTCTTGGCTCCCCACTTGGGTACCCCCTGGCAGAAGATGGCTGGTCTGGAGTGGTCATATAGAGCTGCTGAAGCATTGCACAGTGTTCTCCAATCTGTGCCACCACTTCCCTGATCCTATCTTTGAAGAGATTATTTCTAGTTCACAGCATATCATCAAGTCTTCCCTGAACCTCAGATCGGAGGTGTGAGGTTTACAGCCAAGCAAAATCTGAGGGTGCCAATCCCCATGGCAGAGATTCAGTGCCACCTCAAAAACATTAAAGATTGACCATACTAAGTGTTTTCTGCACTCCATCCTTTTATCCACCAGTGACTAGAGGTAGTGATACTGCTCCTGAGGAATCTGCTTGGCTTTCTCTTGTATCTGCTTTAGTAGATCCCACATATATATTGTCCCATGAAGAGCTGGTTAGAAGTAAGGCAGGCATTAAGCATCACTCCATGGAAAACCTCTCTCGCAAGAATATCCAGGGTGCTGGACTCCTTTCCCAAGGGAAATGAGGAATGGATTCTAGATTTCTTGGTTCTCTTGAGAGTGGATTCAACCACCACTGAGTGGTGTGGTAATTGCCTCTTTTCGAATTCAAGAGCCTGCTGAACTAGATAAGTCACGTTTGACTTCTTGCTTTTAAGAACCACAGAGAAGGGGTTCTTTCATGCCCTCAGATGTGCCTCCTGAAGGATCTTGTGTTTTGGGACTGCTGCAATCTCTTCAGGAGGATCTATGCACTGGAGGATGTCCAGCAGCTTGAGTCTGCTCTCATCTTCCTTTAGTAAAGAAAATGGAATGGTTTCAGCCATTCTTTGCACAAAACCTAGACTCTTGGAAACCGCTACGGTTCTTAGGAATGCAGCAAGGATGAGCTCTCCTCTCCGCAGTAATGCTTTGGGGGATTTAAGACTGTAGCCAGAAAGTCCCCATTTCTTCACCAAATGCTTGGCATTGGATCTTCTCCATGCTGAAGCTGAAGATATCAAGCCCCTGGTCTTCTTCAGACAGGAAGAGCCACTCTGTCTCTGTGGACCTTCTCGATGCTCACTGCCAAGGAGTTCCATACCCTCCTGATACTGATATATCACCAGTATCTGGTGTAGCTCCTGGGTGTCAATGTTGATGCTTTCGATGCCAAAGCTGATGGGACAGACACATGGTACCCAAAGTACTTCTCCATGAGCTCCCATCAGGAAGGGCATTCTCCTAGGCATCAAGGTTACACATTAATGATACACTATGATGTCGTGCAATGCCTCGCAGCACAGGACAAACAAATAATGGAGTGTGTGATACACATGACTGTCACAGGGGGCATTTTTTTAAGTGACTGGTAGACTTATTCATGACTGGACGAAAAATTGAACTCAATAACCGCAATCAGTCAATGCCCTTCGATGCACCACAATCAGTCAGTCCACTTCAATGAACCAGATGGTATATCAACCTGATTCTACAATGGAAAAGAAACTTACAAAAATGATGAAAAACCTTACTTAGGGTCACTAACAAGGGTAGAAAAGACATGGAGCCCCACGCTGAATAGATCCTGTCTATTTTTTTGTAGAAAAGCCTTGAAAAAAGCAAGAGAAAAGAAGAACTGCGATCAGTGGGCTCCCTGGAAGAGACTGAGGGGGCCCCACTTGGACACATGGTAGGTATAACGCTAGCCTGCACATGCCCAGTAGGGCACAGTCAAATATATAGAAACTTTGACATAAAAGTTCAAGGCCAGGCTCCATTAGACGTCACCCACTTGTGAGGGCTGCCACCCTGTTTGCCCTTGAAAAAATTAGGGAGATAGCATATTAAAGGAACAATATAACACATAGGAGTATCCAAACAATCTGTAAAAATGTCTCTCCACCCAGAAAAACTATTTTAAGTTCTATTTTCTTTTAATTTTAGAGCAGTTTCTTTATTCAGTTTATTCAGAAAACATCATGCAGCACATTTTGTTTCTCCCAAGTTTATATGCAATATTTCTATCCACCTTTCGCCTCACTTTTTAGTCTGTCAGAACTCATTTTCTGTAATACAAAGTAAACAATGTGACTTCAAAATATGAAAACTTCAGGGTATCAGCAACCACATTGAAAGAAGATCCCTAAAATGTATTACATTTTTGTTAATTTTGTGTGTCAGTTGGAATACTTGTTTATAATAGGCAACCAATTCAAATAAGTGTGCAACAACCCTACTGAATTAGAACTAGTGCATGCCTTTTGCATAATCATAACTAATTCAAATATAAAAAAAAATATTTTGCTCACTAAAGGCTATATGTAACATTTTTCTTTTTCTGAAAGGCACTAATCTCTCTAATGCTATTTTCTAGGGAAAACAAGTAAATGTAAAAATCAATGTGTTTTAATTGTACATTTAATTTGGACACTGAAAAAATGGTCACTAAGATATGCAACTGAAAACATTTAACTACTGTTTTAAAAATGTAATATGTTTTTTCAGAATTTCTATGTATAAAACCAAAAGAAAATAAAGGAAAATACCTTTTGTTCACTCAGTAGATCTGTAATAGTCTGTGACATTTCATCCAAACTTTGTGCTGCTTTCACTAGGTTATGTAAAGCAAGTACATGCTGGTGTAAAGGTTCAAAGTCACAAAGCAAAGGAATCCTTTAGAAACAAAAATGCAAATTTTAGTAGATCTGAAAATGTCTATCTTAACCAAATAAGGAAATGCAAAACATACTATATAAACTATTACTTATAGCATACACAATCCCACTAGTTAAGATCAGTCTTTGTCATAGGTCAAAATATCATGGCTCAGTGTTAGCTAAGCATACTGAGGTTAATATTCAAAAGCCATTTAGATGGCTAACTCACATTATCCATCTAAATGGCAAATCTGGCATATGTAGACACTTATCTGGCTAAATTACAGCTCTTAAATAATTGTGCAGCTATAATTTTGCTGGATAAAAAAGGGAGTTCCAGCAGTTTAGTCATCTGGCTAACTTAGTCAGATGCATCTGAAATTCGGCTAAGTCAGCCATATAACGTGCTACTTAACCAAATATACCTAAAAAAAAATATCCAGCTAAGTAGTGCTGTCAAACCCTTAACCCAAAAAAAGAAATAAAAAGGCCAGCAGCCTGATCTCCTCTCTCCTCCCAAAAGTTCACACATGGCCTGCACCTCCCCAAACCTCTCTTAATATTGTAAAAGTTTGTATGCCGAGCCCCCTGCCCCAGTTTTTCATCAACCATGAACAGAAGATTAGGCTGCTCCCCCCTCACCCGCAGTGTTGATATGCCAAGCTGATTCTCCCCCGATACATCAAATTTCCCTGCCGGGAGCCAATTTCCCACTCCTGATGCCTCCAGCACTGCTCTAACAAATGTGGCCCTGGAAGCGTAGGCTTGAACACAAGCTTCTGCTTCCAGTGCTGCCTGTGTTAAGAGCAGTGCTGGAGATGCTGGGAGCAGGAAAGTGTGTCCCTCACTCCTGGCAGAGAAATGTAATGTATCTGGGCCTGGGATCAGGGGGAATGGGGGGCAGCCGGTGTAACATGGGTGGGAGGGAAGTGGGGGGCAGCCTGATTTTCATAATTGATGAAAACTGGTGCAGGGGGACCTGGCCTACAAACCTAGGGACTTTTACAGTATTAAGAGAGGACTGGGGTGCAGGAAGCATGGTCATGCATGATGTTTTGGAGGGAGGGAGGGGAGCAGGATGCTGGTCCTTTTCTTACATTTTTTTGTTAAGATTTTTGACAGCTCTACTTAGCTGAATATCTTTTAAAACATATTCAGTTAAGTAGCACGTTATCAGTCACATAAGGACAGACTACATGTAGTAGATAACCTTTTGGCTAGTATGTTCAGTGTAAAATTTATCCTGCTGAAAATATGGAACAAGTTATCCGGCTAACTTTAGCCAGATATCTTGTACATTATCTGCCTTACTGAATATGACCTCCACTATATTTAAGTGGGATTTGAGGCTCAAACTGACAGAATTTATTTCTCTTTTTTTGACCAAATTTCTTTTAAGAATAAATAGGGATGGCAATTTTCAAAAGCATTTCCGTAGGTAAAACACCATGTAATGTGCAGAAATTTGCTCTTTCAAGATTGTCTATGCTCTCTGCATGCAAAAGATCACATGTAGGGCCAATGCACACACAGTTTTACACACAGAAAATGGCAGAATGGGGAGGGGAGTTAGCACTCATACACATAATTACATACATATACATACACATGTAATTCCACTCGAAGAAACACATATAAATGTAACAGATGCAGGTCTGTGCACATAAAGGTGAATTTCAAAAGCCCGATGCTTGCATCAATCGAGATGTGCGAATATGTTGGGCTGGCATGCACTCAGCGGATTTTAAAAGCCGCCCGGATACATGTGTAAATGTCGCTGCATGCACATCTCAGAATTTCTGAAAAAGGGGCGGGGCGAGGGCAGGGTATGGGCGCGGCATGGATGGGACATGTGCATTTCATGATTTTAACCCGCAATTTGCACATTAATACTTATGCGCACTGGTACGCCAGGAGTCCCCTGCCATGTAACTTTACTTCTGCTATGAATGATGAGTAAGTCATAAAACAAAACAATCTAGGCAAATCAACGGGGTTTTAAGGGTCGTAGCTAATAGGAGAGAACAAAGGCTATTAAAACTTAACTGGGTGAACTGAGAAAAGTGGCAATGGTGTTGGTGCATGTCCCTTTTAAAATTCCATCACTTACGCAGTAGAAGCTGGATTTGTGCGCATATGCACGCGCCCGCTTAAAATTCAGCACACATGTGCGTGTGGCCAGGCTATTTTATAACAAGTGTGCATACACATTCGTCTTTTGTAAAATAGCCGCAACCCTGGGTGCCAGCCCGACGAACCCATGCGCACATGTGCCCGCACATCATTATGAAAGTTACTGTCATAGTTTCTCTGTCCAAAGTTTCAAAGAGAAAGTTTTCCCTTTGAAAACTGACAAAGTCTGCAGGCAAAGGTACCCACAGATTTTACACTGTAGTGCACGGTTTAAAGTTCTCTCTGAAAGCATTAGACAAGGATAACTGCACATATTATAATATATCATTTTAAATACATGTCAAATGACCACTGTAACAAACTTATGCTCATTAGAAAAATGCTAAGATTAATCAACATAATAGCTAAATATAAAATTCTTTATAATAGTTTTTCATGGTTTAAAAAAATACTAAAATTTCAAAAGAATCCCATGATCCACAAATTATCATAATAGTGTAAGGCCATCATCCCCAACAGTTGTTTTGCACTGTAAAAATATTGTTTCTAGACCAAACATGGATAATGAAAATATTGCCAGCTATTTCAAGGAGAAGGCTGTTAAGTTCTAAGCCATGTCTGTGTAATGTAATAATCTGGATGATGTTAGCTCAGTAACCAAAGATGCACCTCTTATTTGGTATGAGTTTAGGAAGGTGACACAGACAGATGTTCAACTATCTATCTACCAAGTGAAGTCCCCACATTCATAATTAGACCCTTGCCCTTTCGATATAGCATAGGGCAGGTTCCCGACATCAGGATAACCTGCATGGAGTTGCAGTTGCTACTTTTAACAGAATGCATGGGGGTAACTTACAAGGATCGGCAGTTACTGCTATAAGCAAATTGCTGGACAGACTGGATGGGCCATTTGGTCTTTATCTGCTGACATTTTGAATCAAACAGTTACCAACAAGGGCCCTGAACTTGGTGGATGATGAAACAGATACGTATGGGAAAATAAGTGTGGGAGCTTGCTGGGCAAACTAGATGGGCCAATTGGTCTTTTTCTGCCGTCATTTCTATGTTACTGTAAGGGCCTATAGTCTGAATTATAAATAAACAAGCCGTAAAGCCCGTTAAAACGGGCTACATCCCTCTGTCTCTCACCTCCCCCTCATTCTCTCTCCCCTCACTCTTCACTACCCCCCTCCCCCACCCACTCCTCTCCACCCTCCCTCTCCTCTCCCTCACTCCCTCCTCTCCCTCCCACTCACTCCCCCCTCCCTCCCACTCACTCAGTCCCCCCTCTCCCTCCCACTCACTCAGTCCCCCTCTCCCTCCCTCCCATTCAGTCCCTCCCTTCACCCACCTCCATTTCCTCCCGGCGCCGTAAGCGCGACTTCCCGCAACCCTCACCCGGCTCCATTAACTCCTCCCGCTCCTGCCGGCAGATCTCGGGGGGGGGGGGTCACTCCCGCGCGCGCGGCAGTGACCCCCCCGAGATCTGCCGGCAGATCTGGGGAGGAGAAGTAGCGGCACCTACTTCTCCTCCCGCTCCTGCCGGCAGATCTCGGGGGGGGGGGGGGCGCGGGAGTGACCCCCCCCCCCCGAGATCTGCCGGCAGATCTGGGGAGGAGAAGTAGCGGCGCCGCTGCTTCTCCTCCCGCTCCTGCCGGCAGATCTCGGGGGGGGGGCGCGGGAGTGACACCCCCCCCCCCCCGAGATCTGCCGGCAGATCTGGGGAGGAGAAGCAGCGGCACCGCGCGCGCGCGGCGCCGCTGCTTCTCCTCCCGCTCCTGCGGCCCCACCGCCATTTTTTTTCTGACCGACGTCCTTGCCCGCACATGCGCAGTAGAGCTGCGCTCTACTGCGCATTTGCGGGCCGTCGGTCACAGGCCATTTATAAGGTAGATCCTTAGAAGAGGGCCATATTGCAAATGAATTAAAAATGGGGACAGTGAGACTGGTCCAAAGGAATCCAGCACTACCTGTACTCCTGGTTTCAAATTATTGTCTAATATCAACCCTTCCCTCTCTAGGGAAGGTGTTGGAAAAATATGTATTGTGGCAATTAGATGAATAGAATATTTGGGATGCCCAGCGGTATAGATGCAGGAAGTCCCACACTACTGATCTCATTATTAGATACACTGCATTGAAGGTTAGATAATGATGTACAGAGTAAACTTGTTAAATTCGACATATCAACTGCCTTTGATATAGTGAGTTATGAAATATTACTGAGTTGTTTCCATTCTTGTGGAAATGGGGGATCAGAGCTTTATTTCTAATGAGTAGAAAGCAAAGTACTGATTGGTGACAAATATTTAACTTGGAGGGCACTGACCTTGAGAATTACTCAGAGGCTGGCTCTGCCTGATCTATTTAACCCTTGGGAAAAATGTCAATGTTTGGGTGATTTATTTCATCTACGCAGATGATATTGTTTTTTATTCCATGTAACTCAGACTGAACCCTTCTGACCCAATGTTCTACAAAATTGCCTCAAGTCTCTTAATAGCTGCTGGTTGCATGAAAACATTTATGCATAAAACAGTGGTAACAAAGCACCAAAATGAAAATATGACTCAAATAGAATTCAAGGATGTTACAGAACACATTACATTTGAGGCTATGACTTTGAAGAGCAATATGACTTTGAAGAGCAAAATTACAATTGTTCCTAGGGCAGCACTCTTTAATTTAAAGGTATTGGAGATATCTGAAGTATAATGCACAGAAGATTTTATAATAGTCTTACAGGCTTTAATGATTAGTCACTTAAACTACTGTAATGGGCTTTATGTAGGTCTGCCAAAGAATATAACACATTCAAAGTAAAAAACCTGCGAGAGAGTCAGTTGGACCATTAGATTATCAAGGAGTAAAAGGGGCACTTAGGGAAGACAAAGCCTTAGCAGAGAGACTAAAAGAATTCTTTGCTTTGGTCTTCACTGAGAAAGATATAAGAGATATCCATGCCAGAAATGATATTCAAAGGAGAAAATTCAGAGAAACTAAAATAAATCTCAGTGTACCTGGAAAATGAAATTTGGCAAATTGACAAACTAAAGCGTAGCAAATCACCTGAACCAGATGCTATACATCACGGAGTGCTGAAAATGAAATTGTAGACCTGCTATTGGTAATTTGTAAACTATCATTAAAATCATCTTTGGTACCTGAAGACAGAGGGTTATCAATGTAATGTCAATTTTGCAAAAGGGATCTAAGGGTGATCCAGGCAACTAAAGACCAGTGGATCTGACGTATCAGACAAAATGGTAGAAACAAAAATAAAGAACAAAATTACTGAACATATAGATAGGCATAGTTTAATGGGACAAAGACAACATGGATATAGCCAAGGAAATTCTTGCCTCAACAATCTGCTATATCTTTTTTGAGGGTGTAAATATACATGTAGATAAAGGTGAGCCTCAGGGATTTGTATTGGGACCCTTACTTTTCGATATATTTATAAATGATCTGGAAAGAAATACGACGAGTGAGATAATCAAATTTGCAGATGACACAAAATTGTTCAGAGTAGTTAAATCACAAGCAGATTGTGATAAATTGCAGGAAGACCTTGTGAGACTGGAAAATTGGGCATCCAAATGGCAGATGAAATGTAATGTGGATAAGTGCAAGGTGATGCATATAGGGAAAAATAACCCATGCTATAATTACACAATGTTGGGTTCCATATTAGGTGCTACAACCCAAGAAAGAGATCTAGGTGTCATAGTGGATAACACATTGAAATCGTCGGTACAGTGTGCTGCGGCAGTCAAAAAAGCAAACAGAATGCTGGGAATTATTAGAAAAGGAATGGTGAATAAAACGGAAAATGTCATAATGCCTCTGTATTGCTCCATGGTGAGACCGCACCTTGAATACTGTGTACAATTCTGGTTGCCGCATCTCAAAAAAGATATAATTGCGATGGAGAAGGTACAGAGAAGGGCTACCAAAATGATAAGGGGAATGGAACAACTCCCCTATGAGGAAAGACTAAAGAGGTTAGGACTTTTCAGCCTGGAGAAGAGACGACTGAGGGGGGTTATGATAGAGGTGTTTAAAATCATGAGAGGTCTAGAACGGGTAGATGTGAATCGGTTATTTACTCTTTCGGATAGTAGAAAGACTAGGGGGCACTCCATGAAGTTAGCATGGGGCACATTTAAAACTAATCGGAGAAAGTTCTTTTTTACTCAATGCACAATTAGACTCTGGATTTTGTTGCCGGAGGATGTGGTTAGTGCAGTTAATATAGCTGTGTTTAAAAAAGGATTGGATAAGTTCTTGGAGGAGAAGTCCATTACCTGCTATTAAGTTAACTTAAAGAATAGCCACTGCCATTAGCAATGGTTACATGGAATAGACTTAGTTTTTGGGTACTTGCCAGGTTCTTATGGCCTGGATTGGCCACTGTTGGAAACAGGATGCTGGGCTTGATGGACCCTTGGTCTGACCCAGTATGGCATTTTCTTATGTTCTTATGTTCTCATTTGACAAAGTCCCTCATGAGAGTTTTTAGGAAATTAGAAAGTCATGGGATGGGGGCAGTGTTCTATTGTGGATTGGGAACTTGTTAAAAGATAGAAAATAGAGCAGAGCTAAATGGTAAATGTTCCCAATGGAGAAAGGCAAATAATAGAGTGCCCCAGTGATCTGCTCTAGGACTACTTCTTTTTAACTTATTTATAAATGACCTGGAAATGGGAATGAGTGAGGTAGTCAAATTTGCTGATGACAAAAGTATTCAAAGTTGTTAAATCGCAAGAGAATCGTGAGAAACTTCAAGAGGACCCTGCAAAACTGGGAGACTGGGCATGCAAATGGAATTTAATGTAGACAAGTGCAAAGTGATACTTAGGGAAGAATAACCCAAATTATAGTTACACAATACAAGGTTCCACATTAACAGTTACCATTCTGGAAAAGCATCTAGGCATCATCATTGATAACATGGTGAAACCTTCTGCTCGGTATGCAGCAGCAGCCAAGAAAGCAAGAAGAATGCTTGGAATTATTCGGAAAGAATGGAGAATAAAACAGAAAATATCATAATGCCTCTGTATCGCTCCATGTGTTGCGGTCCCGGTCGCTAGGCTAGCGACCGGGTCCTTACCTTTCTGCTGCCTCTCCCGGTCTTGCCGCGTTCCGTTGCTCCTGGGGCCTGCAGGGCCGCATGGCAGCGTCTCTCTCCACGTGGAGACGCTGCCGAGGGACGACTCTGACTCCTCCCACTGCCAGGCAACGCGCGCGCGCGAGCAGGGGGCTCTTAAAGGTCCAGCACCCGGAAGTGCTGAACCGCCCCGTTCCTGACGTCAGACGCTGGCCGGCTATTTAAACCAGCGTCTGACTTCCTTGCTTTGCCTTTGCAACGAGGTCACTTTACTGTGTGCTTAGTTGCTTCCCAGCGTTGCTTTCAGCCTTGGTTCCTGCTTGTTCCAGCCGTGCCTTGCTTCCAGCTCCGGTTCCTGCTTGTTCCAGCCGTGCCTTGCTTCCAGCTCCGGTTCCAGCTTGTTCCAGCCGTGCCTTGCTTCCAGCCCTGGTTCCTGCTTATTCCAGCCGTGCCTTGCTTCCAGCCCTGGTTCCTGCTTGTTCCAGCCGTGCCTTGCTTCCAGCTCCGGTTCCAGCTTGTCCCAGCCGTGCCTTGCTTCCAGGTCAGGTTCTGTTTGGTCCTGCTGTGCCTTGGCTCCAGCTCTGGGCTCTACTTGCTGTCTACATATCCTGACTCCAGCTCCGGTTCCTGATTCTCCTTGTCTTCAGCCAGCCACGAACCTTGGTCTTCTTCACGATTCTCCTTTGTCTTCAGCCAGCCACGAACCTTGGTCTTCTTCACGATTCTCCTAAGTCCCAGCGACTCGGACCCCTACGGGCTCCTCCTGGGGGGGTCTTGGGTTTCCAGGGTGAAGACGCCATCAGTCCGCTCCAGCTGAGTGCCGCCTCCCGGCTTATTAACTCCTGTGGACGCTGTCCACCTCAGCCGGCCCAAGGGTCCACTATTGACTTTACTCGTAACATAACAGTTTGCAAAGGCCATGGACTCGGCGGACTCCGCTCCTATGCAGGCCATCCCTGGCATGGCCCAAAGAATCCAGCAGCAACAGCAATGTCTGGAGGTCTTGGCTGCTATGGTGGATCGCCTAGCCAGTCGCTTGGACGCCAATCCTCCTCCGGTGGCACAACCCCCGCCTCCACCGGCGGTTCTAGCTCCCGCGCAGACTCAGCTTCCAGCGCCTACTCGATACTCCGGGGATGCCAGATCGTGCAGGGCGTTTTTGAATCAGTGTTTCATCCGCTTCACTTTGCTACCAGGGCAGTTCCCGTCTGATGCCGTCAAGGTAGCATATATTTTGTCTCTGCTCGATGGGAGAGCTATGCTATGGGCCTCTCCCATGTGGGAGAAACAGGACGCCATGCTGCACAATTTACAGGATTTCGTGACTCACTTCAAACAGACTTTTGACGAGCCAGCTCGTGCTACCACCGCTACCACTGAAATTCTACAGCTACGACAAGGATCCCGTTCTCTGGCGGAGTACGCTATTGAATTTCATACTCTGGCGATGGAACTCGGCTGGCAGGATGACTGTTTGCGGGGTATTTTCCTGGAAGGCCTTGCAGGCCGTATCAAGGACGAGCTGATGGCTCGCGACCTGCCCTTCACTCTGAACGGGGTGATAGACTTGGCCGGGAGGATTGACCGGCGATTGCAGCAACGAGCTAAGGAGGGTCGAGTTCCTCGTCGGCCTGTCTCCTTGGCACCCTCCTTCTCCAGGTCTCTGACTTTACCTCACAAGACACCATCAGCCTCCCACAGCCCCTCTGAGGAACCTATGCAGCTTGGTCGGGCGCCCCTAACCGAGGAGGAGAAGACACGTCGCCGCACTCAAGGCCTGTGCTTATACTGCGGCACTAAGGGTCATTTCCTGGGTCAGTGTCCTGCGAGACCGGGAAAAGCTCAAGTCTAGGGAGAGATGAGGAGGTTCCCCTAGGCTATGTTAATGCTACTCCTCAATGTACAGTTCCTATAACGTTGGAGTATCCAGGTGGCTCTTTTCAGACTCTAGCTTTCATTGATTCCGGAGCCGGAGGGAACTTTATCTGGAGAGAACTGGTACACCAATTAGGACTACCTACTAAGCGCCGGATACCTCCATTACGGGTTACCTCTACCCAGGGAACCCCTCTACCTGGATCCATTTCTGAAACTACGATGCCTCTCACTTTACGGACGGGAGTGCTTCACACTGAGACAATCTCCTTTTTGCTACTTGATAAATCGGTGCACCCTGTGGTCCTGGGACTCCCTTGGTTGCAACAACATGCTCCGGTGATCCATTGGGACTCTCTCCAAATTGCGCAATGGAGTCCTTCCTGTTTCCAGAATTGCCTGGATCCCGTTCCTAGACCGGAGATATTACTCTCTCACTCTGCCCTGGACCTTCCTTTGCCGTACCAGAATTACGCTGACGTGTTCTCCAAACAAAAAGCTGAATTGCTTCCATGCCATCGGCCCTTCGACTGTGCCATTGATTTACTACCTGGTTCCACTCCCCCGCGGGGTAGGGTATACCCTCTTTCTCTGCCAGAAACCCATGCAATGTCAGACTACATTACGGAGAATCTTGCCAAAGGGTTCATTCGTCCTTCGCACTCCCCTGCAGGAGCAGGATTCTTTTTTGTGTCCAAAAACGATGGCTCCCTCCGGCCGTGCATAGACTATCGAGGTCTGAACTCCATCACTAAGAAAGATCGCTATCCCTTGCCTCTGATCCCAGAACTGCTCGATAGACTTCAGGGGGCCAAGATCTTTACAAAATTGGATTTACGTGGAGCATACAATTTGGTTCGTATTCGTCCCGGTGACGAGTGGAAGACAGCGTTCAACACGCGAGATGGACATTACGAATACTTAGTAATGCCTTTCGGCTTATGTAATGCCCCTGCTGTCTTCCAGAATCTGATGAATGAGGTACTCCGGGAGATGCTTCATTCTTTCGTCATAGTGTACCTTGATGACGTCCTGATCTATTCCCAAGATCTCTCTTCCCATCGCCAACACGTCAAACAAGTCTTACAGGCTCTAAGGGACAATCATCTATACGCTAAATTTGAAAAATGTCAGTTTGAGCGCGAGTCGCTTCCGTTCTTAGGATATATTGTTTCCTCGTCCGGTTTCCAGATGGACCCAGAGAAGGTGGCGGCCATTGTCAATTGGCCTCGCCCGTCTGGCCTGAAGGCGCTACAGCGATTCCTTGGATTCGCCAATTTTTACAGGCATTTTATACCACATTACTCCCAGAAGGTAGCTCCTCTAACGGCGCTTACTCGCAAAGGGGTTAACGCTCACGATTGGTCCACTACCGCCTCGGCTGCCTTTGAAGACTTAAAACAAGCATTCCTAGCCGCTTCCTGCCTACGACACCCAGATCCACAACGACCCTTCATCTTGGAGGTCGATGCCTCGAATCTGGCTGTTGGAGCGGTGCTCAGTCAACACGATACTTCGGGCAAATTGATGCCATGTTCTTACTTCTCTAAAAAGTTTTCGCCTGCTGAATGTAACTATGGCATCGGAGACAAGGAACTCCTAGCCATTAAGTTAGCCTTCAAGGAGTGGAGGCAATGGCTGGAGGGGGCTAATCATCCGGTGACAGTGTACACTGACCACAAAAATTTATTGTACTTGGCCCGAGCTCAACGACTAAACTCGCGGCAAGCAAGATGGTCACTCTTCTTCAGTCGTTTCAATTTCATCCTCAAGTTTCGACCAGCTGAGAAGAACGTTCGAGCCGATGCTCTATCTCGTACCTGTCAGCCGGAAGAAGAGGACGACTCTCCACGAACCATCCTGGATCCTGCCTGTGTTCAACTAACTACTACTTCCATTTGTTCCTCAAGTAAGACTACGGTTCCTAAAAGGCTTCGGAGGGAAGTCCTGTCTTGGGGCCACGACTCCTTGACCGGGGGGCACGCTGGTAGACTAAGAACTTTGGATCTTATAAATCGTTTCTATTGGTGGCCAGGTCTTCGACGTGATGTTTCCCTTTACGTGAGGTCTTGTCCCACTTGCGCTCTGCAGAAACCGCTTAATGGCCCCCCGAGAGGATTACTACAACCGTTACCTATACCCACGGAACCCTGGACACATATTGCCACTGACTTTATGGTGGAACTCCCGCCTTTGCAAGGCAAGACTGTTGTATGGGTCACGGTGGACCGCTTCTCTAAAATGGCTCACTTTGTGCCTTTACCCAAATTACCTTCCGCCACTGAACTGGCTTCTCTGTTCACACACCATGTATTCCGTATTCATGGTCTGCCTCAGGACATTGTTTCAGACGAGGTCCTCAATTCACAGCCAGGTATTGGAAGGCCTTATGCAAAAAATTTAAGATCCAGTTGAGTTTCTCTTCCGCTTTTCACCCGCAAAGTAATGGGCAAACTGAACGCATGAATCGTTCTTTAAAGTTGTTCCTACGAGCGTTCATTAACCACAAACAAGATAATTGGGTGGAGCTTTTGCCTTGGGCTGAATTCGCCTATAATAATCAGATACATACGGCGACGGGGAAATCCCCTTTTCAAATTGTGTACGGTAAACAGCTCAAACCACCGTTACCTCTACCTGTACCAACCTCCTCACCCGCTGCTCAATTGTCCGCGGACCAATTGAGTAAATTGTGGTCCTCAACTCAACACCATCTTCAGAAAGTCGCACGCACTGCTAAACGCTACTATGATCGACACCGAAAACCTGCATTCACCTTCCTCCCAGGCGATCGAGTGTGGCTTAGTACAAAGAACATTCATTTGAGGCAACCTTCCAAGAAACTCTCTCCCAAGTTCTGTGGTCCCTTCCGCGTAGCAGAAAGAGTAGGGTTGGTCTCTTACCGTCTACGACTCCCAACCACTTTACGCATTCATGAGGTCTTTCACGTCTCTCTCTTAAAACCAGTAATTCTTTCCAGATTCCACCCCAGGCCTCTTGACGACGCTTCCACCACCACGGATGGGGATCCTACGTTCCAGGTACGAGAGGTCCTGGATGCTCGTTTCGCCAACAGACGTTGGGAGTATTTGCTGGCCTGGGAAGGTTGTGGAGACGAAGACAATACGTGGGAGCCTGCCCGCAACATCTTGGACAAGACTCTCCTACAGCAATATCATCTGGACCATCCTGACAGGCCTAGTCCTCTGAAGAGGGGGCGTAAAAGGGGGGGTACTGTTGCGGTCCCGGTCGCTAGGCTAGCGACCGGGTCCTTACCTTTCTGCTGCCTCTCCCGGTCTTGCCGCGTTCCGTTGCTCCTGGGGCCTGCAGGGCCGCATGGCAGCGTCTCTCTCCACGTGGAGACGCTGCCGAGGGACGACTCTGACTCCTCCCACTGCCAGGCAACGCGCGCGCGCGAGCAGGGGGCTCTTAAAGGTCCAGCACCCGGAAGTGCTGAACCGCCCCGTTCCTGACGTCAGACGCTGGCCGGCTATTTAACCCAGCGTCTGACTTCCTTGCTTTGCCTTTGCAACGAGGTCACTTTACTGTGTGCTTAGTTGCTTCCCAGCGTTGCTTTCAGCCTTGGTTCCTGCTTGTTCCAGCCGTGCCTTGCTTCCAGCTCCGGTTCCTGCTTGTTCCAGCCGTGCCTTGCTTCCAGCTCCGGTTCCTGCTTGTTCCAGCCGTGCCTTGCTTCCAGCTCCGGTTCCAGCTTGTTCCAGCCGTGCCTTGCTTCCAGCCCTGGTTCCTGCTTATTCCAGCCGTGCCTTGCTTCCAGCCCTGGTTCCTGCTTGTTCCAGCCGTGCCTTGCTTCCAGCTCCGGTTCCAGCTTGTCCCAGCCGTGCCTTGCTTCCAGGTCAGGTTCTGTTTGGTCCTGCTGTGCCTTGGCTCCAGCTCTGGGCTCTACTTGCTGTCTACATATCCTGACTCCAGCTCCGGTTCCTGATTCTCCTTGTCTTCAGCCAGCCACGAACCTTGGTCTTCTTCACGATTCTCCTTTGTCTTCAGCCAGCCACGAACCTTGGTCTTCTTCACGATTCTCCTTTGTCTTCAGCCAGCCACGATCCTCGGACTTCCTCACGATTCTCCTCGTCCTCAGCCAGCCACAGACCTTGGACTCATTCACGATTCTCCTAAGTCCCAGCGACTCGGACCCCTACGGGCTCCTCCTGGGGGGGTCTTGGGTTTCCAGGGTGAAGACGCCATCAGTCCGCTCCAGCTGAGTGCCGCCTCCCGGCTTATTAACTCCTGTGGACGCTGTCCACCTCAGCCGGCCCAAGGGTCCACTATTGACTTTACTCGTAACATAACACCATGGAGCAATGTCATATTGAATACTGTGTGCACTTATGGTCACCACATCTCAAAAAAGATATAGCAGAATTAGAAAAGGTACAGTGAAGGGCAAACAAAATAATAAAGGGGATGGAGCAATTCCCCTATGATGAAAGGCTAAAGAGATTAAAGCTTGAAGAAGAGACAGCTGAGAGGTCTGTAAAATAATGAGTGGAGTGGAACGAGTAACCAAATTGGTTGTTTATTTTCAAAAAGTATGACTAGGGGATACACAATTAAGTTACTAAGTTGTACATTTAAAACTAATAAGAGAAAATGTTTTTTTTACTCAATGCATAATTAAGCACTGAAATTCTTTGCCAGAGGATGTGGTGAAAGCTGTTAGTGTAGCTATAATTAGAAAAGGGTTGGACAAGTTCCTGAACAAAAAATCCATACACCATTAAAGGTGGAGTTACTGAATTCCACTGCATGTCCCTGGGATAAGCAGCATGGAATCTATCTACCCTATGGGATGCTGCCAGGTACTTAAGACCTGGATTGGACACTGTTGGAAACAGGAAACTAGGCTTGATAGACCTTTGGTCTGATCCAGTATGGCAAATCTTGTGTTCTTTTATGTTTTCCAGTTGGTATAGAATACAGTGGTAAGGCTACGTACTGGCACAATAACTCTGGAGCATATTATGCCATAACTGCATGAACTTCACTAACTCCTGGTATAGTGGAGTGTACAATTTAAGATTGTTGTAATTAGTTATAAGCTTTTCTACTGAAATACTGCGCAGTTGCTTACCTATAACAGGTGTTCTCCTAGGATAGCATATGGGTGATATCATCCGATGGAGCCCAGCACGGAAAACTTTTGTCAAAGTTTCTAGAAGCTTTGATCAGCAGACTGAGCATGCTCAGCCTGCTAATATCCATGCGGCTACGTGAGGTCCCCCTTCAGTCTCGTAACATAGCAAAAAATACAAGCAAAAAAAATAAAACAAACCAAAGGTGAACCCAACATCGTGGGGAGGTGGGCGGGATTCAGGAGGACTAACATCCTGCTGTCTTAGGAGAACACCTGTTACAGGTAAGCAACTGTGCTTTCTCCTAGGACAAGCAGGATGGTAGTGCTCACATGTGGGTGAATACAAAGCTCCAGACTGCCACATTCAACTGGAGAGAACACCAGCAGCTGAAGAAGGTGCCAACGGGCATAACACACACAACTGCAGCACTATAGGTAAACATGGGGGCAGGCTGGGTCCCACAAGAGGCACGAAGCAAGTTGGATTCAAGTCTGGAACAGGTTGCGCAGGACGGACGGCTATCCCTGTCTAAGCAGTAATGAGCCGCAAAGTTGTGAAGAGAACTCCAGGTTGCAGCTCGACAGATCTCAATGACAGGGACTGTAAAAGCAAATGAGCCACAGATGTCGCCATACACACAGAGTGAGCTTTAACTCTGCCGGCCAGCTGAAGGCCTGACTGAATGTAGCAGAAGGCGATGCAATCTGCCAGCCAATTGGACAAGGTCTGCTTACCCACCGGCATCCCCAGCCTATTGGGCGTCAAAGGACACGAAAAACTGGAAGGACTGCCTGTGGCTCGTCATACAGTCCAGGTGGAGCGCCAAAAGCCCTTTTGCAGTCCAAGGTATGAAGCGCCCATTCCCCTGGGTAGGAATGAGATGAGCAGAATGATGGACTGACTGAGGTGGAAATCAGTCACGACTTTGGGTAGAAAGTTAGGATGTGTATTCAGGACCACACGGTCATGGAAAAACCTCGTTTACAGTGCGTACGTTACCAGAGCCTGAAGCTCACTGCCTCTACGAGCCAAAGTAATTGCTACCAAGAATATGACTTTCCAGTTGAGGAACTTCAGGTCGCAGGACTGCAGTGGCTTGAAAGGAGGCTGCAAGAGTACTGCCAGGACAACGCTTCTTTCCTAAACAGCCTTAAGGCTGCATCTCCCCCTGTTCTTGAGTTCAACTCTCCTTCCTCTGATTATCTTGCTGAATTCTATGATTTAGAAAAGCCCCTCTTTTAATTCTAGCCTGGGTCTTTTTGGTAACAGATCCAGATACTGTACTGAATCTTGAGTATCCTAAGTAATAGTGCCCACCAGGTCCCAAATCCAGTTTCTCTTTTGTTCCCCTCATCGCATCATACATTTTATGTATGAGGCTGATAAATTCTGGGGAATATCCCTGCTCCTGCTGCCTTCCTGCAGCCCCAGTGCCATCAGGTCTCTCCTCTCCTGGTTTGCCCCTGCCCCTGAAAATGCCATGTGGGAAAAGACTCCTTCCCACCTCTTGCACATCCTCCAATGCTGTTATTGCTCCCCTAGGCTCAGAGAAAATAATCCACTCTGGCTCCTCCTCTCTCAATGCTGCATGGATACCTCTCGCTGCTCCCTTACCTTGCTCCGCAGCTCACTCTCTTGTCTTCGGTGCATCACAGGCTCTATAGAAAGAACCCGCAACAGTACTTTGCCGCTGGTTCCTGCACTACAAGCACTTCCTCCATCTCTTGGACATCACTGCCTGCAGGTGGGGTGAGGGGGAGTTTTGAACTGCATGCTACTTCCTGCTGCTAGCTTGCTTCATTTTCCTTTTTTTTTTCTCATCCAGCTTTACGCAGCTGGCCTGCTGCTATCACTAGGCCCTAATAAGAACTAGATTTCCTGGGAAGGAAGGACAGCTATGCCTGGCCATTGTCCTGAAAATTCCTCTACTTGGTTCCAGCTCCACCAGGTACAGCGATCCATCACTGGGCTGTTGCCCAGGACACCCACAATCTTTATACTGCTGTCCAGAACAGTCACTATCATCTCCTGGAGGCAGAGAACTACAAACATCCATTCCTGTTGCTCCAGACTATATAGGAAATGATGACGTCAAAAGAAAAAGGCTAAAGATATTCTCTGACTCCACCTGCTGGTGGGGAAGCATAACCCACTTGTCTAGACTGGTCTGGGAGGACAATGAGGAAGAATCAAAGAATTTAAATTGAGATCTGTCTTAATTAACAATGTAGGGACACCATCAAGCACTATGATAAACTTGGTACATCAGGGTCTATCTCTAGGCATGTTAATGCAGGTAAGTAGCCAAAACATCCTAGAGGCATCAATGTGCAGCAGTAGGAGAAAAGTAACAGAGCACACACAAAATAGTTTTAGTCATTGAAGCGACAATAAGTACTGCTGCAACAAGACTATGTCAAGGCAAAATTCAGGATCAAGAAACTGAAGCACTCAAATATCAAGGTGTAGAATCTTGAAATGTATTGAATGTGACGTGATAGAAAGATTCAAGCCACTAATGCCTGTTGATCCATCTCTAGGCATGAAAGAAACTTCAAGAATTGAAGTATACTCGAGACAATGATAAATGAAGAGCAACTCTCAAGGAACCAGAGCACATGATGAAATAAGCATCTTCAACAGAGTAAAGCACTTCAGAAATGTAACCATGTTTAGGTTATCTCAAAGCACAAATTAGATGCTTAAATAATTTCAAAGTACTGAAATACTCAAAAGATACTAGCACCACAGAGGCACTAAGCAATTTTGAGAAACTGAAGCAATAAAGCTATTGTGCTGAGGCTATTTAAAGGCAATGAAGAACTAACAGGAAACTTAAGTACATCCGTACCATAATAAAAAACTTTGAGCTGCATCAACGTTTTTGCAACTGACATTTGTGGATGTTAACTACAGATGCTACTTCTGTCTGAGACAGAATTCTTTCTATGGTGACAGATATCCATGCCAGAAATGATATTCAAAGGTGATGATTCAGTGGAAGTGAAACAAATCTCAGTGTATCTGAAAAATTTAATATTGGAAATTGACAAACTAAAGGATAGCAAATCATCTGGACCAGATGGTATTCATCCCAGTGTGCGGAAAGAACTGAAAAAATGAAATTGCAGACCTGCTATTGGTAATATGTAAACTATCATTAAAATCGTCTATGGTGCCTGAAGACTGGAGGGTTGCCAATGTAACACCATTTTTAAAAAGGGAATCAGGATGATCCAGGCAACTACAGACCCGTGAGTCTGACATCTGTGACAGGCAAAATAGTAGAAACTATCATAAAGATCAAAATTACTAAATACATAGATAGGCATGGTTTAATCCAATGAAGCTAGCATGCTAAAGCATGCCAAAGCAAGTCTTGCCTCACCAATCTGCAACATTTTTTCAAGGCATAAACAAACATGTTAATAAAGGTGAGCCAGTTGATATAGTATATCTGGATTTTCAGAAAGCATTTAACAAAGTCCCTTTTGACAGACGTCTTAGGAAATTAAAAAGTCTCAGGATAGGGAACAGTATCCCATTGTACATTGGGAACTGATTAAAAGACAGAAAACAGAGTAGGGATAAATGGTAATTTTCTCAATGCAGAAAGGTGAATAATGGAGTGCCCCAGGGATCTGTTCTAGGACCATTACTTTTTAACATATTTATAAACGACCTAGAAATGGGAACAAGTGAGGTGTTCAAATTCACAGATGACTCAAAAATATTCCAAGTTGTTAAATCACAAGGAAATAGTGAGAAATTGCAAGAGGACCTTGCAAACCTAAGAGACTGAGCATGCAAATGGTAAATGAACTTTAATGTGGACAAGTGCAAAATGATACACTTAGGGAAGAGTAACCCAAATTATAGCTACACATTGCAAGGTTAATCATAAGGCATCACAATTCAGGAAAAGGATCTAGGCATCATCATTGATAATACGTTCCAAAATTCTGCTCAGTGTGCACCAGCAGCAATGAAAGCAAATAGAATGCTAGGAATTATTAGGAAAAGACTGGAGAATAAAAAACAAAGAACACCATATTGCTTCTATATTGCTCCATGGTACAACCTCATTTTGAATATTGTAGGCAGTTCTGGTCACCACATCTCAAAAAAGATATTACAGAATTAGAAAAGGTACAGAGAAAGGAAACCAAAATGTTAAAGGGGATGGAACAATTCCCCTATGAGGAAAGGCTAAAGAGGTTAGGAGAAGTTAACCTCTTTAGCCTGGAGAAGATTCTTGACAGCTGAGGAGAAAATATGACAGAGGTCTATAAAATAATGAGTGGAGTGGAATGAATGCATTTGAATCAGTAGTTTATTCCTTCAAAAAGTACAAAAACTAAGGGACACACAATGAAGTTACTAGGTTGTATTTGAAAATTAAAAAGAGAAAACATTTTTTTACTCAACACATAATTAAGCTATGGAATTCGTTGCCAGAGGATGTAGTGAAATATATTAGTGTAGATGCATTTAAAAAAAGGTTTGGACTGGTTCCTGGAGGAAAGGTCCATAAACCATTAAAGGTGGAGTTGCAGAAATCTACCGCTTATTCCTGGAATAAACAGCATGGAATCTATCTGCCCATTGGGATCCAGCTGGTATTTGTGACCTGGATTGGCTACTGTTGGAAACAAGATGCTGGGTTTGATGAACCTTTGGTATGATCCAATATGGCAAATCTTATGTTCATAACTCTTGATTACAAAAGAAACAAAGCATAAACATGTTCACAGGACGTAACATGCCTTCTGAAAGGTACAAACAAGTTGTCAATAAATTGATAACAAGATAAAGAAGGGGATCACAAAGAGCAAGCAGCCACCTACTCAGGAACAGAGTATGTCTTCAGGTGGCAAACAGAATGGAATATACCTAATTTAGATCCTGAAGAGAGAGGGAAAAGAAATTGAAAAATAAGTTTAATTTTGAAAATAAATAATGAAAGAGATGAGAGAAAGAAAGAAGCTTCTTACTGGGCATTGACAGAAAATAAACTGACAGCAGGAGCAAAACAACTGGCAATTGGTTGCAACATGAAGTAGATCAATTGACCCATCAGTGTAAGCATATAGAAAGTAAAGCAAAATTGCTTACCTTGTAATAGGTGTTATCCCAGGACAGCAGGATGAAGTCCTCACATATGGGTGACATCGGTAATGGAGCCCTATGTACGGAAAAACTTCTTTAAAAGTTTCCATGAAACTTTTAAATGGCACCGGAGTGCCTACTGAGCATGCCCAGCATGCCATGATATTCCCTGCCACAGGGGTCTCCCTTCAGTCTTGTTTTGTAGCAATAAGCGTTAGCCAAAAATAAAATAATAAAACGTATCGGACCCAACTCCGCGGGGTGGCGGGTGGGTTTCGTGAGGACTACATCCTGCTGTCCTGGGATAACACCTATTACAAGGTAAGCAATTTTGCTTTATCCCAGGACAAGCAGGATGCTAGTCCTCACATATGGGTGATTAGCAAGCTATAGGCTGAGTCATTTTGTAGTGAAGCAACAGTGAAGTATTGTCGAAATGAATCAGCCAAAATCACAGCATGTTGGATGTAGAAGGAGTTGGGATTACACTGGAAACAAGTTCTTTAAGACGGATTGTCCATAGGCTGAATCTTGTCTTTCTTCTTTGTCTAAGCAGTAGTGAGCTGCAAAGGTGTGAAGAGAACTCCATGTTGCTGCTTTGCAAATGTCCAGAATAGGTACAGAGCGAAGGTGTGCTACTGAAGTTGACATCGCTCTTACTGAGTGTGCTTTTACTCGCCCTTGAAGAGTAAGGCCTGCTTTTTCATAACAAAAGTGTATGCAATCTGCTAACCAGTTTGACAGAGTATGCTTACCCACTGCTTTACCTGGTTTGTTTGGATCATAGGATACAAACAGTTGACTGGATTTTCTTTGGGCTGTAGTGCGGTTTAAATAGAAGGACAACGCACGCTTACAGTCCAAAGTGTGTAAGGCTCTTTCTCCCTGATGAGAGTGAGGCCTAGGAAAGAATGTAGGTAAAACTATTGATTGGTTCAAGTGAAATTCCGTGACAATCTTAGGAAGGAATTTTGGATGTGTCCGGAGGACTACCCTGTCATGGAGGAACTTTGTAAAAGGTTCGTATGTGACTAGTGCTTGTAATTCACTGACCCTTCTGGCTGATGTAATGGCTATGAGAAATACCGTTTTCCAAGTAACGTATTTAAGGTCACAAGTATTTATGGGTTCAAAAGGAGAACGCATAAGTCTAGTTAATACTACGTTCAGGTCCCATTGTATGCTTGGGGAATGAACTGGAGGTTTAATGTGATTTAGGCCTCTCATGAATTTACTGACGAGAGGCTGTGTAGAGATAGGTGTGTCTCCCAGCTTGTTATGATAAGCTGAGATTGCACTCAAATGTACTCTTACAGATGAAGTCTTAAGACCAGAGTCTGAGAGATGGTATAGGTAATCTAGTAGTGAGGTAGTGGGGCAAGTGAAAGGATCTAGTGCTTTCTGAGTGCACCACAAAGTAAACCGTTTCCATTTGTAGGAGTAATTCTTTCTGGTGGAAGGTTTACGTGATGCTATCAGCACTTGAGATATAGTGGTTGGAAGGTTGAGAGGTTGTAAGATCAAGCTTTCAACATCCATGCTGTCAGGGACAGGGATTGAAGGTTGGGATGGCGCAACTGACCCTGTTCCTGAGTTATGAGATTGGGAGCTACTCCCAGGCGAATTGGATCCCTGACTGAGAGATCTAGCAGTGTGGGGAACCATACCTGTCGAGGCCAATATGGGGCTATGAGTATCATGGTCCCTTTGTCCTGTTGTAGCTTCACTAGCGTTTTGGTTATGAGTGGTATCGGTGGATACGCGTATAACAGGCTTGAATTCCAATGGCGAGCAAATGCGTCCCTTGGTAGACTGCTCTGTTGGTGGAGTAGAGAGCAGTAATTGTTCACTTTGTAGTTGAGCTGGGATGCAAAGAGATCTATCGTCGGTTGACCCCAGTGTTGGAAGATCTTGGATGCTATTGCTGGATCCAAGGACCATTCGTGCGGTTGGAACTGACGACTGAGGCGATCTGCTACTACGTTGTGAATGCCTGCTAGATAAGTGGCCCGAAGAAGAATTGAGTGTGTTAGGGCCCAGTCCCAAATCTGTGCTGCTTCTTGACAAAGGAGGTAGGAACCTGTCCCCCCTTGTTTGTTGATGTACCACATGGCTACTGTGTTGTCCGTTTGGATCAGAACAGTCTTGTGTGATAGGCAGTCCTTGAACGCATGCAGCGCATAGCGTATAGCTCGAAGCTCCAGGAAGTTTATTTGAAAAGAGGCTTCGAGCTGTGTCCACTTGCCCTGTGTCTTTAGATGACCAATGTGTGCTCCCCACCCTAAGGTGGATGCATCTGTAGTCAAAGTCACTTGTGGAACTGGTTGCTGGAAAGGTAGGCCTTTGAGCAGGTTGTTCATTGATGTCCACCAGATGAGTGCAGATCTGAGCTCTGGTGTGATATGAATGGGAGTGGACATTGGTTGAGTGGCTTGTATCCACTGTGCTTTGAGTGTCCATTGTAGTAGTCGCATGGTCAATCTGGCCATGGGAGTGACATGAACCTTGGAAGCCATGTGCCCTAGAAGAATGAGGCACTGGTGAGCTGTTACTTGAAGTTGGTTTCGCAGAGTATGAGTCAAGAGGACAAGTGTTTGGGCACGGTCTCTTGGAAGAAAAGCTGTTGCTGTCGCAGTGTTTAGGTCTGCACCTATGAACTGTATAAGATGAGTAGGTGACAGATGGGATTTCTGGTAGTTGATGAGAAATCCCAAGGAGTGAAGCACTTGGATGGTGAGTTTGAGAGAAGTGAGAGCTCCTTCTTTTGATTGACTTTTGATGAGCCAATCGTCCAGATAAGGGAACACGTGCACTCTGTGCTTGTGGAGGTGTGCCACTGCTGCAGCCATGCACTTTGTGAATACTCGTGGTGCTGATGCAAGGCCGAATGGCAGCACTCTGTATTGAAAGTGCTGATCCAGTACCCGAAAGCGTAGGTATTGGCGATGAGGGGGAAAAATGGGGATGTGAGCGTATGCATCTTGAAGATCCAGAGAGCAGAGCCAATCTCCCCTTTGAAGAAGAGGTAGAATGGTGCCTAGGGACACCATTCTGAATTTTTCTTTTTTGAGAAATTTGTTGAGTTGTCTGAGGTCTAGAATGGGACGAAGGCCTCCTGTTTTCTTTGGAATGAGGAAATATCTGGAGTAGAATCCTGTGCCCTTTTGAGGTCCAGGAACTGGTTCTATGGCCCTGGCTCTCAGAAGGGTGGATAATTCTGTTTGAAGAATTATGGAATGTTGATTTACTGTCCAAGATGGAAGTGGTGGGTTTTCTTTTGGGACAGTAAGGAAATCCAATCTGTAACCGTGAGTTGTGATGGATAACACCCACTGGTCGGTGGTGATGGAGGTCCAATTGCTGTGGAAGTATTGTATTCGACCCCCTACTGGTAAATGTGGGAATGGGTTGATCTGGCTGCTGCTCTCTGGGGCTTTTCAAAAACCAGATGTAGTGGCAGTTTGTGGAGGTGGTTGAGCTCTTGCAGGCCTTTGTCTAGGCTGCTGGCGTTGTGTTGGCCGGCCAGTTCTGGGCCTACTTGCTGGGGGGTAATATCGACGTGGGCGATAATAAGGCCGTCGAGTGTCACGCCTTGGAAACTTCCTGGTAGAAGGCTGAGTCTCTTGTGGTTGAGAAGATAACTGTTTTAATGTTTCAGTGTGGTCCTTCAGGGTTGCCACAGCTTCTTTTATCTTCTCTCCAAAAAGATTATCCCCCAAGCAAGGCAGATCTGCTAAATGTTCTTGGACCTCTGGGCGCAGATCAGAGGCCTTGAGCCATGCCCACCTTCTTGCAGCAATACCAGATGCTGATAGTCGTGCAGCAGTCTCGAAACAGTCATAGGTGGCTCGGACCTCATGTTTACCTGATTCGAGGCCTTTATGAATGATGTCCTGTAAGGATTCCTGATATTGTTCAGGAAGAGAGAGAGAGAGTTCTTGAACCTGCTTCCAAAGGTTCCTTTGGTACTGGTTCATATATAGTTGTTAGGATGATATCTTTGAAACCAGCATTGAACCTTGAAAGATTTTCCTTCCCAGGTTGTCCAGAAACCTACTCTCTTTCCCAGGTGGTACAGAGGAGTGTGACTTTTGCCGCTTCGCTTTTTCTGGGCGGATTTGACGACCACTGACTGGTGAGGCAACTGTGTTTTCTGGAACCCTGGGATAGGTTGCACTAGGTAGGTTGCCTCTGCTCTCTTGTTTACTGCCGACACCGATCCTGGATGCTCCCAAATCCTATATTGCAGCTCCTGGAAAACTTCATGGACAGGGACTGCCAGCATTTCCTTGGGAGGGTCCACAAACTGGAGGACTTCCAAGGTCTTTTGACGTGCATCCACTTCTGTTTGAATGGGAAAGGGGATGGTGTCAGCCATCTCTTTAACAAAATTTGTGAAGGAGAGGTCCTCAGGAGGCGACTTCCTGTGGTCATCAGGCGGAGAAGGCTCTGAAAATATTTCTTCATCCGAAGAATAATCAGAACTGGTGTCCACAGGCATCTCACGTGGTGTGTGGTGAGAGATTGGCTGCATAGGTTGTGGTGGTAAGACAGGAGAACGAGGCCTTGGGGGTCTTGGCACTCCAGATGGGCCTGGAATCGGTTCCCCTGGTAATTTATTAGTGAGGATGTCTAGGAGTGTGTCCAGTTTAGTAAAAACTGGATGTAGCATGGAGACATCTTCTTTGGGCACCGGTGCTGGCATCGGTGTGGGCACCGGTGTAGGTACTGGTGGCACCGGTGAAGGTATCGGTGGAGGTACCTGTGGCACCGGTGAATGTACCGGAGTAGGCATCAGGACCGCTTCCCGTGGCCTCGTCGGTGTCTGCGGCATCGATGGTGCTGGCTCCCTCGGTGATGGAATCGGCATCGATGGTGTCGATGGCTGAGGCGGAATCGCATCGCGCAGAGCCTGTTGCACCGCTTGACGAATAAAAGAGACAAGTTCCACTCTCACAGCTGGTGATAACAGAGCAGCTATGGAGGGAGGCGGTGTTGGCGATGCCGATACCTCCTCAGAGCCCTGAGGAGGTACGGAGCCCGGCACCGATATCGGTGGGGATCGCCCTGGATCACTAGGCCTCGGAGCCTCAGTCCCCGTCCAGGGTTTCTTTGCAGGCGAGGCCGTGCCTGTCGATGGATCCTCGGTCATCGTTACCTGGCGTCTTCGATGCAGGTGGTGGTGTTTTTCTTTTTGCTTTTCGCTCCCCGAGGTCGATGCTTTTGATGAAACCGAAGGGGATGGCGTTGAGGCATCTCCCGCCTCCAGACGTTTCTGCTTCAGCATTAGTTGACGGACTGAAGCGGATGGAGAAGATTGCGTGGGGGTCGAAGGCCTTGGAAGCAATTGAATACTGAATAAATGCTCCATCTTTTCGGCCCGAAGACGACGACCTTTAGCTGTCATTTCCGCACATGATTTACATGTTTGGATATTGTGATCTTTGCCTAAGCAAAGAACACATTCAAAGTGAGGGTCGGTGATCGACATTGTCCTCATACAATTTGGGCACTTTTTAAAGCCGGAGGCCATGGCGCCGGACAGCCGTCGACGGCGAAACCCAAAAAATATCGGTCCCAGCCGGAAACCGACAACGGAAAAAGTTACCGCTGGTGATACTGTGGGAAACCCCTGCGGTGGAAGTAATTTTTTTCGAAAAATTGAAATAGGTGAAAATCACCTCAGGACTCCAATTAAACCCGCGATGCTAACGGCTTCGCGGAAAAAAGAAGACTGAAGGGAGACCCCTGTGGCAGGGAATATCATGGCATGCTGGGCATGCTCAGTAGGCACTCCGGTGCCATTCAAAAGTTTCATGGAAACTTTTAAAGAAGTTTTTCCGTACATAGGGCTCCATTACCGATGTCACCCATATGTGAGGGCTAGCATCCTGCTTGTCCTGGGATAATATACTTTTAATAAATTCATGAAAAATATTTACCCTTGGGAAAAACAAACATATAGCAATGAAGCAACTTATCAAAACTGAAAAAGGAACTCTTAGTGGCTGGATATGCCCTAATTTTTGTTTCATAAACTACACATTTATATGTATTGGGGCATTTACCTGAGAAACAGTTGTACTTCTGGAGGACAAAAAGACTGCAAAAACTGCAGGTCAGTTAACGAGATATCTGGAAGTTCATTGTCAAATCTGCGTGGCTTTCGTGTCTGTATGAAAAAGAACATGATTTAATTTACACAATGCTGAAATGACAACTAATGGTAGGATGATTAAAATAAGATTAAAAAGATAGAAAATGATAATCAATTTATAGCAGGATATTAGAAAAACAAAATAGTCAAAAACAATCCATAAAATTCTACCCAAAATGAAATTAATAAAAAATATCTTAATCTTATAACTGATCAGAAAAGAATGCCCAGTGTTGCTCAGTCTATAACAGCCTGTGTATGCCTCTGCCTATCTGTGTTGGTGCCTGTGCCTGTGCCTGCATCTGTATGTGTGTATGTGGCTGTGCCTGCGTGTTTGTGCATATGTGAGCCTGTGCAAGTGTACGAGCTACTCTGTGAGTGTATGTGTGTGTGTGTGTGGGCGGGGGGGGGGGGGGGAGCCTGTGCACGCTTTTGCGACATTAGGTAAGCTTGTTTAAACTTGTGTGCGCTTTTGTGCACTTGCATGAGATTATATACACCTATGTACATGTGCATATGTCTGCCTGTCCCTGTGTGTGGGAGTGTAAGAGGCAGGGCTTTGCAGATAAGAACAAATTAGTGAACATTACCCAGCATTGCTTGGGTTGTCTGGTCAATAGCAGCCTCTGTATGTGAGGACTTGTGCCTGTGGGTACAGGAACCTCTGCTTATGTGTATATATGTCCGTGTCTACCTGCATGTGTGTGACTGTGCCTATGTACACCTCTGTGTGTATGTGCTTGGGTGTGTTTGTGACAGTGCTTTGCAGAGAGAGCATACTGTCTTTGCATATTGCACCTTTCACTGTTCCACATGCCACTTGGTGGCCACAGGCAGAAACGACCAACACAAGCCTTATATATATCGGTAACTATCTCTCTCTCTCTCTCTCTAGAGAGAGAGAGAGAGATCAAGAGAGAGAGAGAGAGAGAGAGAGATAAAGGCTATAATTCTTAATAGTTTTACTAACAATGGATCTAATGTACTAAAAGTTTATCCCATTTAGTGTCTATGAGAAAAGTACTTAGTGCATAGGCCCCAGTGGCAGCTATTGATTAATACAAGGCAGGAAAGATAGTTCCAGGGTCTCAGTTTTTCTCTATAAATAAGAAGCAGTGTAGGCTTGAATCACTACTGGATAAATCAATATGGTTTATAATTACAGACAACAAATGAAGCAGAACTCAAGAAGTACGGGATTAATTTCTCAGTGTGTTAAACATAGAAAACATGACAGCAGAAAAAGACCATTCAGCCCATCTTGTCTGCCCATCCACAAATGCTTAGCTCTATAATCCCTACCACTCTTTCAGAGTTCCCTTGTGTTTGACACATGGTTTCCTGAATTCAGATACTGTCATTGTCTCTACCACCTCCACTGGGATGGAAATGGAATACAATCTCACATACTAACAGTTCCTGTAGTTGATGTTTATTGTTTTTTTATTAACTGCTATTAATCAAGTTTACTTCGGGAATAGCCACTGCTATTAATTGCATCAGTAGCATGGGATCTTCTTTATGTTTGGGTAATTGTCAGGTTCTTGTGGCCTGGTTTGGCCTCTGTTGGAAACAGGATGCTGGGCTTGATGGACCCTTGGTCTGACCCAGCATGGAAATTTCTTATGTTCTTATGTCTGTGTGATAGCTTGGACAAAATAAGATGGAGGGACTCATGAGGCAACATTAGAAACAAGAACTCAAGTGCATGCTCAGAAAGCAGGGTTTGTGTCAGTGCTATCATACATCATCACCCACATTTTATGGCTGATACTGTATATGCCTGTTTGTTGATAGAGAAAGTACCTGCACACATTTACACCTACTAGCATGTTCAGGTAATTTTACAAAGAAAAACTATATACATACTTTAAAAAAATGCAAAAGTACACATGTAGTTTCAAACTCCTTCCCAACCCCAATCCCAAAAATGCCTCTTTTCACTGTGTATGAAAGAATATATATAGAGGTTCACATGCGCACTTTTACCTCTATATGGGGCAGGCAATTAAAAAAAACCAACACATTTCTGCTTTATTTACAGTAAAGCAAGTTTATTTACAATAAACGATTAGCCATAACATGAGTGATGTCATCCGGTGGCACTGAATGGACCTTAAGCTTGTAGAGCTTTTGCTCTAATGTGTATATGCTGTAATTCCCATGTGGGCACTGCCTTGTGAGCCCCCTCAGTTGATTTCAGAGCTAATTCTAGCTAAGTAGTCAACTCCAGAAAGTTAGATGGGTATTTAACATGGCTATTTCTTCTTGCTGTCTATGGAGAACACAGTTTACATTAAGCAAACTTGCTTTCTCTGTCAATAAGCAGGGCTGAATTAGCCATAACATGTGGGGAGTCCCAAGCTGAGGGTTGCAGTGGAGTGTTCACTGAGTAAGAAACCTGAGCACCCACCTTGGAGAGTAGACTGCTGAGTGAACAGGCTACGCAAAACTGCTTGTCCAAATCTACTGTCTTTGAAAGACTGTCCAGAAAGTAATTAGACACAAAGGGTGTTATCTGATGACCAACGTACTGCTTTGCAGATGTTTTTGAGAGGTACAGCTCACAGATGAGCCACTGATACATCCTTGGCTCTAAACTGATGAGCTTTGATGGTGTCTGTAACTTGTAGCTCTGCTAGTGCATAGTAATCTGCTAGCCAGTTGGACAATGCATGCATGGATACTGCTATGCCCAGTTTGTTAGGATCATAAAAGACGAACAGTTGAAAAATGTGGTGATCTGGCCGACTTCTTCTTTTGTAAAAAGCCAAGGCTCATTCATACTTAGTTTAATTTATTTGATTAATCACATTTCTTTCAATTCAAATCAACATAAAGTACAAAAAAAAAAAAATACAATGAAATAACAACCTAATAAGTATGAGACAAAATATAAAATTAAAACAGAATCACAATAGGTTAAAACAGAAGAAAACTAGCAAAATATAAGAAGCTAGAGTAGAAAATAATAAAAAGTAATACAAATATAATAGTGATAATACAGAACATAAAAGCAGTCATAATAAAAAGAGAATTAACTATGAAATGTTTGGGAGAACAGAAAGGTTTTTACTCCTTTCCTAAATTTTCTGTAGTCTAAGGCAATGGGGTTCTCAACCTGACAGATGGTTCTCACATGAGTGACACACTGAACATGTGTGTCACTCATGTTCACGTCACAGGGCAAAATGTAAATATACATTCTGCATCCTCACGAACCCCCTCGACCCCCAAAAATGGGTGCAGAGCAGAACTAGGGCATTACCCGTACAACTCACCATACAAAAAAAGATATTCTGGCTCTGATGACATCTCAGTAAAAGCAAAACAAACTCTCTTTACTGGCAGGCACAATACCCATCCTTATGAAAAGACAGGAATTTACCACTACAAATATAAACCCAGGCCCTAAATACTAATACATCTCATATTAGGAAAACAGAGCAAGCCAAGCTGCTATAGAGAGATATCCACTTAGAAATAATTGTAAAACTATACTAATGTTGAGATTACTACCTGATAATCTCCTTTTCCTTAGTGTAGACAGATGGACTCAGAACGAATGGGATAGTATCCGCGTGCTAGCAGTTGGAGACGGATCTGACGTCAGCACGGGGTATATATATCCCCACAGGAAGCGTAGCAACTCAGTAATCTTCCTTGCAAAAACTGTTATGGATGTGTGTACTGACGCTCGGTGAAAAGTGAAACAGGATTCCCCTGACCGATTGATAGTAGCTGGAGACCGCCAGCATTCACAACCGGAAGGCGTTGACACCTGGTAGAGTGTACGCTCTTATGGAAATAGATGACATGGCTTACCTTGAATCGGTGAAACCCATGTACACAGGCAGCTGGGCGGGATGCTGACTCCATCTGTCTACACTAAGGAAAAGGAGATTATCAGGTAGTAATCTCAACATTTCCTGGCATGTAGCCAGATGAACTCAGAATGAATGGGATGTACAAAAGCTTTACTCCCAGCCTGGGCGGGAGGCTGCCTGAGGACCATGTAGTACCGCCCTCGCAAATGCTGAGTCCTCCCTAGCCTGGACATCCAGACGGTAGAACCTGGAAAAGGTATGGAGGGAGGACCATGTCGCCGCTTTACATATTTCTGCAGGCGACAGCATCCTGGATTCCGCCCAGGATGCCGCTTGTGCCTTGACCTGTAGAGGCGGAGGCTTCCCGGCCTCTACGTAAGCTGCTCTGATAACTTCTTTAATCCAGCGGGCGATGGTGGGCCGCGAGGCCGCTTCACCTTGCTTCCTCCCGCTGTGCAGGACGAACAGATGGTCCGTCTTTCGTAGTTCTTGTGTCACTTCCAGATATCTGGGCAGCAATCTGCCAAGGTCGAGATGGCGTAATAAACGCCCTTCTTCTGATTTCTTCAAACCCGTCGTGGTAGGCAAGGATATGGTTTGGTTAAGATGAAACTGTGAAACCACTTTAGGTAGAAAGGAGGGAACCATACGAAGATGGATAGCCTCAGGAGTGATTCTGAGAAAGGGATCACGGCAGGACAGTGCTTGTAGCTCTGAGATGCGGCGTGCTGAACATACCGCCAATAGGAACACCATCTTCAAGGTTAGAGAACGGAAAGACAGTCCCCGAAGGGGTCTGAAGGTGGATCCCGCGAGGAAATCCAAAACAAGATTGAGGTTCCATAAGGGCACAGGCCACTTTAGTGGCGGACGAATATGCTTGACTCCTTGCAGGAAGCGAGAAACATCTGGGTGCTTGGCGATGGTCTTGCCATCCCTCCTGGGACCATAGCAAGACAGCGCTGCCACCTGAACTTTGATGGAGCTGAGGGAGAGACCCTTCTGAAGTCCATCCTGCAGGAAATCCAACACAATAGGGATTGTGGTCGCATGTGGATTGGTGCCGTGAGTGTCGCACCATGCCTCAAATACTCTCCAGATCCTTACGTAGGTGAGGGACGTGGAAAACTTACGAGCTCGGAGGAGTGTATCTATCACGGGCTCCGAGTAACCTCTTTTCTTCAGTCTAGCCCTCTCAATGGCCAGACCGTAAGAGAGAATTGAGCTGGATCCTCGTGGAGGACGGGACCTTGACGTAGAAGGTCCCGGAGAGGAGGCAGGGGAAGAGGCTCCCCTGCCTGTAGTCTTCTCATGTCTGCGAACCAGGGTCTTCTTGGCCAGTCTGGTGCCACTAGAAGAACTAGGCCCTGGTGTTTCTGAATCTTGTGGATGATGGCACCCAGCAGAGGCCACGGAGGAAAGGCGTATAGCAGAGTCCTTGGAGGCCACGGCTGGACCAGGGCATCGATTCCGTGTGAGAATGGGTCGCGCTTGCGGCTGAAGTATCTGGGTACTTGAGCATTGGACTTGTCCGCCAGTAAATCCATGTCCAGAATCCCCCAGTGATCCACAATCATCTGGAAGGCTGTGGGTGACAGCTGCCACTCTCCCGGATTTAGGCTTTCTCTGCTGAGGAAGTCTGCTGTGGTATTGTCCTTCCCGGCAATGTGGACGGCGGAGATGTCCTGAAGATTCGCCTCTGCCCAAGCCATCAGTGGGGCGATCTCCAGAGATACTTGTCGGCTTCTGGTTCCGCCCTGACGGTTGATGTATGCCACCGTGGTGGCGTTGTCGGACATCACTCTGACTGCTCTGTTCTTCAGTCTGTGAGCAAATCGAAGGCATGCCAATCGGACTGCCCGGGCCTCTAGACGGTTGATGTTCCACGCTGACTCTTCTCTGTTCCACCGCCCTTGTGCGGTGAGTTCTTCGCAGTGTGCTCCCCAGCCGCTCAGGCTGGCATCTGTGGTGAGCAAAGCCCACGTGGGTGAAGACATCTTCGACCCCCTGCTCATGTGGTTGGACTGCAACCACCACCGCAACTGGGTCCGCACTCTGGCTGGCAGATGCAGGTGCGTGGAATAGTTCCGTAGGCGGGGGCTCCAGCGAGAGAGCAGGGAGTGTTGTAGAGGTCTCATATGGGCCCTCGCCCAAAGTACCACTTCCAGGGTGGATGCCATGAGACCAAGAACCTGCAGATAATCCCAGGCTATGGGCCGACTGGCTCCCATCAAATACTGGATACGCTGCTGAAGTTTCAACTTTCTCTTGGAAGTGAGACTGACTGTGTTTGCCCGGGTGTCGAACTGTACTCCCAGGTATTCCAGTGACTGGGAAGGCTGTAGGCAGCTCTTGCTGAGGTTGATTACCCAGCCCAAGCTTTCCAGAAGGGCGAGCCTTCAGACAACCGATTTGTCGGTTGTCTGAAGGCTCTCCTCTTGAGATTTCGCCCTGATCAGCCAGTCGTCTAGGTAGGGATAGACCAGAATTCCTTCCCGCCTGAGTGCCGCTGCTACCACTACAACCACCTTGGTGAATGTCCGTGGTGACGTGGCCAACCCGAAGGGCAGAGCCCGAAACTGGAAGTGGTGTCCTAGAACCTTGAAGCGTAGGTAGCGCTGATGATCCGGATGGATCGGGATATGCAGGTATGCCTCTGACAGGTCTAATGCCGTGAGAAATAAAAAAAAATCTTTTATATTTTATATTTTTCTGTTATTTAACCTTTATTCCAATTCTTTACCTTTTCTTTTCACTTGTTAACAATTTTAATTAGAAATGTTCATTGTATTAGACTATGGAAATTTATTTCCTGCTATTCTGTTTAATGTAAACCGGTATGATTTACATCGGATGTAAGAATGTCGGTATATAAAAATTATAAATAAATAAATAAATAAATAAATAAATAAATAAATTCTCCTGGCTGTACTGCAGCCTTGACGGAGCGCAGAGTCTCCATGCGAAACCTCGGTACCCGTAAGTATCGATTGACTGACTTGAGGTCCAGCACAGGCCGAAAGGTGCCCCCTTTCTTGGGTACCATGAAATAAATGGAATAGTGTCCAGAATTCACTTCCCAGGCAGGTACTGGGATGATGGCTTTCAAGGACAGGAGCCTCGCCAGGGTAGCTTCCAATGCTGCCTTCTTGTGTATGGGACATGAAGATTCCACAATCTTGTCCGGAGGGAGATGATGAAAGTCCAGATAATATCCCTCCCGGATAATGGCGAGGACCCACTGGTCCGACGTGATCTCGACCCATCTGGGGTAGAAGAGGGTTAACCTGCCCCCTATGGCTCCGTTCCCCAGATGAATCGGCGGATTCTCATTGAGAGGCGCTGCCGGGACCCGAGCCCGGGCCTGCTCCCCTCTTGCACTGCTTGGTCCGAAAGGACTGATTCCTGGCCTGAGGACGTGGTGCCTGGTAGCGACCCCTGTAAGGAACAAAGCGCTGTGAACTCCTGCCCCTGGAGGGCCTTGGAAAGGCGCGCTGGCCCCTTCTGAACCGATCTTCCGGCAGTCTAGGCACTGGAGAGGCACCCCATGTACTGGCCAGTTTATCAAGGTCGCTGCCAAATAGGAAAGAGCCCTTAAAGGGCAATCTGGTGAGGCGTGTCTTTGAAGGCGCATCAGCTGACCCATCTCCGGATCCAGAGCTGCCTCCTGGCGGCTACGGAGGATGAAATCCCCTTAGCTGTTGTCCGGACCAGGTCTGATGCAGCATCCGTGAGGAACGAAAGAGCTGACTCCATGTCTGCTGCTGGAGCGTTGTTCCTAACCTGTGACAAACAGGCACTCGTCACCACTGTGCAGCAGGTCGCGATCCGCAAAGATAGAGCTGCCACCTCAAAGGTCTGTTTCAGAATGGCGTCCAGTCGCCGGTCATGAGGCTCCTTGAGGGCCGTCCCCCCTTCAACTGGAATGGTAGTGCGCTTGACCACAGCGCTAATCAAGGCGTCCACCTGAGGGCACGCCAGCAGGTCCTGGATAGCCAGTGCCAATGGGTACATGCCCATCAGGGCCCGGCCCCCTTTAAGCCACTGGTGCCGCCCATTCTAAATCTATCAGTTGTTGTGCTGCTTGCTAGAATGGAACAGGATCCGCAGGAGCCGCCACCGCAGCCGCAGCGGCAGCCGCAGCCACAGCCGCAGCAGCCGCCGTAGTCGCAGTCACCGCGGGAACCGCAGAAACAGCAGGAACAACAGGAACAGTAGGAACCGCAGGGCCTGGACGGGAAGCCGTTTGCATCTGTACAAAGGCATGAATCCCCTTAAAGAGATCCACCCAGGAAATTGAAGCAGCCTCTAATCACCGGGGTACGAGATCCCCCGGGATTCCCGATTGGTCGAGACTGTCCACTAAATCTGGGGTAGCCCCTGGGGAACTGTCAGCAAATCGTGGCTGAGACTGGGCCTGGCCCGAGGGTCCCACGGCCTCCTCACATTGGGCACATAGGGAGTCTGGCTCTTCACTGTGCGTGGCTCTAAGCTGGCATGCAGAGCAGAGGCCAAGGGCTTTAATGCCTGAGGCAGGCGGCGCCGCCGCTGAAGACACTGATGCGTTCTGTTCCATTGAAAGAGAAGCGGCATTAATATATGCTTAATATAACAGGCGCGCAATAATAATAATATGCGGCAGCAATAGGCGCTTAATACAACAGGCGCGCAATAATAATAATATGCGGCAGCAATAGGCGCTTAATACAACAGGCGTGCAAGAATAATAATATGCGGCAGCAATAGGCGCTTAATACAACAGGCGCTCTAGAATAATAATATGCGGCAGCAATAGGCCTTAATACAACAGGCGCACAATAATAATAATATGCGGCAGCAATATGCGCTTAATACAACAGGCGCACAAAAAGAATAATATGTTCTCAGCACTAGGCGGTCATGAAAACAGCTCAATTGTATGCAATATGCTCTCAACAATATGCAGCCAACAATACACGCTTAAAAGGCTTTCAAAAAGCGCTCAGTAATAAGCGATTAGCAATACACGCTCAATGGTATTCAATAGGCTCCCAGCAATATGCGGCTAGCAATGTACGCTCAATGGCATTCAATAGGCTCTCAGCAATATGCGGTTATCAATACACGCTCAATGGCATTCAATAGGCTTTCAGCAAGAAGCGTTTAGCAATATATGCTCAATGGCATTCAATAGGCTCTCAGCAATATGCGGTTAGCAATATACGCTCAATGGCATTCAGTAGGCTCTCAGCAATATGCGGTTAGCAATATACGCTCAATGGCATTCAATAGGCTCTCAGCAATAGGCGGTCAGCAATACACGCTCAGTGGCATACAATATGCTCTTAGCCAATATGGCAATATACGCACGAGGAGAAATAGAGCCGCGCCTATTACGGGCGCTCAATACCTGAACAAGGCCCACAAAATGACGTCCTCCACGGCGTGCCACGCCGCCGATCCTCTGTTCCTCGGAGACCAGAAATAAGAGATGTACGCCTTACCTGATCCTCGGCGCTTCCCGGCTGGAACCCGGGCGGTCTCCGGCTGCGGGGGGAGAGGGCAAGTACCTTCACCGCCGCGTTTGAGGATATGCACCCGCTGTCTCGTCCACGCCGGGACTGAGGCGCCTCGAAAGCCTCACCCGAACCTCGCCCGGGGGCTGTGTCCCTGCCGCGATTCGGCCACCGGACCGAGGACTTACACCTCCGGGGGGATCACGGAAATCACCCCGGGAAACTCTACTGGGGGAGGGACCTTAGGGTATCACTCAGGAGTGCGGGGCTCGATGCTGTAGAAGTTTTAGTAAGTAGAAAAGGAAAAGAAAAAGTAGATTTGGAAAACACGCTCAGCAAGCGTGCAGGCTCTCCAAACTGCTTTGGAGACGGGAAATTACTGAGTTGCTACGCTTCCTGTGGGGATATATATACCCCGTGCTGACGTCAGATCCGTCTCCAACTGCTAGCACGCGGATACTATCCCATTCGTTCTGAGTCCATCTGGCTACACGCCAGGAAATAAATGTTACAAAACAGCTGATGAACAGAATAACATCCAACAATTAAAAACTCATAAACATTATTAAAAATTGTCCAAATATCAATAAAATATTTCAAAACAGCAGATACATCACATAATACTAAATAATTAAAATGGCAGTCAAGCAAGAAAAATAAATTTAAAAAGCCGCCTTTACTTACCCTCTCCAGCAACTCTCCTACTCCTTTCCCTTGCAGGCCAATAGCACTCACCCAGAAGCAGCAGTGACTGCTGAAGCTCTGTCCTAACAGTCCTCTTCCTTAGGGCCCACAACCAATCACAACCAGTCTCTGTCGTACACAGACCAGCATCTCGCTAACTAGTATCTCTTCCTCACACACAGATCAGTCACCTCCCTGACCAGTCTCGGTCTCTGTCTCTCTCACACAGACACCATTCACCTCCCTGACCAGTCTCTGGCTCACACTCACACTCACACACACACAAAAGTCATCTTCCTGACCAGTCTGTCTCTCTCTCACAGAAACACATCACCTCTGACCAGTCTCTCTCTCAATCACACGCTTGCTCTCTCACTTACATAAAAGCTATCAATCACACACAAATGCTCTTGCTCCCATTCTACCACAACCCACAAAGCTGCCATGCACGCAGCCAGGCACCCATTCTACTACACACACACACACAAAGCTGCCACTCACGCACCCATTTTACCACACACACTAAGCTGCCACTCACTACCCAGGCACCCATTCTACCCCCCACACACACACACACACACAAAGCTACCACTTACTACCCAGGCACCCATTCTACCACACACACACAAAGCTGCCATTCACGTACCCAGGCATTCATTCTACCACACACACACAAAGCTACCACTCACGCACCCAAGCATCCGTTCTACCACACACACATACACACACACACACAAAGCTGCCACTCACACAAAGCTGCCACTCACACACACAGGCATTCATTCTACCACACACACACACACACACACACACAAAGCTGCCACTCACACACACAGGCATCCATTCTACCACACACACACAAAGCTGCCACTCATGCACCCATTGTATCACACACACACACACACAAGCTCTCACTCATGCACCCAGGCACCCATTCTACCACACACACAAGTTCACATGGAGCCACTTCTCATTGTATGGCCCAATAAGCCTGGCCTCCGCTTATCAGCCACCGCTGGCCTGACCTCCGGCGGTGTGCAAGGTCTCTCCGCTCTTCGGCCCCTGCTAGCCTGACCTCCGGCAGCAGTGCACAGGTCCGTCCACTCTTCAGCCACCGGCGGCGGCGCACAGCGTCTCTCCATTCTTCGGCCCCACCAGCCTGGCCTCCGGCGGCGGCACGCAGCATCTCTCCATTCTTTGGCCCCGCCGGCCTGGCCTCCGGCAGTGGCGCACAGGTCTCTACATTCTTCGGCCCCGCCGGCAGCGCACAGGTCTCTCCATTCTTCAGCCCCACTGGCCTGGCCTCTGGTGGTGGTGCACAGCGTCTCTCCATTCTTCACCCCCGCCAGCCTGGCCTCTGGCGGCGGTGCACAGATTTCTCCACTCTTCAGCCCCACCCCTGGGGAGAAGGGAAACACAAGCGGGGCAGTGGGACACCGGGAGCCACAACACACCTGTAGGTCCTTGGCGACATACTTGTGTGTCGCTACACACCAGTTGAGAACCGCTGGTCTAAGGTTATGAAGGGCTTTCTCACTTTCATGTGCGTGTGGTCTTAGGACAACGTAGGTAACACGATAGCTTGATTAATATGGAAAGTTGATACTTTAGAAGACACTTCGGGTGGATGTGGAACACCTCCCTGTTGTGGAAGAATTGCTTATAAGAGGATAATGAACCAATGTCTGAAGTTCACTGACATTTCCAGCTGATGTGACTTTTACAAGGAATATTACTTTCCATGTTGGAAACATGAGTAAAGTTGACTCCAATAGTTCAAATGGTGGCTTCATCGGTTGTGGCAGAACCATATTTAGTCCCATGGAACAAGTGGATTCACAGCTGGAGGTTTATTATGCCATAACGCTTTCATAAACTTGGAAACTAACGGATGAGTGGAGACTGGTTTACTCTCAATTTGAGCATGGTAAGCCACTATGGCACTGAGATGTACTCTTACTGATGTGGTGCTAAGACATGAAGCAGAAAGAGAGAGCAAATAGATCAGTAACTCTTCGAACTCACATATGAACGGATCCAAGAACTGTACTGACACCATGTAAAGAACAGTTTTTATTTAAAACTGTAGGCTCTCCTAGTTGATGGTTTCCTGGTAGACACTATTATGTTCTCAACCTCCTTGGATAAGGAGAATTCAGCTATCATTGAGGACTCAACATCCAAGCCATCATATTGAGGGAGGAAACGTTCGGATGAAACAGATGCCCCTCTTGAGTTAATATCCGCCAAAATCCGTGGATTGGCAGAAAACAAATGCTTTTAAAAATAAATAAATAAATAAATACTTAAGAATGGATCTGACTCAAGAGGGATAAGAGAACCACAAGACAACTGTACCAGGTATGCAAACTAAATTTGTCTGGGCCATACTGGAACTATGTGGATCAGATGGGCCAGGTCTTTGAGCACTTTTTGAACTATTCTAGCTATCAGTGGAAATGGTGGAAAAGTGTACATGAGATCTGCATTACAGACAAGCAGAAAAGTATTATAAGCGGATCTGAGTTTGCTGGGAAGAACGGAGTAAAACGTTTCCAGTTGTCTGATTTGCTCTGACACAAAAAATGCAATTGTTGGAAGTTCCCATAGACTGAACAGTCTGTAAGTTCTTGATTGTTGCAGAGACCATTCATGTGGATGAAAAACTCTGTTTAGGCAATCTTCTAATGTGTTGGAAGGTAAGTCACCTGCAGGATAGCTTGATGTTTGTATGCCCATTCCCATATCTTTATTGCCTCTCGGCACAAAGTCCATATGATTAACCCAATGACTGGTCACACAGAACATGGCTATTTGGTTGTCAATTTGAATGAGAATGCTTTTCCCCTGGAAAAGGCAAGTGAAAGTTGCTAGAGTGTATCTACTTGCTCTCAATTCTAGGAGGTTGATCTGAAATTGATCAAGTTCCTTGAGATTGAAAAGGCATCGTTGGGATCCTTTTTCACCCTTTGTGGAGGCATCAGTCACCAATGTTACTTGGTGAAAAGTAGACAGAGTAGTGATCCTCTCCTCCTAAATGATGGAGGGGTCTAGCCACCAGCAAAGATATTGTTTAATTTCTTGAAAATTTTCCATTTTGATTGTCAGGGGTTGAGTTAGCTGGTTCCACTGAGATCGGAGGCCCCACTGTAGGAGCTGTATGTGAAAGCGGGTTAATTAAACTATGTGCATTGTAGCCATCATATGGCCCAAATGACCAATACTTCTCTGGCCATCGACTCATCCATGTTCAACAGTCTGTAGAAAGTATCTGCCCTGATGGAAAGAAAGCTCCAAAGAATTGATTTTCTGGGAGGGAATTAGAGTTGACTTCTTAAAATTCACCAGAAACCTTAATGATTGTAGGAGTTGAATTGACTTTTGTAGGTAGGTTAATACACCTTCCCCGGAAACTTGCTATTATAAGCCAGACTTCCAGGTAAGGGAAGACTCGGATGCCCTTTCACAGCAGATGTGTAGCTACTACAGCCAGGTACTTGGTGAAGACCATTAAAGCTGCTAATATGCCAAAGGACAGTATGCTATTCTGACAGTAGGAGAAGTCCATTATAAAGCGGAAAAAATGCCAGTGTGACTGATGGATGGGAATATGAACAAAAGCGTCCTTTATATCAAAAGTGCACAACCACTGAATCAAGGAGAGAATTCTGCTGGAGATTATTCATTTTGAAATTCTCCTGGCGTATGTACTTCTTCAGGTTCCTTAAATCCAGGGTGATCCAGGAAACTAGAGACCAGTGAGTCTGACATCCATGCCAGGCAAAACGGTAGAAACTATCATAAATAACAAAATTGCTGAACTTGTAGATAGGCATAGTTTAAAGGGACAAAGCCAACATGGGTTTAGACAAGGGAGTCGTACCTAACCAATTTGCTACTTTTTTTGAGGGTGTAAATAAACATGTGGATAAAGATGAACTACTTGATATACTATATCTGGATTTCCAGAAAGCATCTGATAGACCCTCTTGAAAGACTTCTTAGGAAATTAGAATATCATGGGATGAGGGCAGTGTCCTATTGTGGATTGCCAACTGGTTAAAATTTAGAAAACAGAGTGTATGGATAAATGGTAAATTTTCCCAAGGGAGAAAGGTGAATAGTGGAGTGCCCCAGGGATCTGTTCTGGGACCACTGCTTTTTAATATATTTATCAATGACCTGGAAAGGGGAATACGTGTGGTGATCAAATTTGCCAATGACACAAAATTATTCAAAGTTGTTAAATCACAAGAGGATTATGAGAAATTGCAAGAGGACCTTGCAAAACTGGGAGACTGGGCATGAAAATGGCAAATTAAATTTAATGTGGACAAGTGCAAAGTGATGCACTTAGGGAAGAGAAACCAATATTATAGCTACACAATGTGAGGTTCCACATTAGGAATCACCATTCAAGAAAAGGATCTAGGTGTCATCATTGATAATACATTGAAATCTTCTTCTCGGCGAACAGAACAGCAAAGAAAGCAAATAGAATGCTAGGTATTATTAGAAAATGAATGGAGAATAAAACAGAGAATATCATAATGCCTCTGAATCGCTCAATGGTGTGATCTCATTTTGAGTATTGTGTGCAGTCCTGATCAATACATCTCAAAAAAAGATATAGCAGAATTAGAAAAGGTACAGAGAAGTGCGACCAAAATGTTAAAGGAGATGGAATGATTCCCCTATGAGGAAAGGCTAAAGAGGCTAGGACTGTTCAGCTTGGAGAAGAAACGGCTGAGGGGAGAATATGATAGAGGTTTATAAAACAAAAATGAGTGGAATGCAATGAGTAAACGCTAATCAGTTGTTAACTCTTTCAAAAAGTACACAGAACAGGGGACACACAATGAAGTTACTAGGTAATACATTTAAAATTAATAAGAGAAAATACTTTTTTACTCAACGCATAATTAACTTCTGGAATTTTTTGCCAGAGGATGTGGTGAAAGCTATTAGTGCAACTGCATTTAAAAACAGTTTGGACAAGTTCTTGGAGGAAATGTCTAAAAACCATTATTAAGATGGAGTTGCAGATATCCACTGTTTATTCTTGGGATAAGCAGCTTGGAATCTATCTAACCCTTGGGATATTACCAGGTATTTGTGACCTGAATTGGCCACTACTGGAAAGAGATACTGGGCTTGATGGACCCTTTGACTGACCCAGTATGGCAAGTCTTTTGTTATGTTCTTATGTAGGATGGATCTCAATTCCCTATATTTCTCGGGGATAAGGAAGTAATGGGAGCAGAATACTGGCCATGATGATGTGAAAAAAAAGGTTCTATCACCTGCTGTTTTGAGGATAGACTTCAACTCCAGGGAAGCATGAGAAGCTGGGAGAAATGCAAGCAGTATCCAGACTCCATAAATTTGAGAACCAATCTTGTGTCACTCTTCCAGATAATAATGGATTCTCCACCCCCCTACTGGAGATAATGGTTGCTAGGTTTGAAAGGTGGTCAAAAACTTGGTCTAGGTTTGGGCTGGACCTGCTGCATTGTATTTGGTTAATAGCAATCGTACTGTCTAGCGCAAGACAGAAGTTGCTGCTGCGACAGAAGTAGAATTGGGATCTGGTAACATTGGAATTGCCGGAAATTTATATTGTATCTTTGGATTTTTAGAAAGCATTTGAAAAAATACCACATGAAAGACTTCTTAGAAAATTAAAAAGTCATGGGATAGGAGGCAATAGGGATGAGAATCATTTTTATAACGAATTGAAATAGCGTACGATATTTCTTAATTCATTATATATCGGTTAACATGAGAAACGAACACCTTTCCCCCCAAATTTTCGTGAAACTCGTTTTTCGGGTTAGTGCACGCTAACAAAAAAAAACTTTTTGTTATTTTTTGTTACTTTTTCTTATTTTTTGGTAGTGTGCTCTAACTCCCGTTAGCAAGCACTACACCGAAATATGATTTTTTACTAAAAAATTAAAAATGCCGATCCGCGGAAAAACGAGATTTTCCCGCAGCCACACGGACCCGAAAGCACAAACGATCGGACACCCAATGCACATCTCTAGGAGGCAATATCCTATTATGGATTGGGAACTGGTTAAAATATGGAAACAGAGAGTAGTGTTAAATGGTCAGTTTTCTGAATGGAAAAATGGGAATAGTAGAGTGCCCCAGGGATATGTACTGGAACCACTGCTTTTTACTATATTTATAAATCACCTGGAAATGGGAACAATGAGTGAGGTGATCAAATTTGTAGATGATGCCAAATTATTCAAAGTAGTTAAATCACGAGAGGACTTTGTGATTCTGGGCTTCCAAATGACAGATGAAATTTATTGTGAACAAGTGCAAAGTGATGTACATAGGGAACAGCAATCCAAATGATAGCTACAAATTGCAAGGCTCCACATTAGGAGTCAGGAAAAGAATCTAGGCATTATCATGGATACTATGTTGAAATCCTTTGCTCAGTCTGTGATAGTGGCCAAGAAAGCATACAGCATGCTAGGAATTATGAGGACAAGAATGGAGAATAAAACAGAGAATATCATAATGTCTCTGGATCTGCTCCATGATGCAACTGTATCTATATATTTTGTGTAATTTTGGTTACTATATCTCACAAAAAAAAAAAGCAGAATTACAAAAGATACAGAGAAGGGCGACCAAAATGATAAAAGAATGATTTCCCTATGAGGAAAGGATACAGAGATTAGGGCTGTTCAGCTTGGAAAAGAGATGACTGAGGGAAGATACGAGAGAGGTCAATAAAACAATGAGTGGACTGGAATAGGTAAATGCGAATCGGTTTGTCACTTGTTTCAAAAAGTACAATTGCCAGGGGACTCACAATGAAGTTACTAAGTAGCACATTTAAAAGAAACAGGAGAAAATATTTGATATTCAATGCATAATTAAGCTTTTAGTAACTCATTGCCAGAGGATGTGGTAAAAGCTGTTATTATAGCTGAATTTTAAAAAAAGGTTTGGACATGTTCTAATATCTTGTGGGTCTAGTAAAAAAGGCTTTAAAGTTTGTAGCATATATAATTTGAAAAATGAATTTTTAACTAAATTACTAATGTAGTGTTTCATTGTTAGTGAGGGAACACTAATCTAGGATCCCAAAGATGAAGAAGGTGACCAAAGAGGGGGTTTCCTTGGTAGCCTCAGAGGGGTATATTCCTGGTTTATGTTCTCTAACTGACTGGACTCTGCTGTAAGGGAGAGTTGTGGGATAGAACCACTGGGACTCCTTCTTGAGGTAGTGAATATAATATTCTGGATAGGAGAGGCTGGAATGTACCCTCATCTTTAGCTACTAGGAAGGCAAAGACATACTTCAACTCCACCACTTAGTCAAAGGGCTGAAGTGCCTTCTCTCCTGGTATGGGCGGTGAAACATCCTCTTCTGATACTATACTGGAATCTTGCACATCTTCTGGGCTCTGAAGAATTTATGCTGGAGGATGATTAGGTGTGAGAGATACCAGACAGCAAATGGGGGTCTAGTGTCTCCACAGAAAGGCCTTGTTCCATTAATTTTGTTGGTGTAAATGCTCTGGTAATTGGTGAAGGTGAATCATATCCCCCTCTGCCCCTGACAAACTCTTGGCAGATCAGCATACAGCTGCCCTGGAAGTACTGTAGCACAATTCATTAATGATAGAGCAGTCTGTTTCGATAGTCTAATGGCCAAGGGTGTTGAGGTCTGATGCATTTCATGCTTTGAAGCTCAATGAGTCAAGGACTTAAACATCGATGGCACTAATGCACCATGTGTTGAAAGTCGATGCGCTGGAGAATGGTGCATCGGGTGCACTGATGGTGCCAAGATTTGGTGTTTTTTTGGTGATGGCTGCTCCAGAGGCTCCACTGAGTGGCACTTTTTTTTTTTAATGCTTGCTCAACCCCAATTATTTGGCTTACTCCATCAAAGAGGGAGATAATTTTGTGGAGCTCCTGCTCAACTCAACACTTGAGGAGGCAGATAAGGCTGCGCTCCAGGAAGAGGGCTAATTGCAGCTTCTGAAAATCAGAACATAGGGACATCTGGCCACAATTTGATTCAGTTTGAGGCAGTCCTAACAAAAGTCATGTCCATCCAAAATGGACATTTTCCCACTCCATACACAGTTCTTAAAGCTGTTCACAGTGGGCTTTTTCTTGCCAGATATCTTTAAGAAAAATATTTTTTTTTTTAATTAGCACTGAAAAGTGTTGTTTGGGGGCTGCTGAGGCAGCAAGGCAACTTTGAAGAAATAGAAATTAAGAATTTTACAGAAAAATGAAGAAAAATTACAGAGACATAGGGTACATATCTGCACTGATGCTCGGATGAAAAATGTCTGAGGGGGTCTCACAAGGTAATTCCTGCAAAAGATCTTATGAGTTTAGAGAGAAGGGTCTGTTGGGTGCCACCAGATGACATCACCCAGATATTATAGCTAATTCAGCCCTGCTTATTGACAGAGAATGCTTTTTAAACTCATCCTCTGTATGTGGAATTATCATCCATATTAAAGTTAAAGAAATATAGGGAGAAGGATGAAAAAAAAGAGCTGGAGATCTATGCTTCTTTTGTCGTCCTTAAAGTAAATGTGCTAGGTATGATGGAAACAATATTCTAGCTAGCAAATAATAACTTAGCACAGCAGTCAAGCATAGCCAAAAAATGTGTATTCAGTCAATTGAATAAAATGTACTGAAAGTTTTATATTAGTTGCTCTGCTCTTCCTTCCTCTCTGACACTAAAATATTCAGTCAGAAAAGCCATGACTGATACTAGAGCAGCAGCAGAAATAAAAAAGCTCTAATTTATTTGAAATTAGTTTAAAAGGGTCCTTCAACACTACAAACACTGAAGTCAGTTAATGCTAGAATTCTGCAGCATGAATTTGAATACCATTGAAAGCAACAAGCAGGCTCTTGTTTACTCAAATTTGGAGCTTGATAAGAACTCTGTGTTCTCCTACTGATCATGTTCTAACCTTCTGTTTGAATTATCAAGAAACCAAGTTATTTAACTGAGCTTGGCAAGAAATGAAAAGGACTGGAAGAATGAAACCTGAGCCAAATAACTTTATTTGTCCAATTTAATTGCTTTGCTCTTTTTAACAGCACTATTAATGCCAATGGAGTTGCATTCAATCTAGCTGTTGGTTGGCTAGGATAAATGCTGGTTTTCAAATACAAAACAGTAGAACACTTCTAAACACAGAGTTAAACAATTATTTCAAATACCGACTTATCTAACTAAACATATTATCGATCACTGTTGTTTTATATTATCCAGCACATAATATATAGTTGTAATGCTTATGTTACACATTAACTGAATTATTTCTGCATATAGTATGGTTACCATTTATTTTATTATTTTACTGGTGATGGTGTGAAAACTGACCATAAAGGCTTCACACCAGTTTTCACACCATCACCATTTTACTGGTGATGGTGTGAAAACTGACCATAAAGGCAAAAAAAATGTGATTTTTCACATACCAAAAAAAAAAAAAAAAAAAAAAAGGCAGATGCAGTTTTATTGCTCGTTTTATTTTTAAGTTCATTCTTTTTCCCCTTTCTGTATTTCAGCAAGTTAAGTTGTGTCCCAAATGTGCAAAAGATGTGAACTGTGCTTTATCAAAGGATCTCATAGTAACATCTACTATGTTAAAAACCTTAAATATGCTGATTTTCTATTAACTAGGTTGAAATACCTTTGTAATAAAATGATTTCAACATATACCCACAGTTTATTACAGAATGACGCTTACTATAGGGTCTGTAGATTTATTTATTTTCACCAGCAGTACCTTCTACTAATCAAAAATATAAAGCATGGATAATGTTCCAATTTTCAAATACCAGTTTTCCAGTTAGACAGTCTCCTGGACAAAACGCTCTATAAAGTAAGATATGGGAGGAGTCTGACAAAGTTTGAAAAGTTGATAGCAATCCAATTTCAGACTAAGGGCTTAATATTCAAGATTTATCGACTCTTGTGGGAGGATAAAGAGAATGTACTAGTAAATTGTAAAAGAAAATGGGAAAATGATAGTGGAAGATCTATAACTGAGGATGAAAGGTAGGAAATAATTTATAACTCAATTTGTTCTACAATTAAAGAAAATGGATACAAAATACTATACTGCTGGTACTATACCCCAGTAAAGACTTCATAAAATGGGCCTTAAATGCTCTAATGAATACTGTTGTTGACAAGGGGGAATGGGTTCATTCTACCATGTATGGTGGACACACCCAGTAATTGAAATCTACTGGCTGAAGGTGATAGCAGAGTTGCTTACCTGTAACAGGTGTTTTCCAAGGACAGAAAGATGTCAGTCCTCACATATGGGTGACATCAACAGATGGAACCCGCCCTGGAACTTTTATCTCAAAACTTCTAGAGCTTTCAAACATGACTTACTGAGCATGTGCAGCTGTAGTTATCACCCTGTCCCTTAGGCAGAGGCCCTCAGTCCATGATATAGCTAATACATGGAGAAGCCAACTAATAAGGGATGTGGATGGGTTTCGTGAAGACTGACATCCTACTGTCCTCGGAGAACATCTATTACAGGTAAGCATCTCTAACTTTTACGAGGACAAGCTGGAAGGCTGTCCTCATATATAGGTGATTCCCAAGCTATAGGCTGCCCACACAGGACAAAGTGGGAAACTCCATAGAGATAAAAGCATCAACTTTCTCCCATTTGCCTGTGAGGTAGCCGACTCAAAAAAGAGTCTAGGTGGGAAAAGAATTGGGTTCTACAAAAGAAAGGCAAAGGAGAGAATGAGACACAAATACCCTGATGTGTAGCAGAGGCGCCTAAGGCAGGGGTGTGACGCAAAGTCCAGAGAGAAGCATACTTTGCCTTGAGGGACAATTACAGTCAGGGTTTTGGATTAGCGAACCCTGACAAGTAAAATAGGTCTAAATATTGCAGGCCATGAGCATAAAAGTGCATTTGTAGAAGCATGCCCAATGATTGGTTGATACATACAATGGGCAGAAAAACCTCAGCAACACTTGGAAGAAGCAGCAACAGTGGCCAGGTCCGTGAGAGATTACCTGCCAAAGTACCAGACAGATCTAACCTCCCAGGACAGATGTCAAGATTGTCAAGGGATGAAAGACAATCCCTGAACAGAGATCGCTAACTCAAAACCCCCCAAAAAGGGAGGTAAGGTAGGCCTGAAGCTCACCCACATTCCACCCTATCATGGGTAGGCCTAGACATCCTGTCCATTGGATAGTTCAGGTCAGCAGGGAGGCACTTTGGTCCACTCAGTGAAGTATGAAAAGCTAAAGGAGGTATTGGCTAGAACGTGGCAAAAAACAAAGAAAAGGTGATATCCCAATGTCTCCCCCCTCCCCCCACTGACATTCCGACTGGAAGTTGGAAAGAGCAAAGAACACAAGGAGGCAGACCCCAGGGCTGCAGGGATAAGAAAAAGCTGATAGACTATATTTTTCAACCCCTACCAAACAACTCACTGCTGATTCCAGTAAAGAGAGGTAGACCTCTTAGAATGATAGGAACAGCCAAAACTGAGAACGAACCTCTTGGGGACGAAATCCACCAAGAGACAGAAAGCAGGGATGATGTAAGTGCAAACCACTTTAGAAACAGGATTTCTTTATCGACCTGGCAACCCAAAGGGCAGGGTTAGTCTGATCCAGAAATAGAATACCCAACAACCTGCCCAACATATCAAGGCCATAATCATGTATACTTTCTCCAAGAAATCATGCGGTCCAATAAGTGGAAAAATGGTTGCATGAACCAGGACCTCCCTACCTGCAGACAGGGTTATCCCTAAAAAGGGGAAGTATAGCTTGCAAATCACTGCAACTAAAGTGTAGCACCTTTGCTGCAGGGTCCCTCATCCCCTAAACTCATGCAGCCATGGATATGACGTGAAGTTGAAAGGCATATCTGCCAACTGGGATGCAAATGGATCAGATCCCACCTCACTGAGGTAGGGTCCCACATGCAAGAATGACTGGCAAGAGCGGTCATTTGCAAAAACCACACATTATGCTCAGCAGGTATCAAAATGTTGACTCCCGCATGGAAGAAACCCCTAATCTTTGACAGGGAGCTGCCCAGAAGGGGAGACCCTGGGTACGACTGGGAGGCTGATTCCAGAATAAGTCCCTCGCAAAATAGACCTGCTGTGCTTTAGGACAACCTAGGAAGTGCTAACATCCGACTTGCTATCGATCCCATGGAGAACAGAGAATGACTGCCAGTCTCAGGTAATGAAATCCATTTTTCGGAAATGGAGAATGAGGGCCACCCCTTATAGGGTTGGACAACCTGGCGTCCAAGGGGGAATCCATAAGGGTTGCTTTTGGAAACAGAGTTGTATCTCCCTTTTCTGAAAAGACAGGAAAGCAACAGGAATCATGGTCTCCCGATCCCTAAAACCTTCCTACCCTCTAGAGGAGAGTGGGTAACTGTCGCTGATCACTGAGGTTTATAACTGACCAAATCAGCGCAGCAGGTGACCATCCTGTCAAATGGGGTAGGCCACAACTGTAATCCATGGACCAGCAAGAACGGTCCAACAACCTCTGCTGCCATCCCAATGCCCACAGCTCCTGACCTGCAAGAAGGTGGGTTGACTCAAAAGAATCGAGACTCCAGCTTGGTGACTGACCTGCAAGGGATGGAGTCCCAGAGGCTTCCCCTCTAAGGGGATTCAACGTAAGCTAGCAAGGGAGGGGTCAAAAGATATACCCCTCTTCTATGAGAGGGAAACACTCCAATACTACTCTCCTGCTATCCATGTCCCTAGTGGTTAAATCAAGAACACAGTCTTAGGTCAGTCTTGTGGCAGAGGCGCACAAACTGTTGTGCTCACCACGAGGGAAACAAATACGCATACCTACACTAGAGGGTAAATGAAGCCCTCCACTTTTAAAAGCACAAAGACCAGTATTTAGGCAGCGGTATTCCATCTTGTGGATGGTGGTGCACATACGCACCCCATCGCCATGCTGGTGGGCAGAATCCCATGGCACAGCAGGGACAAGCACCAACTGTTAGAGTCGGTGGCTGTGAACTGCCAAAAAACAATCCAAGTTTGTGTGATGACAACTCCTCACTAATGTCTCTAAGGTGCGAAACAGATGAGGAAGTTGATACCTTGACTTCCCAATGGTGATTCCAAGAGAATGCTGCCTGCCAGCACCAGAAGCGCTTGGAGGAGTAGGCGACCCCCACTGTACCCGACCGCATGAGGCGCTCCACTATTACATTAACTCCTACTGGAATCAGCATGTACAGGATGACAACAATGACCCCAGTGCCACTGGAGTTCTGACTATAGCCGCCCATTGTGGTGGGCAGCATTGTCCCCATGGTACCCATGGCATCTCAGAAAATACCAAGAGGCTGACCACAGCCTTTGAATTGGGGTCATGAATGACTCACCGCCTGTTCTGTCACATAATGGCAAAAGTAAAACCCATGGTAACCAATGGTGCCGATGATGCTCTGCAGTGGTGTCCTTCAGCATCTGTGGTCCACCGGTATTCACAGTGGCAATGGCACCCCAGTACCAACAATGCCCTTGATACTCCAAGGACCCTCAGGGCCTCTGATGCCTCATAACTCCAGTGCCTTTGGTATTGTATGGCGACTGCAGATACCCAAGAGCCTCAGTGCCCACAGCACCCAACGTTCTTATGTCATCGATAGCCCACCTCAATGTCCCTTGGTATCCCTTCCAGACATCACCAAGGGGGCTCCTCGGTGCCCCCAATGCTCAATAACCTTGAGGGCACCAGAACATGGTATACCCTGGATGTCTTGGTGCTACAGGGTGCCTTGGTTCGATGGGGACCCCGGTGCTCAATGGCACTGAGCCATCCCAGGCCCGAAGCCCCTGTTAGCCGAGGGCTTCCATGGTGCTCAAAGACTCTCAGGACCCCTGCGCTAAGGCGGTCAATGACCTCGAGAGCGACCAAGCACTCAATTACAATTCCTGTGGCCTCTGGCAGTGATTGTGTGCACGACACTGTCTAGAGAAGCCACGAATGGCATCGCTGGCAAACACACCCGATAGCCCCATGGCACTTGATGTCCTCGAGGGTGGCCCCGCACCTCAATGGCATCTAGGGTGACTCCGATGGCAGTCAGGGTTACATGGTGCTCAATGGCAGACCTAGTTCCAACATGGTCCGGACCATGACACAAGAGGTCGGTAGCGCTACTCTGCTACATTGAGGCCCATGGCAGTCGATGACGCTTGGGACGATGCCATGCCTCTAGTGCATCAAGCATTCACAGCATTTGATGGCATCTATGGCATCCGCTGACGCCTATGGCACAGAAGGCTTAGCCAGAGCAATCGACAGTGTGCACGGCGCTCAATGGTGCCATGGACGATAGCCCTTATGGCATCGAGGGAACCCCAGCACCTCGATGGTGTCAAGAGTGACCATGGCATTCAATGGCAGTCCTAGTCCCGATGCGGTCCTGACATCAACACGTTACACCATTGGTGCATTGGCACGGATGTGCACGGGCAACCGATATTGGGCATGGTACTGAATGTGCAGCAGAAACGCTGCTTGCCCACACTCCTGCTCACTCTCTCTCACAAGGAGACGGCACTGCCATCACTGGCAAGCAGCACTTCCATCAATGGCAAGCAGGAGGGGAGGCTATGTCATTCAAGGCTCCTGCCCATGCAAGACCAATTCCTTAGAACGTTGGGAGGACGAGCTCTTCCCCCCACAGGAAAGGTGTGATCCGCGATCCCTTCATTTGTCTGTATCTCCACTGTTGACGATCAATCGATGAAACGACATGTAACTTCTGCCTAGGTAGAACTCAGGAGAATCCCCAGGCTCAGTGGCCTACACGGATCACCTACGGACTGCATTCTATCAGTCTTGTCAGCACCAGACGAAGGCACCAAAAAACAGACAGAGCAAGGAGAGGACACAGAAACTAAACTGCAGATGCAGTATTTATTTATTGAGGAATAGAATTAGACTCTACCAGGCTGCACAGCAACTAAGGCCCGCCATGCAGCTGCCAGAAAGTTGAAAGGAAGAGAAAAAATAAAATAAGAAACAAAAATAAAAACTACCATTAAGAAAAGAAAAGAAAAACAGCTGCAGCTACAGAAAATTATCACAACAAAAACTGTGAGGAGAGAGCAAAGCTGAATACCGTGACCACACGGCTTTCACAACCACACAACTCCACAGAAAAAAAAAGAGACTGAGGGACTCTGCCAGGGGGGCAACATGCTCAGTAGGGCATGTTTGAACGCTCTAGAATCTTTGAGATCAAAGTTCGGGCCTGGCTCAATCTAATGATGTCACCCATGTATGAGGACTGCCATCCTGCTTGTCTTCGGAGAATTCCTGGAGCTTTAAAAATTACAAGGATGCAACTGCCCTGAGAATCTCTGACTATTCTGCTGGGGCTAGAATTACCAGAGATAAACCTCAACCTAAGAGGGGAGGGAGGGATATCAATTACCTAACTTCTGGTGGTGGCCAGAATGAATATTGCTGTGAGTTGGAATTCTTTAATAAATCCCTCAATAAAGCATTGGTTTCAGATGGTATGGAACATATTCAATGTTGAGATTACTTACCTGATAATCTCCTTTTCCTTAGTGTAGACAGATGGACTCAGAACGAATGGGTATAGTATGCTCGTGCTAGCAGTTGGAGACGGATCTGACGTCAGCATGGGCATATATACCCCCACAGGAAGCGTAGCAAATCAGTAATCTTCCTTGCAAAAGCTGTTATGGATGTGTGTACTGACGCTCAGTGAAAAAGTGTAACAGGATTTCCCTGACCGATTGATAGTAGCTGGAGACCACCAGCATTCCCAACCGGAAGGCGTCGACACCTGGCAAAAAGGGGACGCTCTTATGTAAACAAATGACATGGCTTACCTTGAATCGGTGAAACCCATGTACACAGGCAGCTGGGCGGGATGCTGAGTCCATCTGTCTACACTAAGGAAAAGGAGATTATCAGGTAGTAATCTCAACATTCCTGGCGTGTAGCCAGATGGACTCAGAACGAATGGGATGTACAAAAGCTTTACTCCCAGCCTGGGCGGGAGGCTGCCTGAGGACCATGTAGGACCGCCCTCGCAAATGCTGTGTCCTCCCTGGCCATCCCTGGACATCCAGACGGTAGAACCCGGAGAAGGTATGGAGGGAGGACCATGTCGCCGCTTTACATATTTCTGCAGGCGACAGCATCCTGGATTCTGCCCGGGATGCCGCTTGTGCTCTGGTAGAATGAGCCTTGACCTGTAGAGGCAGAGACTTCCCAACCTCCACGTAAGCTGCTCGGATAACTTCTTTAATCCAGCGGGCGATGGTGGGCCGCGAGGCCACTTCACCTTGTTTCTTTCCGCTGTGCAGGACGAACAGATGGTCCGTCTTTCGTACTTCTTGTGTCGCTTCCAGATATCTGGGCAGCAATCTGCCAATGTCGAGATGGCGTAATAAACGCCCTTCTTCAGATTTCTTCAAACCCGCCGTGGTAGGCAAGGATATGCTTTGGTTAAGATGAAACTGTGAAACCACTTTAGGTAGAAAGGAGGGAACCGTCCGAAGATGGATAGCCTCAGGAGTGAGTCTGAGAAATGGATCCCGGCAGGACAGTGCTTGTAGCTCTGAGATGCGGGATGCTGAACATACAGCCAGCAAGAACACCATCTTCAAAATGAGAGAACGGAGAGACAGGCCCCGAAGGGGTCTGAAGGTGGATCCTGCGAGGAAATCCAAAACAAGGTTGAGGTTCCATAAGGGCACAGGCCACTTCAGTGGCGGACAAATGTGCTTGACTCCTTTCAGGAAGCGAGAAACATCTGGGTGCTTGGCAATGGTCTTGCCATCCCTCCTGGGACCGTAGCAAGACAGCGCAGCCACCTGAACCTTGATGGAGCTGAGGGAGAGACCCTTCTGAAGTCCATCTTGCAGGAAATCCAACACAATAGGGATTGTGGTCACATGTGGATTGGTGCCATGAGTGTCGCCCCATGCTTCAAATACTCTCCAGATCCTTACGTAGGTGAGGGATGTAGAAAACCTGTGAGCTCGGAGGAGTGTATCAATTACCGGCTCCGAGTAACCTCTTTTCTTCAGTCTAGCCCTCTCAATGGCCAGACCGTAAGAGAGAATTGAGCTGGATCCTCGTGGAGGATGGGTCCTTGACGTAGAAGGTCCCGGAGAGGAGGCAGGGGAAGAGGATCCCCTGCCAGTAGTCTTCTCATGTCTGCGTACCAGGGTCTTCTTGGCCAGTCTGGTGCCAGCAGAAGAACTAGGCCCCGGTGCTTCTGAATCTTGTGGATGATGGTGCCCAGCAGAGGCCACGGAGGAAAGGCATATAGCAGAGTCCCTGGAGGCCATGGCTGAACCAGGGCATCGATTCCGTGTGAGAATGGGTCGCGCTTGCGGCTGAAGTATCTGGGTACTTGAGCATTGGACTTGTCCGCCAGTAAATCCATGTCCGGAATCCCCCAGTGATCCACAATCATCTGGAAGGCTGTGGGTGACAGCTGCCACTCTCCCGGATTTAGGCTTTCTCTGCTGAGGAAGTCTGCCGTGGTGTTGTCCTTCCCGGCAATGAGGACGGCGGAGATGTCCTGGAGATTCGCCTCTGCCCAAGCCATCAGTGGGGCGATCTCCAGAGATACCTGTCGGCTTCTGGTTCCGCCCTGACGGTTGATGATTGCCACCGTGGTGGCGTTGTCGGACATCACTCTGAATGCTCTGTTCTTCAGTCTGTGAGCAAATCGAAGGCATGCCAATCGGACTGCCCGAGCCTCTAGACGGTTGATATTCCATGCTGACTCTTCTCTGTTCCACCGCCCTTGTGCGGTAAGTCCTTCGCAGTGTGCTCCCCAGCCGCTCAGGCTGGCATCTGTGGTGAGCAGAGTCCACGTGGGTGAGGACATCTTCGACCCCCTGCTCATGTGGTTGGACTGCAACCACCACCGCAACTGGGTCCGTACTCTGGCTGGCAGAGGAAGGTGCGTGGAATAGTTCCGCAAGCGGGGGCTCCAGCGAGAGAGCAGGGAGTGTTGCAAAGGTCCCATATGGGCCCTTGCCCAAGGTACCACTTCCAGGGTGGATGCCATGAGACCAAGAACCTGCAGATAATCCCCAGCTATGGGCCGACTGGCTCCCATCAAGTACTGGATACGCATCTGGAGTTTTAACCTTCTCTTGGTAGTGAGACTGACTGTGTCTGCCTGGGTGTCGAACTGTACTCCCAGGTATTCCAGCGACTGGGAAGGCTGTAGGCAACTCTTGCTGAGATTGATTACCCAGCCCAAGCTTTCCAGAAGGGCGATCACTCTGTCGGTTGTCCGATGGCTCTCCTCTCGTGATTTCGCCCTGATCAGCCAATCGTCTAGGTAGGGATGGACCAGAATTCCTTCCCGTCTGAGTGCCGCTGCCACCACTACGACCACCTTGGTGAAGGTCCGCGGTGACGTGGCCAACCCGAAGGGCAGAGCCCGGAATTGGAAGTGGCATCCTAGAACCTTGAAGCGTAGGTAGCGCCGATGATCCGGATGGATCGGGATATGCAGGTAGGCTTCCGACAAGTCTAATGCCGTGAGGAATTCTCCTGGCTGTACTGCGGTCTTGACGGAGCGCAGAGTTTCCATGCGAAACCTCGGGACCCTTAAGTATCGGTTGACTGACTTGAGGTCCAGTACGGGCCGAAAGGTGCCCCCTTTCTTGGGTACCATGAAATAAATGGAATAGTGTCCAGAATTCACTTCCCATGCAGGTACTGGGATGATGGCTTTCAAGGACAGAAGCCTCGCCAGGGTAGCTTCCAATGCTACCTTCTTGTGTATGGGACAATAAGATTCCACAAACTTGTCCGGAGGGAGGTGATGAAAGTCCAGATAATACCCCTCTCGGATGATGGCGAGGACCCACTGGTCCGACGTAATTTCGACCCATCTGGGGTAGAAGAGGGTTAACCTGCCCCCTATGGCTCCGTCCCCCAGATGAATCGGCGGATTCTCATTGTGAGGCGCGGCCGTGACCTGTGCCCGGGCCCGCTCCCCTCTTGCGCTGTTTGGGCCGAAAGGACTGATTCCGGGCCTGAGGGCGAGGTGCCTGGTAGCGACTCCTGTAGGGAATGAAGCGCCGGGAGCTTCTACCCCTGGAGGGCCTTGGAAAGGCGCGCTGGTTCCTTCTGAACCGATCTTCCGGCAGTCGAGGTACTGGAGAGGCGCCCCATGTGCTGGCCAGTTTATCAAGGTCGCTGCCAAACAGGAAAGAGCCCTTAAAGGGCAATCTGGTGAGGCGTGTCTTTGAAGGCTCATCGGCTGACCATTTCCGGATCCAGAGCTGCCTCCTGGCGGCTACGGAGGATGAGATCCCCTTGGCTGTTGTCCGGACTAGGTCTGATGCAGCATCCGTGAGGAACGAGAGAGCTGACTCCATGTCTGCTGCTGGAGCGTTGTTCCTGACCTGTGACAAACAGGCACGCGTCACCACTGTGCAGCAGGTTGCGATCCGCAAAGATAAAGCTGCCACCTCAAAAGTCTGTTTCAAAATGGCGTCTAGTCGCCGGTCATGAGGCTCCTTGAGGGCCGCCCCCCCTTCAACTGGAATGGTAGTGCGCTTGACCACAGCGCTAATCAAGGCGTCCACCTGAGGGCATGCCAGCAGGTCCTGGATAGCCGGTGCCAGCGGGTACATGCCTGTCAGGGCCCGACCCCCTTTGAATGAAGCAGCTGGTGCAGCCCATTCTAAATCAATCAGTTGTTGTGCCGCTTGCAAGAATGGAAAATGGCGGGCTGTAGGACGAAGACCTTCCAGCAGGGGGTTCTTCGCAGAGAGTACCGTAGCGCTGGGACCTGTAATATCCAACTCCGCCAGGCACTGAGACACCAGGTCGGAGAGATCCTCTTTAGGAAAGAACCGCCTCATGGTTCTATATGGCTCAATCCCTGAGGGAAGTTCCCCTTCGTCCGGGAGTTCGGACTCGTCCGGTGAAACCTCCTGGTCCGACTGATCCGGACTATCTAGCGGCGGGAGGTCCCGCTCACGATAAGGGCGTGAAGGTCCCGAAACAGGATCCGCTGGAGCCGTAACCGCAGCGGCAGCCGCCCCCGCAGCCGGACCAGCAGAAACAGCAGGAACAGTAGGAACAGCAGGGCCTGGACGGGAAGCCGTTTGCATCTGTACAAAAGCATGAATCCCCTTAAAGAGATCCACCCAGGAAATGGAGGCGGTCTCTAATCGCCGGGGTACAAGATCCCCCGGGATTCCAGGTTGGTCGAGACAGCCCGCTAAATCCGGGGTAGCCCCTGGGGAACTGTCAGCGAATCGTGGCTGAGACTGGTCCTGACCCGAGGCTCCCATGGCCTCCTCACATTGGGCACATAGAGAATCTGGCTCGTCACTGTGCCTGGCTCTAAGCTGGCATGCAGAGCAGAGGCCGAGGGCTTTAATGCCGGAGGCAAGAGGTGCCCCTGCTGAAGCCGCTGAGGCGTTCTGTTCCATTGAAAAATATGCGCTTAATAATAAGCGGCAGCAATATACGCTTAATAGAACAGGCGCTCAATACAACAGGCGCTCAATAATAAGCGGCAGCAATATACGCTTTAATACAACAGGCGCTCAATAATATGCGGCAGCAATATACGCTTAATATAACAGGCGCACAATAATATGCGGCAGCAATATACGCTTAATATAACAGGCGCACAATAATTTGCGGCAGAAATATACGCTTAATACAACAGGCGCACAATAATAATAAGCGGCAGCAATATACGCTTAATATAACAAGCGCACAATAATTTGCGGCAGCAATATACGCTTAATACAACAGGCGCTCAATAATATGCGGCAGCAATATACGCTTAATATAACAGGCGCACAATAATTTGCGGCAGCAATATACGCTTAATATAACAGGCACACAATAATTTGCGGCAGCAATATACGCTTAATACAACAGGCGCACAATAATAATAAGCGGCAGCAATATACGCTTAATATAACAAGCGCACAATAATTTGTGGCAGCAATATACGCTTAATACAACAGGCGCACAATAATAAGCGGCAGCAATATACGCTTAATATAACAGGCGCACAATAATATGCGCTCAATGATATTGAATATGCTCTCAGCAATATGCGGTCTGCAATATACGCTCAATGGTATTCAATATGCTCTCAGCAATAAGCGGTTAGCAATACACGCTCAATGGTATTCAATATGCTCTCAGCAATAAGCGGTCAGCAATATACGCACAATGATGTATATAATATGCGCTTAGTCATAGACATGCGCCTATCACGGGCGCTCAATACCTGAACAAGGCCCAAAAAATGGCGCCCTCCATGGCGTGCCACGCCGCAGATCCTCGATTCCTCGGAGACCAAAAGTAAGAGATGTACGCCTTACCTGATCCTCGGCGCTTCCCGGCTGGAACCCGGGCGGTCTCCGGCTGCGGGGGGAGAGGGCAAGTACCTTCACCGCCGCGTTTGAGGATATGCACCCGCTGCCTCGTCCACGCCGGGACCGAGGCGCCTCGCTCGCCACGCCCGAGCCTCGCCCGGGGGCTGCGTCCCTGCCGCGATTCGGCCACCGGACCGAGGTCTTAAACTTCCGGGGGATCACGGAAATCACCCCGGGAAACTCTACTGGGGGAGGGACCCCAAGGGGATCACCGCAGGAGTGCGGGGCTCGATGTTGCAGTAGAAATTTAGTAAGAAGAAAGTAGAAAGTAGATTGGAAACACGCTCAGCGAGCGTGCAGGCTCTCCAAACTGCTTTGGAGACGGAAATTACTGAATTGCTACGCTTCCTGAGGGGGTATATATACCCGTGCTGACGTCAGATCTGTCTCCAACTGCTAGCACGAGCATACTATACCCATTCGTTCTGAGTCCATCTGGCTACACACCAGGAAATATGGAGTTAATAACCTTTTATGTAAAGGACAAGTACAAAAATGTGTTAAGAAAGTGGGATTCTTTTCTTAAATTCTTTGAAGAGAAGAATAGCCAAATTTTTTAACCACATCTGAATTCCTTTAACACTATTCTGACAGGATCAAAGATTATATGCCAAGAAGTGCAATATACATTATAATGATTAACTGAAACCTTCACACTGATGTTTTTGTTTTAGGTTTATATATATATATCTGTTATGTCATCGGAAAAAAAGACAAGCCAATATGTGTATTATTATTATTGCAATGCTTTTTCTGATGTTTTCAATAAATATTTTTCAGAAGGTTAAAAATAAAAAAAACCTTAAAAATACCTGCAGGTGAATAGTTCAACTTGACTGATTTTCTGAAGGGCCTGCCCGTCGATATGACGGGTAGGCCAGGGTAATGCGGGCCCAGGCACGCTCGGGAGGCGGCCGGTCCCTGGGGAGGAGTAGGAGTGCCATAGGTAGAGGTGGAGGGCTCTGGAAGGCAGGGGTCAGTTGAGGGTCAGGCGGTTGGAGGGGGTCAGGGTCAGGAGGAGGTTAGGCGGACACTGACAGAGCAAGGGTTGGGGGCAGAGGGAGGAGCTGAGGCTGTGCTGGCCAATTCCGATTGGCCAGTGAGCCCGTGCCAACAGCCGGCGGTAGGGGTAGTCCCGGAGCAGCGCGGCACAGTCCCCCACTGTGGCGCGGCTGCTCTAGGAAGCAGAAGGCCGATTTCTACGAGTAGTCTTCCAAGTGAATACTAGGCGTAGAAAAAGGGCTCCGTGTTCGGCGGGGTACCTGGGCGGTGGCGGCCTGTCGTGAGGACTGGAGCGCGTGTGTGGGGAGCAGTCGGCGATCGCGGTGTTCCACAGTGGCGGCGAGTCCGGAGATGGCGTCGGAGGAGGCGGCTTTCGTCCCGGGCGATGCGGAGGAGGGCGGCGTCTCGCCGGGCCAGGAGCGAGGTCTGCCGGACGGCGAACGGATGAGCGGCGATGCGTTGGGCGGCGCTGGAGATGGGCGGTCTACGGCGGGCGCGGGAGGCGTGGTTAGCGACGTGGACGGTGGCCGTGCGGGGGCTGTGGGGCTTCGGCCGTTCGCTGCGGTCGCTGGGCCGGGCGGAAGAAGGGCTTCGCGAGCGTCCCGCTCGCGTTCGCGCTCCCGGGGGCGCGGCAGAGGCAGGGGGGTTTGTCGGTCGGGCGCGCCTTCGGGGGTCGGCGATGGAGCTAGGCCTTGCGGCCCGGCGGGGGCGGCGGGCCTAGTGGCCGGCTCGGGTGCTGGGTGCGACGGGGATAGCTTGGCGGGGTCCGGGCTAGTGGCTGGGTCTGTTCCGGCGGTGCCTGGGAGTTTTGATGGGGCCTGCGAGGGGGGTTTTCTTTCTGGATCGGGTGGTGCAGGGCTTCTGCCGGGATGGCCTGGGGAGGATGTGGCTTGGGGTGCTGGGGAGTCTCAGGGGTTTGGCGATGGGGGGCAATGGTGGGAGTGGTCGGGGGTGCCCCGGCGTTCCCCTTCGGGGTGGCGCCAGGAGAGGCATGCGGTGGCACGGGGGCTCCTTCAGTCGGGTCGCAGGCTGGTTCCTGACAGGGGGAGAGAGGAGGCCGCAGGCGAGGGGCAGGTCGCGCCGCTCCCGGAGGGCCCTGAGAGGGTCCTTCCGTCTAGGCCTCTCTCTGTGGGTAGGGATGTTTCAGCTGGGATCCTCTCTCGAGGGACCCTGGGGCGGGGGAGAGCTGGATCCAGGGTGCGTGATCTGGGAGAGGGGTCCGGTGCGGCTGCGGGCCCTGCAAGGGGGGGGGGACGGTCCGTCGGCCCTCGGATGGTTCCTCTTCCTGTGCCTGCTGTTGGTTCTCCACAGATGGTTTTGGCTGAGGACCTGGGGGACAGGCCTGGTCCGTCCCGGTACGAGGCATGGCGGAATGAGGCTTCAGCTGCGGAACGTCGGGCGATGGAAGAGCGGTCAATCGTTCCCGGCGTGGCGGCAGTCAGCGAGCTTCCCCAAGGTGAGTTCCTTTTTTTCCCCGGGGAAGAGGTCGAGGAGGCATTGGTGGAGCCTGTTTCATTGCCCGAGAGGTCGCGGGGGGATTTGGACCAAGGGCCGGTGAGTGGGCTTGGGGCGCGAGCGAGCACGGGTTCGGCGGCAGTTAAGGCCCGCACGGCGTCTGGCAAGAAGTCCAGGTCCAAAAAGAGGAGGGGGCGGGACAGTTCCTCGGAGTCCACCTCCTCCTCCTCGTCTTCCTCCTCGTCCTCCTGCTCTGATTCGGCGGCGGGGGTGGTGGCTGGTTCCCAACATGGAGAGAGTGCTCGCGGCACTCCGGCGCTCGTTACCTTTTCGGAGTTGTGGGAGGAGGTTCCCAGGGCGCTCCGGCGGAAGATTCGGCGCCGCAAATTTATTGATATTTTTCAATTATTGGAGGGGCGTCGCGGGAAGCGCAAGAACAAGAAGAAGCTCGGGAAGAGTGAGCGTTTTCCCGTGGTTCAGCCGAAGGTGGCACGGAACAGTCACAATTGGATACGGTCTTTTCTGCGACTGGCGAGCATGATCGGGCACCGTGACCTGACGCAGTACGGCCCGATGTTGTCCTACGCTGATGCGATATTGGCCGCAAGTAAAACCTATGACGGGTGGTCGTGGCTCAATTATGACGAGCGTTTCAGGGATCGCATGGAAGAAAATAGATTTATGACGTGGGGCACGCAGGATGTGAGTTTGTGGTTAACACAAATGGCTTCTAAGGCCTTTGGGGGTGGTTTGGGGGCTGGTGGGTCTGCGGGCTCTGGTCCTACCCGGCCCTTTCGCCAGGGGTCCCCCGCAGCCGGGGCAGGTAAGCCGGGGGCGGGGGGCTCCGACGTCTGCTGGCGGTTTAACCGTTCCACGTGCTCATTTACTGATTGCAAATTCCGCCATGCGTGCGCCGCCTGTGGGGCAGCCCATCCCGCTTCCCGGTGCGTTAAGCGGCAAGGCGATGGTTCCTCTATCGCTTCGGGCACCAAGGGTGTGGGGAAGTGAGTGTTTGGGCAGGGCGGCCACTCCCGTCCGGATTGGTCCCATGCGGCCGTGGTTGCAAGCCTACCCGAGGCGTGCTGGTGCGGACTTGTTGGTGAGTGGTTTTACTGAGGGTTTCCGGATTCCGTGTTCGGTGCGGGTCCCGGGGGGGGGTGGGGAGAATTGTCCTTCTATTAACCGGATGGTTGCTATAGTGGAGGAGAAACTGCGAAGTGAACTCGTTTTGGGGCGGATTGCTGGTCCATTCCCGGAGCCGCCGCTCGGTGAGTTGGTGCTGTCTCCATTGGCGGTGATCCCGAAGCGGGAACCTGGAAAGTATTGTCTAATTCATAATTTGTCTTTCCCGGTGGGGGACTCCGTGAACGACTGTATTCCTAAGGAGTTGTGTGTGGTTCGGTACGCTTCCTTTGATTCGGCGGTGCTGGTGATTCTGCGTTGTGGTCCGGGTGCCTTGTTGGCAAAAACGGATATCGAGTCCGCTTTCCGGCTGTTGCCAGTTCATCCGCGGGATTTTCATCTGCTGGGGTTTCGCTTTCAGAATTCCTTCTATTTTGACAAGTGCATGCCCATGGGCTGTTCGATCGCGTGCGCCTATTTTGAGGTGTTTAGCACCTTCTTGCATTGGGTGGTGGTCCGGCGGGCAGGGTCGGCGAATGTGGTCCATTATTTGGATGACTTTCTGTTTGTGGGCGTTGCAGGGTCAGATGACTGTTTGTCCTTGCTGCGATGTTTTCAGGAGGTCGCTGGCGATTTTGGCATCCCGTTGTACTAAGCTGGCCCATGTACTAAGCTGGTCTTTTTGGGGATTGAGGTGGCCTCGGTCGCGATGGTTTCGCGTCTGCCCAGTGACAAGGTGGTTCGGCTGCGGGAGTTGGTGAGCAGAGCGTTGCTGCGGCCCTAAGTTTACCCTCTACGAGTTGCAGTCTCTGGTGGGTAGTTTGAATTTTGCATGCCGGGTAATTCCCATGGGCAGGGCATTTCTGCGGCGCTTAACCAGGGCGATGGCGGGGGTTGCGAGGCGTCATCATCGGGTTCGCGTTACTGCCGCAATGCGGGAAGACTTGCGGATATGGGATCGGTTCCTGGTGGACTTCAATGGGACCGTGCTCTGGCAGGATAATCCGCTGTCTAATCACGATCTTGACTTGTTTACGGACGCGGCGGGGTCTTTCGGCTTTGGCGCGTACTTTCAAGGTTCCTGGTGCGCGGCTGAGTGGCCGGTGGGGTGGATCGAATCCGGAGTTACGAAGAATATTACGTTTCTTGAGCTGTTTCCGATCGTGGTGGCCCTGCATATTTGGGGCCTGCGGCTTCAGGATCGAAGAGTCGTCTTCTGGTGCGACAATATGGGTGTGGTGCAAGTCATCAATAAGCGGGCTGCTAAGTGCTCTAGGGTGTCGGAATTGTTGCGGGAACTGATCTTATGTTGCATGACTTTCAACGTGACTCTTTGGGCTCGGCATGTGCCGGGGGTTGCTAACGGTGTGGCCGATTCTCTTTCTCGTTTCAAGTGGGAGTTGTTTTGAGTATTGGCCCCCGAGGTGGATCCCTGCGGAGTTGCTGTGCCTTCTTCCCTCTGGAGATTCGGTTTCCCCAGGCCTGGAACCTGCTGCGGGCTTCACTAGCCCCGTCTACGTGGTCAAGTTACGTGGCGGGTGCCCGTAAAGTGGCGGCGTCTATCTCTGCGGAGGGGTGGTCGGGAGGGCCTGTGTCGGATGCTTCGTTGCTTCGTTTTCTAGTGCTCGCTAAGGAGGCCGGTTATACGAAAGCGGCGGTGGGGAGGCAGTTAACGGGGTTCTCCTTTTTTATGAGGGCCCATGGGTGGGGATTCCCGGTGGGTAGATTTATTGTGCGTCGTGTGCTGGCTGGGTGGGCCAGGGAGGTGGGGCGACGGGTGGACCGGCGTCTCCCGATCACCCATGATATTCTGTTAAGGTTGTGGGATGCTTTGTCGGGCATCTGCTTCTCGGTGTATGAGACGTCCTTATTTCGGGTGGCCTTCGTGTTTGCGTTCTTTGGGGCCTTTCGAATTAGTGAATTGGTGGCGCGGTCGGCTGCCAGCACTGATAGTCCGGGTTTATTAGCGCGACACGTTCGGGTCACTACCCGGTCGGTGGGGATTTGCATCCCCAAGTCCAAAACCGATCAGTCTGGCAAGGGGTTTTTTGTGCAATTGCGGGCGGTGCCCGGGTTGCGTACGTGCCCGGTGTTCAATGCTGCTCAGTATTGTGGGTTACGGGCTTCGGGGTCGGGTCAGTTCCTGGTTCACGCAGATCTTCGCCCGTTGACGCGGTTTCAATTTGAAAGGGTCCTGCGCGGGGCCTTGTCCGCGGTGGGTTTGGACGTCGACCGTTTCGGGACTCATTCTTTCCAGATCGGCGCAGCGACCGCGGCGGCGGAGGCTGGCTTACCCGGGGCGGTGATTCAGCGAATAGGGCGGTGGCGTTCTAATGCCTTTCAAGGATATGTTCGCCCCAGATCGGGGCAGTAGGGAACAGTATTAACTCTCGTTTCTTTCTAGGTGCAGCCACTACGGGGAAGGCAGCGTGGATTTTGGGGCACTCTTACACCTTCTGGGCCCATAGACATGCCTGCGGCCGGCCTTACGGGCCGCACTTGGACTTACTCAAGAGGGGGGCTCGGGTGCATTGGCTGGGAAGGCGGGGCATGGTGTGGGATGAGCTGATCGCTTGCGTGCGGCAGGCGCGTGAGCGGTGGGGGATGCCGCGGGCGTTGGTGATTCACCTGGGGGGCAACGATTGGGGTAAGCTGTCGGGCCGGCAGTTCATCAGCATGGTCAGGAAGGATCTCATGATGATTTCTATGCTGTTACCTTCTACTGTTTTGTGTTGGTCTGATATTCTGTTAAGGCCTGCTGAATCGGATAAGGTTATTTGGCATCGCAGTAGATCCAAAGCCAATCAGCAAATTGGGGCCTGGTTGGTGAGATTGGGCAGACGGCACATTCGCTATGAATGGTCCTGGGGGTCGGTGTCTGGGTTGTTCGGAAAGGACGGAGTCCACCTTTCGTTCCTAGGGATGGACTTATTCCTCATTTCGATTCAGGAGGCCTTGGAGGAGTTGTTCCCTGTATAGTTAGGCCGCATCTTTGGGGGTCACAGACATGTTATGTCCGTGTCTTTGGCGGATGGCCCGAGCCAAGGCTGGCGGTACACTGTTTTATATATATATGTGATGTTGGATTTATGGGACGATGGGAGAAGGATGGGCAACTGAGGAGTGGTTTGGTGGTGGACTCCTTGCTAGAAGGTGGCGGGGGTCAGCTGGCAGGCCTGGCTACTTGCTGGTTGGCGGCGGCGGCCCACTAGGTTGGCTCCTTTGCTAGAAGGTGGTGGGGAGTCTGAACCTGGTGAGGAGGCCAAATGCGAGCCGAGTGGCTGGGCTAGAGTCGTCTTGCTAGAGGAGTGGCGGACGGCTGGGAGAAGCATGTTGTTGACTTTGTAATGTTGTTCGGGGCTCGGGCCTCCAGGTTGTTATTAAAGCTGCGGCCTTGTTAACCCAAAACCCTATTGTCTGTGATTATTGCGAAATGTAAAGGACGGATGTGAGTGAGTGATGTCCTGGATGCCCGTATTATATAAACTACTGGTAAGTTGAAATACTGTTACAACCATAGAATGATACCAAAATATATACATAGTTTTCTACAGATTGAAGCTTGCTATAGACTCCATAGGTTATTTATTTTAACAAGCACACTAATCAAAAATATTAAAACGTAAGTACAAGAAGCCTATACTAATTAAAAAAAGAAAGCGCAGCAATTGACTGTTGGCTAGAGGCAAACTAAATGGATAATGTAAGCAAGACATGCTAGCTAATCTTATCTTTTATGCCTAATACAGACCTGCTTCAAATAACTAATACCTGTAGTTATCTGTTTAATTCACATACACCAGTTTATTGCCCACTGTTATTTTCACTTTTTACAAAGAGTAGAAGGCCCCGCTCCTTTAATACTGTATACAGTATTTTATAAATCTAGCTGCAATGCTTTCGCTATACTCATCTATTTATATAAACTTTAAAAAATATACTTACACAAAAAGATGAAGGCCAAGAGTCAAGACCCCTAAACAAACGATTTCTTAAAAAAGATTTTCCTGTGTTAACAAAAAGGAGAATTTAATGGATGAGAATTAAAAATTGTCTTGCACTTTACAAATTTTAGTAATAGCTTAGTCATTATTGTGTTGATATTCAAAGAGGGTAGAGTGCTCAAATACATACATACACACACACATATATAAATATGTATGTTAAGCGCCTATAAAATGTCTTTGTATATAGGTGCCTACAGTTAGACCAGATATATGGACGTCCTAACTTTAGATACCAAATTTCAGTTCCCTGCCCCCACCCGCCCTCTTTTTCTGGACTTAAATTTAGACACAGAGCTCAGGAAACTCTGGTCCTGGAGTGCTAACAAACAGGTCTGATTTTCAAGATATCCACAGAAAATATGCATGTAATATTTGCATACAATATGTGTTAAAGCATGCAAATATATCTCACAGATATTCATTTTGGATATCCTGGAAATCACATCACTTTATGGTCCAGCAGGATCGGAATTGCCTATCAAGGCATCGAATTTCTAAAGCTAAGTGCCTAAGTCTTTTGAATAATGAAGGAGAAATTACTACTTACCTGAAAATTTCCTTTCCTCAATTCCCACCAATGGGCTATACACCTCTACCAGTAGATGGAGATGGAGCAAAAGCTGACGTCACAGCTATATAATCCTGCCCGAACATCAGCCTGCCAGTATTCTCTGTAAAAGCCAAACTGTGGACAAACTGATTATACTTGAATCATTAACAATCAACCACTCATGTTTCCAAACCAATGGGAACACTGAGCTCAGTAAAAGAAGTAACATATGCACTAAACCAGTGGTTCTCAACCGGTGTGTCGCGACACACCAGTGTGTCGCCAAGCACCAGCAGGTGTGTCGCGGCTCCCGGTGTTCCACTGCCCCGCTTGTGCTTCCCTTCTCCCCAGGGGCGGGGCTGAAGAATGGAGAAACACTGCATGCCACCGCTGGAGCCCAGCCCGGCAGGGCCGAAGAAAGAAGAGATGCTGCATGCCGCTACCGGCGGCTGAAGAGCGGAGAGACCTGCGCCCCGAAACCAGCAGGGCCGAAAAATGAAGAGACCTGCGCGCCGCCAGCGGCGGCTGAAGAGCGGAGAGACCTGCGCGCTGACGCCAGCGGGGCCAAAGAATGAAGAGAGCTGCGCACCGAGGCCAGCGGGGCTGAAGAACGAAGAGAGCTGCGCACCGAGGCCAGTGGGGCCGATGAACGAAGAGAGCTGCGCACCGAGGCCAGCGGGGCCGAAGAATGAAGAGATGCTGCGCACCGAGGCCAGCGGGGCCGAAGAACGAAGAGAGCTGCGCACCGAGGCCAGCGGGGCCGAAGAACGAAGAGAGCTGCGCACCGAGGCCAGCGGGGCCGAAGAACGAAGAGAGCTGCGCACCGAGGCCAGCGGGGCCGAAGAACGAAGAGAGCTGCGCACCGAGGCCAGCGGGGCCAAAGAATGAAGAGATGCTGGGCACCGAGGCCAGCGGGGGCCGAAGAATGAAGAGAGCTGCGCACCGGGGCCAGCGGGGCCGAAGAGAGCTGCGCACCGAGGCCAGCGGGGCTGAAGAACGAAGAGAGCTGCGCACCGAGGCCAGCGGGGCTGAAGAATGAAGAGAGCTGCGTGCTGCCGGCGGCGGCTGAAAAGTGAAGAGACCTGCGCGCCGACGCCAGCGGGGCCGAAGAGCGGAAAGACCTGTGCGCCGCCGGTGGCGGCTGAAGAGCGGAGAGACCTGCGCGCCGCCGGCAGCGGGGCCGAAGAATGAAGAGATCTGTGCGCCACCAGCAGCGGCTGAAGAACAGAGAGACCTGTGCGCCGACGCCAGCGGGGCCGAAGAACATAGAGACGCTGTGCGCCGCTGCCGGCAGCTGAAGACGGAGAGACCCTGCGCACCGTGGGAGGTGGCTGGAGAGACGTTGCGCACCGCGGGAGGTCAGGCCAGAGGTGGCTGAGAAATGGAGGCCAGGCTTATTGGGCCAAACAATGAGAAGAGCCTCCATGTGAGCTTGCGTGCCTGTGGTAGAATGGATGAATGAGTGAGAGCTTGTGTGCCTGTTGTAGAATGGGTGCATGAGTGAGAGCGTGTGTGCGTGTGTGGTAGAATGGGCGCCTGGGTTCACGAGTGAGAGCGTGTGTGCGTGTGTGGTAGAATGGGTGCCCGGGTTCATGAGTGAGAGCTTGTGTGCGTGTGTAGTGGAATGGGTGCCTGAGTGCGTGAGTGAGAGCTTGTGTGCGGTGGAATGGGTGCCTGAGTGCGTGAGTGAGAGCTTGTGTGCGTGTGTGGTGGAATGGGTGCCTGAGTGCGTGAGTGAGAGCTTGTGTGCCTGTGGTGGAATGGGTGCCTGGGTGCGTGAGTGGGAGCTTTGTGTGTGTGTGTGTGGTAGAATGGGTGCCTGGGTGCGTGAGTGGGAGCTTTGTGTGTGTGTGTGGTAGAATGGGTGCCTGGGTGCGTGAGCGGGAGCTTTGTGTGTGTGTGTGGTAGAATGGGTGCCTGGGTGCGTGAGTGGGAGCTTTGTGTGTGTGTGTGGTAGAATGGGTGCCTGGTGCGTGAGTGGGAGCTTTGTGTGTGTGTGTGGTAGAATGGGTGCCTGGGTGCTTGAGTGGCTGTTTTGTGTGTGTTAGAATGGGTGCGTAATTGGCAGCTGTGTGTGTGTGTTAGAATGGGCGCCTGGGTGCGTGAGTGGCAGCTTTGTGTGTGTGTTAGAATGGATGCCTGGGTGCCTGAGTGGCAGCTTTGTGTGTGTTGGGGGTGTGTGTGTGTTGGAATGCATGCCTGGTTGCATGAGTGAGAGCTTGTGTGCCTGTGGTAGAATGGGTGCCTGGGTGGTGAGTGGCAGCTTTGTGTGTGTGTGTGTAGTAGAATGGGTGCCTGGGTGCATGAGTGAGAGCTTGTGTGTGTGTGTGATACAATGGGTGCATGAGTGGCAGTGTGTGCGGTTGTAAGTGACAGAGCATGTGTGTGATTGAGAAAGACTAGTCAGGGAGGTGACTGGTGTGTGTGTGAGACAAAGACTGGTCAGGGAGGTGACTGGTATGTGTGTGAGAGATAGAGACTGGTCAGGGAGCTGACTGGTGTGTGTGTGTGTGTGTGAGGAAGAGATACTAGTTAGAGAAGTTACTAGTCTGTGTGAGACAGAAACTGGTTGTGACTGGTTGTGGGCCTTAAGGAAGAGGACTGTGAGGACATAGCTTCAGCAGCCACTGCTGCTTCTAGTGAGTGCTATTGATCTTCAAGGGAAAGGAGTAGGAGAGTTGCTGGAGAGGGTAAGTAAAGGCAGCTTTTTAAGTTTATTTTTCTTGATTGACTGCCATTTTAATTATTGGGTATTATGTGATGTCTGCTGTTTTGAAATATTTTGATATTTAGACAATTTTTATTAATTTTTATGAGTTTTTAATTGTTGGATGTTATTCTGTTCATCAGCTGTTTTGTAACATTTATTAGAAAAGTTTTACAATTATTTCTGAGTGGGGATCTATCTATAGCAGCTTGGCTTGCTCTGTTTTCCCAATAGGAGGTGTATTAGTGTTTAGGGCCTGGTTAAATATTTGTAGTGGTAAATTACTGTCTTTTCATAAGGAGGGGTATTGTGCCTGGCAGTAAAGAGAGTTTGTTTTGCTTTTACTGAGATGTCATCAGATCCAGAATATCTTTTTTTGTATGGTGAGCTGTATGGGTAATGCCCTAGTTCTGCTCTGCACCCATTTTTGGGGGTCGATGTGGATCCTGAGGATGCAGAATGTATATTTACATTTTGTCCCGTGACAGTCACAAGTTCAGTGTGTCACGCACTTGAGAACCATCTGTCAGCTGTGTCCCAGCCAAAAAAAGGTTGAGAACCACTGCACTAAACTAAGGGGCTAGAAAAGCCACGTACCAGTCTTCATCGAAGAGCAGGAATCACACTCTGCAGTGCTCGCCCTGAAAAGGCTAACCAGAATTTCAACATCAGCAGTCTAGGGTGGGTCTGGGATTGACCTGCCCTCACTAGAGGAAAGGAAATTATAATGTAAGTAGTAAGTTCTCCTTCTTCTGCATTCTGGCAGGTCAATCCCCACCAGTGGGATGTACCAAAGCTAATCCCGAAAGGGGCAGCAGATTACCAGCGGTCCAGTCAAAACTGCCCACGTGAACATGGCATCCTCTCTAGCCTGAATATCCAAGCAGTAATGGTAGGAAAAGATGTACAAAGATGACTATGTCGTCGCTCAGCAAATCTTGGCAAGCAACAATAAACGTAGTTCCGCTCACGATATCTCCTGAGCACTCGTAGAAAGCAGTCTAATCTGTTTCAGCAAAGCAAACTCAGCAGCTACATAAGCAGCTATCATTGCTACATAAGCAGCTATCATTGCTTGTGTTGCCGGTGCTCCCTGTTTACTGCCACCATGGAGCACAAACAGGTGATGAGACTTCCAAACAGATTTAGTCATCTCCAAGTACCACAGCAAATAACACTTGATGTCCAAGGAATGCAAAAGACGGTACTCACTATCATCTCTGTCCCTGTGCAAGGTGGGCAGGGAAACGGACTGATTCAAATTAAACTCTGAAACCACTTTTGGCAAAAAAGGGGGCACAGAGTTAATCTGTAATGCTCCTGGATTCATACGCACAAAAATCCTCCCGGCACGAAAGAGTCTGTAGTTCAGAGACCCGACGTGCCAAAAAAATTGAGACCAGAAAAACTGCCTTCAAGGTAAGCAGTTGCAAGAAAAGAGCAGCCGAAAAGTCAGACCTCCCAAGAACTCCAGAACCAAATTAAGATCCCACAGAGGGTACCAGAAGTTGTAAAGGGGGTGGGGGGGTGGTGAAGATGCTTAACTCCCTTCCAGAAATGGGACCAGTCTGGATGGGAAGTAAAAGGCCCTCCATTGACTCTCCCTCTATAACAAGCAAGAGCTGAAACTTGAACGTTCAAGGTGTTAAGGGCCAAGCCCTTACGCAAGCCATCCTGTAAGAATTCCAAAATCAAAGGAATATCCACCTTGAGAGAATACCAAGTCTCAAAAACCCTCCAAACTTCAATATAGGCTAGATAAGTAGAAAACTTCCTGGCCCGAAGTAAAGTGAAAATCACAGCTGGAAAATAATCCCAATTCAATAACAGAGCCTTTTCAATGACCAAACCATAAGACAAAATCAACCCAGATCCTCATGTAGAATGGGTCCCGGTCGCAACAGATCCTTCTGAGATGGTAGCCTGAGGGGACTGCCCACCAGCAGTCTATGGAGATTGGCATACCATGGCCTCAGATCCCAATTCGGAGCCACTAAAAGGGCGATGTTGGTTTGACTTGCAATCTTCTGGACTATCCTACCTATCAGAGGCCAGGGCAGAAACGCATAAAGCAGGGTGCCGCATGGCCGCTCCTGAATGTGTGTGTCGCTGTCCAGCGCTTTTGGGTCTCATTTGCGAAAGAGGATGGAACCTTCATGTTGTTGAAGACCGCCAACAGATCTAGGTCCAGTAGGCCCCAGCAGTTCACAAGAAACTGAAAGGCTTTATCCACCAGCTACCATTCTCCTGGATCCAAGTTTCTCCTGCTGAGGAAATCGGCTCTGATATTGTCCTTTCTACAATGTGAGAGTCTCATATGTTTAGAAGATGTTCTCCACCCACACCATGAGCATATCTATCTCCTTCAACACCTGTTGACTCTTGGTTCCATCCTGATGATTAATGTAAGCCACCATTGTTGCATAGTCAGACATTATCCGGACCACCTGAGCCTCTAGACCAGGGGTGGGCACTTCCGGTCCTCGAGGGCCACAAACCAGTCTGGTTTTCAGGATATCCCTAATGAATATGCATGACATAGATTTGCATACAACTGAGGCAGAGTGCATGCAAATCTCTCCCATGCATATTCATTAGGGATATCCTGAAAACCAGACTGGTTTGTGGCCCTCGAGGACCGGAAGTGCCCACCCCTGCTCTAGACACTCGCTAACCACAAGTATGCTAACTGAATCGCTCATGCTTCCAAACTGTTGATGTTCCACTGCCACTCCTCTGCATTCCTCGTGCTCCACCAACTCCTGACAGAGAGCGCCCCAGCCCAGAAGACTCAAATCCGTCGTAAGCAACAACCAATCCGGCATCTCCAGGGAAACTCCTTTTCTGAGATGATCTGCCTGTAATTACCCATTCAACTGAGACTTCACCTTCAATATTAGGAGCAGTCTCACCGCATAATTCTGAGACTGCAGGTTCAGTCGAGAATGCAATGCGTGCTGAAGAGGTTGCCCATGTGCCCTTGACCAGAGAATAACTTCCAATGCAGCAGCCATCAACCCCAGGACATGCAGATAAGACCGCACAGTTGGGTAAATAGTGTTCATCAAGGTTCGATCCTGAACCATCAACTTTTGGATTCAAGTCTCCAGCAGAAATACTCTCCCTGCCTTGTATTGAAGTGAACCCTGAGATACTCCAGAGTCCTAGTCAGCTGAAAATTGCTCTTGGCCAGATTCACCACCCAGTCTAAGTCATGTATCAACGAAACCACCTTGCGAGAAGCTCAAAGACTCTCTTCCATGCTCTTGATCCATATCAATACGTCATCCAGATAGGGGTGAACAAGAATTCCATCTTTGCGAAGGGCCGCTGCTACAACCACCATGGCCTTAAAAAAAGGTCATAGGCGCAGTGGCCAGCTCAAAAGGCAAGGCCTGAAACTAGTAATGACAAATCAGAATGGAAAACTAAAGGAACTGCTCATGTTCCTGATGAATGGGAATATGCAGATATGCCTCCATCAGATCCAGAGAAGTGAGGTATTCCCCTGCTTGTACTGCCATTATGACAAAGCGCATCATTTCCATTATGAAATGTGTGACTCGGGGGAGACGGAGAGAGAGACCAGCCCGAGGGAGCTTGAGAGACGCCAGAACTTCATTTTATTACCTGGATTTCCATTTCCTTGCTGGTGAGGGTGAGAATCACTTTTTGCCCTGCCGGCGCTGCATTTCCTGATTCTGACGTCATCATCTGGGGCCTATAAAATCGGCCCGCCCACAGCTGCATTCGGGGAGACGGAGAGAGAGAGCAGCCCGAGGGAGCTTGAGAGACGCCAGAACTTCGTTTTATTACCTGGAGTTCCATTTCCTTGCCGGTGAGGGTGAGAATCACTTTTTGCCCTGCCGGGTGCTGCATTTCCTGATTCTGATGTCATCATCTGGGGCCTATAAAATCGGCCCGCCCACGGCGCGCAGTCGACGTTGGCGCGCGTCGTCCAAGCCGCGCGCGCCTAAGGGGCACGCGGCTTTGCTCCGAATCCCCAGCCTCTCGTCTCTACGTCTCAAGTAAGTGGACTATTAAATATATTAGAATTTGACACATCTCCCCCACACTTGTAGCAGTATTCAACTAATTAGTAGAGAGAGTGCTGAAAATTTCTCGTCAGTAACTAGTCTGATAATGCCTCATACAAAGAGGAAAGGGAGATTGAGGGAGCTGGCAGCTGTGGTCTCCCCAGTATCCCCAACTCAAGAGAAAATAGAGAAATTTTTCAAATCTGCTTCTGAAGCATCTCCCGAGAGAAGCGCTGCAAATCACCCAGAGGAGCCTGGGTTAGATTTGCTTGCTTCATCAACATCGCTAAGTCCGGGAGCCCCGACAACTCCGTCTCCCCCTTGTCAAGATAAGCCACAAGTTAATCCATCTAATGTGGCTACCCCAGCTGGAACATTGGAAGGAACTTCTAATTTGTTTCCAGTGCTGGAGGAAGATCCATCTATGAAGGGATATAAGGAGAGTTACCCCAAAGCACTCAAGACTGAGTTGGACTTTGGGATACCAGAATTAAACACCTTATCCTCGATAAAAAAAAAATTAGAAACCCTCAGTAATAACTTTGGACTCGGTTTGGACAGCGATTGTCACTCTTGAAAAGGCCATAACTAATTTAACCACTATTACATTGCACATGAATCAGCGTGTTATGAAACATGAAGAGAAGGTTATAAAACAGGAACAAAAAATGTCAGATATTGAACAAACGTTATCTCATGTACAAAAAATACAGATGAATCTGATACAGGGGGAAAAAATGCAAACTAGAAATATAGAGAAATCAGAAAATGAAGCAAGGTACCTAAACTTAAGGATAATTAATTTTCCTTTAACTAGGTTTACTGTATTGCAGGATCAGTTTAAGAAATACATGTCTGATGTGTTAAAAATTCCCACAGAGGCTTATCCACCTATTTCTAAGATTTATTTTATAAAATCTACTAATTTAATAGAAGAGCAGGTAGCACCAATAGACGTATCCCAAATATTAGAATCCTCTTCTGAAGATGTTATAGAAAAAAAAGGGACTGTTCTAGTTAAATTTGTTTTCCCCTCTGTCAGGGACAATATTTTACGATTGCTCCTTAGGAATAGAGAAGTAAAATTTCAAGAACATCAAATCTGGATTTTCCCTGACATTACTAGAGCGACTCAAATCAGACGAAAACAGTTTTTAGAATTGAGAGCCCTTGCCGAACAAGTAGGTGCTCAATTAGTGGTCAGATATCCATGCAAGTGCTTAGTTAGATATGATAATGCTAGATATATATACTTTGAGCCAGAGGGATTGAAGACCTTTTTGGAAGCAAAAAAGATGATAGAGAATAAAGGTGTTTAAGAAAGTTGTCATTAAAAATGAGAAGCATACATTCTCAATTAAATTTTTTGATTACTTTTTCTTGGTTTAGCTCCTTATTGAATAGTTGGATTTCTGTTAATTGCATGGTAATTAGGATTTCCAGGTTATAGAAAATTGTATTGGTAGCAACATTAAAAAATGTTTTGATTTTTTATATTATGTTAACTCTGGATATCCGTATTGTGATTTGATGATGTAATGTCATGATAATTTCAAAATTTAATAAAATATATAAAAAAAAAATGAAATGTGTGACTCTCAAATGACAGTTGACGTCCTTGAGATCCAGTATGAATCGAAAAGACCTTTTTTTTGGGCACGACAAAATTAATGGAATAAAGAACAGTATTTTTCTGCGATTCTGGAAAGGGAATCACAGCTTTCAGGTCCAACAGCCTGTGTAATGTAGCTTCCACTGCTACCCTCTTCTGAGAGGAGTTGCACAGAGATATCATAAAGACATACGGAGGCATGTGAAGAAATTCTAGAGCATATCCGTCCTGAACCACTTCGAGGACCCATTGGATCCGAAGTAATCTGGACCCACTTGTCATAAAAACGAGATAGATGCCCATCTATCTCCTGCACCAACAGGTGAGCCCACAAATCTTTATTGAGAAGATCAAGGGGCTCCACTTGTGGAGCCCACATCCTTTCCAGGCCCTCGGGGGCGAAAGGATTAAGATCTGTGAAAGGGACGGGATCTTTTGGAAGAACTTCCCCTATAAGGCTAAAAACGCCAGTAGTCTCAAGTCTGGGAAACTGGCTTCTTGTCCTCTGGCAAACGAGAGAGCTGGGTTTCCCCCCATTTATTTGCCATTTTTTCCAACTCACTGCTAATCAAACGTGAACCCTTAAAGGGCAGCTTGGAAACACTGGACTTTGAAATAGTATCTGCCAACGAGTTGCGCAGTCACAGTTGACGTCTAGCTGCTATAACAGTAGCAATTCTTCTAGCAGCTGTGAGAATCAGGTCAAAGCCTGCTTCAGCTAAGGCAGCAGCCCCTAGTTCCACCATAGGTCTGTTATCTGAAAGGGCGCTGCCAGAGTCTTAAGAAAGACACAAGGTAGCTTTAAAATCATGAGAGGCCTAGAACAGGTAAACGTGAATCAGTTATTTACTCTTTTGACTAATAGAAGGACTGGGGCACTCCATGAAGTTAGGAAGTAGCACATTTAAAAGTAATAGGAGGAAATTCTTTTTCACTCAACGGACAATTAAGCTCTGGAATTTGTTGCCAGAGGATGTGGTTAGTGCAGTTAGTGTAGCTGTGTTTAATAAAGAGTTGGATAAGTTCTTGGAGGAGAAGTCCATTAACTGCTATTAATCAAGCTGACTTATAGAATAGCCACTGCTATTACTGGCATCAGTAGCATGGGATCTACTTAAGTGTTTGGGTACTTGCCAGGTACTTGTAGCCTGTTGGAAACAGGATCCTGGGCTTGACAGACCCTCGGTCTGACCCAGTATGTTCTTATGTTCTTAGTTTGAGCTACCAGGGCACAACAAGAAATTATTTGCAAGTTTATTGCCATTGCATCAAAAGCTTGCTTTAGGATAGCCTCAATTCTTCTATCCTGAGCACCGTTAAGAGCTGCACCTTCCTCTACCAGGATGGTGGGTTGTTTCATGTCAGAACACACCAAAGCATCCACTTTAGGGAAATGCAACTGCTCCCTGGCCTGCGGATCCAAAGGGTATAAACCTGCCAAGCCAAGGATGCCTCTGGCGAACTCCATTCCAGATCAATCAACTCTTGAATCGCATTCAAGAGAGGAAAGAAATATGGGGTCTTGGAGACAGCCCCAGCGACTTTGAGGGCATTCAAAGAGAGATCAAACTTGGCATTTCTTCTCTATGAAAGAAATGGAGAAAAGTTTTATGTGGCTCCAAATCTGGGGGAATGTCCCCATTCTTAACAGGAGCGGCCACCATCATAATCAGTGTCATCTTGATCCATCTGCATTCGAGCCTTGTCAGGCCGCACTGCACAACAACATATGATAATGATGGCAGGCCCAGAAGAACTCTCAGCACATGGCCTTAAACCAGTAGGTATTGTCAACTCAGAAGACTGCCCCTATAGAAAAGTCTGTAATCATTGGAAGAATTCCACGCAGAAAAAGGAGGATGGGTCTATAGTTCCAAACCTAACATCCTGAGAGCGAGTTTCCCCTGATGAGTCACCCCGTGGATCAGCCGAAGGAGGGGACACCAGTGTCCTGTCTCCCTCAGTCCTAATCCCCTCAGACCAAGAAGATGGACCATTGTCAGCAAAATCAGAAGGAGGTAAATCCTCACGAGCATCCAGGCAGCGCTAACACAGGCTCAAAGAAAGCTCTGGCTGTATCGCCCTGATGTGGCATGCAGCACAAATAGATAAGCGCTTAGACTTCATCGCAGCGGCACCATAGTTGTAATGCGCTCAGTCAGGTATGGGTACATGCCCAGCTAGGCGCACAAAAAAAATACAGTCAGGTACCCGCACATAAAAGCCGCACAAAAAATGTGCATCCAAGTACATGCGTATAATACACTTCCCAAACTGGACGCCCAAACCAGGTGTCAAGGTATACATACGTTCAAGGAACACCCAAGTTAGGAGCCCAAAGTGTGCATCTGTAAACAAGAATGCCAAATTTTTGGATTCACAGACAGTAATGGGAGCACAATACGGATGCACATCGATGGCACACAGTGGAAAAAATGCACAAAATCACCCTCTTGGACTACCACGCACCAAAAAGGGAGAAGCCTGAGAGCAGGACTTAGCCAAATGACTTCTCAAACTGCCGAGCTTGAACTATCTCCACACCTCACAGAACTCCTCAGAGATGTGAGCAGGAAGGCCGAACACCGAAGAAACAGACCCAGTAGGAAAACTCCTCTCTCTTAATCCTGCCTTTTTTTTTTTTTTTTTAAGTAAAAATTTTACCTGAGCTTAGCCCTCCCATGCTGAGAGCAGGCACAGGTTACAGCTATAGGAGCAGAGTGCAAAAGTCTTCACTGACAAGCCTCTTTCGGCCTGAAATCACTAAGTGAATTTTAAGTCCATGCCATCCAAGGCTACCGGACTAAAGGCACTCCACTGAGGGAGGGACTGCATGGTATCACCTCAGGAGGCAAGCAATGCTGCACAGACTTCTCATCTTTGTGATGTCTCCTTTTGTCCTTTTTTTCTTTCGTTATCTTTTACTCACAGGCAATCACTCATAGGGAAATGCATGTCCACCATCTGCTGGAGACAGAGAATACTGGTTGTCTGATGTCGGTGTGGGACTATATAGCTGTGACATCAGCTTTTGCTCCATCTCCTTCTGTTGGCAGAGGTGCATAACCCTGGGGATTGACCTGCCTGAATGCAGAGGAAATTTATATTTCTCTACAATATCCCATTATCAATACTTTACAGATAAAAAAAAAGAAAAAGAAAACCAGCACATTTTACTTTTGTTATTTTAGCACTGTGGGCAGAAATGCTACCTGTGTTTCAGTTATTCCCTTTAAAAAAAATTTCTATCAAAGTACTATAAAAGCAAATTACATTTTCTCAAAAAATACCTTATGCCTGACTGACAAGTCCAATTCTAATCAATAGTATTAGTAAATTTCTTACAAGACTCTTTCAGGGCCGTGAAACCCATAATCACCAAAAATATGTTTTAGTACTTATGTCTGAGACCTGACAGGTCTCTTCTTCAGATGTGAATTATACAAGGACAATTAGTTATCCATTCAAAAAATAAAACTGACACGAGTTCTATTCCAGAAAAGTTTGATGCACTCCCATTGTTATATACACATGTATTAACCTTCTATCACCATACTATAACTCCCCCTCGATCACTTTTCCTAACTTCTTCCAACTGTAATCCTCCCTTTCCCTTCTTTTCTTCCCACTATACCCATTTTGTGTATTCCATCATATGGAATGTTGGAAAGAATTATGTACGTTAGGATCCATGTCTCTTTGTAGAGTTCTCGATCTTCTGCAGCAAATTTTTCATGATTCAGTGGTGAGAATTAGTAAATTCTCTGGCAGATTTTTAAAAAATCTGTGGCATTTATGTGGTAAATTTGCATAATTCTGTAAATATTTGCAACTTAAAAAGTGTATTTTTTATTTTATGACAATAAGGCAAGGATACTTACCTTTAGCAGGTGTTTTCCATGTACAGAAAAACAAACAGCCACACAAGTTATTGACATGATCCCATGGCGCCATGTTGGAGCATACTCTCTTCTCAAGCTCAAAAAAACAAAATCTTTTCTGAGTATGCACATGATTTCCCATGTTTCTCTCACCACATGGGTCCCTCAGTCCTTTTTCAAGCTAGCTTTAACTATAAGGGGAGGTGGGAGCGATTGTATGGCTGTTCTGCTGTCCATGGAGAACACTCATTATATGTAAATATATTTGCTGTTTTTGTGGATAAGCAGAAACAAAGTCAGCCACACAAGTGGAGACTCACTAGCTAAGAGTTATGATCTGAATTTAATTATATTTCCCTTTAACATTTCACAAAATGAGGAGACAGAGGAGGGTAGCTGAAGCTTCTATTTAAAAATGCGTGGCTGACACTTTTCCCACTTGACCATGGAAAAAGACATTTTCTGACATTTCTGTGTCCAGTTAATTTATTTTGAGGTCAATAATGAAAAGCTAGCTAGGTATCTAAGTTAGCCGGGAAGACATATCCAACTAACTGAGATGGGATATTCAGCAGCAAGGCTATGCTGTTGAATATCCCCAGAGATTGCTATTTAGATGGATAAACGTATCCTTGTAAGATTAAACCTGCTATTGAGCATGTCTATCTTAGCCAGGGCATGCCTAGGTTATCTGTTTAAGGCTGAATATCGTTACTTAGATGGACAACATCTCACTAAATAGAACTCTCCCAATCCATCCATTGTCTGTCCACAACTTATCTTGCTAACCAGATAGCCAGATAATTGATAGTAGCCTCTGAACATAAGTCCTACTAATCCAACTATCTGGTGTTTGAATATCAATTTCTGTGGTCTCTACTGGAGGAAAAGGGTGCTCAGTGATTGAACCTGGGAAGAAAGCAGGGGAAGAGATCTGTGAATGGATAAAGAGGAAATCTCAGAAGAGGGAAATAAAGAATAATCTTAGGCAGGAGGGGTAGAAGGAGAAGAGATGGAGAAGGAAAGAGGTACAGAGGGAGGAGAGGATGGGAGAACCAAGGAGGATGAGGAAATGGAATGAGAGGAAGGGAAGGAAGAAGGGATCAGGAATGGGAGGGAATGGAGATGGGGAGGTGGGAAGAAAGTTGATTATGAATATGAATATTGATTTTGTAAACCATTGTGATCTTCTTTTGGAATGACAGTATATAAAACGCCTAAATAAACAAAATAAATAAGAAAGGGAGAATTGGGGAAAGGAGTGGAAGAGAAGAAGGGAAGAATAGGGATGGAGAAAGTGGAAAGATCGGGGATGGAAGGAAGAGGGAGAAGAACAAGAGGGGAGAGAGGACTTGAAATCTTGTTTGGGAGGGATGGAGATCTAGAGCGAGGAGAGGGATGTATCCCTCCCCTGGCTCCAGCTCTGCTTATCTTATCTCAACCCCCAATCTCTACCCTCTTCTTTCTCTATCGCCTTCCTACCCCATACTCTCTCTTTTCCTCTTTCCACTCCAGTTCTTTAATTGTCCCTATCCAAACTTAGATTGTAAGCCCTCTAGGGATAGGAAAATATTTACAGTACCTGAATGTGATCCACTTTGAAGTGCTGAAAAAAGTGTGAAAAGTGGAATATAAAATTCTAAATTAAATAAAATAAATAAAATCTCAAATACACACCCACCCAGCTTCCCCAGCATCTCTTTCTCACAAACCCTAATTCCTCAATCTCCTTATAACAACCCATCTCCTTTTTCCTTATCCCCTCAGTCTCTCCCATTTCACATACACCCCCCCCCCCTTCATCTTTCCCTTATCTTCCCTCCTGTTTCACACAACCTCCCCCCTTATTTCCCTCTCCCGTTGCCACAATCTACCCTTCTCCACTCTGCCAGCACTGGTCAGGCTGCAAGGAAGAGTTGGTGAACACCAACATTTCAGGCCCTGTCGTCCTCCTCCTCCTCCACCTCCTCCTCTCAGGCAGGGCCCAAGTGCAACTTTCAGTCATGGTTGAATAATGTCCTGTGATTGAAAGCAGCAACTGGCTCAGCATGCAGAGGAGCAGGATGCAGCCCGATGTGCTGCTGCTCTCCTCCTCTTCCTTCCACCTTATGATCATGGAGGGAGGGGACAAGCAAGAACCAGGAAGTTGTTTGACAGCAGCATGGCAACTGAAAACACACAGCTGGGACTAGAGATGTTCACCTCTCCTGGACTGAACCTGACTCTCTGGTCTCCTGCAGCAATTCAGCATGGACCAGAAAATTCACTGAGAAGGGACACATTTTGCAGTATTTCGACAGCATTTGAGGATATCAGGCCCCATCTGTTTGTAAATATAATAACTGTCTGAAACAAACGACACAATCTCATTAAATTTGGCATGCAGGAAAAAACAATGGGACTCTCACAGACTAGTTCAGAAACGAGAACCATTAGTTAGTATTTTCAGAGTAACTTGCCTCCCAAAACATCTCAGTACTTTTTATGGAAACAATTATAGGCTGCCAAATGTTGACTAGCACTCTATTCCCAGAGCTTCCCCTTACCATTACAGCAGCAATTTGACACAGATCAACACAGACAATGACAGGGAAATAACGTAAGCAGTTGGCAAAAAAACAGGCACCTAAAGGCATCTTCTAAGCCACTTTCACCCACACTTTTCAGGTACCACCACCCACCCAGAACCCTCCCTCTCAGTCCTAACACACCTACACTCCTCTACTTACCTGTTAAATACACAAAAAACACATATTAATAAACCCTCCCCAACATATCCACAACCCCCTCCAAGACATTGAGGGCTTAGGGACAAATGTTCAAGACACCTAAATGTGATATTAAATTAAATTATTTATTCTGAAACAGCTCTGTCTTCTCTTTTCCAGCAGAATTGTCTTTTCTTTATAATCAGGTCACTAAAGTTTAGATATTTGGCAACAGAGAAAAACTATGAGGCAAAGCATGCTCCTAAAAAGTAATGTAAGAAATCCAAAACCCGCTTCTACAAATCTACGTAATCCTGAACCTTTGCCTCTGCATGGTTTTTCCTATATTTATCTCCTCACATACTCCATTCTCCTTCTGTATCCTCAACATCCTCATCCTTCATCTCCTAAAATCCTTTCTCCCCTTATTTCTCTTTCTGAGGTCCCAGTCATTGTTCCTATATTAACATTTATTCTCCTTGCATTCTTGTACTATAAGAATTTCAAGCTGGTAACAGCAGAAGAAGTTGTCTGTAGTGCTCTAATTGACAAAGCTAAATAAGCTATTCTCAGGGGACAAGAAAGATGGAAGACCTCACATATAGGTGACAATACTGAATGAAGCCTGGCCCGGAACTTTTATGTCAAAGTTTCTAGGACTTTGACTGTTCCTTACTGGGCACATGCAGGCTGGCATAATACCATGCGTCTATTCAGAGGTCCCTCAGTTTCTTCTTTTCTGTGGAGCCCACCGGCCATGGACTTCACTTCTCCAGCAAGACCTGGGGGTTTTTTTTGCTGAAGAGTCAGGCAGAAATAATTTATTGCAAGGCCCTGCGGACTTTCCTCACTTTTTCAGTGTCTATAGGTAGGCTTATCAGTCGCTTTTTCTAAGTTTCCAGTCCGTTGTCACGTCCAGTCAGTGCACTGCCCTGTGAAATGAGGGGTATCAACCACTTGCCATCATTGAGTTTGAGTTTTGCTCCTTGTTTTTTTGTCCTGTCATAGAAAAGTCTGCTGGTGGCTTAGGTGAATTTGCTTACCATAAACAGAATTCTCCAGACAGCAGAATGAATTAGCCATGACACGTGGATGATGACATTCAACAGCAAAGAATAGACCACTCTTTCTGAGCATGTGTAGGAGTTCCCACATGAACACTGCCTCATAAGCCCTCAGTCCATCTGTCGTGCTTATCATTAGCTATGTAGTTGAGTCTCCAGCTAGGAAGATAGGTATTAAGCATGGCTAATTCATCCTGCTATCCAAGGAGAACCCCATTTACAGTAAAGAAATTTGCTTCCCCCATTGACAAAGAGGGCTGAATCAACCAGGACACATGGAAAGTCTCAAGCTGAGGGTTGCACTGTAGAGCACTTACTGAATAAGCAACCTGGATCCCCCGTGGAGAGTGGGCTACTGGGAGAACAGGTTACACAAAACTACTCGTTGAAATTTATTGTGAAGTGGTGCACAGACCATGAAGCCTCAGCTTTGAGAAAAGTCAGAAACCACCATGGCTTGCACTTCATGGGCTTTGACTGGCTCTGTAATCTGCAGTCCACCAACCAATTAGAAAGAGTATGTTTAGCTACTGCTATCCCAATATTGTTAGGTTCAGACAAAAAGCTGACAATTTGCTTGAGTCTTTTGCAGGCAATAAGCTATCGTATTCTTACATTTCAATATATGAAGGGTTTCTCATCCCTTTAAGCATGCGGCTTTGGGAAACACACCAGTAAGAAAATAGCTTGATTGATGTGAAAAGCTGACAAAGCTTTCAGGAGAAATTTTGGGTGAATGCATAGCATCGCCCTACTGTGAATAAATTACAGTTAAGAAGAGTACAAGACCAGGGCTCATTACTCACTAACTCTCCTCGTTGAAGTGAATGCCACTAGAAATAACTTTCCAAATGAGGAATCTCAGTAGAACAAACTCCAGTGGTTCAAAAGGATCTTTCATCAACTGTGCAAAGACAACACTGAAATCCTACAGAACTGCAGGTTTAGGACTGGGTTTTAAACTGCCATAATCTTTTTATGACTTTTGAGATCAATGGGTGAATGGAGATCAGCTTTCCATCCACGTGGGGATGGTAAGATGTAATAGCACTTAAGAGCATAAGAAATTGCCATGCTGGGTCAGACCAAGGGTCCATCAAGCCCAGCATCCTGTTTCCAACAGAGGCAAAACCAGGCCACAAGAACCTGGCAATTACCCAAACACCAAGAAGATCCCATGCTACTGATGCAATTAATAGCAGTGGCTATTCCCTAAGTAAACTTGATTAATAACAGTTAATGGACTTCTCCTCCAAGAACTTATCCAAACCTTTTTTGAAACCAGCTATACTAACTGCACTAACCACATCCTCTGGCAACAAATTCCAGAGCTTAACTGTGCGTTGAGTGAAAAAAAATTGTCTCCGATTAGTCTTAAATGTGCTACTTGCTAACTTCATGGAATGCCCCCTAGTCCTTCTATTATCCGAAAGTGTAAATAGCCGATTCACATCTACTCGTTCACGACCTCTCATGATCTTAAAGACCTCTACCATATCCCCCCTCAGCCATCTCTTCTCCAAGCTGAACAGCTCTAACCTCTTCAACCTTTCCTCATAGGGGACCTATTCCATCCCCTTTATCATTTTGGTTGCCCTTCTCTGTATCTTCTCCATCGCAACTATATCTTTTTTTTGAGATGCGGCGACCAGAATTGTACACAGTATTCAAGGTGCGGTCTCACCATGGAGCGATACAGAGGCATTATGACATTTTCCGTTTTATTAACCATTCCCTTCCTAATAATTCCTAACATTCTGTTTGCTTGTTTTGACTGCTGCAGCACACTGAGCCGACGATTTTAAAGTATTATACATTATGATGCCTAGATTCTTTTCCTGGGTGGTAGTTCCTAATATGGAACCTAACATCGTGTAACTACAGCAAGGGTTATTTTTCCCTATGTGCAACATCTTGCACTTGTCCACATTAAATTTCATCTGCCATTTGGATGCCCAATCCACTGAGGAGATGCATTGCCAGGAGGGAAGGCTACAACATACAGAGTATCAGAGGTGAAGATTAACTTGGGCCATGAAGATTAACTTGGGCTCATCCTCCCCAGTTGTCTGGGGAGGATGAGCTCTCCTTCTCACGGGAATGGTTTGATCCTAGATTCCTTCACTATCTGAACCTCCATCAGTGCCTAGCAGTTGGACGAAACTCCCTGGAACTTCTGCCAGGATGGGAATTTAGGCAAGTCCCCAGGCCAGAGGCCTACTTGTACCACATATGGACTGCATATTGCCAATCCAAACAACCAACTGGCAAAGGCACAAAAGAGACAAATTAAAGGAGAGGACAATATGAATAAGCAGCAGGTGCAAATCTGGCAAATTCTGAACAAGTAAGGAAAGCATGCAAAGACAATGTTTCAGGAATGCTGTCCAATAGAGATTTGTAGAAGAGGCGTTTGTACTGTATACTTTGGAAGTATGGGGGAGGTGGCTTTGAAGGTGGCTTTTGATGCCATTCTCCACTAGCTGCTTCACTTATTTTTCCCTATCTGCCTGTGAGGCTCTGTGAGAAAGTGCTGAAAGGGTGGGGCAAGTCGTTTAGAATGGAGCACTAGTCAACATTCTGCAGTTTCTGATTCCCAAAGAAAGCAATGAGGAGTTTTTTTGAAGGCTCAATTTCTGGTTTTTGAATTATTAGGCGATATTGACTTTTTTTTCCTGCATGACAAATTTGGTGAATTTCCTCCCCTTTATTTAGAGCACTATTGTGCCTACAGCTAAATTGAGAGATGGACATTGATCCCTTTTTACATCATTCTTTCCAACATTATATATGTTTGAAAGCATATAAAACATTATATGTTGATTTTTTTCCTTCTGGCACAAGATGGTGAGCAATATGTGCTGTCATAACACTGACTGATCACTGTTATCTTCTGATAATCCCAATATCTTATGTAAAAAGTATGATTACTCATGGGGTCATTGCTACAAACATAATCTGAGTTGTGACCTAATGGTCGACACGGTAAAATCTTCAAGAGGTTCCCAAGTCAAAGCCCCATTACGGAAATGAAAATTAGAAAGTACAGAAAACAGGACTGCATACATTAATAGATTTTGTACTTAGAGAAAACTATCAGCTCTGGCAGTGAAATCATATGAAAATAAAATGGGATGCATCACAGAATATTTGTTATAGGTTTCAAAATCCAAAATCATGAACATTTCTTTAAAAATAATCAATTATTTTACAAAAAAAATAACAGAAAATAAAAATAGCAATACTTACTAAATAGTTTTCCAAAAGTTTCCCTTTTTGCCTTTTCAGCCTCATATAGATGTTTCCCATCTTTTACCAAAGCATTAGCCCACTGTAGTAACAACAAAGCAAAATACAGTTTCTATGGTGTATCAAATCATGCATGCACACATGAAAATATTAGCAAATGAAAATTCTAGCTTACCTCCCTGTAGTGTTTTATGAACATCTTTCTCCTCACAACCTCAACAACAGCCAGGCAATACATTTGAGGTACTGTACTTAGTGCTTCTACTATCTTGACTCGTTCTAACAGTTCTGTTAAGAGACGAAACAAGGCTTGCAGTTTTTCTCCATCTTGGTCAGCATGAAGCATCACAAAGCAACACCACCTACAAGGTACACCATAAAGGATCTTTAGTGCCAAAACATAGTAACACAGAAGATAATGAACAAGGGATAAAATTTGTGGTTCTCAGTCCTATCTCTTTCCTTGTATAAGAATGGTTAAAGGATCATATTCCCACTTCTACAAATGAGAGGGAAATTGTAGTTCACTAAGTGACTCACACTCAGAGACAGAAACAGAAGGGAGTGAGAGTCTGCTGGCAGTTATAAAGCTATCTTAGCCATAACACACTATCTTATCTCATTATGAAACCATGGGAAAGAAAATAGGAGTATAAGGAAGATAAACACAAATGCGCAAAGAGTAGTAATTAGAATACTTTTATGTCCAAGATCTGAAAGTTAAACTACCCTCAACTTGTGCAAGCTGCACCACATAGGTGAATTTTAAAAGCCCAGAAGGCCACATGATGTTTTGAGTGAGGCAGGACATGTCTTTGCCTGGCTCAAGGTGCCACCTCATATATGTTTTCATCGGCCTCCCTACTTCAGTTAAGAACCTGATCCCAGCAGGGAAGAAGCAATGGATATTATATAAACTGGCTGTTACTAGTCATGTCATCCAGAACTGCTAAAAAAGAGAACAAAAAAGTGAGGCCTAATGACAAAATGGCAACATCTTCGGCTGATGCAGAAATGGCCTCCATAAACCCAATGGTGAAAGCAAAACTAAACGCAGCAATGATACAGGCCCTCAACTCTAAGTTTAACAAGATGAATGAACAGCAAACAGAAATAATAAATAAGTTGGAAACCTTTAATTATCAGATCAAGGATGTAGAACAGATATTCAAGAAGAGATCAAGTACAGGAGACATAACTTATAGCATTACAAGCAGCAGTGAGCAATTTGAAGGACAAGGTTGAGGATGTTGAAAACAGATCACGCTGCAATAATCCTCTTTCATAGGTCTGCCTGAAAGTTTATTGGTGGTTGAACTGTGAGGGTTCCTGGAAAAGCAGAGTTGCTTACCTGTAGCAGGTGTTCTCACAGGACAGCAGGATGTTAGTCTTCACATATGGGTGACATCAACAGGATGGAGCCCAATCACGGAAAACTTTTGTCAAAGTTTCTAGAACTTTGACTGGCACCTACTGGGCATGCCCAGCATAGCACCAACCCTGCAACCAGCAGGGGTCCCCCTTCAGTCTCATCTTATAATAAAAGTACATGCGAAAAATAAGAAACTTAACGAATCCAACACCGCGGGGTGGCGGGCAGGTTTCGTGAGGACTAACATCCTGCTGTCCTGTGAGAACACCTGTTATAGGTAAGCAACTCTGCTTTCTCACAGGACAAGCAGGATGGTAGTCCTCACATATGGGTGAGTACTGAGCTGAGGATGCCCAAGCAATGCACCAAATGTACCCAAAGACGTGCAACAGGCACAACTGGAGTGGAAATTTGGTTAAAAGGGCATCCTGAACCCTGATGGGTCGGTGGAAGTATGTTGGTATATTAATTGGCAAATAAGTTCCATAGGACAGACTGGCCGAAGATGGAATCTTGTCTGCCAGCCTTGTCTAAGCAATAATGGGTTGTAACGGTATGGAGAGAGCTCCAGGTAGCAGCTTTACAAATGTTAGTAAGTGGCACCGAGCGGAGGTGCATTACTGAAGTCGCCATGGCCCTGATAGAGTGTGCCTTGACACTGTCTTGGAGCGGAATGCCTGCCTGTTGATAGCAAAAGGAAATACAGTCCGCTAACCAGGAGGAGAGGATCTGTTTTCCCACAGATTTACCCAATTTGATGGTATCAAAAGAGACGGCTGTACGGTCTAGGTAGAAAGCTAGAGCACGTTTACAGTCAAGAGTATGCAGTCGAGAGTATGCAGAGCCTGTTCTCCTGGGTTTGAATGGGGCCTGGGAAAGAAAGTGGGTAGTATAATGGATTGATTAATATGAAACTCCGATACTACCTTAGGCAAAAACTTAGGGTGAGTGCGGAGTACTATCCTGTGATGCAGACGTTTAGTGTAAGGCGGGTAGGTGACTAAGGCTTGCAACTCACTAACTCTGCGAACGGATGTGATCGCCAGAAGAAAATATCACCTTCCAGGTGAGATAGCGGAGATCACAGGATTGGAGAGGCTCAAACGGCAGTTTCATGAGCCACCCCAAAATCACATTAAGGTCCCAAGAAGGGGCTGTAGGGCGCAATGGAGGTTTAAAGGTGCAGCAAGCCCCTCAAAAAGCGTGTTACCAGGGGTTGTACCGATATGGAGACATCCCCGACACCTTTATGGAAGGCGGCCACTGCACGGACATGAACCTTGATAGAGGATGTTTTCAGGTCTGACTCTGACAGGTGCCAGAGATAGTCAAGAAACTTCGCTGTGCAACAAGTGAAGTACACCGTACCATAAACCTGTTCCATTTATAGCGATAAGACTTTCTTGTGGAAGGCTTTCGTGAAGTTACGAGGACACGGGAAACCGGCTCTGAAAGGTTAAAGAGATTGAAGTATTAACCTTTCAACATCCTGGCAGTCAGAGATAGGACCTGGAGGTTGGGGTGACGTAGGCATCCGTCATTCTGAGTGATCAGAAGTGGGTCCTTCCCCAGAGGCATGTGCCGGCGAATTGATAGGTCCTGAAGTACTGGAAACCACACCTGGCATGGCCAGTGAGGGGCTATCAGAATCATCAATCCCCTGTCCTTTTGTAACTTCACGAGAGTCTTCGAAATGAGTGGAAGTGGAGGATATGCATAAAGGAGACCGCTGGTCCACAAGAGGGAGAAAGCGTCTCTTGGCTGCAAGTGTTGGCTGCGAGTGAGAGAGCAGATGTTTCCTACTTTGCGGTTATGGATTGACACAAAGAGGTCTATGTGAGGGTAACCCCAGTGTTGGAATATTGAGTCCTCTACTGTGGGGTTGAGGGACCACTCATGCGGTTGAAAAGTGCGACTCAGCTTGTCTGCCAACACATTGTCCACTCCCGGCAAGCAGGAGGCCCTGAGGCACATCGAGTGGGAAAAAGCCTCCACCCATATCTGTGCAGCTTCCTGACACAGGAGGTAGGAGCCCGTTCCCCCTTGTTTGTTGATGTACCAGATGGCCACCTGGTTGTCGGTTTGAATCAGGATGACCTTGTTGGTGAGGTAATCCTGAAAGACCCTGAGAGCATATCTGATTGCACAAAGCTCTAGGAAATTTATCTGGTGTTTGGCTTCCTCTGGAGACCAGATGCCCTGAGTTTGCAGGTTTGCAACATGTGCACCCCAGCCGAGGTTGGAGGCATCAGTTGTCAAGGTTATTTGAGGTTCTGCAACCTGAAATGGAAGGCCTTGAAGAAGATTGGATTGGTTTATCCACAAAGCCAGCGATAAGCGGAGCTGGTTGGTGATGTGGACAATGGCGGACATTGGCTGAGAAGACTGAATCCACTGTGATTTTAGAATCCACTGCATTACTCTCATGGCAAGGCGGGCCATCAGAGTGGCATGCACCGAAGAGGCCATATAACCCAGTAAGATCAGAAAGTGACATGCAGTTGAGTGTTGTCGAGACTGTAGTTGATGGGCCAGAGATGCAAGAGTGAGAGCCCGATCCCGGGGTAGGAATGCTTTCGCTTTTTAAAGTGTCCAAGTCGGCCCCTATGAACAACAGGGTTTGAGATGGAACTAGCCTGGATTTTGGATAGTTTATGAGGAACCCTACGGAAATCAGGGTATGCAAAGTGAGACGTAGGGATGTCAGCGCAGCATGATGAGTGGGAGCCCTGATCAACCAATCGTCGAGATAGGGGTAGACATGGACACTTTGAGTCCTGAGATAGGCTGCTACCACGAAGAGACACTTGGTGAAGACTCGTGGGGCAGATGCTAGGCCGAATGGCAACACTCGATACTGGAAGTGCTTTGGGCCTACTAGGAACCGCAGGAATCTGCGATGTGACGGAGTGATTGAGATGTGCATGTAAGCATCCTGGAGGTCTAGAGAGCAGAGCCAGTCTTCCCTTTGCAGAAGGGGAAGTAGAGAACCCGAGGTCATCATCTTGAACTTCTCTCTTTGTAGGTATTTGTTTAAGGCGCGAAGATCCAGTAATGGACGAACGCCACCTGACATTTTTGGGATTAGAAAATACCGGGAATAGAATCCCTGGCCCTGCTGGTTCTATTGCCCGGGACTCGAAAAGGATGGAAACTTCCTGATCGAGAAGGTGAGAGTGGTTGGATGTACCCCACATCAGCCGAGGTGGGGAATCTGGTGGAACAGGGAGGAAGTTGAGGTGGTAACCTTGAGTCACTATAGCTAGTACCCACTGATCTGTCGTGATCATGTGCCACATGCTGGTGAAGTGGCACAATCGACCTCCTACGGGTACGGAAGGAAGAGGAGGTTAGGCACTGCTCTCCAGGAAGGAGTCAAAATCTGGACGCAAGGCCGGCTGAGGGGCTGGCTGTGTCTTTTGGGTCCGAGGTTGTCTGGATTAGCCTTTTTGGTAAGGCCCGGAGGGACAACCTCTGGAAGCCGGAGGGTAATATCCCCTTGGTTTGTACGCAGGCCTCTTGGAGTCTCTTCTGAAAGATCTCTTTGAAGAGGAAGAGTAATCAGAAGGTACTAAGGAGAGTTGGCGGAGAGTCTCATGGTGGTCCTTGAGCTGCGCCACTGTTTCTTGAATCTTTTCACCGAAAAGATTATCACCAGCACAGGGTAAGTCAGCTAACCTATCCTGTACTTCTGGCCTGAGGTCAGAAGACTTGAGCCAGGCCCATCTTCTTGCACTTATTCCTGCTGCAGAGACTCTAGAGGCAGTGTCGAAGATGTCATATGCAGCACGGACCTCATGTTTGCCAGCATCTAGACCTTTTTGAGTAAGGGTATGAAGCTGGTCTTGAAACTGTTCCGGTAGAGATTCAGAAAACTCCTGGATCTTTATGAACAGGTCCCTATTGTACTGAGTCATGTATAATTGGTAGGAGGCAATGCGAGAAATTTGCATTGAACCATGAAATACACGTCTGCCCAATGCATCCAGGAACTTTTGTTCTTTTCCTGGAGGTATAGAAGAATGAGGCTTGGACCGTCTTTCTCTTTTCTGGGCTGACTCCACAACTAGCTGTGATCGTTGAAAACCAGGAGCTGACTGTACTAAGTAAGCAGCATCTGTCTTACGATTGACAGGTGGTACAGAACCTGGATGCTCCCAATTTCCTTTCAATAGATCAATAAGGATCTCATGTACTGGAATAGACATGATTTCCTTAGGAGCATCAATGAACTGGAGTACTTCCAGCATCTTGTGCCTGGAGTCCTCTTCTGTCTGAAGCTGAAAAGGAATTGTTTCAGACATGTCCTTTATAAAATTAATGAAGGACAAATCCTTTGGAGGAGAACGCCTTCTTTAATCAGGAGGAGAGGGCTGTGAAGGTAGATCATCAGTGTCCTGGGACGTGTCATCGGTCCAGGGATCATAAGGCTCGTCACCAGCTCCCATGGGATTATCAGATGGGAGAAACCGTGCTAATCCTGAAGGTCCAGGCCTAGGCATCGATGGAATCAGAGGTGGCACCGAAGGCATCGATGGAGGCATCGTAGGCATCGAAGGGGGCACCGATGGAATCGGCGACATCGATGAACGCATTGGTGGTAGCACTCCAGAGGGTGGAATGGAGGTGTTTCTTCTTCATCTGACGATAAGGGTATCGGTGTGGAAGGAATTGGCGCCACCGGCTCCCTCGGATCGACTGGTGGAAGGGTACAGATTAATGCATCCATTCTAGCCAATAGCGGTGCAAGAGCCATAGGTATCGAGTCGGTGATGGCTCAGGAACCAGCACCGTTATCGATGGAGGTTTGAACCCCTGGAGTGCTTTCCCGATAGCCTCTTGGATCATCCGATCCAATTCCTTGCGGAAACCTGGAGCGTGGAGCCCCGGATCCGGAGTAGGAGGCAGCACTGGTATGGCCGGAGGGTCCACCGGTGAAAGTGGAGTCACGGCTCCCGGCACCTGTCCAGGTGGGAACGCCTTGGTGACCCAGACACAGAAGAGGATGGGGCCTTTTCTGGACGGGATTTCTTTTTCGGTGGCTCAGATGATGTCAATGCCAAGGGCTTGCCTGTATCAGTGGCCTGAGCTTTTCGACGGCGGTGTCGACGTTTTTCACGGTGTTCTCCCCCGACCTTTTCCCGTGGAGAGAGAGAAGGAGTCGACAATCGCAGAGTCGTCGAAGCCGGTCGGGCAGCAGCGATTTCACAGTGCTGGCGCGAAGTAGATGGCACTGGTTCGGACATCGAAGCTATCGATAGAGTTGGGGTTTTAGACCGAAAGATAAGTTCCATCTTCTCCAGCCGAGCCTTATGACCTTTGGGTGTCATTTGGGCACATTTGGTGCAAGTTAGGACATCATGGTTGGACCCCAAGCACATCACCAATTCCCATTCTCAAACCTACAAACAAACTACTAGCAACTAGTACATCCCCTCCCAAACCCCAGATGTCACAAACTGTAGATGGAACATAAGGCAGAGCTGTTCATTAAATGAAGACAGGCAATCAGAATTATACCCTATTGAGTCCTTGAGGCACAGTTACCCATCTTCAGCAACGATGGACAGCAACAAATTTCCAACATCTCTACCAGACTCACTCTGAAGCAGTCCGCAGCATATTTTATAAGTCACTAAAGAGGACAGGTGATCTATTCACAATTAAAAAGGGAAATACCCTGAAGGATGCCTGATATTATATCACAAATCCCCAGATTCCTCGACACCCTGGTAGCACCTTCAAGTTGCAATTGTTCTGTTTCATTGCCATCACAGCATCTGAGCAGCCCTGTGCCCATACGTCCGTGGGCTTGGAAAAGGAGTATAGATAATGAATGGTAAGACAATTAACTTGGAGCTGAAGTTAACAAAAGTAAATAGCAGTAACTGCTCAGAGAAACCAATAGAGACAGCCAACAGGTAAGGGGGTGGCACAGGTGCCAAGCAGCAGTGCCCTCAAAGACTCTGAATTTGAGGGAAAAAAAATGTCACACAGATCTGGAACTATAATCCACTTCATTAAAAAACAGCAAACACGATATCCACAGCGACGAAGGAACTAAGCCAACTTTGATCTCGCAAGTCAAGTATATTCTCCTAAGACAAGCCTCTTTAGAGTGGCAACTGCCACTCCAAGCAGAGTTCCCAATACATTCAGGAAGAATAATGCAGCCAGATCACTGCTACATATAGATAATAATTAATTTCCATGGGGGAATACTACTACAATCAGCTAAAAAAATGGCAACATTAATGATATGCAGTTCATAAAATGGAGAAATTACTTACCTGATAATTTTGTTTTCCTTAGTGTAGACAGATGGACTCAGGACCAACGGAGTTATGTGCTCCCCTGCTAACAGATGGAGATGGAATCAGGTTTCAAAGCTGACGTCACCTTAGATATACCCCTGCAGTGACCTCAGCCATTCAGTATTCTCTTCCAAAGCCATTGTGGACATACTATTGAAATATTTAATTTGAACTTGAATACAAATTAATACTTGATTAAAAAACTGGAGACCATAACTGTACTCAACCACGAAAGCGCTGGATCCCAGCAACACTATAGGTGCCCTGATCTGAGGATAGGGCAACGGCTTACCTGCACTCTCATGGAATCGAGATTCGCCTCATGGGCGATTTCTTGGTACTGTTCATGGGCAGCTGTGGGCAGGTAGCTAAGTCCATCTGTCTACACTAAGGAAAACGAAATTATCAGGTAAGTAATTTCTCCATTTCCTAGCATGTAGCCAGATGGACTCAGGACCAATGGGATGTACAAAAGCTACTCCCGAACGGGGCGCGAGGCTGCCCACAGTCCGGTTAGCACCGCCCTCGCAAAGGCTGCATCCTCTCAGGCCTGGACATCCAGGCGGTAGAACATGGAGAAGATGTGTAAGGAAGACCATGTCATTGTTTGACAGATGTCGGCAGGAGACAGTAGTTTAGCTTCCGACCAGGATACTGCCTGGGCCCTGGTAGAATGAGCTTTGACCTGGAGGGGTAAAGGCTTCCCTGCCTCTACATAAGCTCCCTTGATTACTTCCTTGATCCAGCGAGCTATGGTAGCTTACAAAGCTGCTTCGCCCTGTTTCTTTCCCCTGTGAAGAACAAATAAGCAGTCTGTCTTGTGCACCAGTTCTAAACGCTCCAGATACTGCACTAAAAGTCTACTGACATTTAGATGTTGAAGAAGGCGGTAGTCTTCCGTATCCTTGTGTCTATCCGGGGACAGTAAGGAGATGGATTGGTTCAGGCGAAACTCAGAATACCTTTGGTAAGAAGAAGGGGACGGTGCGAAACTGGATTGTTCCTCGAGTAAATCGAAGGAATGGTTCCCGACAAGACAGTGTGAGGTTCAGAGATGCAATGAGCTGAGCATATCACCACCAAGAATACAGACTTTAGTGTTAATAGGCATAGTGACAGACTGCGCAGTGGTGTGAAGGAAGGCAGAAAGTTCAATACTAGATTGAGGTTCCATAGGGGGACCGGTCACTTTAAGGGTGGCGGAGTTGTTTAAACCCTTTTAGGAAATGGGCCAACTCCGGATGCACCGACAGATGGGATCCGTTCACCTCAGCCCTGAAGCAGTAGAGGGCTGCCACCTGGACCTTCAGGGAGTTGAGGGACAATCCTTTGTTCAGGTCATCCTGTAAAATTTCCAGGATCATGGTGATCTTGGCCGTTCACGGGGGCACCCTGCACTCCTTGCACCAGGCCTCAAATATTCTCCAGATCTGTTTGTACGCCAGGGACATTGAGAACTTCCATGCACCCTTCATCAGGTGAGCCCTCTCAAGGACCAGACCGTAAGAGAGAATAGAGTTGGATCTTCGTAAAGAATTGGTCCTTGCTGGAGAAGGTCCCTGTGCGGGGGGAGGCAAAGGGGATTTTCCACGAGAAGCCTCCATATGTCTGCATACCACGGGCACCTGGGCCAATCCGGGGCCACCAGAAGGACTAGTCCTCTGTGGTGTTCGATTTTGCAGATGATCTTGCCCAGTAGAGGCCATGAAGGGAAGTAAGTCCTCCACTGGCCAGGTCTGGATGAAGGCGTCGATCCCTTGGGAGCACTGATCTCGTCTGCAACTGAAGAACCGGGGAACCTTTGCATTGTGAGATGTAGCCAGTAGGTCGAAGGCTAGGAGGCCCCAGCAATCTACTAGGAGCTGGAAGGCTCTGGTCAACAACGTCCAATCCCCCGGATCCAGGCATTCCCTGCTGAGAAAGTCTGCTCTGACATTGTCTTTTCCCGCGATGTGGGAGGTCAAGATCCCTTGTAGGTTTAACTCCACCCATTCCTTAAGGAGGTCTATTTCCAGAGACACTTGGTGGCTTTTGGTTCCTCTCTGGCAGTTGATGTAGGCAACCGTTGTTACGTTGTCCGACATCACATGGATTGCTTGTCCCTGGAGCCTGTGGCTGAACTGCAGGCATGCTAATCTGACCACTCGCGCTACCAGGTGATTTATGTTCCAGTTATCCTCTTCCTCGGTCCATCGCCCCTGGATTGTCAGTTCCTGACAGTGAGCTCCCCACCTTCGGAGGCTCACGTCAGTCATGAGGACAATCCAGCTTGGTGGGGGACAGGCTTACACCCTTGCTTAGGTGAACTTCCTGTAGTCACCACTGGAGCTGAGAGCATACTTCCATCGGTAGGTGAAGGCAATTTGAGTAGTCTTGAGACAGTGGATTCCAACGTGACAGTAGAGAGTGTTGGAGAGGCTGCATGTGTGCCCTCGCCCAAGGTACTATTTCCAGGGTTGACACCATTAGGCCAAGGACCTGGGGTGTATTGTGTTCGTCAACCGATGAACATGGTCCATCAGTTTCCTTCTCCACAAGGGAGGGAGGAAAATCTTGTCCTGCCTGGTGTTGAATCGGACTCCCAGGTACTCTAAGGACTGGGAGGGCTTGAGGCTGCTTTTGTCCATGTTCACGACCCAACTGAGTTCCTGTAGGAGAGAGCTGACCCTGCTGGTCATGTGGAAGCTCTCTTCCTACAACTTTGCCTGGATCAGTCAGTCGTCCAAGTAAGGGTGCATCAGGATCCTATCTTTCTTCAGTGCTGCCACCACAACCACCATAATTTTGGAGAATGTTCTGAGGGCAGTTGCCAGGCCAAAGGGCAATGCCTGGAACTGGTAAGGGCAGCCCAGTACCGCAAAGCGTAGAAAACGTTGGTGGTCTTGACAGATTGGAATATGAAGGTAGGCCTCCAAGAGGTTCAGAGAGGTTAAGAACTCTCCCGGTTGCAATGCCATTATGATGGAACAAGAGTTTCCATGCAGAAGTGAATTATCCGCAGATGATGCTCTTGAGGTCCAGGATGGGTCAGAATGAACCTTCTTTCTTGGCACGATGAAATAGATGCAATAACGCCCCGTATTTACTTGAGGTGTAGGTTCTAGAGTTATAGCCCTTAGACTGAGGAGCCTTATCAGTGTGGATTCCACTGCCAGTTTCTTATGCTGAGAGTGGCAAGGTGATATCATGAACCTGTCCCGAAGGATGCTGCGAAATTCCAGAGCGTATCCTTCTCTTATGATGTCCAGTATCCATTTGTCTGACATGATCTCGACCCACCGCTGATAGAAGAGGGATAGTCGACCCCTATCTCCTCGTCCAGTGGATGGGTCTGTCAAATTTCATTGGGAAGTTCAGTTTGAACCTGAGCCCAAATCTGTTCCTCTTTTTGGTTGTTGGTTCTGAAAGGACATACCTTTCTAAGGGCCGAGATGACTGAAATGACGGGTTTCTGTAGGGCTGGAAGCAGTGGGAGCCCCTGGCCCGACCTCTCATGGGTGAGGGGCGCTGTGACCTCTTTTCTTATCTTCCGGTAGCCAGGGCACTGGAGATTCACCCCATTTTACTGGCTAGCTTCTCTAATTCGCTTCCGAATAGGAGGGATCCCTTAAAGGACATCTTTGTGAGGTTCGCCTTAGAAGTTGCATCCGCTGACCAATTTCAAAACCATAGCTGTCTTCTAGCCATCACCAATGAGACTACTCGTCTGGCCGAGGTACGCACTAGGTCCAAGTTTGCATTCGCCAGGAAGGCCGTGGTGGGTTTGATCGCCTCTCCAGCATGCACCCCTGAGCTGACTGCCTCTCTTGAGAAAAGCAGACACAAGCAAGCCACCAGGGCACAACAGGAAGCAATCTGCAGTGTCACTGCTGTCGTGTCAAAGGCTTGCTTAAGGATGGATTCCAACCACCTATCATGAGCATCCTTCAAGGCTGCTCCTCCCTCTACAGGGATAGCTGTTTGCTTTGAGATGGCGCAGAACAGGGCATCCACTTTCAGGAAACACAGACGTTCTTTGACCGCTGGGTTCAGAGGGTACAAGGCCTCCAAGGCCCAACCTCCTTTAAAACTTGCTTCCGGGGGTGCCCCATTCCAGGTCAATCCACTCCTGGATGGTTTCCAGCATTGGGAAATAGCAAGAGGCTTTCCGTAGAGACACCAGGATGGTGTTCTTCTTTGGCTCCGACATAGGATCCGTGCCCGGAACTCCCAGGGTATTCAGAGTCTGGGAGACTAGGGCTGGTAATTCATCTCTATGGAAAAATCGAAGCATAGTTCAGTATGGCTCCAGGCCTGGAGGGATTTCCCTGTCCTCCAATGAATCCCCATCGTCGTCTGTGATGTCTGGGTCCCTGTCAAGGATACCCTTGGTGAGGCGAGGCATGTCGCGAAGCATGCCGACAGGGCTGGGAGGTCGAGGCCTTCCCAGCTGGGGCTCAGCCCGGGCAGGAGCTGACTGTGCCTGAACAAAGGCTTGAAGGCCCTGAAAAAATTCCAACCAAGAGAAGGCCGCCGGGCCCATATTTGGCCCAGGAGGAACTGGGGTAGGGGCCGCTGAACTGCCCTCTTCCAGGGAGGATGCAGCCCCAGAATTGCTCAGGTCCAGGGTGCTGCCAGATAAGGTTGTGGCTGACCCGTCCTCCAACTGGGATGGGACGGACTTGGAAAAGTTCTGAGAATCCAGCCCTCCCTAGGCCTCCTCACAGTGCTGACATAGGAAGGATTCCAGGTCAGACTGTGCAGCCCTAATATGGCAGGCAGCACAAAAGGAGTGTTACCTGAGCTTCTTTGCTGTTGGGGCCATAACCTCTGTATCTTGTGCCTTTAGCAGGCTATTGCCTCTCGAGTGCGCACAGACTCACCTCGGCACGCACAGATCTAAGCGGCCAGTTGTGCGCTAAAGTGTGCGTGCACTTATGCTTGCAGTTGTGCGCGCACATTAGGTGCACAGGCCAGCCCACACCACATGTACAGACGGATGGAGGGGGAAAATGGCGCCGCACCAAACCACGAGCAAGAAGACACCGACATGAATTGCCATGTGGAGTGTCCACGGAGCCTGAAGCGGGGCCTAGCCCATTAGGGGGCCACTCAATCCGCTTGGAAACCCCCTTCTCTCACCTGAACGGGATTGGGAACAATGTCGGTATGGCACGCCAAGCAAGGAGACTGGAGGAAAGACTTACCGAAGCCCTTCCACATCTCTGGATCGGAGTTCTTCTCTACTTACCTTGTCTCAGCGCTTACCGGCTGAGTACAGAGATGGTCTCTGGCTGTGGGGGGAGAGGGCTTAGGCCATCACCGCCTTGCTCGGTTTCTGCACCCACTGCCTTTCAGCTGCTTCAGCAGCAAAGTCCAGGCCGGAAGCCAGCTAGCGGACCAAGGCACACCTCTGAAGTATCTCGGAAATCACCCCAGGAATTCTCAACTGGGGGAGGGACCCTTAGGTATCACCGCAGGGGAGCGGGGCTTGATCTTCCTTTCAATTTGAAGGTAAATTTCTCCTTTGAACTAGTGCTGCAATCCCACTAAATACCACTGCTGGTGGGGGATAGCGTCCACATCTGCTAGAAGATGGAGAAATACTGAATGGCTGAGGTCACTGCAGAGGTATATCTAGGATGTTGTCAGCTTTGAAACCTGACTCCATCTCCATCTGCTAGCAGGGGAGCACTAAACTCCATTGGTCCTGAGTCTATCTGGCTACACGCTACGAAACCAAATTTAAATTTAAAAATTCACAAGAATACATTTGTGAAATCCTTCAGTAGCAGACATTCAGCATGTTTGAAATCAAATATTCTTCAAGTTCAAACATTGAGGCTAATAATGCGGGGCACTTTGCAATAAAGCACTACTGACAAAGTAGTCCTGAAATTAAGTAAATAGAAGTCACTTACTTTAGTCTAACTTGTAAGTTATTTGCAAGCTCTTGTTTGGCAGTGGTACACTTCTGCTTGATATCCAATAGTTTCCTATGGTTAGCTAGCATTATCATTAACTGATTTGCATGACTCAAGCACAAATCAGGTAGCACAGAAGGATCTTTCAAGTTTTCAGCTCTCTTCTGATTGGCTAAAAATCCCTACAAAAGAATAAATATATTTTGTCATAAACCGATCCATTTATAAATTAGACTTAACTCTATTGTATTAAGCTAAATTAAAATTGTTTACACTGATATCTTTTCAAGCAAAGTGGAATTCAGAAACAACTGCATAAATTATGATATAAAATAAATTCAGAAAGTAGAGTTGCTTACCTGTAACAGGTTTCTCCAAGATAAGCAGGATAGCAGTCCTTAGATGGAGCCCGGAGATGGAGAGAGCATGCACTGAGAAATAAATATGACACACACTGACTATGGGCTGGCAGCCATATGTGGCAGTCAAGGTAGCTGTGACCTAGATTTATCATTTTGCTATAAATTTCGCAAGAATAACGCCCGCGATAAAAAAAGGATACTTCCTAGGATACCAAACTCTAGATACTTAGTCAAATTATGTTTATATGACCGTCCTAAACTGAATCTTTGGAAGACAACATCAAAGGCTACTATCGTAGAATCAAAAGTCCATTTAATGATTCAAGTGTTCAATATCTCTGTCCATACTCAATGCAAGTCCATATTTCTGTCCATACTCAAAGTAAGTCCAAAATCTGTACATTTATGCAATAATTTTAGATACTTATCTGGCTGTGAAAACTGATTCTCCAAACCCAAAACTGTACTGTCCACACAGTGCCATATTTATAAGCCAGCACTGGCATCTGTTGACATTCCACCAAGTCTTTATCAGTCATCCTCTGCATTTTCTCGAGGTCACAATATACATGACTTGGTATTGAAATTTATGCTGCCTTTGGAAGTGGGTCATACTCATATTTCACTGGGTCATCGTCTTTATGGACATTGTTTGATATCTCAAACTACAGTTCAGGGTATGACATGGACACATCCTAGAACAGGACATGTCATTACCTTGATGGGGTCTACAGACTGTGGTACATCAGGAGTTATTTATCTCATCCAATGTCCTGTCAGTGGATTTACACTGAGATAATTAACAGACCCATTCGCACAAGGCTGAGTGAGCATTGGAGTTGCTTTAATACTAGAAATTCACTGCTCTGATGGTTTCACAATATGTACAACTACAACATTCCTTTCAGGATCTCATGGACTATTTTGGAACATGTTACTGTAATTTAAGGGGTGGACACTTTCAGGTTATTTTTAAGAGGCAGGAACAATATTAGAGTTTTGCTTTACAGAAAGTGGCACCTCAAGACAAACAAACAACTTGAATGGAATTCCTTTTTTAAAAGAAAGGATTACACTATGATAGAAAGCAATTTTTGTTTATTTGTTTTCTGTCTTCCATTTTCAGTTATCTCTACTTTGATCCCATCAGAAGTATTCAGTGATGCTTTCATCACTTCCTATTTACTATTTAAAAGTGTTTCCTTATGATAGCTAGAGAGATTTTGAGACTGGAAGGTCAATTGCGCAGAGATAAAATGCTATTTCAACACAATACAACCTCACTTGCAAGGACACAATATCTAGCGACACAAGCCAAATTAAATACTTTGCTACATCAGCGAGCGAAAAAATGTATGGTATACTATAAGCATACATTTTTTCTATACGGCAATAAACCTGGTAGAATGATGGCCAATTTAATTAAGCACAGGGCAGGTAAAACATATATTACCACTAAAAGTCTGTTTCCTCCATTTTAGAGAGTTGTAAGCACTGAAAGAAGGATAGCAGAGTTGTTTACCTGTGGTGTTCTCCAAGAACAGCAATATGTTAGTCTTTACACGTGGGTGACATCATGAGATGCAGCCCCAATATGGAAAACCTATATCAAAGTTTCTAGAACTTTGACTTGGCACAGTGAGCATGCAGACTATAAGACTGGAGAGGGTCCCTCTCCAGTCTTATAGAATTATATATATAAAAAAAAAAAAGGAGAAACCCGACTCCTCGGAGAACACCTGTTATGGGAAAGCAACTCTGCTTTCTCTGAGGACAAGCAGGATGGCAGTTCTCACACATAGGTGAATCCCTACCTACAAGATGCTCCCCAACATAAATGGGGAACAACAGACACCCAAACCAGGTGCTAGCGGGCACAATAATGGAGCATTGCCAGTCCCCTTTTTTCAAAAGGTGGATCAAGGTGCCCAAGGAAACCATCCTCAACTTTTCTTTCTTGACAAATTTGTTCAAGGCCCTTAGGTCTAGGATGGGACAGAGTCCTCCTGTTTTCGTTGGAATCAGGAAGTACCTGAATTAAAATTTGAGCCCTCTTTGCCTTGCTGGAACGAGCTCAACCGCTCTGGACGTTAAGAGGGAGAAGAGGTCCGTTGGAAGTACCTCCTGATATGCTACCAGACTCCAAAACTCAGAGGGCTCAAAGGGCAATTTGGCGGGAAATCCAATAAGTTAGATTGGTACCCTTGACAAACGATGGAAAGAACCCACTGGTCCGAAGTTATACTAGACCACTGGTTTGTGAAGAACCGCAGCCTGCCTCCAATCAGCGGGTTCAATGTCCCAGGTACAGGCGACTGGCCTATGCTCCCTATGACCTAGTCAAAACCCAGGCCCTGGAGTTGACTGAAGTGCCGGCTGGGGCTTGGGGGCTCTCTGCTGCCTTGGAAAGCTGCGGGAGCCCTGATGCTGTTTACAGGAGTGAGGGAGCAGAAGATAGTACTTCCTCTGTCTTCATCTCGCCAACCTCCTAGACGAGGAGGATGAGTCCGGAGTGCTTGTTGGAGGGTTTCATGGTGCTCCCAGAGCTGGGCCACAACATCCCTCACCCTATCTCCAAAGAGATTCTCCCCAGTACACGGCACATCAGCAAGTCATTCTTGTACCTCTGACTGGAGATCAGAGGCCCGCAGCCATGCCATTCTGTGGGTGCTGATTCCCGCTGCAGAGATTCTAGAATCCATCTCAAAACATCATAGGTCACTCAGACCTCATGTTTTCCACACTCTAGGTCCTTATAGCACCAGTGACAAGAGGGTGTCTTGCTGCAGTTGAGACAGCTGCTCGCCCACCTCCTGCACCTGCTTCCAGATGTCCCGTGAATACTGGCTCATATAGAAATGATAGGAAGCTATGCAGGCAATGTGTGTGGCTCCCTGAAACACCTTTCTCCCAAGAGCATCCATCGCTCTGTGGTCTTTTCCTGGGGGCGCTGAGGAATGGGTCTGAGAATGCTTGGCTCTTGAGAGCAGATTCAACCTCCACCGACTGATTGAACAGCTGTCACTTATCAAATCTGGTAGCTTTCTGGATGAGGAAAAATCCCGTCAGCCTTCATGTTTATGGGAGGCACTGTGAGGGGATGTTCCCATATCCTCAGCAGCAACTCCTTAAGGATATCATGTACCGGGACCAGCATGATCTCTTTGGAGGCTCCACAAACTGGAGGATCTCAAGCATCCTCACAAACCCTGCAAAGGTTAACTCCTCAGGTGGAGACCTCTTTTTCACTTCTGGAGGTCAAGGGTCTGATGGGAAACCATACGAACCCTCGGAGGACTCCATGGTGTCATCCCCCCCAAGGGTCATAGGGACCCTCATTCTCACTGTAAGCAACAGAGGATGCGGTCCTAGACGCTCGGCCTTTGTCCAGAAATGCAAGCACCGGCAGAGCTGGACAGAGGGCTACAGGCCTCAGCATCTCTGCCAGCCTGGGTGGAGCTTCCTCCTCCAAGGAACTGGCAGTGTAGGGGATGCTGCGGTGCCCCAACGGGCACAGACACAGGCTCAGCAACCTCGCCAGAAGAGTCGATAATGCATCAACGAGCGATTTGAGTTTTTCCAGTAGCGGTTCCAAGACAGACAGTACTGGCTCTGGTGCTGTTGGTGCCACAGGACCGATGCCCTCCATCGCCTGTTCTGTCTCCAGTTGGACTCGATGCTTCAGCTCCTCCTCGAACACTGCTGATGACAACAGCAACTGGGAGGAAGGAGATGTCGCCAGATCCTCTTCAGGTCCATGAGGTGGATCGTTGACTGGCATCGTTGACCATCGCGGATCCCCAGCACCAATGGAGGACTGGTGCTCCTTGCCAAGGGGTCGCTTCAGGGGCATCACAGCATGCACCAGTGCATCCCCGTGCCTGGCACTGTGCATAAGCGAGGCCCGATGCCAATGCTTCTTCAGCTACCCTTGATTCTCGGCAAAGTCCTTCCCCAGTGCCGAAGCCGATGACGAGGAACCAGGTGTCTTCAGCCTGGAGGAGTTCAACAGTGGTCGATCTCCAGCACCCCTATCTGCTGACGGCACTAACAAAGCCAGCGGTCCTGCTGTTATCGAAGATGAGGTGTCCATCGGTGCAGCTCCGAGGTCTTTTGATGCCACCAATGCCAATGCTGATGTCTTGGTCTTCCTCTACCTGAAGAGTTGTTCCATCTTGTCAAGCTAAAGACGACGTCCCTTCAGGGTCTTCTATGCACATTAGCAGCAACCCCAGACATCATGCAATGCCCCCAGGTAGAGAACAGATCTCATGTGGTCCGTAATAGACATGGTCCTCAGGCACCACGGACATCGCCGGAAACCAAACGAGGCCATGACAGGGCAAAATAAACAGGACACAAAATCAAAATTGATGGCAGCAAACACTGATGGCCAGCGGGCACCAAAGCACTGCCGCTGTGGGGGAATCGACCACAAAAGGAAACCTACCGATAAACAAAAAAAGCCCTGACTAGGAATGCTATCGGGGATGGACCGAGAGGGACCAGGCGTCAAGCATCAAAATAATCCGCAAAATGAAGTGAAAGAAGAAAGTTTTCCAAAACAGGCCAAAAAAGCCAAGAAAAGTTCACCAAATACGATGCTGCAGCTCTGCAGAAAGAGAGAGACTGGAGAAGAACCCCATGTGGACATGTGATACAGGACATGCTAGGCATGCTCAATAAAACATAAGAACATGCCATATTGGGTCAGACCAAGGGTCCATCAAGTCCAGCAGCCTGCTTCCAACAGTGGCCAATCCAGGCCATAAGAACCTGGCAAGTACCCAAAAACTAAGTCTATTCCATGTTACTGTTGCTAGTAATAGCAGTGGCTATTTTCTAAGTCAACTTAATTAATAGCAGGTAATGGACTTCTCCTCCAAGAACTTATCCAGTTCTTTTTTAAACACAGCTACACTAAATGCACTAACCACATCCTCTGGCAACAAATTCCAGAGTTTAATTGTGCGTTGAGTGAAAAAGAACTTTCTCCGATTAGTTTTAAACGTACCACATGCTAACTTCAAGGAGTGTCCCCTAATCTATTATCGAAAAGAGTAAATAACCGATTCACATTTACCTGTTCTAGACCTCTCATGATTTTAAACACCTCTATCATATCCCCTCTCAGCTGTCTCTTTTCCAAGGTGAAAAGTCCTAACCTCTTTAGTCTTTCCTCATAGGGGAGCTCTTCTATTCCCTTTATCATTTTGGTCGCCCTTCTCTGTACCTTCTCCATCGCAACTATATCTTTTTTGAGATGCAGCGACCAGAATTGTACACCGTATTCAAGGTGCGGTCTCACCATGGAGCGATACAGAGGCACTATGACATTTTCCGTTTTATTCATCATTCCCTTTCTATTAATTCCCAACACTCTGTTTGCTTTTTTGACTGCCACAGCACACTGAACTGAGGATTTCAATGTGTTATCCCCTATGACGCCTAGATCTCTTTCTTGGGTTGTAGCACCTAATATGGAACCTAATATTGTGCCTGATACTTCGCTTTCGATGCATATCCAGCATGGCTCTCTGCTTCATGGCATGGGAGAAAGGCTGATACATCAAGCATTTCCAGCATAGCTCTCTGCTTCAACAGCAGGGGAATAAGAAAAGCTGAGGCTTCACGCATATCCAGAATAGCTTCAACTGCAGGGGAGAAGAAAAAAAAGAAAAAAAAAAAAAAAAAAAAGGATTCACACTCACAAAGCAGGGAGTAGCTGGCTTGTTACGGCGGTTACTACCCTAAACCAAAAGGGCCTGATACTTCACTTTCAATGCATAACCAGCATGGCTCTCCGCTTCAACGGCAGGAGAGAGGAAAAACAACCAATAGGGGCTGTATGACATAGTCTGGGTAAAGGGAATAAACATGGGTGTAGCTTGCTTATTGCAGCGGTTACTACCCCTACTACCCCTAACTAATCAAGCTAGGTATTTCACTTGGATGCAGCTCCATCACTGCTCTCTACATTAATGGTGGGGGTGGAAGGGAAATAGAACCAAGAGTTAAGAGAAAAAGATAAGTATGAGAGAAAAAATGTGTGAAGCTTGCTGGGCAGACTAGATGGGCCATTTGGTCTTCTTCTGCCGTCATTTCTATGTTTCTATGTTTCTATAGCATGGGTTATTCTTCCCTATATGCATCACTTTGCCCTTATCCACATTAAATTTCATCTGCCATTTGGATGCCCAATTTTCCATTCTCACAAGGTCTTCCTGCAAATTATCACAATCTGCTTGTGATTTAACTACTCTGAACAATTTTATATTATCTGCAGATTTGATTGCCTCACTTGTCGTATTTCTTTCCAGATCATTTATAAATATATTGAAAAGTACAGGTCCCAAAACAGATCCCTGAGGTATTCCACTGCCTACTCCCTTGCACTGAGAAAATTGTCCATTTAATCCTACTCTCTGTTTCCTGTCTTTTAGCCAGTTTGTAATCCACAAAAGGACATCGCCACCTATCCCATGACTTTTTACTTTTCCTAGAAGCCTCTCATGAGGAACTTTGTCAAATACCTTCTGAAAATCCAAATACACTACGGGGTAGATTTTCAAACTATGCGAATAGGCCTACTTTTGCTGGCGCATCAGGCGCAAGCAAAAGTACGCTGGATTTTAGTAGATACGCGCGGAGCAGCGCGTATCCACTAAAATCCTGGATCGGCGCGTGCAAGGCTATCAATTCTGTATAGCCGGCGCGCGCCGAGCAGCGCAGCCTACCCCCGTTCCCTCCAAGGCCGCTCCGAAATCGGAGCGGCCTCGGAGGGAACTTCCTTTTGCCCTCCCCTCACCTTCCCCTCCCTTCCCCTACCTAACCCACCCACCCGGCCCTGTCTAAGCCCCCCCCCTTACCTTTGTCGGGGGATTTACGCCTCCCTCTGGGAGGCGTAAATCCCCGCTCGTCAGCGGGCCTCCTGCGCGCCGGGACGCGACCTGGGGGTGGGTCCGGAGGGCGCGGCCATGCCCCCGGGCCGTAACCACGCCTCCGGGTCCGCCCCCGAAACGCTCCCGGCACGCCCCCTAAACGCCGCGCGGTTCGGACCCGCCCCCGACACGCCCCCCTCGGAGAACCCCGGGACTTAGGCGAGTCCCGGGGTCTGCGCGCGCCGGTGAGCCTATGTAAAATAGGCTCACCGGCGCGCAGGGCCCTGCTCGCCTAAATCCGCCCGGATTTGGGCGGATTTAGGCGGGCAGGGCTCTTAAAATCCGCCCCTACATCTACCAGTTCACCTTTATCTACATGTTTATTAACTCCTTTAAAAAAGTGAAGCAGATTTGTGAGGCAAGACTTGCCTTGGGTAAAGCCATGCTGACTTTGTTCCATTAAACCATGTCTTTCTATATGTTCAGTGATTTTGATATTTAGAACACTTTCCATTATTTTTCCTGGCACTGAATTCAGTCTAACTGGTCTGTAGTTTCCTGGACCTCCCCTGAAGCCCTTTTTAAATATTGGGGGTTACATTAGCCACCCTCCAGTCTTCAGGTACAATGGATGATTTTAATGATAAGTTATAAATTTTTACTAATTGGTCTGAAATTTCATTTTTTAGTTCCTTCAGAACCCTGGGGTGTATACCATCCAGTCCAGGTGATTTACTACTCTTCAGCTGGTCAGTCAGGCCTACCACATCTTCTAGTGCACCGTCATTTGCTTCAGTCCATTTGAATCATTACCCATGAAAACCTCCTCCGGTATGGGTACCTCCCCAACATCCTCTTCAGTAAACACCAAAGCAAAGAAATCATTTAATCTTTCCGCGATGGCCTTATCTTCTCTAAGTGCCCCTTTAATCCCTCGATCATTTAACGGTCCAACTGACTCCCTTCACAGGCTTTCTGCTTCGGAAATGTGCCAAGTCAAACTACTACTGGGGCTGACTGTACCAAATAAAAGGTGTCAGCCTTCCTGTTGACTGGGGTTTACAAACTTTTTCTCAGCACTGTAGGTGATGGTTTGATGATATAATGTGGAGGAGAGCATTGATGATGACCTGGAAACATTTATGACTTGGCTTAATCGCTGGGATTCAGTCTGTTCACTTTACAAGAAATTCATGTGTGTAATTGTTTTGTCATTACGATCTCTATACTGGCTACCTCCTTTTCATTTACCTATTGTTTGTAAGGAAACTGATTACACCCACTGTTTTGATAGTCGTCAGCCAATCTAAAATCTAACTTACACATGGGACAGTTTCTTCGCCTATGTCAATTATGCTCGACTGTTTCAGAGTACAAATTTCAACTGGTATCCTCTATTAAATAAGAACATAAGAACATAAGAAATTGCCATGCTGGGTCAGACCAAGGGTCCATCAAGCCCAGCATCCTGTTTCCAACAGAGGCCAAAACCAGGCCACAAGAACCTGGCAATTACCCAAACACTAAGAAGATCCCATGCTACTGATGCAATTAATAGCAGTGGCTATTCCCTAAGTAAAATTGATTAATAGCCATTAATGGACTTCTCCTCCAAGAACTTATCCAAACCTTTTTTTAACCCAGCTACACTAACTGCACCAACCACATCCTCTGGCAACAAATTCCAGAGCTTTATTGTGCGTTGAGTGAAAAAGAATTTTCTCCGATTAGTCTTAAATGTGCTACTTGCTAACTTCATGGAATGCCCCCATGTCATTCTATTATTCGAAAGTGAAAATAACCGAGTCACATCTACTCATTCAAGACCTCTCATGATCTTAAAGACATCTATCATATCCCCCCTCAGCTGTCTCTTCTCCAAGCTGAACAGCTCTAATCTCTTCAGCCTTTCCTCATAGGGAAGCTGTTCCATCCCCTTTATCATTTTGGTTGCCCTTCTCTGTACCTTCTCCATCGCAACTATATCTTTTTTGAGATGTGGCGACCAGAATTGTACACAGTATTCAAGGTGTGGTCTTCACCATGGAGCGATATAGAGGCATTATGACATTTTCCGTTCTATTAACCATTCCCTTCCTAATAATTCCTAACATTCTATTTGCTTTTTTGACTGCTGCAGCACACTGAGCTGACGATTTTAAAGTATTATCCACTATGATACCTAGATCTTTTTCCTGGGTGGTAGCTCCTAATATGGAATCTAACATCGTGTAACTACAGCAACTGTTATTTTTCCCTATATGCAGCCCCTTGCACTTGTCCACATTAAATTTCATCTGCCATTTGGATGCCCAATCTTTAAGTCTTGCATGGTCCTCCTGCAATGTATCACAGTCTGCTTGTGATTTAACTACTCTGAATAATTTTGTATCATCTGCAAATTTGATAACCTCACTCGTCGTATTCCTTTCCAGATCATTTATATATATATTGAAAAGCACCGGTCCAAGAACAGATCCATGAGGCACTCCACTGTTTACCCTTTTCCACTGAGAAAATTGACCATTTAATCCTACTCTCTGTTTCCTGTCTTTTAACCAGCTTGTAATCCATGAAAGGACATCGCCTCCTATCCCATGACTTTTTAGTTTTCGTAGAAGCCTCTCATGAGGGACTTTGTCAAACGCCTTCTGAAAATCCAAATACACTACATCTACTGGTTCACCTTTATTCATATAAGCATGGAATGTAATATAAACAAGATGCTACAAGCAGAATTATCAGTGTCCTACCATTTTTCTAGGATTCAGTTAGTCAAGATTATGCTTTAACATCATGGGAGGATATTGTGGTCATATGAGGTCTTTCAGGAATTACCTGCATATGCAACTTGATATCATTTGATTAATTTTGCTGGTACTTTCTCTTGCTTTAGATATCAAGCCTGGGAATAGCATATTTGCTTATCTGTACCTTCACAGCTGATATTATTGACTGTAAATTGTAATGCTATACCCATATATTTAATTTTTAAATAAGTATAATTAGGAGAAAACATTTTAAAAAGGAAGGAAAACAAAATGTCTAATTTACCAGAGATTTCTCCAATTCTGTGTTTATAGAAAAACAACACTGAATGATCAGGCTCAAAGTTTATCTATACATCAATAATAAAACAGTCACCTAAATACACAGAAATAAAAACCATCAAATGAGCTGTTTTAGTAGACTAGCTTAATATAGTTTTATATAAAATGAAACATATAGATTAATATTTTACATTTGTCCTTTCCATAATAATACATTATTCAGCAATGCCACCTATAGGACAATTAACTCCATTACAGCACTTTACAGTGCCCATGAATGAAACAAAATCTTAAAAGGTTTATTACCAAAGGGACTAGGGATGTGAATCGTTTTCCATATCGTCTTAACGATAGAAATCGTGTGGCAGGGCAAGAAAATCGTCTTAGGCACGATTTTTTAGTTAAAAAATCGTTAAAAATCGTTTTTTCCGATTAGTGCGCACTAACTGGGAGTTAGTGCGCACTAACTGAAAATGATACAATTTGACACTTTTCAGGTCAGTTAAGGTCAGTTTAAGAATGAATATGTATTCCTATTGGCTGCCCTCTTATTTATTCATGTTACCAAGTTTCCTACTGACAGTATATGGGGGATGGGAAATGGAAACAGTTGGTAGCTTGACAAAACAAGTAATGTGATCAGTCAATGTGACTAGAACTTGTGCCCTAACCCTGATACCAGGGGTATTGTGATCTTCCTGCACACAGTGCCCTATCCCTATTAATACCAGGAGTGTTGTGATCTTCCTGCACACAGTGCCCTATCCCTAATACCAGGGGTGTTGTGATCTTCCTGCACACAGTGCCCTATTCCTGATACTGGGGGTGTTGTGATCTTCCTGCACACAGTGCCCTATTCCTGATACCGGGGGTGTTGTGATCTTCTTGCACACATCCCGATATCAGGGATAGGGCACTGCATGCAGGAAGATCACAACACTCCTGGTATTAATAGGGATAGGGCACTGCATGCAGGAAGATCACAACACTCCTGGTATTAATAGGGATAGGGCACTGCATGCAGGAAGATCACAACACCCCTGGTATCAGGGATAGGGCACTGTGTGCAGGAAGATCACAATACCCCGGAGGAGTGAGGGTCAGGCAGCTCCCCCCTGTCTGTGAAGCCAGCCTCTCACTAGTAATGCAGGGAGGGAGCTGTCTCAGACTTCACCATCCTCCCCCCCCCCTTACCCACACACCATTCACTAGCTGGGACATGGGGGAAGTCAGGAGTGAGGGTCAGGCAGCTCCCCCCTGTCTGTGAAGCCAGCCTCTCACTAGTAATGCAGGGAGGGAGCTGTCTCAGACTTCACCATCCACCCCCCCCCCCTCACCCACACACCATTCACTAGCTGGGACATGGGGGAAGTCAGGAGTGAGGGACAGGCAGCTCCCCCCTGTCTGTGAAGCCAGCCTCTCACTAGTAATGCAGGGAGGGAGCTGTCTCAGACTTCACCATCCTCCCCCCCCCTCACCCACACACCATTCACTAGCTGGGACATGGGGGAAGTCAGGAGTGAGGGTCAGGCAGCACCCCCCTGTCTGTGAAGCCAGCCTCTCACTAGTAATGCAGGGAGGGAGCTGTCTCAGACTTCACCATCCTCCCCCCCCCCCCTCACCCACACACCATTCACTAGCTGGGACATGGGGGAAGTCAGGAGTGAGGGTCAGGCAGCTCCCCCCTGTCTGCGAAGCCAGCCTCTCTCTAGTAATGCAGGGAGGGAGCTGTCTCAGACTTCACCATCCTCCCCCCCCCCTCACCCACACACCATTCACTAGCTGGGACATGGGGGAAGTCAGGAGTGAGGGTCAGGCAGCTCCCCCCTGTCTGTGAAGCCAGCCTCTCACTAGTAATGCAGGGAGGGAGCTGTCTCAGACTTCACCATCCACCCCCCCCCCCTCACCCACACACCATTCACTAGCTGGGACATGGGGGAAGTCAGGAGTGAGGGACAGGCAGCTCCCCCCTGTCTGTGAAGCCAGCCTCTCACTAGTAATGCAGGGAGGGAGCTGTCTCAGACTTCACCATCCTCCCCCCCCCCCTCACCCACACACCATTCACTAGCTGGGACATGGGGGAAGTCAGGAGTGAGGGACAGGCAGCTCCCCCCTGTCTGTGAAGCCAGCCTCTCACTAGTAATGCAGGGAGGGAGCTGTCTCAGACTTCACCATCCTCCCCCCCCCCCTCACCCACACACCATTCACTAGCTGGGACATGGGGGAAGTCAGGAGTGAGGGTCAGGCAGCTCCCCCCTGTCTGCGAAGCCAGCCTCTCACTAGTAATGCAGGGAGGGAGCTGTCTCAGACTTCACCATCCTCCCCCCCCCCCCCTCACCCACACACCATTCACTAGCTGGGACATGGGGGAAGTCAGGAGTGAGGGTCAGGCAGCTCCCCCCTGTCTGTGAAGCCAGCCTCTCACTAGTAATGCAGGGAGGGAGCTGTCTCAGACTTCACCATCCTCCCCCCCCCCCCCTCACCCACACACCATTCACTAGCTGGGACATGGGGGAAGTCAGGAGTGAGGGTCAGGCAGCTCCCCCCTGTCTGTGAAGCCAGCCTCTCACTAGTAATGCAGGGAGGGAGCTGTCTCAGACTTCACCATCCTCCCCCCCCCCCCCTCACCCACACACCATTCACTAGCTGGGACATGGGGGAAGTCAGGAGTGAGGGTCAGGCAGCTCCCCCCTGTCTGTGAAGCCAGCCTCTCACTAGTAATGCAGGGAGGGAGCTGTCTCAGACTTCACCATCCTCCCCCCCCCCCCCTCACCCACACACCATTCACTAGCTGGGACATGGGGGAAGTCAGGAGTGAGGGTCAGGCAGCTCCCCCCTGTCTGTGAAGCCAGCCTCTCACTAGTAATGCAGGGAGGGAGCTGTCTCGGACTTCACCATCCTCCCCCCCCCCCCCTCACCCACACACCATTCACTAGCTGGGACATGGGGGAAGTCAGGAGGGAGGGGCAGGCAGCTCCCCCCTGTCTGTGAAGCCAGCCTCTCACTAGTAATGCAGGGAGGGAGCTGTCTCAGACTTCACCATCCCCCCCCCCCCCCCTCACCCACACACCATTCACTAGCTGGGACATGGGGGAAGTCAGGAGTGAGGGTCAGGCAGCTCCCCCCTGTCTGTGAAGCCAGCCTCTCACTAGTAATGCAGGGAGGGAGCTGTCTCAGACTGGTATCAGGGTTAGGGCACTGTGTGCAGGAAGATCACAACACTCCTGGTATTAATAGGGATAGGGCACTGTAAGAGATGACTGTAGTAGATTGAATAAAGATCTGATGTTTCTGCTCTCCTCACACCAAACAAAAACAACACACAAGCAGAGAAGCCCTTCTTACAAAGCTGAGCTAGTGAGTTAAGTAGGAGGAAAAGTAAACATACTGGTGCCAGTGTGGCTACTTAAAAAATACACTTACCAACAATCAATTACATATATTTGAACTGTGTACAGTTCCAGCCAGGACCACCTTTCTAAAATGCACAGTGATTGGCAAATTCAACATGCACTAGCATTTCAGGTGCCTGCTAACAAAAATAATAAACAAACAAGTTCTAGTCACGTGAGTGCTGATCATTACATTACTTTTTTTGTCAAGCTTCCAACTGTTTCCATTTCACATCCCCCCAACCATATTGGTAACATCAATAGATAAGAGCACAGCCAGCCAATAGGAATACATACATACATATTCATTCCTAAGTGACCTTTACTGACCTGGGAAGTGTGAACACTTTGTTTCATTTTCTGTTGGTGTTCGTTAGTTTCCAGTTCCATTTCCCATCCCCCCAACCATCACCTCAGTGGTAACCTTGGTAATATCAATAGATAAGAGGGCAGCCAGCCAATAGGAACACATATTCATTCCTAACTGACCTTCAGTGACCTGGAAAGTGTTTATTTGTATCATTTTCAGTTAGTGCGCACTAAATCGAGTTAGTGCGCACTAACGGGGAGTTAGTGCGCACTAACACGATTTAACGATTTTTAACGATAAATCGTTAGAATTTCTATTGTATCGTGTTCTATAACGATTTAAGACGATATAAACATTATCGGATGATAATTTTAATCGTTGAAAAACGATTCACATCCCTAAAAGGGACTATTGTTTCCCTTGCATTCGAAAAGTACAAAATGCTCATATTACCTCACAGACAAATGGAAAATAAGATATTTTCCACCTATGGTTCAGGAAACAGAGCCAAGTCCAGTGGTTAGACAACAGTATTCTACTTTAGCCTCGCCCCATTCTACTGCATCTTTTTAAATCCTAACAAATCAGGCTAAACATCACCAGTTTCAAAGTAAAACCAGCAATGTTTAAAGAAATAATGGACTGACATGTTATATGACATAATCTCACAAAAATACAATTTTTCTCCCATGGTATGTGAACCTATATTTTTCTTCCTTGAGATAATTCAGATTTCAAGGATCATTCTGTTGATAAAAGCTATTGAGTAGAAATGAAAGTGTCAAGATGTCTTTTGATGACAGCTCTGTGACTTTCAATTCTTCTCTCAATTGCCTAGTGAAAATCTTTTTTCATTCTGCTACTTCTCACTACAAATAAAATATAAAGCTCAGTCTTTATGTAGTTGATGCCAGTAGACAATGAGCTGATATTATTAGACAATTACAGTCCTAAGAGATATTAACTCATGATATTGATGCCAGAAGGAATAAATCCCAAATATTCAATAGCTAACATATGAAAAATGGTTTTAAATTTTTCCTAAATGCTATATAAATAGGGCCTTCCCAATCAGCTGTTTTTCACAATTTATCTTGTATATTACTCAGCTGCAACTACTTTGAAGTTCATTCCACAATTTAGATAGGACCCTATAAATTCTTATTTTTGTGTACATTTGTTTTTACATTTATGAAAAGATATGTATCTTTTACTGTGACAACGACCACTAATTGGTAGTTTATTCTCAAGATGCTCATGTTGGATCCATATTTTAATATAATATGGGGTTCTAATGGGGGTTAACACAGCAGTATCAATGGGCCGGATTTTAATAGGGTTATCCGCATAAGGTACGCGCGTAACCCTTTTAAAAGCCCCCTGCGCGCGCCGAGCCTATATTGCATAGGCTTCCGGCGCGCGCAAAACCCCGGGACGCGCGTAAGTCCAGGGGCTTTCTTGGGGTGGGCGTGTCGGGAGGCGTGACGCGGTCGGCGAGTCATCTGGGGGTGGTGCCGCAGGCGTGGTTTCGGCCCAGGGGCGTTCCGGGGGCATGGCCGCAGCCTCCGGACCAGCCTCCGGACCGGAACACGGCACGCGGCAGCCGGCCCAGTGCGCGCAAAGTTACGAGCAGGCGTAACCTCTGCGACAGAGGTGGGGGGGGGTTTAGATAGGGCCGGGGGGGTGGGTTAGGTAGGGGAAGGTGGGGGGAGGTGGAGGGAACGGGCAGCGTGCGCAGGGCTCGGCGCGCAGAAGTTGCACAAATGTGCACTCCCTTGCACTTGTATCTTATAAAATCCGGCGTACTTTTGTTCGCGCCTGGTGTGCGAACAAAAGTACGAGCATGCGTAGAATTATAAAATCTACCCCAATTTGTTTACATTCATAAGGATGGAAGTGGCTAAATAGGACCTTTTAAAAACTGCAAACTAAAAATATTTTTGTAAATTAAATAGAAGAAAAAAGGGAGACTAATGATTTTAACTGCCAAATTAATTATCAAAATAATTCTGCTTCTATAACTGCTTTAAACACAGTGTTCTATGAGGCATATTAGCCCTGGTGAGAACTGGAGTCTTTGTAAGTCACAATATTTTTGAAAGACAAAAGATATATGAACATTCCATTATACAAAGTTTCATTTTCTGGTATAGACATTTGCATATGATTATGACTACTATGGCAGGGAACCGTTAAAAAATACTCAGTGATATCATAATGTGCCCTGACCTTCATCATGTTGTTACCGAACTGGTCTATTTCCTATGGGTAAAAAACCAAAACATTAATTCGAAGTCTATTAGATGTGCCTGGAGAATAGGAAAGCAAATTTGCTTTCCTGTAACAAGTGTTCTCCTAGGACAGCAGGTTGCTAGTTCTCACATATGGGCAACATCATTAGATGGAGCCTGGCATGGAAAACGTATGTCAAAGTTTCTAGAAACAGTAGTGGGCGGCAAGTGTTTAGAGAACTCCACGTCGCAGCCTTGCAAATCTCAGCCACAGGGATCACTCTCAAGTGGGCCATCAAAGCTGCCATGGCTCTGACAGATGAGCCTTGACATGGCCCCCAAGCTGCAGTCCTGTTTACTCATAGCAGAAGGAAATGTAATCTGCCAGCCATTTAGGGTCTGTTTGACAACAGCCACTCCTAATCTATTCCTGTCAAAAGAGATGAAGAGTTGCATGGATTTCCTGTGGCCTGCTGTCCACTCCAGGTAGAAGGCCAAGGCTCTCTTGCAATCCAAGCTGTGCAGAGCCCATTCGCCCTGGTGCGAATGAGGCTTGGGAAAAAAGGTGGGTAGGACAATAGACCGGTTAAGATGGAAGTCAGTCACCACCTCAGGCAGGAATTTAGGGTGCGTACGCAGAGCCATCCTATCGTGAAAGAAATTCATGTAAGGTGGATACGTTACCAAAGTCTGAAGCTCACTGACTCTGCGCATTGAAGTGATTGCGACCAAAAACATGACCTTCCAGGTCAGGTACTTCAGATCACAGGAGCACAGTAGTTTGAACTGATCTTTCATGAGCTGAGCCCACACCACATTGAGATCCCAGGACACAACAAGAGGCTGCAAGGGAGGCTTCAACTGAAGCAGACACCGCATAAAACGCCCTACTATAGGCTGCACAGAGATGGGTGAACCAATCATAGCCTGGTGGTAGGCACCAATGGCACTCAGGTGTACCCTGACAGAGTAGTTTTTCAAGCCAGCATCCAAAAAGTGCAGTAGGTAGTCAAGCAGTTTCGGTGTAGAGCAAGAGAAAGGATCTAAGCTGTGATGCTCACACCACACGGAAAACCTCCTCACTTCAAGCCATAAGACTTCCTAGTGGAAGGCTTCCTGGAAGCCATCAGGAGTTGGGATACATCGTACGACAGATCAAGGGGTTGCAGAATTAGCCTTTCAACATCTAGACTATTAGTGACCACGCCCTGAGGTTGGAATGGCGCAGCCTGCCCTGATCCTGCGTTATGAGGTTGGGGGAAATCCCCAGACCGATAGATCCCACAGGAGCAGGAAACAGATCTGTCTCAGCCATTGAGGGGCTATGAGGACCATGGTCCCTCTGTTCTGTCAGAGCTTCAGGAGGATCTTCATCACCATAGGAAGCAGAGGATACAAATACAGAAGGCCCTTGCCCCAATGGCGAGCAAAGGCGTCCAAGGCTGGTTTGCTATCCCCCCTGTTCAGGGAGAAGAATTGTCTCACCTTGCTTTTGCAGGGGGAGGAGAAGAGATCCAAATCTAGGGTTCTCCAGAGACGGAATATCCATTCTGCCATTTTCTGATCCAGGGACCACTTGTGGGGTTGCAAGGCTCGAATCAGCCCGTCCGCCACCACATTTTCTGTCCCAGCAAGATACATGGCTTGTAGCAGCATGCTCTAAGATCGAACCCACAATCAAATCTGAACTGTCTCCTGGTAAAGGAGGAATAACCTTGTACCTCCCTGCTTATTGATATACCACATCGCCACTTGGTTGTTGGTCTGGATCAGGACCGTTTTGTTGGACAGGCAATCACTGAGCGCGTAACTGATTGCTTGAAGCTCAAGGAAGTTGATCTGGCATTGAGCTTCCTGAGCAGACCACAGACACTGCGTGCGGAGCCCCTCCACATGGGCACCCCACCCCAGGGTTGATGCATCCATAGTAAGCACAACTTGGGTAGGGGGAGACTGAAAAGGAACCGCTTGCTCCAAACTGGCCAGGCTCTCCCACCAAGACAATGAGGTCTGGACAGGAGGAGTAATGCGGATGAGTACATGAAGGTCCTGGGTGGCCTGCTGCCAATGGGACTGCAAGGTCCACTGAGCTCTGCACATATGTAAGCAAGGCAAGGAAGTAACATGGATGGTTGCTGCCATGTGACCCAGAAGTTGGAGCATGTGGCGGGTCGAGTCCTGCCGGCTCCAGTGAACCATTTCCACAAGGGGCGCCAGTGTGAGCACCCGATCGCAAGGAAGGTAGGCTCTGGCCTACCTTCCTTGCCGTATCCAGCCGGGCGCCAATAAAGCTCAACTGAGCTGACAGGGGTAATGGGACTTTGGGTATTTGATGAAAAACCCTAGGGACTCCAATACACGAATGGTCAAGTGCAAGGACTGAAGCGCTCCCTCCTGGTTGGCGCTCTTGACCAGCCAATCGTCCAAGTAGGGAAACACAAGCACCCCCAGTCAGCAGAGGTGTGCACACACTACTGCCAGACACTTGGTGAAGACATGTGGGGCCGAAGCGAGGTGAATGGCAACACCCTGTACTAGAAATACCTCTAGGGATGGACCCAGGAAACAAGAAGGCAGGCAATCTATGAAAGACGTGAGGGTAAACAAAAGGAAATAAATGCCAAATGTCATTTATAAGTGTTTATTGCAGTGGAGACGTGTTAAAAAATGCCCGACTCTGGCCAAGTTTCGCCACTATTTTAGTGGCTGCCTCTGGGGCTCAGATTTTTAGTTTGGACCAAAAATCATTTGAAACAAATCATTTGTGATGTATAATATCATTTGTGAATCATCCGCAGTGAGAATATATCTTTAGTTATGGATAATTAGTTGTGTAATCTTGTTTGCAAAAGATAGATGTAAAATAGTGGCAAAACTTGGCCAGAGTTGGGCATTTTTTAATGTGCCTCCACTGCAATAAACACTTATAAAGGACATTTGGCATCTATTTCCTTTTGTTTACCCTCTAGAAATACCTCTAGTCCACAATGAATCCAAGATACCTCCTGTGATCGGGGGAGATCTCGATGTAGGCGTATGCATCTCTTAGATCGAGGGAGAAAAACCAGTCCCCTCTTTGCAGGAGGGAAATCAGGGAGAACAGAGATATCATTTTGAACGTTTCTCTTCTCAGAAACTTGTTCAAAGTTCTTAGATCTAAAATCTGGCAGAGTTCCCCTGGTCTCTTTGGAATCAGGAAATAGCAAGAATAGAACTTCCGCCCTTGCTGCCACAACAGAACAGGTTTGAGTGCTCTGGCCATTACGAGGACGGAGAATTCCATCAAGATATTCCATGATGCAAGTACAGACCCCAAAAGGGGCATGGGGGAGACCAGCCAATCGTCCAAGTAGGGAAACACAAGCACCCCCAGTCAGCAGAGGTGTGCACACACTACTGCCAGACACTTGGTGAAGACATGTGGGGCCGAAGCGAGGTGAATGGCAACACCCTGTACTAGAAATACCTCTAGGGATGGACCCAGGAAACAAGAAGGCAGGCAATCTATGAAAGACGTGAGGGTAAACAAAAGGAAATAAATGCCAAATGTCATTTATAAGTGTTTATTGCAGTGGAGACGTGTTAAAAAATGCCCGACTCTGGCCAAGTTTCGCCACTATTTTAGTGGCTGCCTCTGGGGCTCAGATTTTTAGTTTGGACCAAAAATCATTTGAAACAAATCATTTGTGATGTATAATATCATTTGTGAATCATCCGCAGTGAGAGTATATCTTTAGTTATGGATAATTAGTTGTGTAATCTTGTTTGCAAAAGATAGATGTAAAATAGTGGCAAAACTTGGCCAGAGTTGGGCATTTTTTAATGTGCCTCCACTGCAATAAACACTTATAAAGGACATTTGGCATCTATTTCCTTTTGTTTACCCTCTAGAAATACCTCTAGTCCACAATGAATCCAAGATACCTCCTGTGATCGGGGGAGATCTCGATGTAGGCGTATGCATCTCTTAGATCGAGGGAGAAAAACCAGTCCCCTCTTTGCAGGAGGGAAATCAGGGAGAACAGAGATATCATTTTGAACGTTTCTCTTCTCAGAAACTTGTTCAAAGTTCTTAGATCTAAAATCTGGCAGAGTTCCCCTGGTCTCTTTGGAATCAGGAAATAGCAAGAATAGAACTTCCGCCCTTGCTGCCACAACAGAACAGGTTTGAGTGCTCTGGCCATTACGAGGACGGAGAATTCCATCAAGATATTCCATGATGCAAGTACAGACCCCAAAAGGGGCATGGGGGAGACTCCGAGGGGACACTCAGGAAGTTTAACCGATACCCTCAACGAACAATGCACAGAACCCACCAGTCCGAGGTGACACTGGGCCAGCGGTCCATGAAGAACCGCAGCCAACCTCTGACCTCTCACCAGAGGGCCCGGCGTCAAGGGTATAGTTATTTCTAGAAACTTCTTTGCTGCATTGGGATGGCCATGAGAGCCCTGGTGTTGTTGACAAGAGCGACAGGGCAGAGAATAGTACCTCCTCGTGTGGAAGGACTTCCTTGGTCTTGACCTCGCTAACTCCTGGATAAGGAAAGCGGGACCACAGTGCTGGTGGAGAACTGCTGAAAGATTGCATTGTGGTCCCGGATTTAGGACACCGCATCTATGACTTTATCTCCATAAAGATTCTCTCCAGTGTATGGTACATCATCGAGTCACTCCTGCACCTTTGGTCTGAGATCTGAGGCCTGCAGCCATGCAAGTCTACAGGCACCGATTCCCACTGCAGATTCTCAATGCTGTTTCGAAAACATCGTAGGTTGAGCGGACCTCATGTTTTCTGCACTCCAGGCCCTTATGCATCAGCAATAAGAATGTCTCTTGCTACTGCTAAGGTGGTTGATCGGCAATGTCCTTTACCCGTTTCAAGGTGTCCCACATTTATTGGTTCATTATAAAGCTGGTAGGGAGCTATGCTGCCAATGAGCACAGCCCCCTGGAACACCTTTCTCCCATGAGTATCCATCACCCTGTAATTCTTCCCTGGAGGTGCCGAAGAATGGGTCCGAGAACGCTTGGCCTTCTTGAGAGCGGATTTGACTACCACAGATTGGTGGGGCAGCTGAATCTTGTTGAATCCAAGAGCCTTGTTACTATTAATATCAGCATTAACAGGGTAAACACAAATGCCAAACTTATCTCCTGGCTATCACTGAGAAGCTCAAAGAGGTTATAATATTAAAAGTGTAATTAACTCATTAGCTTAATCAAACAATGTTGTAACTATCCTGCTTTTCAGAGTGTGGCGGCTTCACTAATATACCAGCACTATCAGCATCTTGCTGCTGTGGAGCTCTCTATTGTTTGTTCCTGGCATTTTAGCCAACTTTTCTAAATATGAAAGATGTAACCAAACTCAGTGGTTAAGGGCTAGAGGCAGCAACTAATTGCATGGATGGAAGGGGAAGTGGGGCTGTAGCTCAGTTTGCTCACCCCTTGTCTAGGATGTGCTCTACTTCTTGGTTATTTAGGAAATATATGTGTAAACTGTGTTGGAGATTTTTTGGCTCAGTTCTGCCAGCAGAGGCATATGCGCTGCATTCCATATGATGTATCTCTCAGTGGTCTGTTTGATAGGCTTTTGGGAGCTGTTGAAGCACACACTGCATAGAACGTGCCGGAGGGAGTCACAAATACACCATGGGCCAGTTTTGAAACATCTCCCGGTCTGATATTTTCCTACAATCCACCCCTGATAAAGAAGCACAATGTTTAACAGTCATGACAATAATTACATTTTCTATAAGTAGGGGATCAAGCTTTACATAGGGAAGTATGAGAATTAAATCCAGGTAATCCAGGTCTTTCACTGCCTTCCTATGTTGTCATACTGGTTAATTTGAATAGGGCTAAACAGCATTTCAACCTTATCCAAGAGAGACTCATTTTGCTACAAGTAGAAACTAAAGCTGCTTTAATAGGTATAGCATGTAATGACTTACATGACATCATACTAAGAAAACATCATTTAGCATGGAATGGTAAGAAAAAGCATTCAGTTGCGCAGTCTCTTCAAGTTATCAGTAAAACATAGCATGTCTTACATAATGAGCAACATTCCTATCAGGATTTATAATTTGTTAGACTGAACACAGCTGAATTTGATGAAGATCATGAAATTACCTGAGCAAGTTCTTTTTGTTCATTTACCAGTCTGCTACAACTGGCTATCATCTGGTCCAGTGCATAAAGCCTGTCTTCAAGCCCCTTGATAGCTTTCATGTTCTGATTATCAAGTTTGGCAACAGTTTGTCGACCTTCTACCAGAAACTGTTGAATAATCCTTGGATCAAGCTGTAAGATACAACAAAGACTTACTTTATTACTGTATCCTTAAAATTTTAAATAGAGAAAATATACTGCATAAAAAAGAAAAAAATTATATATTTTTTTAAATAATGTTAAATACTTAGTTTTATAACAGATGCGGAACGTGTAAAGTTGGTGCGTGAGGAAGGGGTTATTCTCATCTAAGTGGCACTGGTTCCCAGTCTACAAAGCAAAACTACACTAATTAGTATTTTCACTTACATTGTTTCACAACATTCTGAAAATGTGCTTCCTGGGGCTGCTTTAGCAACATGCACAGAAATATCACTGCTGATAAAAGGGGTCTGCTTTATAAAGGCTTTCTCCCATTTTGTGCCTATGCAAAAAAAAAAAAAACCAAAAAAAAAAACTTTTATAAATCAGGACACATTTCTCTCTAGTTGGCACTCACACATATCATGGGTTTCTCTGCCATGTAGACAGACTCACTCCCAAGCTTTAAATCTAACTTAATAAGAGTGCTTACGTTCCCATTCAGTCTGTTATATGTTCATGGCATCTTCATTTATAGCCATACATTTCTGTCCAAGTAGCTTGGCCCTGGGGATCTTGAGATTAAGGGTCATTAGGTGTTATGCACAAAATAAAAAGGATTACTGAGGGGATTCTGTGAGCTCAAATTATCAAAACAGAGACTGAAAAGTAGCTACTTTAAAGAAAATTGTTTCTCAATTTTTAAAAATATAGCACTTATTCATACTGATTTTTTGTGGCAAACAGATCACCACTTTGCCAGCAGTGGGCTAAGCTAATAAATCTGATATTTATAATGGCTTGTTATAAAATGGGAATAGCATATTTTGTATAAATATAAAAGATAAATGCAAAACATCACATAGGAAAAGGATGTTCTCAGTTAGTGGTCCGGAGCTGTGGAATTCGGCTCCAATGGAGGTGAGGGTGGAACAGAATTTTCTTAATTTTAGAAAAAAGGTAAAGGCCTGGCTTTTTCTATCTTAGTGTGGGCAAACTTTAAACTAAGAATAGCATAGAAAGATGGGGCTTGAAGTATATACGGTAAATTAGGCCATTTGAGTATTTTGGATTTTATTGTACTTTTATTCGTTTATGAATATGTATACATTGACTGATTTTACTGTATACTGCTCTGGCCAGATCTGGTATCTGATGAGCAGTATATAAGAAATGAGAAATAAATAAATAAATAAATAAATTATTTTACTTGTCAAAGGACTTGGTTTTTCAAAATGTTTTATTTGTGTAGTACACTTTAATAGTATACCAGTCCTACATGATGGACCCATTTTTGAAGTGGATTCAGTTTGTATGATAAAAAAAATGAAAATAAGGCATAACATTTTCAGTCATTACAGCATCTTTTATGTGCACAGGTAAACTGATGCAGCAAAAGAGGTTCACTGCTCTCTAGAAAGATTATTTTGGAATAATCTTGTGCAAACAAAGGATGTGACAAAAATATTACCCTTGTAATGAGAAGATTACTTCCAGTATAAAGAAAAGTAATATATTGTTTTTTGTGTTTTTCTGTTTTAATAACAAAAGAAATAACATCTATAAAATAATTTTTATATTGGTTTCAAAATCTGCACTATTAACTTTACTGGCCCCTTCAGTATCAAGTGATTTGGAAAATATCATGTTGAATCAGTGTTACAAATGCAATAAAAAATATTTAATAAGAAATGAGCATAAATTAAATTTAAACCTTTTTGTAAGCTTACAACATATCAAACCATCATAAAAAAAAAATCAATATCAGATAAAAAAAAATGCTCTAGTCACAAAAATCTGCATTATATAAGTGCAAAAAAAACCCCATCACATTTTGTAACTTGTTCCATTGCTCTATGTAACAAAATTAGAAGAAATAAATACAATGAAATGTGCATAAAAATGCTTAAAATGACAAAGTAGTCATTGCCACTTTCATCAAGTTTTTAATTAACTCTTGCACAATAACAAGGAAAAAAACACACTGAGGTAGATTTTAAAAACATACGCACGCGCGTACTTTTATTCGCGCTGTCGCGAACAAAAGTACACCAGATTTTATAAGATACGCGCGTAGCCATGCGTATCTTATAAAATCCGGGGTCGGCGCACGCAAGGCCGCGCAAAATCGGCAGCCTGCGCGCGCTGAGCCGTGCAGCCTGCCTCCGTTCCCTCCTCGTCCCCCCACCTTCCCCTCCCTTCCCCTATATACTCCACCCCCCAGCCCTACCTAAATCCCCCCTCTTACCTTTGTTGGGCAAGTTACGCCTGCTTGAAGCAGGCGTAACTTGCGCGCGCCGCCCCAGCATCCCCCGGCACAGGCCGCAGTGCCGGGGGACTTGGGACCGCCCTCCCGGCCTGCCCCCGAACCGTCACCATGCCCCCGGACCTGCCCCGGACCGCCCCCTTCCCTGGACACGCCCCCTCCCGCCGCTTTTACGAAGCCCCGGGACTGGCATTCGACCCGGGGCTTTGCACACACTGGCGGCCTATGCAAAATAGGCGTGTCGGCGCGCGAGTGCCCTGCGCGGGTAAATCCAGGAGGATTTACGCGCGCAGGGGTTTTAAAATCTACCCCCCTATGTATAACTTTACCATTGCATTCTGCACAAGATGTGTGCACAGAATACAATATGTATAGTATTGCTGTTTTTTATATCAATTGTCAACCTCAAACAGCATGAAAATGATAGTGAGACTAATTTACCCCTCATAGTATAATCCACAGCTCTCCTTTTCGACAAGCAGAATCGCAATCCCCCTCCTCCCAACAGGCACAATTTGAAGTTCCTCTTCATCCAGAAGTATGACTCAAGGCTCCAACCCACAGTATGATCCATGACCCCCATTCAACTTCAAACCATGGTCACCACAGCCTCGCTCCTCCTCCTGTTGGCACCAAGTACAATCTAGAGTCCCAAACACACACCCTCCCCCACAACCAAATATAATCCATGGTCAAAATCCCTCCTCACCAGGATCAATGCCCCATGTTCCCCTTCCCATGAGTGCCACCTACAGTCACAGTCCCCACATTCCACTAAAGCAAGATTCATGAACCCCCCTTGCCAAACTGAAGAAAAGTCTACCAGGAGTAAAACAGTTGATTCATTTCAGGCTACTAGTTTTAAATTAAATTGCGAGGCTGTGGTAAATAAAGAAATGGCACTGGATAGAATCAAGAAGAAAATCAGAGGTCCCTGCGGCTCTACTGGCTTCTCTGAAACATTGTGGAACTCCAAAGTGTTTCTGCTTCTTGCCTGCACCAGTAGCCACATGTTCTGAAATATGGGCAAGTCTTTTCTTCAGCTTGGAAGACTTGGGGTGGGACCACCAATATTAACTGGAATGGTTAATATTGGTGACTCCAGACTGTGGATATGCCAGTGATTACTGGAGGAAGTAAGGCTCTGATTTCTTTTTTTTTTTGGAAAAGCCCTGATGAATGTTGAAGGCTTGGGAGTCCTACACTGCAGCTTTTAATACAAAGTTCTTTTTTTTTTTATTTATTTAAAAAATTTTTATATACCGACATACACTGTATCACATCGGTTTAAATTAAAACATGAACTTAGCTTAATAATGCTATACAGAGAACTCTTGATAAATACGAGTAACATGAATTAATTAAAAATGCGAATAACAAGAACTTAACTTAAAGCGAATAACATGAGCTTAGCTTACAGCATTTTACAGATTACTCTTTATAAGTGCGAATTATTAGAGGGCAAGAAGGAAGAAAATGCCTGAGTAGATTTCAGCCTGTTTAGGTGTATGCCTGTTTAAATAGCCAGGTCTTTAATTTCTGCTTAAATTTCTTTGGGCAGAGTTCCTGGCGCAGACTAACTGGCATAGAGTTCCACAGCGCAGGATCAGCTATGGTCAGTGATCGAACTTTTGTGGATGCAAGGTTGTACAGTTTGGGAGAGGGTGTGTGTAGGAGTGCTAGGTATTTATTTCTGGTCAGTCTTGAGGAGGCGTGGAATACTAATGAGTCTTTGAACCAATTCATGTCAGGGTTATGAAGGGTTTTGTGGATGGTGGAGAGAGTTTTGTATTGGATACGGTGTCCAATGGGGAGCCAGTGTAAATCCTTGAGGACAGGTGATATATGTTCATTTTTACGGGTGTTAGTGAGGATGTGGGCGGTAGCGTTTTGAAGGATTTGGAGTGGGTGGATGATGTTTTTGGGGAGACCTAGGTGGAGGGAGTTGCAATAGTCAATTTTCGAGAAAATGGTAGCCTGCAGTCCTGTACGAAAATCGGTAAGATGAAGGAGGGGTTTTAGTTTTTTCAAGGTATGTAGTTTGAAAAATCACTCTTTAAGAGTAGAATTGATATTTTTTTGACGTTCATATGGTTGTCTAGGGTGACACTAAGCTCTCTAACATGCTGGGTGAACGATATTGATGTGGGGGGCGTGTGGAGTGGGGAGATATCAGTACTATATTGCGGTGTGATGAGCATAAGCTCTGTTTTATTTATTTATTTATTTATTTAGGATTTTTATATACCGACCTTCTCAATACAAGTATCAAATCAGGTCGGTTTCCATAGAACAAAACTGTCGCGGTTAAGGCGTTACAATAAACAGAGTTTCTGAACATAAGAACATAAATAAATATTACATAGACAACAATAACTCGTCAAAATAATGTGAATAAATATAGGGAATGGCTAAAAAAGGGGTAGTGTAACTTGGGATATACAGTTAACAGAAAACTGTGTTGATGGGCAAAAACATGAGTAATGCATGAGTTCAAAGAACTAATGCATCAACAAAAGAGTATTTTCAAAACAAGTGGGCTGTCCAGATCAGGCGTGATTGGGCCTAGAGGGGGTATGGACGGTCGAGGAGCTTATAGTGGACTATTTTGCTCTTTGACCGGTGTCAGAATGTTCCTGCGATTCTGGATAGGCTTGCCGGAAGAGCCATGTTTTTAGGTTTTTCTTAAAGGTTAGATGACAAGACTCTTGGCGTAGATCCGGCGGTAATGAGTTCCAGAGGGTGGGCCCGGCTGTGGAGAGTGCTCATTTTGTTAGTGAAGTTTTCATCGGGGGAGCATATAAGGAACCTTTGTAGTTGTATCTGATAGGTCTTTGTGATGTGTGAGGGCTGAGTTGCGAGTTTAGCGATGTTTTGGCGATGTTAAGGGCAAGATGTATGTTGGATACAAGATTGTTAATTGCAACTAAGGTGGATTCCCAAGTATTGATGGCCTTGAGCAGAGAGTCATTAACTGGTATGAGTATTTGCACATCATCTGCGTTTTTAAAGTGTGGGAGACCAAGTTCAGATAGTAGGTGGCAGAGGGGCAGTAGATAAATGTTGAATAGAGTAGATGATAGGGAGGAGCCTTGCGGGACACCCTGATTAAGGGGGACTGCTTTGGATTTGTGATTTCCAATTTTGATTTTCTATTGCCTGTTGCTAAGATATGATGTAATCCAGCTAAGAGCAACTCCAGCTATTTCGATTTTTCTGAGTCGTTGTATGAGGATATTGTGGTTAATAGTGTCGAAGGCTGAGGATATGTCTAGGAGGGGCAAAATGTATGACTGGCCTTTGTCGAGGTCTTTAATGAGATGATCTGCCATAGAAAGTAAAAGGGTTTCAGTATTGTGGTATTTTCGGAAACCATACTGTGAGGAGGATAAGAGTAGCTGGTTATCAAGGTAGTCTGTGAGTTGCCGGTTAACTGTTTTTTTCAAGAATTTTAGATAGGAAGAGTAAGTTGGAGATCGGTCGGTAATTTGATGGATCAGAGGGGTTCAGTTTAGGTTTTTTTTTTTAAATAGGCTTGACAATCGCTTGTTTAAGGGGGTTAGGTACTGAGCCTGAGGTGATGGAGATGTTTATGATTCGGCTATGGGCTGGGTGATTATGTTAGGGATGGAGAGTAGATATTTTGTGGGGATAGTGTCTGATGGATGAGAGGATGGATTCAACTTCTGTTGCGGCTATGGCTTCAAATGAGTTAAGTTCAGTAGTGAGGTTGTTAAGGGGTGGGGAAACGTAACAATAGTTTGTCAATTTTATCCTGGAAATAAAGTGTGAGATCCTCGCATTTAGTGCCAGATTTATCGTCTGGGATGTGGGCAAGAGGTAGTTTGGTTAGAGAGGCCACAAATTCAAAAATGGCACGGGCATTGTATTGGAGTTGGTGAACCTTGCGGGCGTAGAAATCTCTGTTAGTTTTATTTAGAATTTCACGGTAGTTATGGAGTGATGTTTTATAATTTGCGAGGAGTGTAGGGTTTGGATCTTTGCACCAGCTTTTTCCTAGCTTTCTAAGTTGGTGTTTCATCTTTTTTAAGTTGTGCGTGTAACAGGGTTTTATTTTATTGTTTTGAGAGGAGTTTATTTCTCTGGATTGTGGTGGGCAAATTTTTTCTGCCACAGTGTTAGTGAGGTTGTGCCAGATGCTAGAGCCGAGTCAGCGTTTGAAAGATAGCTGTCAAGGGTGTCTGACAGAGATGCGATGAGGTCATCTCTATTGCATGTTTTTCTGAAATGTAAGATGGTTTTTGAGTTTGTGGGGGGAGGGGGTTCCTGATGGAGCAAGTAGTTTTAATAAGAACATGGTCGGACCATGGAATGGGAGAATATGTGGGGGGTCTGGTTGTTTGAGGGAGTTTATGAAGATAAGGTCAAAGGTATGTCCAGCTCGATGGGTGGGGTTGTTAATAATCTGCCTAAAGCCTATCACCTTTAATGATTTTAGTATGGTGTCAAAGGAAGTTGTGCAAGGGGTAGAGTCAACATGAAGATTAAAATCTCCAAGGATAATAGTAGGAGTGTCTATGTTAATATTCTTGGTGATATATTCAATGAGCGGAGAGGGGTTTGAGTCTAGTGTTTCTGGGGGGGAGTATATTAGGCAGATTTGGAGAGATGGGGATTTGAAGAGACCTATCTCCAGCTTAGATGGGGGGACAATAGTTTGATATACTAGTTTGAGTTGCTTTTTGGCTGCTAAGAGGATTCCTCCATCTTTACTTTTGGGTCTGGGTATGGATATGATATCATATGAATCTGTGGGTAATTGATTTAATAGGACAATGTCAGTTTCTTTTATCCATGTCTCTGTGATAGCACAGATGTCTGGGTTGATGTCTAAAAGGGTGTCATTAAGGATAGTATTTTTTAGCCCCAAACCTCAGCCAGAATGCATGATGATATCATGTTTACTCATGGCATCAGAGTCTCGCATATCCTCTGAAGAGTTACAATTACGGTACTGGTCACAGTGAGTGCTGCTCACTGTTTTGGGGTGATGCGCATTTAACAGAACAACTCCAAGTAGATAACAGAACATAAGAACATAATATATGCCATACTTCGTCAGACCAAGGGTCCATCAAGCCCAGCATCCTGTTTCCAACAGTGGCCAATCCAAGTCACAAGGACCTGGCAAGTACCCAAACATTAAATAAATCTCAAGCTACTATTGCTTAATAATTAATAGCAGTTTATGGATTTTTCCTCTAGGAACTTATCCAAACCTTTTTTAAACCCAACTACACTAACCTCTGTAACCACATCCTCTGGCAATGAATTCCAGAGCTTAACTGTGCGCTGAGTGAAAAAGAATTTTCTTTAATTTGTTTTAAATGAGCTACTTGCTAACTTCATGGAGTGCCCCCTAGTCCTTCTGTTATCGGAGAGAGTAAATAACCGATTTACATTAACTTGTTCAAGTCCTTTCATGATTTTGTAGACTTCTATCATACCCCCCCCCCCCCCCAGTTGTCTCTTCTCCAAACTGAACAGCCCTAATTTCTTTAACCTTACCTCATAGGGCAACCCTTCCATGACACTTATTTTGGTCGCCCTTCTCTGCACACAGTATTCAAGATGTGGTCTCACCATGGAACGATACGGAGGCAATATGACATCCATCGTTTTATTTGCCTTTCCCTTCTTAATAATTCCTAATATTCTGTTTGCCTTTCTGATCACCATGGCACACTGAGCCGACGAAGACACACGTATGATGTTTAGGCCTGGATACATTTGTTAAGATGACCTTCCTTAGAGGAAAGTTAAGCAAAACTGAAAACATCTCCCTGACAGATGACTGCAATATAAAGAAATTGGAGCAGGAAGGTGCCTTTCAGGACCTGAGTGGAACACGAGATCATTTTTATTGGCACAGCAGCAGCGGCACCTGCTTTGTTGCTGTTCAGTACACTTCCAACACTGCCGACACAACCATTTACTCACTCTCAAGTCCAGCCCACCACACCTATGACCAGTTCAGTCAAGAGCCAATCACTTACTGCCACCACACCAATCTACCTGGGATAGGCTGGTTATGCAGCATGCAGCACAATTCGCGTGCCAGCCAAGACGGTCTCAGTGGGTACTGCCCGTGCCCTCACCTTGTGTGGATGCCACTCCTCGTCCTCATCTCTCCTCTTCTCCCAGGCCATTCAGCACCTGCTTTATTGTTACTGTAGCTTGTAATATTTGTCAGTACCCACTAGTTTCTCCATCTCCTTTCTCTGGACTTCGCTGCTGCACAATCCGGAGAGGGAGCGGCCCAGGCCTCAGGGCCCAGCTAGAGGCTGTGCTGACAGTGGAAAATGGAAACACAAGCCTGAGACTCATGCCTCTGCCGCTTCCAGCAGCTCCTGCTGCCACACTATGCCCGATTGCAACATCACTCAGGAGGAAAGCAGTACACATATAATACTGATACCATTGTGCCTTTCTCTTTTGCAATGCAATGGGAGGTTGGGGGGGGTGGGGGGAACTGAACCTAAGGATGAACTTTGTGGGAGCAGGGGAGTATTGTTCCATGTAAACCGATGTGATGTCTTTCGAACGTCGGTATATAAAAGCTTCAAATAAATAAATAAGGAGAGAGCTGGACTTGGACCTGAAGAGAAAAGAAGGACATTGGGGAGAAGAATGTTGGGTTTGGATCTGGGGAGGAAAGAAGGAGAGTAATCCTGGCATCCAGCCAAGGAAAGGAGGGAGCCAGCAGAAAGTACTACTAAGGATCAGCCTGGAGAATAAAGGAGAAAGTGCTGGGGTTTGATACTGAGAATGAAAAAACAAGATAGTGATCCTGTGGTTTCAGGGTTAACTTTTTGAGTAAGGTGGGGCAGGGAAAGTGAGAGAGGGGAATTAAGATAAAAGGGATACTAATACTGGATAGGGATAGAGAGGGGAAAAAGTAGCACTAGGAGTGGGAGATGTAATGATGGGTCATCAAGTCTCCATTTTTCTTTTGTGGGGGAGGAGGAGAAGGTATTGTATTGGAGCCAAAGAGTCCCATTCATTTTTCTTCAGGCGCAACATGCCGCTCCCTCCTTCTGGTGCTTTTGTGTACTGAAGCAAACTGTCACACAGTAAAGGCAAAAGTTTCTTTGTGAGTGAACCAGAGAGAGAGGGTGTGTATGAGACAGGAAGACGGTGTCTGTATGTATGTCAGTGACTATATGAGAGAGGGTGCGCGAGATGAAACAGAGGGAAACAGTGAGTGTGTGGAAGTATGTAGTAGAGTGTGACAGTGACTATGTGACAACAATTTCAGAATAACTGGCAATCAAAAACTCACAAGTAAGGAGAGCAAGGAATGTTTTAATCCTTAGTTTTTATTTTTGGGTGATGGTTGATATCTTCATGTTTTAAATATTTTATTGATATTTTTAATTATTAGATGTTTAGTCAACTGTTTTGAAATATTTATTTTTTTATTAGTATGGTTTTATTATAATTGATGTTTTATATTTCTTGATTTTATTTGATGTTGTATGAGGAACGGTGATGATCCTGTTTTTACACTGTTGAACTGCGCATAGAGTCCGTCTCGTTGCAATTTCCAATTCAGTATTTATCTGCACATTTCTACTTCTACTTTACTTAATGGTCACTTTTGTCTGTATTTGGTCAGGTCTGTCTGTGTTCTGTGTGTGGGGAATGAGGTAAGGTATTCAGCTAGCTAGTGAGTATAGTTTCTGTGTAGAAATCTATAGAAGCTTGACTTTTTCTGTTTTCCTAATAGGAGCTGTATTGGTTTTTTAGAACCAGTTGTAATATTTGCAGTGCTGCCTTTTCATAAGTAGGATTGTTCTTATGTAAAGATTTGATATTGATATTTTTCTCACATGCTTACAGTATGTTTTTGTGTAACCTGCTACAAGCAATAATTAAGGAGAAATGCATATTTACCTGATAAAATTGCTCTCTTTCTGCTGCACCAGTCCAGAAAAAATTGGGTTTAGTCCCTCATCCAGCTGATGGAGTCAGAGAACATTATTATTATTTTTTTTTTAATCTGACACATCACTATATCCGTTGAGTACAGCCAGTTTCTGCTAGCATTCCTCTGTCAAAACATACTGAAAACTATGGCAAAGTCCATGTACTCTAAATAGATAAACCTCTTTTTTTTGGCATGGAAAAGGTATATGTTCTTTGAAAACTTTTTAAGACTTCAATGAATTATTTAATTTAATAAATATATGTTAATGCTTCCTGGGTGGGTTCCTGGACTGGTACAACAGAAATAAAGGAAAGGAAATTATCCAGTAAATATAAATGTCTCCTTCCTTTACTTTCTGCTATGCCAGTCCAGAATGACTGGGAAGTACCAAAGCCCTGTTATTCTGAGTGGGAGTATATTACACCTGCTTTTAGAATGCTTGCTTTATAAGCAGTGCTCTTTCTCTTGAGAAAATTCCATCTATATTATTTAGACAATTAATGTAATGTGGACCATATGGCCACTTTACAAATCTTTGCAGGATGAATATTACTCCCAAGAAGATAACTGTACTCTAGTTGAATGGGCCCTGATTACTTTAGAGCTTGATTTTCTTTTAACATATTTGTTGAACTTATTGTGTCTTCTGTCCAACTTTCGATGACTGGTTTGGATGTTGCCTAAAATTTTTTACACTTCTCCAAATAAAACAAACAATTTATCTGACTTTCTTGAAAAAGAATTTGAAACTTCTAAATATCTCAGTTAAATTTTGTTTACTTTTAAAAGTACCATAAGGACTAATCTTTCCCACACATTCTACTTTAAAAATGTGAATATAACTTTGTCTGACTGAAAAGTAGAGATCACTTCTCGCTAATAAGAAAGAACTGGATTCATTGTATCTCTATTGGCAGGTTAATTTAAAAACAGAACTCTACAAGATAATGCATATATTAAAGTACTATATCTTTCAGAAGTATTTATCACTTGAATAACAGTTTTTAAGATAAGATCTTAAATTGTTGTCTTTTAAATAAGATTAAAATGGTGCCATTAATAAAGCCTTAATGAACAAAAATTAGAATCCATTATGGATAAAACTGCTTTTCAGAGTGTACTTTAGCTTTAACTCCCTTTTTGAAATAGAGATTCCCCTGATTCTTCCTTTGTTACATGATATTACAGATATCTGCATCTTTATTTAACTGTGTGCTAAACCTTTACCTAGACCCTTTTTGAAGAAAGTCTAAAATAGCAGAAATATCTGAATGTCTAGGTGAGTTTGATGAAGTTTTGCAATATGATTTGAAAGAATGCTACACATGAAAATATGCTACTGAAGTATTTTATAGTTTTATTATTGCAGAGATATCACAAAGGACAAATAGTCTTTCTTAAGTAAACTTAACCGTTTACAGTCATATTGTAAGAAAATGGAAAATGGATCACCAATGATATCGTGCCTTGGATTAGAGGACCTTTGGCTCCTAGAAAATTTACAGGGTGATTCATTCTTAATCTTATTAGACATGCATAATAAGGCTGCTGTTGCCAAATATGCACCACTAGTACTACCTGTGCTTTTTTTTTATTTATTTATTTATAAGTAAGTCCCATCAAGGGGCCATGGTGGGAAAAACAGTTCAAGTTCCCCTTTGGCCATGTCTGTATTAGAGCGACTAGCCCATCAATGCCTCAATCCTTGCTTCCGCAGAAAAAATGTATCATATTTTGTGATTTGCAAATTTGGATTAAAACTGATATACCTCCTAAAGGCACTCCTGCTCAACTGGATCCAGGAGATTATGAATTCGAAAATTGGCCTGTAAATGTATTTAATTTTAATTCTCTCAATATGACGTTTAGGAAATAATGATCTGTAACCTCGGGTATACCTTGACTGTACATTCCACTCTGCTTGACTGTACAAGCCACTGTGGTAGCACTGTGTATGAAGCTTCTCTGTAAGGAATGACTTATTTGATGAGAGAAGGATAAACGATAGGAGAGGAGATTTTCATCTGTTATGGGCTCAATATTATTACTTATATTGTTTCCAAACAGGTTTACTGAGAAACAAGGAGTTTCAGAATTTGCTTTTTTTATTTTGTAAAGAAACTCTGGGTTGCAATGGTTTAATCCAAACCATTCTTTGACTGAGATTATTATACCTGATGTTTTGGTATTAATATAGATGAAAGTAGCCCTATGCTATGCATAGAGTTTCTTTCCTGATATAAGATTATTGACTATCATCAACCTTAGCGACTTTAGAACAGTCCTACAAGCCCTCATCTTATCTAAGATAGACTACTCAAACGCCCTACTCCTAGGTCTACCGAAGAACAGCATAGCCCCACTACAACTACTACAAAACACAGCTACGCGAATACTAACAGGCAATCGCAGAAAAGAACACATTACACCCATTCTCAAACAACTCCACTGGCTCCCCCATCACAGCCAGAATTCAATTTAAAACTCTCACCCTCATACACAAAGCTATTCACAATCCAGACATGCTCTGGTTCACAGACACTTTATACATCACTGTAAAGCCCTGTTGGCTATTTTTACGTTGTATGGAAACCAATGTGATGTTTGCTTAACGAATGTTGGTATACAAAAACTTTAAATAAAATAAAAATAAAAATAAATAATGAGGCTGTGTCCATGATATACGAGCTGTTCTGGTATCTTCCCCTGGTGGTGTCAATGTACATTTTTAATTTATCTTTTTCACTACTGTCGTTATAGAAAAATGTTAAGTACATCCAAAAATGGCACATGCACTGGGGCGGATTTTAAGAGCCCTGCTCGCCTAAATCCGGGCGGATTTAGGTGAGCAGGGCCCTGTGCGCCGGTGTGCCTATTTTACATAGGCCTACCGGCGCGCGCAGAGCCCCGGGACTCGCGTAAGTCCCGGGGTTTTCAGAGGGGGGCGTGTCGGGGGCGTGACCGATCCGCGCGGCGTTTTCGGGGCGTGTCGGGAGCGTTTTGGGGGCGGGCCCGGGGGCGTGGTTACGGCCCGGGGCGGTCCGGGGGCGTGGCCGCATCCCGGCGCACTAGCGGCCTGCTGGCGCGCAGGGATTTACGTCTCCCTCCGGGAGGTGTAAATCCCGCGACAAAGGTAAGGGTGGGGTTTAGACAGGGCCAGGCAGGTGGGTTAGGTAGGGGAAGGGAGGAGAAGGTGAGGGGAGGGCAAAAGAAAGTTCCCTCCGAGGCCGCTCCGATTTCGGAGCGGCCTCGGAGGGAACAGAGGTAGGCTGCGCGGCTCGGCGCGCGCCGGCTATACGGAATAGATAGCCTTGCGCGCGCCGATCCCGGATTTTAGCGGCTACGCGCGTATCTACTAAAATCCAGCGTACTTTTGTTGGCGCCTGATGCGCCAACAAAAGTACACCAAATCGCGCTATTTGAAAATCTACCCCACTGACACTACCACGACATGTTTTGGTGGTTAATTGAAATGATAAACTCTTTCCTAATCCTTTTATTAAAGAATACCTTCTTGAAGGCTAAACTATTTGTGTTTTATTTTTTTTAATCCAGGTAATTTATATTCTCCCATATTAATACTGTTATCTGGAGACAGTTCTGCCCAGTCAGACACAGCGGATAATCCAGAATTATCGAGACCATTCGCATATAGACATTTTAAAATAGGTTTATTTCTATTTTTATATGCACCCACAACCTGATTATCAGATGACACAGGCAGTTTGGAGTTATTTATAACTGTGTGCTCTGTATTTAAATATACCTGGGCTTTTAAAGCTTTTACAACTACCTCTCTATCAGGACATTCTAACTTTTTTGGGTTGCCAGTAGCCTTTGAAGATACCTCCCTCCAAACCATGCTCTGCTGAGTGACTACCTTTCCCCATGCTCTAATTTAAAAGCTGCTCTATCTCCTCTTAAAAGTTAGCACTAACAGCCAGGTTCTACTCTGGTTAATATGGAGCCCAATTCAGCCAAATAGACTCCACTCTGCCCAGAATGTTACCCAGTTCTAACAAATTTAAAACCCTCTTTTCTGCACCATTATCTCATCCATGCATTAGACTCTGGAGCTCAGCCTGCATCTGAGGTCCTGAGAATGGAACCTGAAGGATTTCAATCTCCTACCTAAAATCCTAAATTTAGCTTCCAGAATCTCCCTTCTGCACCTAACTATGCCATTGGTAGCCATATGTACTAGAGATGTGCAATCGTTTATCACGAACTAGGCAATTACAACAAAATTGCCTAGTTCGTCATGTTTCGGGGGCCCCGAAACCCGAAAAGGATTTTCTCCGAACTTCGGGGGAAATCCGTTTTTCGGGTTTGCATGGGGAGAGAGGCAAATTTTTTTTTTTTCAATTTAAAAACCACCCCAAACCACCCCAAACATTAAGATTACCTATAATACAACCCCCCCCCCCCCATCCCGATCCCTCCCCAAGACTTACCAACATCCCTGGTGGTCCAGCGGGGTCCCGGGTGCCATTTGTTCCTCCGTGCACATGTGCGCCATTGTCAGCCTTGCTCCTCAAAATGGTGCCGAACAGCCTCTGAACTACTATGTCACAGGGGCTACCGGCGCCATTGGTCAGCCCCTGTCACATGGTAGGAGAACCGACCAATGGCGCCGAAAGCCCCTGTGACATAGTATTGGCAAAGGCTATCGGCGCCATTTTGATTTCTGGCAGCCGACAACGAAATCGCTCCCGGACCCCCGCTGGAACCCCAGGGATTATTGGCAAGCCTTGGGGGGGTCAGGGGCCCCCCCTAACCCTCCCAATTTGCATTCTTCATGCTTGTTTTTTCAGTTACAATGTAAACCGAGACGATATGCAAATTCTGCATGAATCCCGGTATACAAAAATGTTAAATAAATAAATAAATAAATAAATAAATAAATAATACTGAACCACACCATCCAATAATCAATGGATCCCAGATTATCACTCACTACATCAAAAACACTGTCGCCATTGGTAAGTACCAGATGCAGTTTTGCCCCTCTCCCATGTGAGTTCTGTTACCAGTTGACAGCAGAGAAGCCAGGGTCTCCCTGATTCTAGAAGACCCCGCAATCAGGATCTCCAAATCACTGTCTAACAGATTGAAATCCCATAGCAATTTTATGAATATCCCTCATTAAATTTCTCTCTCTTTCTTCTGTCTGGAAAGGAGTTATTTCGAGATTAACCCACAGTACCTCCACCTTACCTTGTAGGCCCTGCAGTTCTGTCATTTTAAATATTATTCTTAATATCTAGTGCCATGACTCTTACCTTTCTTCCTACCTGGACCTTTCTGAATAGATTGTAGCCTGGAATAACTATATCCCAAACATGGTTTTCGTATCCGTGAAAGCCACTATATCCGAGTCAGCTTCTTCCATGTCTGCCTCTAGATCCGGCACTTTATTTCCCATACTACCAACATTAATGTGCATAGCTTTCCAGAAGTTACCCTTTTTTCCCCATTATTATACAAGTGTTCATACTATACAATTGCATTACTTATCAAAGAACTTTCACTTACCTTAGGGCTTTTTTCAACCATCCTTGATGATCTTAGTTTAAAGCCCTCCTTAGTAGGTTTGCTAGTCTGTGCTGGAAAACACTATGCCCTTTCTTCGAAAGGCTGACTGTCATCTCTGCTCATAAATTACTTCAAATGGGACTTGGGGTAATTTATACAAACCCTAGCAATTCCTTAACCATACAACAATCTAATATAACAACCAACCTCGAACTCTCTTTCTTCAAATCCGATCACCTACAAATTGGTCTAATCTATGCCCCACCAGGAACCCTAGACTCGGACCCCTCACCCATCATTGAGTTCACTGCCAAATACATCAACCCTGACAAACCTGCTATAATAATGGGAGATTTCAACATACACGTTGACGCTTCACCACAATCCCAGAACTGCGTTGCATTACTTTCTTCACTCAGTTACATGGGATTTACACAAATTATTAAAAGCCCAACTCATAAAGCAGGCCACACTCTGGACTTTATTTTCATCAATAAAGGCATCACTCTCCCCACCACTCCCACATGCTCGCTGGTCCCTTGGTCTGATCAACAGATCAACAACACGACTCGAGATCAAAGAGCACCATCCCCAATCTTTCCTGAAAACCACAATACAATTCAGGAAACCGTGCTCCACAGACCTCCTCAGCAAACAGCTCTCTAAAGAATTAACACAACTCGATCTTTCTGATGCAAGCGCAGCCACCTCCTCCTGGATCAATATCACAAAACAAATTGCGGACCGAACCTGCCCATCCATCACAAAAATTCTACAACCCACACCAGACAACAGGAAACCCTGGGTCACCCCAGAACTGAAGGCCCTCAAACAAGAGCTAAGAAGCAAAGAACACAGTTGGCGAAAAAACCCATCCACCACAACCCTAGCTACATACAAATCACTCCTCAATGTCTACAGGAATGCTATACTTAGAATAAAGAAAGACTTCTTCTAAAAAAAAATCTACCATTTCATCTTCGATTCGAGAGCACTATTCTCTTATATCTCAGCACTCACGAAACCTTCCCCTCCCACTATTCTAGACGACCAAGCACTCAACAAAGCCATAGAATTAGCAGATTACTTCAAGACAAAAATCACCGTCTTGACCGACCCACTCATGACATCCAATCCCATGCCCCCTCTCCCTCTCTCTACCTTACCTCAACGAAACACGAGCTTCGAATTCTTTGAGACCACATCATCACTTGAGATAGAAAATATCCTCAAGAAACTGAAACCTTCATCTCATCCATCGGATACTATTCCGACCAACCTGCTCATTTCCATAAGGAATATCATCTCTAAGCCAATTGCAGACATCATAAATTGCTCGCTATCTCAAGTTAACCTACCTCTGATTGCTAAACTTATGGAAAAGGTAGTCAACAAGCAACTATCTGATTACTTGGAAGAAAATACCATTCTCGCATCATCACAGTTCGGCTTCCGCAAGTCGTTAAGCACAGAATCCCTCCTTATATCTCTTACAGACACCATACTAACAAACCTGGAGAAAAAACAACCCTATCTCCTGGTTCTTCTAGATCTCTCCGCGGCTTTTGACACGGTAAACCATTCAACACTATTAGAACGCTTTGCAGACATAGGCATCAAGGGAACGGTCCTCAGCTGGTTCAAGTCCTTCCTGTCTAACAGACGATTCAAGGTAAAGATAAATAACAAGGAATCACATCCGATCATCTCCAACCTGGGAGTCCCCCAAGGCTCCTTACTTTCACCGACCCTGTTCAACATCTACCTTCTCCCGCTCTGCCATCTTCTCACCAATCTAAAGCTCACTCATTTCCTCTACACTGACGATGTGCAAATTCTCATCCCGATCACAGAATCTTTACACAAAACTATGACTCATTGGAACAACTGCCTACATTCTATCAATCAACTGCTCTCCAGCCTCAACTTAGTCCTTAACAACAACAAGGGAGGAGGAGGAATAGCCTAGTGGTTAGAGCAGTGGACTGTGAACCAGGAGACCAAGGTTCAAGTCCCACTATCACTCCTTGTGACCTTGGGCAAGTCACTTTACCCTACATTGCCTCAGGTACAAAAACTTAGATTGTAAGCCCTCTGGGGATAGAGAAATACCTACAGTACCTGAATGTAAACCGGTGTGATATCTCAATTGAGATGAATGTCGGTATATAAAAATAATAAATAAATAAATAAATAAATAAATCCTAATCATCACATAAGGTGACAACGGGCTTCTCAACCCATCTGGCATCCCCCTATCAGCCATCCCAAAATTAAATCAATCTCCTTATGTGAGAGATCTAGGAGTCACCCTTGACAACCAGCTTAACTTAAAAAAATTTGTAAACACCACCACCAAGGACTGTTTCTACAAACTCAAACCATTACTTCACTTCAACGATTTCCGCATGGTACTACAATCCATCATACTATCTAAAATTGACTATTGCAACTCCCTCCGCTTGGGCTCCCTACCAACACCATTAAACCACTCCAGATGGTTCAGAATTCCGCAGCCAGAATTCTCACCAACACCAACAAAAGAGATCACATCACCCCCATCCTTAAGAACCTCCACTGGCTGCCCATTAAACACAGGATCCTCTTTAAAGTTCTAACAACTATCCATAAAGCCTTGCACAACATCTCCCCGCTCTACCTAAGCTCCCAACTGCGTCCACATACATCATCCAGGCCAATCAGAGGAGCATACAAAGGCACACTCTATGCCCCCCCAGCAAACTCTTCCCTAAGGAAATGTGCCCTATCTACACCAGGCCCGACACAGTGGAACGCACTCCCGCCAGACATCCGACAAGAACCTTGCCACTCGACTTTCAGAAAGAAATTCAAAACGTGGCTGTTCTGCCAAGCTTATCCAGGAATATAAGCCCTTATTCTTTTTCTTGGCCTTTCTGCCAAGCTTATCCAGGAACCTAAGACCTTCGCTTCACATCCAGCCTGCTCGTTTTTCCATATTTCCGCAATGTCCGATTCATTTAAGATTGTTCTGGGCACGATATACCCTACTAGTATTCTATGCTGCAGATCTCTGTTGTTTACTCTCACAAGCTGTAATTGGCCCTTCCCCCCATTCTTTGAACTGACTACGTGTTATAGTTATCTATTTGTTGATTTGTTTTTAGCTGTTTATCGGTTTTTCAGGACCATTCCATAACTTAACTAGAATAGTCTCCCTTATCCCAGTTTGTATTCCTTGTTCCATATACCGCCTGCGTGCGAAGCTCTTTTGCTTTATTTCAATGTTTCACTGTAAACCGATGTGATTTGTATGTCATACAGGAACACCGGTATATAAAAATAAATAAATAAATAAAATAAATTACTTCAAATGGGACTTGGGGTAATTTATACAAACCCTAGCAATTCCAACACGCAGATGGGTTTTGCTCACTGATTCTACAGCATCTCCTTATTATATGCTCTTGATCTGCCAATTGTCCAGGTAGAGAAATAAATGCACCTCCAATCTGCATAGATGCACAGCCACTACTGAAAGCCATTTTGCAGCCACTTGTGATGCCAACAGCCAGTTTAAGGGTAGTATGCGATATTGGAGGGGGTGCTTCCCTACCACAAATCTGAGATATTTCCTGTGACTTGGGCATCTCTCTAAGTGGGTGCAAGCATCCTTTAAATCCAAGAAGCATAGCCAGTCCCCTTTTTCTTGAAAAGAGATTAAGGGGATGAGGGACACCCTTCTGAACTTTTCCTTTACCAGGAATTTGTTCAAAGTCCTTTGGTCTAGGATGGGATGGAGTCCCCCTGTTTTTTAGGTTTGTTTTTTGTTTTTTTTGGGGGGGGGGGAATCAGGAAGTACTCAGCACAACCACCCTGCCCTCTTTCCTTTGGTGAAAAGGGTTTGACTGTATTGGACTTTAAAAGTATGGCAATTTCCTTTATAGCAGCTCCTGATGCTCAGAAACAGACCAAGAGCTTCTCAGTAGGCAATTTGGTGGGTTTTCCAACGGATATAATGTGTCTATTCTTGACAATGCTAAAAACCCATGGTCAGAGGTTACTCTGGGCCAACAGTTTATATAAAATCCCCGCCTTCCCTCAACAGGAAGGTTCTCCAGCATGGATACTAGGATCCTGGCTATGACCTCCTTGATCCAGTCAAACCCTGTAACAGGATTTGAATGGGATGCTGGCTGTGGCTTTAAGGCCCTCTGCTGCTGGGAAAAAAGCGAGATCCCTGCAGTTTATGGGGATTAAGGGGTTGAAGATGTCTTATCGGTGGATAGAAAAGTCTCCTTGGTGACACACATGAACACCTTCTAGGTGAAGAGGACATGTGTGGAATTGTAATAGAGACGGTCTGAAGCATAGCACAATGGTTTTTCATTTCAACCAATGCTTCCAAAGAGATTCACCCCATTGCAAAGCACATTGGCGAGTCTATCCTGGACAACCAATCTTAGGTCTGAGGCCCACACCCTGCAGGTCCGAGCATACCAATAACAATTGCAGTAACTCCTACTGCCATCTCAAAAACATCAAAGGCCAACTGATTGTTTCCCACACTCTATCCCTAGTGACTACAGGGTATCATGCTGCTTCTCAGGGATATAATCTGACAAATCCTTTACATCTTTCAGAATGCTATGCATATATTGGTTCATAAAGTGCTGGTAAGAAGCTATTTGGGAATTAATCATAGCTCCTTGGTAAACCTTTCTCCCAATAAGGTCAAAGATACACAAAAGTGGGTTCCAAATCTTTTGGCCTTTTTGAAAGCGGATTTGCTCTCTCTGAAATCTGGAAGCCATCTGGACATAGTACATCTGCCCTCTTATTCATTAAGGTCATAGAGAAGGGGTTCGTCCACATTCTCATCTGTGTCTGCAGAAGTTTCTCATGGATAGGCACTACTATGATATCCAAGGGGGAGATCCACAAATTGGAGAATGTCAAGCATTTTGGCACTTGACTTTTCCTCCTCCTGCAAATCAAATGGAATGGCCTCTGCCATTCTTTTAACAAAATCAGCAAACACGAGATCTTCTGAAGAACACTTTCTCCTTTCCTGCAGAGGAGAGAGATCCAAGGAGAAGACTTGTTAAATCCATCTGATCAGAAGTCCCCAGATCCATAACTAGATTCCCAACAACATTCCGAGTCTAAGCCAGAATAAGTAGTTGGTGGTATGGACTGATCCCACATCCAGCTAGCAGACAAGGCCTCAGAACTTCTCTGTTGGGGTCTAGACCCCTAATTAACTTCTGTGCCTTGGAGAAGCTTCCCGCCCTGATACACTGGAAAGTACTTTTGGCGTGGTTGCACCAGATGTCGATGCTCTTCCAGAAATCAGGGCCCCTCCGCTGGATGCTCTTATCCAGCTGAATCTGAGCTTCACTCTGTAAGGCCACCGATGTTGTCAATACTGAGGCACCGACGCCTGCCATCTTTTGTTCCAAGACCTCCTGGATCCTTCGATACATAGCTCCTCCACAAAAACTGACTATGCCAATAATGCACTGAAAGTAGAAGTAGATGTCACATCTTCCTAAGTCACTTGAGGAATATAAGTGGCTGGTATCTGGACCCTTGCAGGCTGATGCAAAAATAAGCTGTCCTATCTATGGACATGCTTCAGGGGATTAACGGAAGCAACTAGAATGACCCTGCTCCTGACATCTCACGCTGAAAGAGACTGATGTTGATGCTTCTTGGCCTTTACTTGATGCATGTCATTGGAGTTTCCTGATGCCAGAACCAAAAAAGCAGAACTTTTACTTTCTTCAAGTGAGAGCAGTTGGATGATAGCCTATCTCCCTGGTCCTTTTGGATGCTCAGTCTTGAAGCAATGTCCTCCCAATGTCTATGCACTGCCAGCAGTCAGTGCAGCTACTGGGTCCCTCGATACTAATGTGCCTGACTTAACTTCCCTGCAGTGCTTCTCCATCAGCTCATATCAGGAATGGCATCTTCTAGCGGTCATTTTGTGCACATGATTCCTCCAAGACATCGTGGTCGCCTCTAAACAAAGCACATATTTATCATGGGGATCTGTGAAAGACATGATGCATTCACACCACGGGCACTGATTGAAGCTGCTGGTCATCTTCACATTCTAGATACAGCTAAAAAAAAGCAAAATCAAACAGCTCGATTTTTACAAATAACCTGATCAATACTACTCAATGCACCAATATCAGTGCATCTGGCAGAAGACAAAAAAATAAAGAAAACTTGAAATTGATCAAAAAAACCTTCCTAGTGAGAGTAAGAGTGCTGGAATCGACATATTCATGAGGCCCCACACAAGAAATCAGAATTTTAAGAAATTTTCTCTCACAAAGAGAAAGAGAGAGACAGAAGAACCATAACAATGGGGCTCCATGCAAAAAATGAAGATCGATGTGGCACCTCACGACGCAAATTATGCTACAGATGATAAATCTTCAAACCAAAAGCTTCTAGAAGATTTGGTGTAATTTTTCCTCACCAGGCTCCATCGAATTATGTCACCTATTAGTGAGGTCTTATCATCTTGCTTGTCCTCACAGATTGACCTGTATCCATGCTAGCACTGATTTAATAAACACATAATTTAAATTGAGACAGAATATATAATAATGAAAATAGAAAAGATCTACTTACTCTGCTCATAGAATCAAAGCATTTTCTGACCAAAGATTCAACATCATTGGGTCTATCTTGTACATTGATCCAGTCTAATAAAGAAACGTTGAAAGAAGGAACATCCCTATTGCTGTGTTCCTCTGAAGTTTCAGTGTTCTGAACAAAATCCATATTTCCCTTTATATTTTCTGGATCTATGCTGTCTTGAGTTGAACGTTCCACAGACTTGGAAAATGAATCTAACAGAGATTTGTCCATTTTAGGTTCATCCGAATAAACCATCAGTTCAGTGGACTTCTCATTTTCAGCTTCTTCACACTCTGTCCCTCCATGTTCAGGATAGGAAACTAGTCTTCCTACACACATCCTGTAGCTATTTCGGGTTAAGCATTCCAGTAGTGGGATCTTGGCCATAACAGAAACAGCTGCACCTAAGCTGAAAATGTTAAATGAAAAACAAACTTATGAAACTGATATTCAACATGTAGTTAACTTAGGGATCACAATTAGTTACTAATTGGCGTGAACATTTTCTTTTTGCCTAACAAAATTCTAGACTTTTCTTCAATACAAAATCATTTGGTTGTGTCAAACAAATAAAAATCTGGCAAAACTTCATATTATAAATATTAGAAAATGTGCTACAAAATTTCAGCATTAATTATTTTACAACACAATATACAGTACAAAAAATGGAAAATAATCTTATGAACATTATATATATATATAATATATAAACACACGCACACACATATTTGAATTGAAATTATATACATGAGTAAATAAATTATAAATACAATTTGTGTGTGCGTGTATATATATGTATATATATATTTATATATATGTATAGCAAAGAATAGTTATATTGCACAACCCTAATCAAATTTAACATATTTTCTATTGGACAGCGCATTTGCGCTTGAGAACGGTGCAAAATGATTTGCGTGCTACTATAAGAGGCAACATGTGATACAATCTTTGACCACCTTGAGCGAATAAAAAGTATCAGACAGCATTGGAGAATACTATAGCGTTTATATACTACTTGAAATTTACTAATATCAGGAAGAGATACATATCATAAGCAAAGAAATTGCTGGGATGGAATAAGTTCATCTTTAGTAATAGGAAGTCAAGCTAGCTATGAACCTTCTTAAAAGGTGAATATGAGCTTTTGATAAAAAGACATCAGATTAACAAAAGGATTTACTGTGCTGCTAGTTGATACATTCTATAAGGCTAGAACTTGGTATTTACAGGGAAGAAGAAAGAGTTGATATGAATGTTTGTGCTCAACCTGACATGGGGGGGGGGAAGAATTGATATGAAGAGTTTATTTTGTGCTCAACCTAATTGATATGCGAAATGCAATATAAGCAATGTTGAGAATTGTTTATGTAGAGACTTAGTAATTGATGTTATAATAAAGCGTGGGTGTTATGGTTTTTAATGTTTGGGCAAGTATGACTGGTATGAATGTAGTGTGAATGGTATTTAAATAAGGGGGATGATCAAATAGCATGTGCAATATATTTATAAAGAACTAATACAAATGTTCTTTAGATTTGAAAATTGGTTTGCATGTGCTAAAGTTGAATTAGGGTTGTGCAATATAACTATTCTTTACTGTGTAATATTTTGTGCATACACCTCATACTTTGATAGGTGCCAGTGTGGTTTATTTTGATAGATAGATAGATAGATAGATATACACACATACATATATACAAACACACACTAACAAAAATGCCTGGTATTGCTGAGTAGTCTGGTCTATAACAGCCTGTATATGTGTGCATGCCTGTGTACGTGGGTTCCCGTGGATGGGTGTGTTTGGGGGGAGGGGGGGTCTGCTTCTGCCTGTCTGTCTGCCTGTGCAACTGAACATAAGAACATAAGAAATTTCCATGCTGGGTCAGACCAAGGGTCCATCAAGCCCAGCATCCTGTATCCAACAGAAGCCAAACCAGGCCACAAGAACCTGGCAATTACCCAAATACTAAGAAGATCCCATGCTACTGATGCAATTAATAGCAGTGGCTATTCCCTAAGTAAACTTGATTAATAGCCATTAATGGACTTCTCCAAGAACTTATCCAAACCTTTTTTGAACCCAGCTACACTAACTGCACTAACCACATCCTCTGGCAACAAATCCAGAGTTTTATTGTGCGTTGAGTGAAAAAGAATTTTCTCCGATTAGTCTTAAATGTGCTACTTGCCCCCTAGTCCTTCTATTATTTGAAAGTGTAATGCCTATGCGTTTGTGTATCTCTCTCTGCCGTTGCGTCTATGAGTGTGTCTTCCTGCTTGTGTGTCTGCCTGTGCATGCCCCTTTGCATGTGCCTGAACCTGCTTGCATATGCACCTGTATGTGTGTGCCTGTATGTGTGTGCCTAATATGCAAGACTCTGCACTTTTTTGGCATTGAATATTAACTGCCAAGCAAATCAACCATGCCATACGGTTTGTTTGTTTTTGTTTTTTTTAAGATCACCTCTCATTCTGTCTACTTCCTCAGGATGTCCACTCTGTTGCAGGTTTATGTCCACTCTTCAATAATGTTCACAAAGATGCTGAACAGAACCAGACCAAGATACACAATGTACTCCACTAATTATCTTTCACTCTTCTAAATGAATTCCATGTATCATCATGCTCGGCTAACCATCACCCAACCAGTTTTTAATTCAGTCCACCACCTAGGGAAACTCTACCAGGCTGCACAACTTATTAATAAGCCTCCTATACAGGACAGTATAAAAAGTTTTGTTGAAATTCAAGTAAGCCACAAGCTGTGAAAGCCCTTCATCTAATTTCATTGTCACCCAGTCACAGAAATCAGTGACATTTGTTTGATAATCTCCCTCTGGTAAAACCATGCTGCCTCAGATCTTGCAATCTGTTTGACTGTATATAATTCACTCTCTTTTGCATTTATATTTATTAGGATTTGTTAATCGCCTAACTAGGTTTAAGCGATGTACAATAAAACATACATAAAATATAACAAATAACCATATATTATAAAATCAAAATGCAATAAAAATAAAACAGTACGGTAAATAAAATAAGACTGAATAACATTACAAATAAGCTATCTTGAATAAAAAAGTCTTTAAAAGACCTCTAAATGTTTTAACAGAGTCACATAAATAGAGCTCCATCAAAAAGGAGTTCCAAAGGACCAGGCTGGCAACAGAGAAGGCACATTCACAACTGATGTGTAACCATGCCAATTTTGGTGATTGAACGTCCAAGAGACCCTTCTGTGAAGACTGCAAATTTCTAGATGGTTGATAAATCTTTACAATGGCATCAGACCATGGACAGGACTGATCGCTAATTAGTTTGAAAATAGTCATGCCTGTTTTATATTTGATTCTCTCAATGACAGAAAGCCAAAGTAGGTCAATCAAAACTGGAGTGATGTGATCATAGCATTTAATGCCTGCAATTAGACTGGCAGCTGAGTTTAAAAGTGGAACGTAGATGCAACACAAACTGAATATCATCTGTGTAAACTTTATAACAGATAGAGAGATTTGAGAGAATTTTACAAATAGATGCTAAATAAGACAGAAGAAAGAGAAGAACCTTGGGTACACCTGTTTTAATATTAGAAACAGAAGACACTTCATTATGCAATCTGATATACTGGGAAACTATTGGTGAGATAAGAGCGAAACCATTTCAGAACACCACCTGCAAGCCGAATTTTTGAAGACAAAAAAGAAGAATATCATGGTCAACTGTATCAAAGGCAGATGAAATGTCAAGGGTGAAAAGCAAGAATCTATAAAGATTAATTCCTTGTCTCATGGTGCCAGTTAGCGATAGTAAAAAAAAGTTTGGTGTTCATGGCATGTCTGAATCCATCCTGATATGGGTCAAGTAATTCATGTTTCTCTAAATGAACATAAGAATATAAGAAATTGTCATGTTGGGTCAAGCCAAAGGACCATCAAGTCCAGCATCCTGTTTCCAACAGAGGCCAAACCAGGCCACAAGAACATGGAAAGTACCCAAACACCAAGAAGGTCCCATGATACTGATGCAATTAATAGCAGTGGCTATTCCCTAAGTCAACTTGATTAATAGCAGTTAATGGACTTCTCCTCCAAGAACTTATCCAAATCTTTTTTGAACCCAGCTACACTAAATGCACTAACCACATCCTCTGGCAACAAATTCCAGAGCTTAATTGTGCATTGAGTGAAAAAGATTTTTCTCCGATTAGTCTTAAATGTGCCTCTTGCTAACTTCATGGAATTCCCCTAGTCCTTCTATTATCCGAAAGTGTAAATAACTGATTAACATCTACTCGTTCAAGACCTCTCATGATCTTAAAGACCTCTAACATATCCCCCCTAAGCCGTCTCTTCTCCAAGCTGAACAGCCTTAACCTCTTCAGTCTTTCCTCATAGGGGAGCTGTTCCATCCCCTTTATCATTTTGGTTGCCCTTCTCTGTACCTTCTCCATCGCAACTATATCTTTTTTGAGATGCGGTGACCAGAATTGTACACAGAGAGTAATACGGGTCCATAGCAGAGGTCAGTGGCAGGGAGCAGGCAATAAAGTAGTCTGGGTCCATAATAGAGGTCAGCACCAGGCAGGCAGGCAAGCAGGCAGGCAAGGGACTGGGATGAGGCAAGGCTAGAAGCAGGACAGGACAGGACAGGAATGACTGCACAAAGCAAGGCAGAATGGGCAAGGCAAGATCAGGAACCAGGAGGCAAAGCAGGATCAGATATTCTGAAGCAATGCTCACTGCAGAAACGCAGGAGAAACTGCTGTTGAGATGAGTTGCAAGTGGCACAGCTGGGTTTAAATACCCAGCCGCATGATGTTATCATGGTGCATCAGTGCTCAGCTTTCCTGCCGTGGAGCCCGTAAAGGCTCGCCCTAAGCTGAGTCCCTCACTCTCCACAATTTATTGGTGGCCATTTGCCTCCTCATTGGAGAGACCACAATCCACACAGAGGCCTTCCTTGACTCTGGGGCAGGAATAAACTTTATCCAAGAGGCACTAGTTTGGCAACATAACATGCCCAACAACCAAATTAGCAAGTGCCCTCACCATCTTATCTCTCTAGGGAGATCCTCTGACGGTCATCTGACATTGGTCACTGCTCCCCTTATGATACAGAAAGGCCTTCTTCACAATGAATATATCAGCATCCATGTACTGCCCAAGGACGTCAACTCTATTGTCCTCAGGCTGCCCTGGCTCCGCCATCAATAGCCATTCTTAGACTGGGACATGCGATAAATTGCCCATTGGAACCCTACCTGCATGCTTGGAAGCCTAAAATAGGAGGTCTGATTGTGCAACCTATTTCTATAAAGCCCATACTATCTTCAGTTTTTGGAATGTACAATCTTAGTAAATTTGTAGATTACTAGAAGATTATTTGGTGGGCATAGAAGAGTTTACCTTTTCTTCCATCTGTCTGCAATCTTCAGAAGGGAAATCTACAATTCCCATGGATTGTAAATTGATTGCATCTTATTAGATGCTTTTAGAGTGCTTTTTTAATATTAATTTCAATCTCCTTCAGTATTCTTTCTAATCTTTTCTCTAAGTAACTTGGACTACTGCATCTTCTTCTACACCTAGATATTCATATAAGCAGTCCTGCTCAATTATTCAAGGAGATGTTTTCAGTTTTGTCTATTTTTCCTTTAAGGAAAGTCACCTTAGCACATTTCTCCAGGTCAAATGTAATCCTGATGAAATCCAAGAAGCTTTTCACTGCTTGGAGTTGTTCTGACAAATGACAATCACAGAAGCAATAAAGCTTCAAACAATTAACAAATAGTTGGTATGAAGGCAATTCAGGGCATGTGTGGGACTTGCCACAATATCGCACCACACAGGGGCCCCATCATAGAAACATAGAAATGACGGCAGAAGAAGACCAAATGGCCCATCCAGTCTGCCCAGCAAGCTTCACACACTTTTTTCTCTCATACTTATCTGTTTCTCTTAGCTCTTGGTTCTATTTCCTTTCCACCCCCACCATTAATGTAGAAAGCAGTGATGGAGCTGCATCCAAGTGAATATCTAGCTGATAAGTTAGGGGTAGTAGGGGTAGTAACCGCCGCAATAAGCAAGCTACACCCATGCTTATTTGTTTTACTCAGACTATGTTATACAGCCCTTATTGGTTGTTTATCTTCTCCCCTGCCGTTGAAGCAGGGAGCTATGCTGGATATGCTTGAGGTATCAGTTTATTCTTCTCCCATGCTGTTGAAGCAGAGAGCCATGCTGGATATGCATCGAAAGTGAAGTATCAGGCACATTTGGTTTGGGGTAGTAACCGCCGTAACAAGCCAGCTACTCCCCGCTTTGTGAGTGTGAACCCTTTTTTCTTCTCCCCTGCCGTTGAAGCAGGGAGCTATGCTGGATATGCGTGAAGTATCAGTTTTTTCTTCTCCCCTGCCGTTGAAGCAGAGAACTATGCTGTATATGCATAGAAAGTCTATTTTTGTCCATTAGTGCCTCTAGGATTAAGACTAAATCCACAGACAAATGAGTTAATAAGAGTACTATGTAGATTCAGTGCAAGACAAAATAAGAGTGGTGCTAGGAAATCTTTATAAAATATTCCTCAATGGATCATGATGTTAGGAATGACATACCTTCAAATTTCAGATAGGAATGTAGTCTACTATATCTTCATGGTAAACTTGATATATTAGATCAATCCAGGGTTCTTAATGTACATTTCAAAGTAATGTATTAATAATCCAAAAGTTTCTATGTTATAGTGAGATCTTGGATTTAGAGAAAAGAGGAAATATTGCAAAGCATGAAAGCACAGTGAAAACAGGAGAAAACATGTCCAGCATCACTGTCATGTAGTACGGTAGTGTGGGAAGTCCCAAACACGCCCAGAATTGCCTTCTAGGCTTTTCCAAAACTTCCAAGAAAATGCTTTTCATCAGTGTCATTACCTACTTGTCTAGCTAAATCATCGTGCTTGCCCATGGAGAAATATGCAATTTAGTATTTCAGGCGTTGAATGATTTGAATTAAGCTAGGGATTTAAATCAAATGGTGTACAATACAATATAATATTAAACAAATCTGTAAATCTAAACAAATCAAGGAAAATTGAATAAGTTTGCAAAGTTAAATTATTAAGCGCACACATCTGGATCTGTATTGCATTTTCTTATTAAAAGTCTCATTTGATACATACTGTGTAAGTTTGAGCTTAATATCATCTACAGACTGGAGATAACTTGAATATGCATTTTCAAACTTGAAAAGAAGCTTTTGATATGAATGTGTACAATCTTCCAAGTTGGCCATTATGGCTGCCCAGCCTTGGTGCTGAAGATGCTCATCATGAACAAGACCTTCACAAAATGAGCAAAGTTTCTTGGCAACTTCATACATTTCCTGTTGAGAAAAAGAAAACCGTAAGAAAAAATAATCCTAAAAAGTAGTCAAAATGATTTCATAATTTTATAGCATCATATACCGCCACTACTTCTCTGCAAACTAAATGAAATATCTGTTACTCCATTTAAATCGACAGTACAAAAGCATTTTCCCCCCAGAGCCATGCATATCAATTCCTTTCTTAAACAATGCCTTACTGTGAACAACTCACAAATATGGGACTTGAAAGGCAAGGTTTACTGTGATGGTAGCCCAGCAATCTTCATGGTGCACAGGGTTCCAGAATGTTTGTCTGGTAACCTAGAAGAGCTACTGTCCAGACAGTGTGCGATACAAGACTTGCCTTAACGGGAACTGTTAATAGGACATGAAATAGATAGTGATTGCAATCGCGGACCGGAGAGGAGCCCTTTCTACAGTCAAGTTCATCGCGGCAGCTAGTAATTGAGAAAGCTGTTTCACAGCACTCAATCACCAACAGTTAAGCTAAGTATCACTTATATAAAGAAAGTAATTTTAGTGACTAGCTTAACGAGAATTTGAGAGACAAGGCCCTAAGCAACCGATGATTACATCTTTTGCACGAAGAAGCAGTAGCTCTTCTAGGTTACCAAACATTCTGGAACCCTGTGCACTATGAAGGTTGCTGGGCTACCATCACAGTAAACCTTGCCTTTCAAGTCCCATATTTGTGAGAAATCCCTATATGTGTACACAATAGTATTTATTTTTCTCATATCAAGAGGTTGTTTTTGATACAATACCGTGAACAACATTAATCTGAAGGAAAGCATCAGATAAATGTCATAATCATTAAGTTTTTATCATGATATAAAATGTTCTATTGAAAGTAATGGGGAGTTTGTTATTGATGGATATGAGAATATTCTTAACAAATCTACCTCTTATTTGGGGAACAAAGTTTTCCATACATTTCTATAAAATTAAGGTGATATTATAGCATCCCTATTCATATGGATAGGAACTCTGGTCCACAATAAAGATGAATATCTGAAGAATTTCTTCTAGGCATTTCTGCTGAAAAGAAAGAAGACAGTGCAATATATTCTTCCAAGGTCTACTCGGGCTACAGTAATCTAACAAGAATGAAAAGGTGTACGCTATGGAATACTCACAATTTCCAAAGGTGTAGTTTACCTCCAGCAGATTTTTATTTTTTTTTAGAAACTCATCCCCAACCCCCACATAATCTCTCTTTCACCCCAACTCTTCCTCGCATTTCCTTCTGCCCAGTGATGATGAAATCAACAGAAGAAGAAGAAAGATAGTGTATTGGGCTTTATACTCTTCCATTGTGTAAGGCATGCTCAGTGTGTCTAAGCAAAGTTCTAGTAACGTTGACATATGTTTTCTGCATCAGGGTTCCATCTAAAAATGTCATCTTGCTAATGCCTAATGTAATACCCCCAAACCTTGGATCTAATCTGCATCCTACCTTGTAATATTATACCTTTCTGACTTTATCCCATCCCACCACATTGTAACCCACTTTGAAGCGTTGGACCAGATGCAAAAGGTGGAACAGAAATTAAATTAAATTTATATATATTCAAGATGACGAACACAGCAAATACACTAGCTACAGCTAACAAAAAAAACCCACTAAAATCTATTTCTTACTATACATCCAACTCTCTCACTTCATACTTCAATGAAACCAGACTCACTGGGATCATCAAGGATCACTTTGTCTGAACGCTGTTTGCTTGAGTATTCTCAGTCATTTTATAATGAACTATATAACCATGCAAAACAATACCATACCCCTACAATATAACAGCCACATTAGATATTCTAGTATTTCTTACCACAGCAAGCTGTGTCCGTGATGCCACAGTGTGGAACACAGCTGGCATCATGAGTGACTCTTCAACTTTTAACTGCATTTCATTTTCAGCTGAAAAAGTTGTTTTGGGAATAACTGGTGGGCGTTCACAAAGGATCATCTCTTTGTTGAACAGAAAAATTGGGTTTGTGTCCTACGCCAAAAAAAGCAAAAAATAAACAAAAACTATCAATAAACTCAGTCAAGGGAAGTACATAATACAGTTAATGAAAAGATAACAACCTTAAAAAACTGAAGTTAATTGTAAAAGAAACAAAAAAAATTCATATTAATAAGCATACACAAAGATACATATAAGCTTAAAAGAAATACATAATGGCAGGCTTTTTATTTTAGGAAAACAAAAAAAAAATGCAAAAGTCTTAAAGGTTCTCTTCCTGAATGCAGCATTTGTACCAACACTCTTAGAAATAAAGATCAACTAACAAGCTCAAAGCATTTGCAACAAGTTTTTGAGAGCTACACTAGCTTCATAAGATCAGTGCAGAAGGAATCAGGGATAAGAACATAAGAAAATGCCATACTGGGTCAGACCAAGGGTCCATCAAGCCCAGCATCCTGTTTCCAACAGTGGCCAATCCAGGCCATAAGAACTGGCAAGTACCCAAAAACTAAGTCTATTCCATGTAACTATTGCTAATGGCAGTGGCTATTCTCTAAGTGAACTTAATAGCAGGTAATGGACTTCTCCTCCAAGAACTTATCCAATCCTTTTTTAAACACAGCTATACTAACTGCACTAACCACATTCTCTGGCAACAAATTCCAGAGTTTAATTGTGCGTTGAGTAAAAAAGAACTTTCTCCGATTAGTTTTAAATGTGCCCCATGCTAACTTCATGGAGTGCCCCCTAGTCTTTCTACCATCCGAAAGAGTAAACAACCGATTCACATCTACCCGTTCTAGACCTCTCATGATTTTAAACATCTTTATCATATCCCCCCTCAGTCGTCTCTTCTCCAAGCTGAAAAGTCCTAACCTCTTTAGTCTTTCCTCATAGGGGAGTTGTTCCATTCCCCTTATCATTTTGGTAGCCCTTCTCTGTACCTTCTCCATCGCAATTATATCTTTTTTGAGATGCGGCGACCAGAATTGTACACAGTATTCAAGGTGCGGTCTTCACCATGGAGCGATACAGAGGCATTATGACATTTTCCGTTTTATTCACCATTCCCTTTCTAATAATTCCCAACATTCTATTTGCTTTTTTGACTGCCGCAGCACACTGCACCGACGATTTCAATGTGTTATCCACTATGACACCTAGATCTCTTTCTTGGGTTGTAGCACCTAATATGGAACCCAACATTGTGTAATTATAGTATGGGTTATTTTTCCCTATATGCATGATGCAGGGATGATGTCTAAACATATAAGTAAATGGCAGATTTGAGTGCAAAGGTGATTAGGCAGTGTTTGTTTTAAAAGCTGTAAAGAGTGATTAAAAAAAAAAAAAGAACTGATGGTGGGGATGTGTCTGCAGAGGGGTGGTTGATCGAGACCTATTTATAGCTATAGGAAAATTATTTTAGGGGTGATTATACACACAAAGGGTTGAAATAAGCACTAGTTAAAACTTATGAACAGCAGCAATGTATGTCTTTCCACATACCCAAAAATCCAGCATCAGTTCCAAACCCAGCTTCCCCAGGTAAAGGAATTCATAATTATGTGGGAATGGTCATATTTTGCTATTACTCACAAGTTTCATAATGGTTGTAATTCAACTGTTTTGTGTGTATGCTGCATGTCCAATACATGGAAACAACATTTTTTTTTTGTAACAAGTGAGGAAAACGAGTTGCTTGACTGTAACAGGTGTTCTCCAAGGAGAGCAGGATGTCAACACAGCTGCTTAAACTGGGCATATTTTTGTGGAAGGGTCCTCATTTTATTTTCCATACTATGTACCATTCTCCCTCATCTCCCCAACCCTAGCACTCTCTTCCTTCCTCCCCCCCTTGTTAATCTGATGCTGCTGATCCACTGCTGTAGCCTTCCATCTTCTTATACTTGGAGGAATACTGTGCATAAAATTTTAAAATTCCACCCACAAAATGTAAAAATTCTGCATACTTTATTTATCAAAATAATATAATATAATTCATTTAAACTTCAAAGCAGAAAAAGGTTTGTATTCAAAAATGCAAACTTTAAGTTTCTGGTGCAGAATTCTCCCAGGAGTTCAGTAATACTACATCAAATCTAGGGTCTCTGGTTTTTGGGGATTTAATTTTAACAGTCCATGGAGTCTACAGGGAGTTCAAAGCTGCCAATGCTTGCTGCAGTACAGCAGTGCCTGTGATTGTAACTACAAAAGTCAGTGGGTAAAAGTAATGCTGTCTGTGGCTCCTCTTGGGCCAGTGGCCAAATGAAAATCCCTGAAATTCAGAAGCACTAACCATAAGGCAGAGGTCACCCCTCTAAATACTCTACGCCCTTCCCCAGTGAGATTTAAGAGGCAATTAAAGTCAAAAGAGGATCAGACAAAAAATGGAAAGTAGACCCTAATGAGAAAATAGGGAAAAGCATAAGCTGTGGCAAGTTAGATGTAAAAAATTAAGCAAGCCAAGAGAGAATTTAAAACAAAATTTGCCATAGAGGTGAAAACAAGTAAACACTTTTTCCATGTACATTAGAAGCAAAAAGCCTGTGAAGGAATCAGTTGGGCACTAGATGACCGAGAGTTTAAAAGGGGTGTTCATTAAGGACAAGGAAATAGCAAAAAAAAAAAATAATAATAATAATAATGAATTCTTTGCCTGTCTTTATTGAGGAGGAGGATGGGGTCATATCTACAGTGGAAAGAGTTTTTGATGGTGATAACTAAGTGACTAAACAAAATCTCTGTGAAACTGGAGGATAATACATTTATTTATTTTATTTATTTATAAACTTTTATATACCGTTGTTTGGAACTTGCCGTCAGAAATACTGAAGAACAACAAGTCACCAGGACCAGAGAGCATTCACCCCAGAATTCTCAAGCAACTCAAACATGAAACTGCAGACTTGTTTCTGGTGATTTGCAATCTATCATTTAAAACAGCCATGGTACTAGGGGGACTCAAGATAGCTACCTAACTGAATGCTGAATATGAAGCTCATAACTTTGAATGTTTCTTCCTTTGTTTTAGCTCCTTATTTTTCCTGTTCATAATGGGCCGGATTTTTAAACCTACGTGTGCGAAAGGACTGTTAAGGACATCCTTTATAATAAGGTCTCCTGTCAGGTTGTTCTTGGATGGTCTCCTGTCAGGTTGTTCTTGGATGGTCAGGCGCCGTGGAGATGGACTGGACTGTAACATTTTGGTCTTTAATTTGAGAAAATCTTTCCCTCAGCTTTTCTCCAAAAAGGTTGTGTCTTAGGCATGGAGGTCAAGAAGACTATTGTGCACATCTTCCCGGATGCTGCTAGCCCAAAGCTAGGTCATGCAATATGTCCCTATCAAGACTGCCAACGTTCATACAACAGAATCAAAGGATTCATAAACGAAAAACAAGAAAGTGTTTCTATAGCATCACAAATATACTGGAATATATAAAACTGGTGTTGGGTACTATGGGTTATTAGCATTGAACCCTGAAACATCTTTCCAAAATTATCTATAAGCCGTGATTCGTTCATGGAGAAGTGAAGTCTCATCTTCTTAGCCTTTTTAAGGGCTGATTCCACCACCACAGATTGGTGCAGGAGCTGAACCACTCCATAACCTGGAGACTTCTGCATCCTGTACATGAGTTCCGGTTTTCTGGCCGCTGTTATACCAGAAATGGGCGTTTCCCACATTTTTATCTGTACAGTATCTAAAATGGCATGAGTCAGAAGGGCTACAGGTTCCAACAGTATATCCAAAATCTATAGCAAACTCATGATCTCTGAGCGAGGAGCTTTGTCCTTAAGCACATTAATGCTGGGCATGCCAAATCTTAAATAGGAGAGGTCATCCGGAGGGAAAGCATGAGCTGGGAGTTCTGGAAGTAGATCGGAGGAGATCCCTATTGAATCCTCATCTGAACCTTTGGTTATGGCATGCTAGGCCAAGAATATAAAGGTAAACTCAGGGGGAGGAGTGCTCGTGAGCCCAAGAAAGATGGCTGCCTGAAGGGTTAGCTCCTCACGGACTTTGCTGAATTAAGTGGCTCAGTAGTTACAAAAAAATGAGGATATATTTGTGAGATTTTTGAAATATATTATAAGAGCTTGTATTCTTCGGTTACATCTTACCAACATCATGCTGTGGATGACTTCTTGAAAAAAAATAACTTTTAATAAACTGAATAAAGAAGATGAAGAATCTTTAGATAAAAGGATTTCTTCCTTAGATGTGGAATGTGTGATAAAATCATTAAGTATGGGGAAAAGCCTGGGGAATGATGGTTTCAAGTTGGCATTTTACAGGTCTTACTCTAATATTTTATCTGCTAAGCTAGCATAGGTTTTCAAAGATGTGTTGTCAGGAGACCAACTCCTAAACTCAGTGTTGATGGCATTGGCAAAGGTAAAAATCCTAAACTATTTGTTTCTTATAGACCCATCTCATTACTAAATAATGTCAAAATCGTATAAAAAATTTTAGCTAATATGCTTATAGGCATCATCCCTCAGCCAATTCACAGGGATCAAACTGGTTTCATAGTGAAGTGACAGGGTGTAGACATCGTAAGAATAATAGATCTGATCCACATGACCAAAAATTACAATTTAGATGCTGAGAAATCTTCTGATTGTATGGCTTAGGGATTCTTATTTTAGAAAAATTAGGATCTGGGACAAGTTTTCTGTAATGAGTCAAAAGACCCTATCAAGATCCAAAAGCACAGGCAAGGGTAAAAGGATGCTCATCTAAGCATTTCACTTAGGTATAGGAACTCAGCAAGGCTGTCCACTTTCTCCACTGCTCTTTGCGCAGACTCTAGACTCTCTAGCTTCTAAGATTAGAGTAAATAAGGACATTAAGGGGATAGCCTATTGTGAAGGGAGTCGAAAATAAAATAGCCTTTATTGTGGACAATATTCTACAATGTTTAAGAGACCCAGTTAATTCACTGTGAGTCATAATACAGATAATTGTTGCACATAGTATTATATTGGGTTACAATATTATTACAATAAAACAGAAGTTTTAGTGATAAAGTTAGGTCCAAAATTAAGTCTGAAATGTTAATTAAGGCATTTTCCCTTTAAGTGGGCTTGCAGATGTGTAAGGTATCTATGGATCTACATCTTTGGGAACACTGATAATTAATATTTACTGAATTCATACTCTTCCTGCAGAAGATTAGACAGGATTTGACAGTCCGGGACTTTATTTCATGGTTGGGCAGGATAGCTACCATAAAAATTAATATTCCACCAAGAATCCTATTTCTTTTTTATATGCTGCCAATTAAAATTCCAAACACTTTTTTCTCAATGTTGAGGTCAGCGATATCTAAAATTATATGACTTGGCAAAATACGCAAGAGTTTTGTTGAATATTCTGTCCCATCACAGAGATCAGGGGGGGATGGAGGTGATACATTTAAAAAGAATTGTTTATTAGCCTAGAGGTCCAGAAGACAATAATGGGCAAACTTAGAAAAGGACTGGGCTAGGAAAAAGGACTATAGGTATTTTCTTGGGTGTCAACAAAAAGCTCATATTAAAATACGGCATCAGCACCCCTTCATGGGTGTTCTTTTGGATACCTGGAAGGGAGTGCTAGGGAGAAAGATGGTGTCATTGGTCCCAACTCCATTCTCCCGTTTATGGAACAACTTAGAATTCCCAGAACATTATAGGAAAGGGAACATCCCTATTTGGCATGTGAGTGGTTTGTTTTTTGTTTTTTTTCAAAAGTGGGCCAGTTTTTCGAGGATGGAAAGTTTTTACTATTCAGCAACTAACAAGGAGAGAGAAATTGTCTCTCTTTCCAATTTTTAAATACTTACAACTGAAGGGACTACTCACTAAAACTTTGGTTAAAAAGTCTTATGCTACAGAAAGAGAAATTACTACTTACCCGGTAATTTCCTTTCCTCTAATGAGGCAGGTCAAGCTCCACCAGTGGGTTATGCACCTCTGCCAGCAGATGGAGACACAATAAGAAGCGGATGTCACAGTCCTGCCCTGACATTAGCCCACCAGTATCCTCTGGAAAAGCCAAACTGTGGACAAACTGAATAAACTCAAAAATGATTATTAAAAATCAACCATTCATGTTCCAACCAATATATAACACTGAGCTCAGCCAATAGAATAAACTCATTTACTAAACAGAGGGGTTGGTTAAGCCACTTTCCAGTCTTTAAAGGAATAGCAGGAACAACACTCTGCAATGTCTGCACTGAAAGGCGAACGAAAGGTACATAAGAACATAAGATCTGCCATACTGGGTCAGACCAAGGGTCCATCAAGCCCAGCATCCTGTTTCCAACAGTGGCAAATCCAAGTCACAAGTACCTAGCATTTACCCAAACATTAAATAGATCTCAAGCTAGTATTCTTTAATGATTAATAGCAGTTTATGGATTTTTCCTCTAGGAACTTATCCAAACCTTTTTTAAACCCAGTTTACACTAAATGCTGTAACTACATCCTCTTGCAATGAATTTTACATCTTAACTATGCACTGAGTGAAAAAGAATTTTCTTTGATTTGTTTTAAAAGAGCTATTTGCTAACTTCATGGAGTGTCCCCTAGTCCTTCTTTTATCTTGGAGAGTAAATAACCGATTTACATAAACCTATTCAAGTCCTTTAATGATTTTGTAAACCTCAATCATATTCCCCCTCAGATGTCTCTTCTCCAAACTGAACAGCCCCAACCTCTTTAGCCTTTCCTCATAGGGGAGCCGTTCCATGCCCCTTATCATTTTGTCAGCCAAGGGCAGGTCGGGGATCGGCTTGCTCTCATTAGAGGAAAGGAAATTATCATGTAAGTAGTAATTTCTCCTTCCTCTGCATTCAGGCAGCCCAATCCCCACCAGTAGTATGTACCAAAGTTACTCCCGAACAGGGTGGGAGGCTGCCCCCAATCCAAACAATACTGACTGCACAAACGTAACATCCTCCCAAGCGGTAAGACTTCAAAAAAAGTGTGCAATAATGACCATGTCGCCGCTCGGCAAACCTTTACAGGCAACAATAATCAAAGTTCTGCCTACGATATCGACTGAGCCCTCGTGATATGCGGTCTAATCTGCTTCGGCAAAGAAATCTCTGCAGGCACATAGGTGGCCATAGTTACCTCCTTAACCCAACGGGCTATAGTTGCCCACATCACCGAAATACCCTGTTTTCTGTCACCATGGAGCAGAAACAGGTGATCAAACTACCGCAGCAAATGTCACTTGACGTCCAAGGTACACAAAAAACGATACGATATTTTCATCTCTGTCCCTCTCCCAGGTAAGCAGGGAAATGGACTAATTTGATTGAAACTCCAAAACCACTTTTGGCAAAAAAAAAAAAAAAGAGAGCACAGTCTGAAGCTGTACTGCGCACGGAGTCATACGGAGAAAGGCTCACGGCAAGAAAGAGCCTGCAATTCGGAAACCTGATGTGCTGAACAGATTTTCAACAGAAAAACGGTCTTCAAGGTAAGCAGCCTCAAGGAAAGACCACACAGCAGCCGAAAGGTCAGACCAGCCAAGAATTCCAGGACCAGATTAAGGTCCCACAGAGGCACCAGAAGCCGCAAAGGAGAACAAAGATGCTTAACTCTCTTCAAGAATCAGGACATGTTGGGATGGGAAGACAAAGGCCCACCCATTGACTTGCCCCCTATAACAAGTGAGGACTACCACTTGAACCTTCAAGGTTCTAAGGGCCAGACCTATACACAATCCATTATGTAAGAATTCCAAAATTAAGGGAATATCCACCTTGAGAGACTGAGAAGCTCACTCAATACACCAGGCCTCAAAAACTCTCTAAATTCTAATATAAGCCAGAGATGTAGAAAATTTCCTAGCCCAAAGCAAAGTGGAAATCACGGCAGGCGAATAACTATGTTTCAACAACCTAGCCCTCTCAATGGCCAAACTGTAAGACAAAATCAACTTCGATTGTCATGTAGAATGGGTCCCTGCTATAACAGATCTTTTTGAGGCAGTAGCCTAAGAGGACTGCTCACCAGCAATCTCTGCATATCGACATACCGCGGACCCCGGAGCCAGTCTGGAGCCACTAAAAAGACTGAGTTGACTTGACTGCAATCTTCCGAATAATCCTGCCTATCAGAGGCCAGGGCAGGAAGCAATACAGCAGGCTGCACCTTGGCCGCACCTGAACAAGAGCATCGATGTCCAGCCCTTTTGGGTTCTGTCTGCGACTGAAAAACCATGAAATTTTTGTATTGTCGGAGGTCACCAGCAATTCTAGGTACGGGTGGCCCCAGCGCTCCACAATGAACTGAAAGGCTTCGTCCGCTAGCTCCCAGTCTCCTGAGTCAAAGTTCCTCCTGCTGTGAAAGTCGGCTCTGACATTGTCCTTTCCAGCAATATGATAGCTGGATATGCCTAATAGATATTGCTCCACCCTTTAACACGAGTACATCCATCTCCTCTGACACCTGTTGAAACAGAGAAACATAGAAATGACAGCAGAAAAGGCCCAAATGTTCCACCTAGTCTGCCTAGCAAGTTTATGCTAGCATTTGCCGCACTGTACAGGTTACCCCCATGCTTATCAGTTTCCCAGACCGTAAAAGTCAGAAGTCAGGACCCTCGTTGGATGCTATATATATATATATATATATATATTTCTTTTTATTTATTTATTTTAACTATTTATAATTTTCTAATCAAATATACAAAAAGGATATTTGAAAAAGAAAAATAGGCATTATACAATAATCCGAAGAAAGGAAAAAAACAATGAGGAAATTATATATTAGTATAAGTTGCCAAAATTAGATCCCAACAATTAAGAGGGGGGAAGGCTAATACTACTATTCAAATTTCTTAAAGTAAGGATGGAAAAAGCATAGCAAACATTACCCCCATCAAGAAGTATTCATATTTGCAGACATGGGAGGTACTAAAACCTCGAGCCTGGCTTCCAAAAAGCTCTTTAACTGGATAGGATCAAAAATGATATATCTAGAAGAATCAAGAGTTATCACACATTAAAAGGATAACATACGATACATGAAGCTCCTAAAACTAGAACTACAGCTTTCATAGCTAAAAATTTCTTTCTACGTTCTTGCGTTACTCTGGATATGTCAGGAAAAATCCAAACCTTTTGACCTTTAAACAAAACATCCTTTTTACGAAAATAGAAATGAAATCAAAAGAGTAGCACGATCCACAACATTCCCATCATCTGATTTTTCCAAGCAATCAGTTAAATTAGAGGGAACTTCTGTCAAGATATTATCTCCTGGTTTAGAAGCTGGAAGAAAATAAATCTTCTCACTAGGAGAAAGAACATTCTCTGGAATTAGCAAAACGTCTTTCAAATATGAAGCAAAAAGATCTAATGGTGTATTCAAGGGAATTCGTGGGAAATTGAGTATTCTCAAATTCTGAAATCTGAGAGACTTCTCAATATTCTCAATTCTATGAGAGGTAGAAGATAGGTTCTTAATGATGTTTTGCTGGACATCTTGAACTTTTGCAAGGGATGTTTCTCCATCGGACACCTTCTTCTCCAAAGAGCTAATACAAAGCTCATGAGCTTGAAACTCGTTGTGCAAATCAGTAGTCAAAGAAACTAAAGATGAAACCAATTAACTGACATCATGACAGTCCAAAGACTATGGGTTTAACAAAAGTAGGAGATTCATTCAGTACCAAATCAGAAGCCTTGATAGATGAATTAAGATTTCTCAAATCTGATCCATTTCATCCAGCCGGCGAACCGAGGAAAGGAACCGACCCCCTCTGCAACAACCTGCGCCTCCCAGGGCTCCATCAATTATCCTGTTAAGTTCCAACGCTGACTCGACGTCATTAATGCAGGAAAAATGGCGCCAGAAGATAGAATAGAGCCATCAAAAGATCCAATGGCTTCGAGAAGAGCGTTGGGAAGAGTGGCGGCTCTGGAGTGAGGACATGGCATGGAACGGCAGTCAGGACTAAGTGAAACTTCCGCTGCTGGCGGGCTGGCATGCCAAGATCCAGCCATGCTAGCATTGGTCACCGCAGCTGGAGTAAAAAGGCATGCTCGAGAATGATGGTTTGACGAAGGGCCACCAGCAACTCAGCCATCTTGCCCTGTCAAATGGCTCCTTTGCAGTTCCCCATGTTGAGGAAAATTGAAATAAAGTTCTCAGAAGCAAGGAAAAAAAGGGAAGCCTTCTGGAGCAGCTCGAGAACACTAATGTAATGCAGCAGCCATCTTGGCTCACATCCTGTTGGATGCTGTTTGAATCCAATTTCCCATTACCCTTGCCATGGAAGCAGAAAGCAATGTTGGAGATGTATCAAAAGTATCAGGCTTATTGGTTAAGGGTAGTAAAAGTCAGATCAGCAAGTTACCCCTATGCTTTTTTGTTCCCCAAACTGTAAAAATCGGGGCCCTTGTTGGTCGCTATCTGAATCCAAGTCCCCTTTTCCCACTGCCATTGAAGCAGAGAGCAATAATGGAGTTCCATTAACAGTATCAATGCTTATTTTGTTAAGAGTAGCAATCACCATGCCAGCAAGTTACCCCCATGCATTCTTTTCTTCATTTCCATCCTCTAGTCTTTAGGGATCCACAGTGTTTATCCCATTACCCTTTGAATTCCTTCATTTTTTTAATCTTCATCATCTCCTCCAGAAGGGCATTCCAGGCATTCACCATCCTCTCTGTCAAGAAATATTTCCTGATATTGGTTCTGAGTCATCCTCCCTGGAGTTTCATTTCATGACTCCTAGTTCTACTGATTTCATTCCAATGGAAAATGTTTGAAGATTGTGCATCATTAAAACTTTTCAGGTATCTGAAGATCTGTATCATATATCCCCTGTATCCCTTCTCTTCCAGGGTATACACATTCAGATCCTTCAGCCTCTTCTCATAAGTTTTCCCAATGTTAACCCCACATCATTTTTATCACTCTTCTTTGGACTGCCTCTATCCTGTCTTTATCCTTTTTGAGATACAGGCTCCAGTACTGAACGCAGTACTCCAGGTAAGGCCTCACCGAGAACCTGTACAAGGGCATTATCACTTCTTTTTCTTACTGGTTATTCTTCTCTCTATGCAGCCCAGCATTCTTCTGGCTTTAGCTATCGCCTTATCATATTGATTTTCTGCCTTCAGATCACCAGACATTATCATACCAAGGTCCCTCTCCCAGACTGTACACATTAGTCTTTCACTGCCCATCACATACAGCTCTTTTGAATTATCTCACCACAGATGCATGACTCTGCATTTCTGGGCACTGAATTCCAGATGTCAAATCCTTGACCAGTCTTCAAGCTTTCTTAAATCACTTTTCATTTTCTCTACTTCTTCAGGTGTGTCCACTCTGTTGCAGATCTTAGTATCATACGCAAATAGACAAACTTTACCTTCTATCCCTTCTGCAATGTCGCTTACAAAGATACTAAATAGAACAGATTCTTGATTCCACCCTGATTATTGATGTAGGCCACCGTCATTGCATTGTCTGACATTATCCGGACTGCCCGAGCCCCTAGATACTCTGTGAATTGCAAGTACGCTAGATGAACCATCCAAGCTTCCAATCGGTTGATGGTCCACTGCAAACTCCTCGGCATTACAGCAACCTTGCACTATCAACTCCTGACAGTGAGCCCCCCCCACTCCAAAAGCTTGTATCTGTTGTGAGCATTAACCAATCCGGCATCCCCAAGGACACTCCCTTCCTGAGATGATCTGCCTGTAGCCACCAATGCAACTGGGCGCTCACCTCCAATGGCAGAAGAAGTTTCACCACATAGTCCTACAACGGTGGGCTCCAGCGGGAAAGCAACACACGCTGAAGAGGTTGCATATGAGCTCTTGTCAAGGAAATTACTTCCAATGTGGCTGCCATCAAACCCAAGACCTGTAAATAAGACCACACTGTCAGGTGAACAGCACTTATCAGGGTGCGAACTTGAGCAATCAACTTTTGAATCCGATTCTCTGGTAGAAACACTCTGCCCTGCTTCTTATCGAAGTGAACACTGAGATACCCTAGCATCTAAGACAGCTGTAAGTTGCTCTTAGCTACTTTCACCACCCAGCATAGCTCCTGTGGTAAGGAGACTACCTTGCGAGAACCCCGGAGACTTTCTTCCACAATCTTGGTTCACATCAACTAGTCGTCCAGATATAGGTGCACCAGAATGTCATCCTTGCACAAGAATGCTGCTACCACCACCATGACCTTGGAGAAGGTCCTGGACAAAGTGCCCAGCCTGAAGGGCAAGGCCTGAAACTGGTAATGGTAACCCAGAATGGCAAACCGTAGGAACCGTTTATTTCCTGTGAATGGGAATATGCATCCTTCAGATCCAGAGACTTGAGGTATTCCCCTGATTGTACTGCCATTATGATGGAGCATAAAGTTTCCATTCAGAAATGAGTGTCTCACAAATAACTGACTCCCTTGAGATCCAGGATGGGCCGAAAGGACCCATTTTTCATGGGTACAACAAATAGATAGAATAGCGGCCCATATTTTGCTGCAATTCAGGAACAGGAATCACGGCCTTCAGGGCTAGCAGTCTTCTTAATGTAGTATCCACACCTATCCTCTTCTGAGGGGAGTTGCATGGAGATATTATAAAGGAATCTGGAGGAATGCAAGGAAGTTCTATAGCACAGCCATCCCGAATCACTTCCAGGACCCACTGGTCCAATGGGATCTGGACCCACTGCTGGATAATAGCGAGATAGACAGCCGCCTATCTCCTGCTCCAGCAGGTGAGTCCGCAAACTTTCATTGAGAAGATTGAGAGGCTCCATTCCTGGAGCCTGCAGCTTTACAAGGCCTTCTGGGGTGAAAGGACTGAGACCTACCAAAATGATGGGATCTCTGAGAAGAAGCTCCCCTATAAGAATGAAATCGTCTAGTTACAAGAGCATCTACTTGCCTGCAAGAGCCGAGAAGCCGGCTTTTTATCCTCCTGCAAACAAGGGACCTGGGCTTCCCCCCATCTATTTGCCATCTTTTCCAACTCACTGCCAAACAAAAGGGAATCCATAAAGGGCAGCTTGGTGAGATTGGACTTAGAAATAGTGTCGGCCGACCAATTACGCAGCCACAGCTGCCATCTAGACGCTATTACGGAAGCAACTCCTCTGGAAGCTGGTGAACCAGGTCACATCCTGCATCAATCAAGACAACAGTCCCCGATTCTATCACCAAAATGGCTCTGCCAGAGTCTTGCGTAAGATGTAAGGTAGCTCAAGCCACTAAGGCATAACAAGAAGCAACGTACAAATTAATCGCCATGGCCTCAAAGGCTTGCTTAAGATTGCCTCAATCTTCCTATCCTGAGTATCCTTCAGAGCTGCCCCTCCCTTCCATTGCTATGGTGGTTCACTCAGTCACAGAACACATCAGTGCATCTGCTCTCTGGCCTGTGGATCCAAGGGGTATAAACCCAAGGTGCTTCCCCCTTTAAAGGTCATCTTTGATGCACTGCATTCAAGGTCAATCAACTCTTGAAGAGTATCCAGAAGGGGAAAGAAACATGAAGTCTAGCGTAGAGTGACCAATATGGGGTCATCCTTCTGCACACCCGAAGAATCACTCCCAGCCATTCCAATGGTCTTCAGAGTCTATGAGATCAGACCAGGCAACGCATCTCTATGTGGCTTTAAATCTGGGAGACTCTCCCCTTTCTCAAGAGGGGAACAACATCACTGTCATCATCACTGTCATCTTGAGCCACATCAACTCGAACACCATCAGGATGTGCAACACCACAGCATTTGCCTGTGATAGCAGACACAGGGGAACCTCAAGCATGCGATCTTGATTTAGAAGGTATTGCCAACTCCGAAGGACGCCCCTATAGAAAGGTCTCCAATCCCTGGAAGAATTCCACCCAGGAAAAGGTGGATGGCTCCAGACCAGTCCCCACAGGCCCAAATCTGATGTCCTGAGAGTGAGTCTCCCCTAAAGATGACTCAGCGAGCAGATTAAGCAAAGAAGGGGTCACACCCTTGTTTCGCTTTTAGCCCCACTCCCCTCAAATCAAGGGAAAGGATCATCGTCGGCAAAATCATAAGGAGGCAAATCTCCTTGAGCATCCAGGCAGTGCTGACACAGGCTTGTGGAAAGCTCTGGCTGTATTGCTCTTATATGGCATGTCGCACAAATGGCTAAGAGCTTGCACTTCTTTGACGGCAGAGCCATGGTTGTTATGCGTTCAATGCACACGCAGCACTCAGATACAAGCTTAACTACGTGCACAGTTATGTGCTTAGCAATATGCACAAAATGAGCTGAAATACACGCACAGCTACTCACGTGCACAAAATGCGCTCAATGTGCTTAACTACGCTCACAAATATGCAAAAACGTACGCACACAACAGGGGATGCAGATGTAGGCGCACAAGAAAGCGCACAAGCGTGTGCTGACGTCACAAACAAAATTGCACGAAAGAACCACCCCTTTGTCTGAGGGGATTGGGGCCAAAGGAGAGACAAAGGTGTCCCCTTCTTCGGTTGAATCATCTTCAGGAGAGACTCGCTCTCAGGGCATCAGGTTCAGGCCTATGGGCTCAGGACGGAAGCCTAGCCAAACGGCTGTTCAACCAGCAGTGCTTGAGCTGCCTCCACACTACTCAAAACTCCCCAGAGACATGAGCAGAAGACACCGAATGCCAAGGAAAAGAACCAGGTAGGCATTCACGGAGCGGGATGCCAGTGGCCAGTAGTTGGTGTTCCACTTTCAAGCAACAAAACACTGCACGGAGCGGCAGTAGCCACAGAGGCATTCACGGAGCAGGATGCCAGTGGCCAGTGGTTGGTGTTCCACCTTCACGGAGCGGAAGGATGGAGGGCTGCCATCTCAAAAAATTAAAAAAAAACAAACAAGCAAACAAAACAGGGGTGGGTAAGGGGCAGGGGTGTGGCCTGCTGGTTGCGGCGGTTGCTACCCCTGATTGAGCTGGATGTTCACTAGGATGGCGCTGCTCTCTGCATTGGTGGAGGGGTGGAAGGGAATTGGGGCCGGAGGGTGCTGGAAGCCAATAGAGACGGGTGGGAGGGAGGGAGAAAAAGGGGGGGAAAAAAAATGGATAAACTGCGTAGCTTGCTGGGAAGACTGGATGGGCCGTTGGTCTTCTTCTGCTGTCACTTCTATGTTTCTATATATGTAAAATAATTACATTTTCTTTTTCCTCTCTTACCTTTTTCTTTTTAAATAAAAACTTTTACCTGAGCTCAGCCCTCCCTGGCTGAGAGCAGGAATGGGTTCCTGGTTACGAGGGGAGAGGGCGAAAGCCTTCACCACCAAGCCGCTCTTGGCCTGCAGCTGCTAATTTTTTTTTAAGTCCACACCAGAACAAAGCTAATGGACTGACGGCTCTCAGCTTGAGGGAGGGACCCAACAGTATCACCTCAGGAGGCAAGCGGTGCTATTAATCATCTCATCATTCTGTTTTCTTCTATTTCTCCTTTGTTTTGTTTTTTTGTTTTTTTAAACAGGCAATCCCCAGTAAGGAAATGCATGTCCACCATCTGCTGGAAAGAGAGAATATTTGGTGAGCTGATGTCAGGATCTGCGATGTCAGCTTCTTACTCCATCTCCATCTGCTGGTAGAGGTGCATAACCCACTGGTAGGGATTGGCCTGCAGAGGAACTTACAGATTATCATCTTGCATCAAAAGTTTATAATCAAGGTAAAGAACTAATCTCCAAAATTTATAAAGTTAACCTCACAGTAGTTGCTTTGGAGAGGGTGAAGTTTCGATGGGCAAGAGATATTGGGCAGGCAATCCCAGAGAAAATCTGACTAAGAATTTTTCAAAGAATTACAAAGGGTGCTCAAGAGAATAGCTATAAACTGTTGAATCACTGGTACTATAAGCCAGACAGATTAAAGAATATGGGTCTCCTAAATTCTGGGTATTGAAGAGAATGTGGGGGGCACAGAAATGTTTTCACACATTTGGTGGGAGTGTCCTCACATTAAGATAAATTAAGATGAAATTCTCGTTAGTAAATCCCCCAACTCTCTTATTATTCTTCTAGTCTCCCTACTAGATCCAAGGGAAGACGACTTAGCCAGGTTGTACATATGCAGGTAGTGGCCAGGTAAAACATAGCCTGTCATTAGAAAATAGCTTCCATTCCAAGGATATTTGCTTGGTGGCAGGTTTAAACTATAGAATGTGTTCCATTTCAAGAGAAGGATTTTTATTGTAATGTGCCCGAGGTATGGGAACCCTTTCTTTCCAAGGCGAGTGCCATATTTGATACTATAGAATGTCCTGATGATTAAATCTTAGGCAATGTTAGTCGCATTAATGTATATAAGGATAGGAATGGAATGATTTTAGAATTCAACAAGTGATATAACAACTATGGTCATAAAGTGTTTCCAAAATATATGGATTGGTTGTAAATTTAATGTCTGCTAAAATTAGCATCTCTAGTATGTGGGCCTAATTGGAAGGATACTAAACTGTCTTTTGTATTCTGTTCCTTAAGGGGCAGGAAACTAATAATTATAATTCATCTTATTATTTCTGTATTTGAATCTTGCATTGTATTATGACTATGTGTTTTAACTGTTGCATTCATTCAATAAAGTTTTAAAACTCAAAAATAAAGCACTTAGCAAACAGCACCTAAGGATATTTGAAAGAAACACAAAATGACAGAACAGTAATATTGTAGAGATTGTCAAGGTTCTTTCAATATTTATAGTGGAACACTGTACTTACAGTTCCTGCGCTGTAACTACAGACTCTCCGATCTGGTGCCATGCACTCTCCTCCATTAACAACCAAAATCTGGTGTAGAATGCCAATTTTATACTTTGTCTGAATAGCATGTTTAAGGTCTGCCACCCTAAAAAAAAAAGCACATATACATCAAAGATTTTGAAATGAAGTTCTCACTAAATCAAAAGGGGTTTTTTTTTAAATGTGGGAACAAAAACAGAATACTAACAAAATGGCTTATTCTCACATATAGAACTCTAAAGAAGATGTCAGCAAGCCAGATGGTGTGCCCTACAAAGAACAGGCCATCCGGACTAATCAATCATTCACCTTCAATAGCAAAATATCCTTTAAAGTCCTCCCTCCCCCCCTTTTTTTTTTTTTTTTTTTTTTTTTTTTAAAGTTTTACTTGCAAAAATTGTTATTTTGAAAATGAACATTCTCAAATCAGTGTCAGTTTGAAGACCTTCTTTAGAGTTCTATATGTGAGACTAAGCCATTTTGTTTGTATTATGTTTGTTATTCCCTTTTTTGTTTTGTTGATACACTTTTATGGGATACAACAGTTCTTTTGGTATATTAATCTTAATATTAACCATGATCATATACGCTTATATATTTTTTTTCTATTTAACTTTTATTGAACCAATCATAAACAGCTACAACAAAGGCAATAATATAATGCATAGAAAAGTGTACATATATACCTTTAAACATGCAGTTAACAAGGAGTTTTCAATTTCCACCCCTCCCCTTCCTCCTAATCTCCCCACCCACCCCTTAATCTCCATAACAGCTGCCAACCAAATTTCTTCTTTACGGTGAAGTCTGTGATATAAAAATTAACTTCAGGCATACTATACTCAGTTAGTGGACTTACACCAAATCATGATTCTTTATGTAAAGCAGTCAGCTTATCCATGTAAAACCCATTCCATAGAGGCTATATTAGAGATGCAAAGGAAGGAGCAGCTACCCATCTCCAGAAAGCAGCTAGGAGTAGAACTAAGCAAATGGGGGAAATATCTCTTCCTATTTTTCAGAGATGGGGATAACTGGGCCTAAACGTTTTTGGTCAATTAAAGCAACATTAAAAAAGACTTAGCTTTGAGGACCTAGTGGAAAAACTTGGCCTGTCAAGAGAGATTTGAGTACATCCCAATCTGACATTTTTTTGTCAAACAGAATGGTGGTGGGTAAGGTCTTGAGAACCCTAACAGCTTTTGAAGTATTGTGCTCTAAACTTGGTAAAACAAGGGGACTTATATCTAAAATAGATACCCTTGTTGGATACAGGGCTTGATGATCCTTGATCTGCCCCAGTATGGCAATTTTTATGTTCTTTTTGGCCAGTCAGCCTAGCGGAAATGCAGTATGGACATAATGACAACAGCAAAGAACAGAAAGGAGGTGACACTGAGAGTGCCTCTATGCAAGAAGAACTGCAGCATGCACCTTTCTATCACATTCATCTCTGCAAATGTGCCATGAAGGCTCCAACTGGTGGCATTTTGCAGCCTCGCAAGGCTCCACCACACAGATGCTGCCTCACTGCAGCAGCACTGTTGGAAATGGACACTGTGCCAATTGCCCCAAAAATCAGACTGGTCCAGAGTTCACTGGCAATAATCGGGAGTAGCAAAAGGTTGCAGAAAATCTCCTTCACAGCTTATCTCCACTTCCTTCACTTTGGCTGCCTCCTATGCACAGCACCTTCAACAGTACTGCGACTTCTCAGCTCTGGGTTTGCTGTGGCCATTGAAACCGCCAACATTCCCCCAAGCTGTGAAGGTAATTGGAGGAGTCGATTAGTAACCGTCCACTATGGGTCATCTTCTTTGCTGGTGAGGCATGGGAATCATTGCCAGCCCTGCTTTCATAGCACCGCTGCTCATTGCAGGAGGGGAGAATGTAATGGGGAAGGCTTCCTCTATGGCCAACATTCAGATACGGGAGGGAAATGCATGACAGGCTGCGAAAATGAGTTCCAGCAGCCAGGCCCTAGTTTGGGGACTCCTGGCTTATGTCAGACTTGAAATTTAAAGTTTCAAATCAGGATGCTTTCCTTCTACAACTGGACACTGTAAATCAGCAACTGGATTCTACACGACCTTCCTAAATAGCAGTGGAACAGGACAATTTGATGATCTATTCCAAAATTGGAGGCTCTTGAAAATTGAGCTAAATGCCTGAATTTAAAGCTCCTTAAGTTTCCTCAAGTTAACATATAAATCAGCAGTGTATATCTACACTGTATAATTGACACAAGTTCTACACTACTTCCTCCCACCCCACCTTCTCCCCTCCCTTCCCTCACCACCCCCACCGTTTTTCCTAAATTATTTTACCAACAAGCCCCTAATCCTAAATTTATTTTATCAACAACACATTCATGTACATATGTTATTTCCTATAACCTTTTGTTATATCCTATAAACTCTTGTTCCATGTACTACTGTTATAATATGTTATAATTGTTTTTTGGTTACCATGTTATAATGTAAAATAGGGCGGATTACGCCCTATTCTCTTGGTTATCTGGAAACCGATGTGATATCTCGATTGAATGTCGGTATATAAAAGAAATAAATAAAAAAATAAATAAAAAAAGGAAAAAACAATGGAGGCTATAACTCCCTCCCAACTAAACTTTACTACTTACCTTATAATAAGCAGAGTGGGCCTCTAGGCGAAAATTATGAAACAAGGACAACTTTCCCTTGATAGCTTTGTATATTCAGTGAAAGATTCATCCCACGAATATTTGGCTAAAATTATCAAGATAACTTTACCCAGATAACTTTGCTGCTATCCGGCTTACTGCACATTGACCACATTGTTACTTGTATAGTGCTACCAGGTATGAGCAGCACTTTCCAGACACACATTATAGACAGGCTGCTCCTTGGAGCTTACATTTTAGTAAAGACAGACAGAAAAACAAACATAGAAACATGACAGCAGAAAAAGACAAATACGGCCTACCAAGACTGCCTGTTCACACCAAATATTCAGCTTTACAATCCCTACCATTCCCTCAGTGATTCTGTGCGTTTGTCTCATGCTTTCTTGAATTCAGATACTGTTCTTATCTCCGCCACCTCCATGGTGAAGCTGCTCCATGCATCTACTGCCCTCTCTGTAAAGAACTATTTCCTTCGATTACTCCCGAGTCTACCCCCTTTCACCCTCATCCCATGAGCCCTCATTCTACAGCCTCTTTTCCTTTGAAAAAGAGGTCCGCCTCCTTTGTGTGCAAAACTTGAAGTTACTTAACTGTCTCTATCAGATCGCCCCATCCCAGAATTTGAAACAACAACGAGGGCAGCAAGGACATGACTGAGAAGAATTAAAATAAGAGGGATTAATTGAAGGAGGAACAAGATTATATTCTTATTATATCTGTTTGTAGGTAGCTGTAACAGTGTTGATTTATTGTGGTACTCTCATGTAATTGACCTGTGTCTGCTAGTATTAGGCTACAAATTTTCCTTTTCATTGCTTATTTCTTTTTATTTGCTCCCATATTTCTGTATTGGGTCTCCCAGTTAGTGCACTACAAAAAGTAAACATTATGTTTAGATAGAATTTCCTGATTTTTATGTTTTGATTATACTTTTGGTGTTAACACACACATTATTTTCTTAGTTCAAGTGCACTGACCTTTAATTGAAAACATATGATTAAAACAAATTGATATTTTAACACTTTCAAACATTACTGAATGTCTTACAACAATCAGTAATTTAGTGCTATTACACAGGTTATTTAGATTTATATTCCGCTTTTCGCACTTTTTTTTTTTCAGTGCTTCAAAGTGGATTACATTCAGGTACTGTAGGTATTTCCCTATCCCCAGAGGGCTTACAATCTAACAGGCCGATACAGTAAAGCGCGGCCGCAGTTACCCCGTTTCTAACCCACTTTGGACGCCCAATTTGGACGCGTAAGGTGAACCCGCGATTCAGTATCCGGTTTTACGCGTCCTTACCGCTTCTTGAAATCAACGCATAACCCTTTCTCCCCGCGGCATGTAAATGACATGTTAATGATCGGATTAGCTATTCCCTCCGATGCAGTTATGTGCGCCCAGATTATCGCCTTTTTAACCAGCTATTTTGCTGCGTCTTTAACCTGCAAATTTACCGCCTACCCTGACCCTGGCGTTAGTGTGGTGTTCAGTCAGCTTCCTGTTGCCTTGAGCTGTATCTTCGCCCCCTCTGGATCCCTCCTTCAACCTTCTCTGCAGGCGACAACCCCCCCCCCCGCGAGGAGAGGGGAGCTGGAAACCCCGAAAGCCTTCCCTTCTCCTCCCCGAGCGTGGCGGAGCAGTTTAGCAGGGAGGTCGCGGCGTCCGTTCATGTGAAAATACTTAAACCCTGTCCTAAGTGCCTGGCCAGGTCAATACAGGAAACCCTATTATTTACTATCTATATTTAAAGAATTTATGCTACTCACCCTCTAGTTCTTTGGAGGGCCACGGGGAGTCCTAGTTGTTGCTGCTCAAGGCTTAAGGCAGCGGGAGGTCGCGGCGTCCGTTCATGGACAGATTCCTGGAGGGAGAGACTAGACGAAGCTAGAGTGTCTCCTTGAACCAGCAAGATGAGCCGCAACCTCCCGCTGCCTTGAGTGCCTGGCTGGGCGCCCAAGCCGCTTGGGCACCCAGCCAGACAGTGGGAGGTCGCGGCTCATCTCGCTGGTTCAAGGAGACACTCTAGCTTCGTCTCGTCTCTCCCTCTCCCAGGAATCTGTCCATGAACGGACGCCATGACCTCCCGCTGCCTTGAGCTCCTGGCTGGGCGCCCAAGCCGCTTAGGCGCCCAAGTGGTTTGGGCGCCCAGTCAGGCGCTAAAGGCAGCGGGAAGGTCCATGAACGGACGCCGTGACCTCCCGCTGCCTTAAGCCTTGAGCAGCAACAACTAGGACTCCCCGTGACCCTCCAAAGAACTAGAGGATGAGAAGCATAAATACTTTAAATATAGATAGTAAATAATAGGATTTCCTGTATGGGCCTTCCCGCCGCTGCCTTGAGCGCCCAGCTGGACGCCCAAGCCGGACGTCCGAGGTCACGGCTTGGTCGTCCAGCCTGGTGCTCAAGGCAGCGGGGGTCTGTAGAAAAGAACTTACCTGGTGGAATGACATTTAAAATGACATTTGAAATGCAAGTACCAGAGCACCCAGGATACTGTATAGGCGCCGTATACTGCTCTATACAGTAAAATGGATTGCGCATGCCTACCGCTTCACAGACGCGCTTTGGACGCGGCTTGCATTTGCGTTTCATTTGAATACTGAATCGAGCGATATGTGAACCAAATTGTGCGCGCGGCAATCGAGCGGGCGCCCGGCACTGCCGCACTTTTTCTTACGCGTCCTTACTGTATCGGCCTGTAAGTTTGTACCAGAGGCAATGCAGGGTAAAGTGACTTGCCAAAAGTCACAAGGAGTGACAGCAGGACTCGAACTCTGGTCTCTTGGATTGTAGCTCACTGCTCTAACCACTAGGCTACGCCTTCACTCCATTCAAATTCAATCTGGCTACTGAATGACAACTCAGTGTTTAAAAGACTGTCCTTTCAATGACTAATCACATGGGATCCAATGATTACTAGGATACAATGAGAAACAAATATACATTTCAATTATACTTGCTCTAAATATTTATGTTCTTCCTTCACCATCCAAAGTTGTGAAATCACAGACTCATCTAGAATACAATAACCCAGCCCTCAAACATCCTTCACATGTAATGTACAAAAAAATAAACCAATGCATACAAAGTAAACTATTAGCATATTCACAAAAGCTTACTTCACTACCTGGGACTGGGCATCACTACTGTAGCTTTAGCATTAACTTCAAAATTAAAGTATAGATGGCAATTCTTAAAGATATATATGCAGGTAAATGGCCCTGCTGAAAACTTCCTTTTTTGGTAAGTATACTCGGCCTACCACATTGTGTGTAATTTAGACATGACAAAAAGAGATATTATCTAGGTCAGGGATAAGCAAACTGGGGAAGGGGGGGGGGGGGGGGGGCCCTGAACAATCCTGAAGGGAGGCATGATGGCTGTCCAATCAGGGTAGAAAAAAATGGCTGGAGGGAGCACAAAAAAGAAATCTACTACAACAGCATTTAACTTTCAAAAAGGTGACTATGATAAAATGAGGAAAAAGGTTAAGAAAAAACTGAAATGAGCAACTGCAAAGGTTAAGAGTTTAGCTTAGACATGGATGTTGTTTAAAAATACCATCTTGGAAGCCCAGAACAGATGTATTCCACGCATCAGAAAAGGTGGAAAGAAGGCTAAACGACTACTGCATGGTTGAAAGATGAGCTGAGAGAGTCTAAAATATCTTAAAGAACATCTGTTAAGAAATGGAAAAAGGATCCAAATGAAGAAAAGAGGAAATGGCATAAACATAGAAACATAGAAATGACGGCAGAAGAAGACCAAATGGCCCATCCAGTCTGCCCAGAAGACCAGAACTGTGAAGGACTTCAAAGGGGCGTGGGATAAACACTGTGGATCCATAAAGTCAAGAGGCCGCCAATGAAGAGTGGGTGACTCGCCAGAATGATGGCTACTGCCTGGAGTCAATACCCTTATTAAATAAACATACACATGCTTACTGTGACTCCAACATCGCTCTAAGCTTCAACAGCAAGAGGAAATGTGGAAAAAAGGATTCACACTCACAAAGAGGGGAGTAGCTGGCTTGTTACGGCAGTTACTACCCCAAATCAAATAAGCCTGATACTTCACTTTCAATGCATATACAGCATAGTTCTCTGATTCAACGGCAGGGGAGAAGAAAAACTGATACTTCACACATCCAGCAGAGCTCTCTGCTTCAACGGAAGGGGAGAAGAAAAGAGGGTTCGCACTCACAAAGCGGGGAGTAGCTGGCTTGTTACGGCGGTTACTACCCCAAACCAAATGTGCCTGATACTTCACTTTCGATGCACATCCAGCATGGCTCTCTGCTTCAACAGCATGGGAGAAGACTGATACTTCACGCATATCCAGCATAGCTCCCTGCTTCAACGGCAGGGGAGAGGAAAAACAACCAATAAGGGCTGTATAACATAGTCTGGGTAAAACAAATAAGCATGGGTGTAGCTTGCTTATTGCGGCGGCTACTACCCCTAACTAATCAAGCTAGATATTTCACTTGGATGCAGTTCCATCACTGCTCTCTACATTAAAGGTGGGGGTATGAAATGCAAAGCACTGATAAGGAAGGCAAAGAAAGAATTTGAAAAGAAGTTTGCCATGGAAGCAAAAGTTCATATTAAAAACCTTTTCAGGTACATTCAAGGTAAAAATTCTGCGAGGGAGTCTGTTGTACCATTAGATGATCAAGGGGTAAAAGGAGCACTTATGGATGATAAAGCTATAGCAAAGAGATGAAATTAATTCTTTGCTTCAGTATTCACTGAGGAAAATGTAAGATATACCCATACCAGAAATGGTATTCAAAGGTGATGATTCAGAGGAACTGAAACAAATCTCAGTGAACCTGGAATATGTACTAGGGCAAATTTAAGTGTAGCAAATCACCTGGAGTGCTGAAAGAAATGAGAAATGAAATTGCAGACTTGCTATTAGAAATTTGTAAACCATCAATATCATCATCTATGGTACCTGAAGACTGAAAGGTTGTCAATGTAATGCCAATTTTTAAAAAGGGATCAAGGAGTGATCCAGAAAATTATAGACCAGTGATTGATGTCTGTGCCAAGCAAAATGGTAGAAACTATCATAAAAAATAAAACTGCTGAATATATAGATAAGCATAGTTTAATGAGGCTAAATCCATGTTGGGTTTGACAAGGGAAGACTTGCCTCACAAATTTGCTACATTTTTTTAAGGTGTAAATAAACATGTGGATAAAGGTGAGCCAGTTGATATAGTGTATCTGGATTTCCAGAAAACATTTGAAAAAATTCCTCATGAGAGACATCTTAGGAAATTAGAAAATCATGGGATAGGGGGCAGCGTCCTATTGTGGATTGCAACTAGTTAAAAGACTGAAAACAGAAAGTACAGTTAAATGGTAAATTTTCCCAGTGGAAAAAGGTGAATAGTGGAGTGACACAGGGATCTGTTCTGGGACTGATGCTTTTTAATATATTTATATATAACCTGAAAATGGGAAGAGTAAGTGAGGTGATCAAATTTGCCAATGACACAAAATTATTCAAACTTGTCAAATCACAAGAGGAGCTAGAGAGATGACATGTCATGGCTAATTCAGCCCTGTTTGTTGACAGAATTAATAGGTGCAAAGTATGCACTTCCTTTGTATTTCAGTACGTTTTCCTTGAAAATTAGCATTCTACAAGCACCTGTGTATTTTACAAATACATAGACTATATGAAAATTAACCTCATGATTTCACAAGCCTTAAATGTCACAGGGGCCGACCAATGGCACCGGTAGCCCCTGTGACATAGTAAGGGCAAAGGGTCGCGGCACCATTTTGATTACTGGCAGCAGATGGCCCAAGTGCAGGAGATCACTCCCTGACCCTCGCTGGACACCAGGGACTTTTGGCAGGTCTTTGGGGGGGGGGGGGGTCAGGAGGCTCGGGGGTTGTAGTTAATTAAATTTAAAGGGTTGGGATGGGGGGGGGGTTGGTATTTTTTTTCCCACAGAAAGAGAACGATAAAAAGTTTTCTGATCTGGGGAGTGGAACGAAATGGCCCTCCCCAGACCCGAAAACGAAATGGGGACGACAACGAAATGGGGACGACAAAAAAAATGTTATGCACTCCCCTAATTTGCTCCATAAGACACACAGACACCCGGGAACAGAGCCGGTTTAGCACACCAATTTTTTAAATTTTTATTTTCCCCCTCTGAATCCAAGGTGCGTTTTATGGTCAGGTGTGTCTTATGGAGCGAAAAATACAGTAAGTAAAAGTACTCAGGTAAGTAAATTTTTAAACACTTACAGAAAAATGGGGGAAAAGATCAACACCTGGAAAACAATGAAAATTAATGCTTATAGTATGGGGAACAAAGTCTCAAATGTAGTAGAGGACACAAAGACATGGTACATAGAGAATCATGACTGGGATATAGTTTTAATCAGGCTATTTCTAGGCAATTTCAATCTGCCATATGTTAACTGGGACATCCTGGCTGTACTGCCATAGAAGCAGAGGGATCCTGGAGTGTTTACAGGAAGAACTGTTTCAGCAACAGGTCACAGAATCGACATATGAGGGTGCAATACTAGACCAGATATTTACAAATAGAGAGCATGTTTCTGATGTCAAAGTGGGGATTACTAGTGTACCATAGGATTGTGTGATTCAGAATTAGAATACAGGTAGTGGTGGTTCGTTCAAAGGCAAGCATCCTAGACTTCAGAAAAACTAAGGGGGTCATTTATCGAAATGCGCTAAGGCGTTTTCGCATGCATTAAGGGCTTATTGCATGCGAAAAACCCCGTTAACGCATGCGATAGCACCATATCGTATGGTGCAATGCAAATCTGAAAAAGAGGAGGAGTTAGGGGCGGGAGTGGGCTGGGTTTGCCAGTCTGTGAAGTGCTATCGCACAGACCTAACGCCGATTTTAACTACAGCTTTTTCAGTAGCGTTAAGCTATGTGATAGGTTGTGTAACGGGGCGGTAAGGTGTTAGCGCATTTCGCGATGTCTCCTGAAAGGCCTGTTTTAGTGGGTTTGAAGCTCCCGGAACACAGAGAGAGAGCGAGCGCGAGAGAGACTAGCCAATATGTCCTTTCCCTAGATAGGTATTTGTATCCCTATGGGAGGCCCACCTAGTGACTCAAGGTGAGGTTTAGGTATTAGTGTAAGGGGTTAAGGGCCACTTTGATATTCAACGTGAGAAGCACGAACAGAACAGTGGTCTCTTGTGAAGATTTGATGACCTACAGAGAGAGGAAACTCACCCAAAGATGAGATTTGTGCAATGTTCTCTCCACCTAGCTTGATGTTACCCAGGTAGAGTGACCATCAAGCTAGGTTGAGAGAACCTTGCACAAAGATCATCTTGGAGTGAGTTTCCTCACCTCGAAGGTCAACAAACCTTCACAAGAGACCACTGTTCTGTTCGTACGTCTCACGTTGAATGTCAACACCAATCCAGGACCCAATGAAGAATTTGGCAACTGAGAGGATTTAGTCACCTTGGAGGGGGTGTGCTCCTGGTGAACCTCCTCAGACTGGCTGGACTCTGCTGCGAGTGTATGGGACTAGAACCACCTTGTAGTAATTTCTGATGGAGTGTCCCCCTGTAAGTGGAGATGCTAGGACTCTTCCTTGCAGGAATAAATCTGATGACTTGGAAAAGAGAGGTTGGAGAGTACTCTCCTTATCCTTAGAAGCCAGAGAGGTGAAGAAAGTTTTCACTAATTCCACCACTTGTTCCAAGGGCTGACATGCTCTTTGGCCAGGTGTTGAAAGTGAAACATCTTCTGATACCAGGATGGAATCCCTTGGCATATTTTCTGGATTTTTCAAGATTTGCACCAGAAGCCAAAATTCAGGAAACTAAGGAACAGATAAGATCCGGCATCTCTTGACAAAAACCTTGTTCCAACAATCTCGATTGTGACATTGCTTTGGTGACTGTAGAGTTAAGTGTATTATGTCACCTCTCCATATGGGAGTTACTGGTACAATATAAACAACTGAGTAGGTAGCACTGCCATCCAGTGCATCAATAATGGAGCAGTCTGTTCGACATTCTGAGCATTATTGGCATCAGGGCTCAATGCACTGCATTATCCAGGGCTCAATGCCTCAAGTGTCTGGTCTTTGTACATAGACTGTCCTGGAGCAAGAAGAAGGTGTGTCTGATGCATCAACGGTCAGTTGATGTGTTCTTTATGCCAGATGCACCGCCGGTTCCACAGAACTTTTTTTTCTTAGTTCTAAGATTACGTGACCCTGAGGACTTCGCCTGTTCCGCTGACAGGGGAGATCTCTTAGAAGAGCTTCTGGCTCAACTTTACATCTGGGGAAGTCAAGCTCCAGGAGGAGGATCGACTGCGTTTCCTAGGAGTCTTCCGCAGTTCCTCCATTTTCCAGGCCCTGGATTTCTGTGACTGTGGAGACAGGCAGTCACAATGATAACAGTTTGCTTGCTCATAATCCAATCCAAAGCAGCGGTAGCAGAGATCATATCAGTTGGCAACGGACATCTTTCTACCACATATACAGTCTTTTTTCAGTGCTTCAAAGTGGATTACATTCAGGTACTGTAGGAATTTCCCTATCCCCAGAGGGCTTACAATCTAAGTTTGTACCTGAAGCAATGGAGGATAAAGTGACTTGCCCAAAGTCACAAGGAGTGACAGCAGGACTCAAACCATGGTCTCTTGGTTTGTAGCTCACTGCTCTAACCACTAGGCTATTCTTTCACTCCATTCGAAAAAAGTATGAACGATATGATTAATAGAAAAAAAATTTCCAGAGAAATAGGGTACATGTCTGTGCTGAAACTCTGACCAAAAAAAAGACTGAGAGGACTCATGAAGCAACATCTGCGTGGAAATTCCCGCACATGTTCAGTGAGCTTAAAGATAAGGATCCCTTCGGCACCATCGGATGACAACCCACGTGTCATTGCTAATTCAGTCCAGCTTGTTGACAGAGAAACATTGCTTTGGTATAGAACAGCATGACAATAAAATACATAATGCCACAATTATTTGCATCACACTCACAAGTCATAGTTTCCTTAAAAGCAAATTTGAAAATCTGAAAACAAACAAAACTCAAGTCTCTTACGTTTGTACTGCAAGCTCAGTGTCAAATGTAAGCGTAGTTCCAGTGTTGACCAGAAATACATACAGCTTCATGATGTCATTAAGCTCCTTCCGTTTTCACTTTCCACTTTGGTGTGGTCATTTAGAAACTGTAAAAGTCACACGAACTATTAGTTTTATCAACACAGGGCAACATTTCCAAAAAAAAAAAAAAAAAAGGAATAATAAAAATTCATTAAAAATAATTTCATAACACTATGTATAAATTGAAAGCAAAGTAACACTTGAAAAATAATTTGCAAAACAAAAAGTGAAAGCTGTTACCTTATTTTATAAACACTATCTTCTAAAACTTTCTGATGTATTCACTTGGTCAAGTAACAATTGAAACTCCCAAAAAGCAAATGTTGCTTACCTGATGTAACAGGTGTTCTCACAGGACAGCAGGATGTTAGTCCTCACAAATGGGTGACATCGAGGATGGAGCCCACCACGGAAAACTTCTGTCAAAGTTTAAACAGAACTTTGACTGGCCCCTACTGGGCATGCCCAGCAAGGCACTGACCCTGCAGCCAGCAGGGGTCTCCCTTCAGTCTGATTTTCAAAGCTACAGGCAGTGCCTAGAAAGTAAAAACAAAACGAACCCAACACCGCGGGGTGGCGGGCGGGTTTCGTGAGGACTAACATCCTGCTGTCCTGTGAGAACACCTGTTACATCAGGTAAGCAACATTTGCTTTCTCACAGGACAAGCAGGATGGTTGTCCTCACAAATGGGTGAGTACCGAGCTGAGGATGTCCTGACTTGCACCAAATGCACCCAACGACGTGCAACAGGCAGTACAAGTGGGGTGGAATTTGGGAAAGGGCATCCGCACCCTACCGGGAAGGTGGAAGGGTGTTGGTACATCAGGTTGGAAAAAGGTTACGCAAGACAGATTGGCCGAAGATGGAGTCCTGTCTTCCAGCTTTGTCCAAACAATAGTGGGCTGCAAAGGTATGGAGAGAACTCCAGGTTGCAGCCCTGCAGATGTCAGGAAGCGGCACCGATCGAAGGTGTGCCACTGACGTCGCCATGGCCCTCACAGAGTGTGCTTTGACACGGTCTTGGAAAGGAATGCCAGCCTGCTCATAGCAGAAAGAAATGCAGTCCGCCAACCAGGAGGAAAGAGCCTGCTTACCCACAGGTTGTCCTAACTTGTTAGGATGGAAAGAGACGAATAATTGAGTGCTCTTCCTGTGAGAAACTGTACGGTCTAGGTAAAAGGCTAGAGCTCGTTTACAGTCTAGGGTATGCAGGGTCTGTTCTCCAGAGTTGGAGTGGGGCCTGGGAAAAAAGATAGGTAGTATAATGGATTGATTGATATGAAACTCAGAAACTACCTTAGGTAAAAATTTAGGGTGAGTGCGGAGTACCGCCCGGTCCTGCAGGAGTTTAGTGTAAGGCGGATAGGTAACTAGGGCCTGTAATTCACTAACCCTGCGAGCTGAAGTGATAGCCAAAAGGAATAACACTTTCCATGTGAGATACTTTAACTCACAGGAGTGCAGAGGTTCGAAAGGAGGTTTCATTAGACGACCAAGAACCAGATTAAGGTCCCAGGATGGGGCCGGAGGCCGTAAGGGTGGCTTCAGATGGAGCAAGCCTTTAAGAAAACGTGTTACTAGGGGTTGTACTGAAATAGGGACACCCTGTACACCTTTATGGAAGGCGGCTACCGCACTGACATGCATCCTAATGGAAGAGGTTTTAAGACCTGATTCAGAGAGATGCCATAAATAGTCCAAGAATTTGGAAATTGGACAGGAAAGGGGATCAAGGGACTGAGAAGTGCACCATGATGTGTACCTTTTCCATTTGTATGAGTAAGACTGTCTTGTGGAAGGCTTTCGTGAAGCTATCAGGACTCGAGAAACGGAATCTGAAAGGTTGAAAGGCTGAAGGACTAACCTTTCAACATCCATGCCGTCAGGGACAAGGCTTGGAGGTTGGGATGGAGGAGGCATCCGTCGTTTTGAGTGAGCAGATGCGGGTCCTTTCCCAGAGGAATGTGCCTGCGGATGGAGAGATCCTGGAGTATTGGAAACCATACTTGGCGTGGCCAGTAAGGTGCTATCAGGATCATGGTTCCTCCGTCCTGGCGTAGCTTCACGAGAGTCTTTGACACAAGAGGAAGTGGGGGGAATGCGTAGAGCAGACCGGTTGTCCACTTGAGGGAGAATGCATCCCTCGGCCGAGAGTTCTGGCTCCGAATGAGAGAGCAGTAATCGTCCACTTTGTGGTTCTGAGGGGACGCAAAGAGGTCTATGCGGGGAGAACCCCACTTGTGAAACAGAGAGGTCGCTACCAGAGGATCGAGTGACCACTCGTGCGGTCGGAAGACACGGCTCAGCCGGTCTGCCAATACATTGTCTACTCCCGGCAGGTAAGTGGCCCTGAGGTACATAGAGTGGGAGAGGGCTTCCGCCCAGATCTGCGCAGCTTCCTGACACAGAAGGAAGGAGCCTGTGCCTCCCTGCTTGTTTATGTACCACATGGCCACTTGGTTGTCCGTCTGGATTAAGATTATCTGATGAAAGAGATGATCTTTGAAAGTGCGGAGCGCATAGCGGATTGCTCGAAGTTCCAGGAAATTGATCTGGTGTTCGGCTTCCTCGTTGGACCATAACCCTTGGGTTTGAAAATTGTCCACATGGGCCCCCCAACCGATGTGGGAAGCGTCGGTGGTTAGGATAACTTGCGGATCCGGTGGAAGAAAGGGTAAGCCCTGAAGGAGGTTGACCTGAGTCGTCCACCAAGTTAAGGATAGGCGCAGCGCTTGTGTGACTGTGATTATGGAGGACAGAGGCTGAAAAGCTTGAATCCATTGTTGTCGTAGAGTCCATTGTGTTACCCTCATGGCTAGTCTGGTCATGGGAGTGACTTGAACCGAGGATGCCATGTGTCCTAGGAGAACTAGGAATTGGCGAGCTGTGGCAGTGTCTTGAGACTGGAGCTGGTGAGCTAGGGACATGAGAGTTTGGACCCGTTGTAGCGGAAGGTAGGCCTTTGCCTGTAAGGTGTCCAAGTCTGCCCCAATGAAAGATAAGGTTTGAGATGGGACGAAGCAAGATTTCTCGTAATTGACAAGAAACCCTAAGGAAAGGAGTGTGTTGATTGTCAATTGTAGGGAGGACCGGGCAATCTGAGGGGTGGAGGCCCTGATCAGCCAGTCGTCCAGATAGGGGTATACGTGGACACCTTCCTTCCTGAGGAATGCTGCTACAACTACGAGGCATTTGGTGAAGACCCGTGGAGCAGATGCCAGACCGAAAGGCAGTACTCGGTATTGATAATGGTCGCGGCCTACGAGAAACCGCAGATATTTGCGATGGGATTGTGTTATCGCAATATGGGTATAAGCTTCCTTGAGGTCGAGGGAGCACAGCCAATCCCCTTTCTGCAGCAGAGGGAGTAACGTGCCCAGGGTTACCATCTTGAACTTTTCTTTTTGCAGATACTTGTTGAGGGCTCGAAGGTCTAAAATTGGACGTAGCCCTCCTGATTTCTTTGGAATTAGGAAGTATCTGGAATAGAATCCCTTGCCTCGTTGAGAGGGAGGAACGAGTTCTATAGCATTTGATTGCAGAAGAAGAGATACTTCCTGTTGTAATTGAGCCAAATGGCTGGATAGACTCCACGCTTGAAGCGGCGGGGAGTCTGCCGGAAGAGTTATGAAATTGAGGTGGTAACCCTGTGCGATAATCGCCAGCACCCACTGGTCTGAGGTAATCCGTATCCAATGCTGTAGAAAGTGGCACAGACGACCCCCTACAGGGATGTGGGGGAGTGGGATATGGCATGTGCTCCGAGTCGGGAAGTCAAAGGCCTGCCGCAGGCCCGGGGGGTGGGGCTACAGCAGGTCTTTGTTTCCGAGGTTGGCGTGGCTGAGGTCTGGTGGAGGATCGAGCCGGACGAGGCCTAGTCGACGGAGGGTAATAACGACGTGGCCGAAAGAATGACTTTTTGGAGTCCTTCTTAGGTGGTGGTTTGGAGGATACCTCAGATGGAACAGACGAAAGTTGTTTCAAACGTCTCGTGGTGATCCTTCAATTCCGCCACAATTTGTTGAATCTGTTCTCCGAACAGATTATCCCCTAAGCAGGGTAAATCGGCTAGACGATCCTGAACCTCTGGGCGAAGGTTGGATGATTTTAACCAAGCCCAACGTCTGGCTGAGATGGCAGTAGCTGAGACTTTCGTGGAAGCATCGAAGATATCGTAGGCCGTTCGGATCTCGTGCTTCCCAGCTTCAAATCCTTTGTGAAGGAGGGCTTGAAGCTGTGGCTGGTATTGGTCCGGTAAGGTGTCAGCGTAGTCCTGCATTTGTTTAAGGATAGCTCTGTTGTACTGAGTCATATAAAGTTGGTATGAAGCTATACGAGATATCAACATAGCCCCATGATACACTTTCCTTCCCACACTATCAAGAAATTGGTTGTCCTTGATAGGGGGAGTGGAAGAGTGTGGCTTTAAACCGCTTGGCTTTCTTTTGCGCAGACTCAACTACAACAGAGCGATGATCCAGTTGAGACTTCTGAAATCCTGGTGCTGACTGAACGAGGTAGGTTGAGTCAGCTTTTTTATTGACTGGTGACACAGATGAAGGTGATTCCCAGTTTTTCTTTAAAAGATCCAGAAATACTTGGTGAATGGGGATGGAAGCGATGATCTTGGGGGCATCCAGAAATTGGAGCAGCTCCATCATTTGGTGCCTGTCATCGGTCTCAGATTGCAGCTGAAAAGGCACAACTTCTGACATCTCCTTTACAAAATTTATAAAGGAGAGATCTTCAGGAGGAGATCGTTTTCTACTCTCTGTAGGAGATGGTGGGGATGGTAATCTGTATCTGAAGATGAATCATCACCCCAGGTATCATAAGGATCATGTAAGGTTTGCTGTCCTGAAGGACCTGGTAGAGGATCCAAAGGCATCGATGGAACCGGTGCTGCAAGCGGAACAGTGAACGGCATCGAGGGCTTCGGGGCCCACCGATGGAATCGGTGCCGATCTTGGAATCGATGGAGCCGAAGGATAAATCGGTGGAAAGGTATGTGAAGGCACCGATGGAACGACACCGGACGGAGGAATCCGGAACGGTGTTTCTCCTGTCGATGAATGTCCTTCCGGAGATGATGGTGTAGTCGGTGCTAATGAAAAACACCGATGGAAGGGCGCGCATAAGTGCCTCCATACGATTTAGTATCGGTGCCAACGCTTCCACTATAGGCTCGGTGGTCGGTTCCATCCTCGGTGGCAGAGTCGGTGCTGAGGTCGGTGCCTGAGGCGGTGCCCGGAATCGGTGCCGGAGGCGGTGCGGTGGAGGCTGGAATCTTCGCATCGCATTCTCGATGGCCTCCTGGACCAGCCGGTCCAGTTCTGCCCGGAGACCAGGGGTAAGCATACCCGGCTCGACGGGAAGAGGGAGGCTGAGGCAGGGCCGGAGGGACCACCGTAACCGGTGGGATCACGGCCCCCGCACCCCGGGAGGGTGAGGGTTTCCTCGGTGCCTGCGAACGAGACGTGACGGTGCCAGGTCCGACCGAGGCTTTTTCTTCGGTGGCTCGGCCTGTTCAGAGGTCGATGGTTGCGGATCCTCGACGGGCCGAGACTTGTGCCGTCGATGGCGATGCTTATCCTTCCGATCTCCTCGGTCATCCGGGGAGGGGACAGGAGTCGACGGCCGAGAAGTCATCGATGGTGGACGGTCACCGGCGGGTTGACGATGGTGGTGCAACTTCGACGGTGCCGGTTCCGATGACGTCGATGCTATCGATGGCGTTGGGGTGGGTGCATGGAAGAGGAGCCCCATCTTCTCCATCCTGGCCTTGCGACCCTTAGGTGTCATTAAGGCACATTTGGTGCAAGTCAGGACATCATGCTCACTACCCAAACATAAAACACAAACCCTATGGGGGTCAGTGATGGACATAGTCCGGGTACAATCCGGACATCGACGGAACCCCGTCGCCATGGCTTAAGGCCAAATTTAGGCGCGGGCTCAGTAAGTTCCCACAGGCCTCAAGGGCCAAAATCGACGGCCGCCGATTAAAAAAGGGAAAAAACTTACCGGTTTCCGCGAAAGTGACAAAAATTTGTCGAAGGGAGACCCCTGAGGGGCAAATTTTCTTCGGATAGAAAAAAACCGAATTCCTGTCAGGAACGTGGTAAGAGAGCTCCTTTCACCGCGTGGCAACTGCTGCGCGGAAAAAAGAAGACTGAAGGGAGACCCCTGCTGGCTGCAGGGTCAGTGCCTTGCTGGGCATGCCCAGTAGGGGCCAGTCAAAGTTCTGTTTAAACTTTGACAGAAGTTTTCCGTGGTGGGCTCCATCCTCGATGTCACCCATTTGTGAGGACAACCATCCTGCTTGTCCTGTGAGAAAGCAAATGTTGCTTACCTGATGTAACAGGTGTTCTCACAGGACAGCAGGATGTTAGTCCTCACAAATGGGTGACATCGAGGATGGAGCCCACCACGGAAAACTTCTGTCAAAGTTTAAACAGAACTTTGACTGGCCCCTACTGGGCATGCCCAGCAAGGCACTGACCCTGCAGCCAGCAGGGGTCGCCCTTCAGTCTGATTTTCAAAGCTACAGGCAGTGCCTAGAAAGTAAAAACAAAACGAACCCAACACCGCGGGGTGGCGGGCGGGTTTCGTGAGGACTAACATCCTGCTGTCCTGTGAGAACACCTGTTACATCAGGTAAGCAACATTTGCTTTCTCACAGGACAAGCAGGATGGTTGTCCTCACAAATGGGTGAGTACCGAGCTGAGGATGTCCTGACTTGCACCAAATGCACCCAACGACGTGCAAACAGGCAGTACAAGTGGGGTGGAATTTGGGAAAGGGCATCCGCACCCTACCGGGAAGGTGGAAGGGTGTTGGTACATCAGGTTGGAAAAAGGTTACGCAAGACAGATTGGCCGAAGATGGAGTCCTGTCTTCCAGCTTTGTCCAAACAATAGTGGGCTGCAAAGGTATGGAGAGAACTCCAGGTTGCAGCCCTGCAGATGTCAGGAAGCGGCACCGATCGAAGGTGTGCCACTGACGTCGCCATGGCCCTCACAGAGTGTGCTTTGACACGGTCTTGGAAAGGAATGCCAGCCTGCTCATAGCAGAAAGAAATGCAGTCCGCCAACCAGGAGGAAAGAGCCTGCTTACCCACAGGTTGTCCTAACTTGTTAGGATGGAAAGAGACGAATAATTGAGTGCTCTTCCTGTGAGAAACTGTACGGTCTAGGTAAAAGGCTAGAGCTCGTTTACAGTCTAGGGTATGCAGGGTCTGTTCTCCAGAGTTGGAGTGGGGCCTGGGAAAAAAGATAGGTAGTATAATGGATTGATTGATATGAAACTCAGAAACTACCTTAGGTAAAAATTTAGGGTGAGTGCGGAGTACCGCCCGGTCCTGCAGGAGTTTAGTGTAAGGCGGATAGGTAACTAGGGCCTGTAATTCACTAACCCTGCGAGCTGAAGTGATAGCCAAAAGGAATAACACTTTCCATGTGAGATACTTTAACTCACAGGAGTGCAGAGGTTCGAAAGGAGGTTTCATTAGACGACCAAGAACCAGATTAAGGTCCCAGGATGGGGCCGGAGGCCGTAAGGGTGGCTTCAGATGGAGCAAGCCTTAAGAAAACGTGTTACTAGGGGTTGTACTGAAATAGGGACACCCTGTACACCTTTATGGAAGGCGGCTACCGCACTGACATGCATCCTAATGGAAGAGGTTTTAAGACCTGATTCAGAGAGATGCCATAAATAGTCCAAGAATTTGGAAATTGGACAGGAAAGGGGATCAAGGGACTGAGAAGTGCACCATGATGTGTACCTTTTCCATTTGTATGAGTAAGACTGTCTTGTGGAAGGCTTTCGTGAAGCTATCAGGACTCGAGAAACGGAATCTGAAAGGTTGAAAGGCTGAAGGACTAACCTTTCAACATCCATGCCGTCAGGGACAAGGCTTGGAGGTTGGGATGGAGGAGGCAATCCGTCGTTTTGAGTGAGCAGATGCGGGTCCTTTCCCAGAGGAATGTGCCTGCGGATGGAGAGATCCTGGAGTATTGGAAACCATACTTGGCGTGGCCAGTAAGGTGCTATCAGGATCATGGTTCCTCCGTCCTGGCGTAGCTTCACGAGAGTCTTTGACACAAGAGGAAGTGGGGGGAATGCGTAGAGCAGACCGGTTGTCCACTTGAGGGAGAATGCATCCCTCGGCCGAGAGTTCTGGCTCCGAATGAGAGAGCAGTAATCGTCCACTTTGTGGTTCTGAGGGGACGCAAAGAGGTCTATGCGGGGAGAACCCCACTTGTGAAACAGAGAGGTCGCTACCAGAGGATCGAGTGACCACTCGTGCGGTCGGAAGAAGACACGGCTCAGCCGGTCTGCCAATACATTGTCTACTCCCGGCAGGTAAGTGGCCCTGAGGTACATAGAGTGGGAGAGGGCTTCCGCCCAGATCTGCGCAGCTTCCTGACACAGAAGGAAGGAGCCTGTGCCTCCCTGCTTGTTTATGTACCACATGGCCACTTGGTTGTCCGTCTGGATTAAGATTATCTGATGAAAGAGATGATCTTTGAAAGTGCGGAGCGCATAGCGGATTGCTCGAAGTTCCAGGAAATTGATCTGGTGTTCGGCTTCCTCGTTGGACCATAACCCTTGGGTTTGAAAATTGTCCACATGGGCCCCCCAACCGATGTGGGAAGCGTCGGTGGTTAGGATAACTTGCGGATCCGGTGGAAGAAAGGGTAAGCCCTGAAGGAGGTTGACCTGAGTCGTCCACCAAGTTAAGGATAGGCGCAGCGCTTGTGTGACTGTGATTATGGAGGACAGAGGCTGAAAAGCTTGAATCCATTGTTGTCGTAGAGTCCATTGTGTTACCCTCATGGCTAGTCCTGGTCATGGGAGTGACTTGAACCGAGGATGCCATGTGTCCTAGGAGAACTAGGAATTGGCGAGCTGTGGCAGTGTCTTGAGACTGGAGCTGGTGAGCTAGGGACATGAGAGTTTGGACCCGTTGTAGCGGAAGGTAGGCCTTTGCCTGTAAGGTGTCCAAGTCTGCCCCAATGAAAGATAAGGTTTGAGATGGGACGAAGCAAGATTTCTCGTAATTGACAAGAAACCCTAAGGAAAGGAGTGTGTTGATTGTCAATTGTAGGGAGGACCGGGCAATCTGAGGGGTGGAGGCCCTGATCAGCCAGTCGTCCAGATAGGGGTATACGTGGACACCTTCCTTCCTGAGGAATGCTGCTACAACTACGAGGCATTTGGTGAAGACCCGTGGAGCAGATGCCAGACCGAAAGGCAGTACTCGGTATTGATAATGGTCGCGGCCTACGAGAAACCGCAGATATTTGCGATGGGATTGTGTTATCGCAATATGGGTATAAGCTTCCTTGAGGTCGAGGGAGCACAGCCAATCCCCTTTCTGCAGCAGAGGGAGTAACGTGCCCAGGGTTACCATCTTGAACTTTTCTTTTTGCAGATACTTGTTGAGGGCTCGAAGGTCTAAAATTGGACGTAGCCCTCCTGATTTCTTTGGAATTAGGAAGTATCTGGAATAGAATCCCTTGCCTCGTTGAGAGGGAGGAACGAGTTCTATAGCATTTGATTGCAGAAGAAGAGATACTTCCTGTTGTAATTGAGCCAAATGGCTGGATAGACTCCACGCTTGAAGCGGCGGGGAGTCTGCCGGAAGAGTTATGAAATTGAGGTGGTAACCCTGTGCGATAATCGCCAGCACCCACTGGTCTGAGGTAATCCGTATCCAATGCTGTAGAAAGTGGCACAGACGACCCCCTACAGGGATGTGGGGGAGTGGGATATGGCATGTGCTCCGAGTCGGGAAGTCAAAGGCCTGCCGCAGGCCCGGGGGGTGGGGCTACAGCAGGTCTTTGTTTCCGAGGTTGGCGTGGCTGAGGTCTGGTGGAGGATCGAGCCGGACGAGGCCTAGTCGACGGAGGGTAATAACGACGTGGCCGAAAGAATGACTTTTTGGAGTCCTTCTTAGGTGGTGGTTTGGGAGGATACCTCAGATGGAACAGACGAAAGTTGTTTCAACGTCTCGTGGTGATCCTTCAATTCCGCCACAATTTGTTGAATCTGTTCTCCGAACAGATTATCCCCTAAGCAGGGTAAATCGGCTAGACGATCCTGAACCTCTGGGCGAAGGTTGGATGATTTTAACCAAGCCCAACGTCTGGCTGAGATGGCAGTAGCTGAGACTTTCGTGGAAGCATCGAAGATATCGTAGGCCGTTCGGATCTCGTGCTTCCCAGCTTCAAATCCTTTGTGAAGGAGGGCTTGAAGCTGTGGCTGGTATTGGTCCGGTAAGGTGTCAGCGTAGTCCTGCATTTGTTTAAGGATAGCTCTGTTGTACTGAGTCATATAAAGTTGGTATGAAGCTATACGAGATATCAACATAGCCCCATGATACACTTTCCTTCCCACACTATCAAGAAATTGGTTGTCCTTGATAGGGGGAGTGGAAGAGTGTGGCTTTAAACGCTTGGCTTTCTTTTGCGCAGACTCAACTACAACAGAGCGATGATCCAGTTGAGACTTCTGAAATCCTGGTGCTGACTGAACGAGGTAGGTTGAGTCAGCTTTTTTATTGACTGGTGACACAGATGAAGGTGATTCCCAGTTTTTCTTTAAAAGATCCAGAAATACTTGGTGAATGGGGATGGAAGCGATGATCTTGGGGGCATCCAGAAATTGGAGCAGCTCCATCATTTGGTGCCTGTCATCGGTCTCAGATTGCAGCTGAAAAGGCACAACTTCTGACATCTCCTTTACAAAATTTATAAAGGAGAGATCTTCAGGAGGAGATCGTTTTCTACTCTCTGTAGGAGATGGTGGGGATGGTAAATCTGTATCTGAAGATGAATCATCACCCCAGGTATCATAAGGATCATGTAAGGTTTGCTGTCCTGAAGGACCTGGTAGAGGATCCAAAGGCATCGATGGAACCGGTGCTGCAAGCGGAACAGTGAACGGCATCGAGGGCTTCGGGGCCACCGATGGAATCGGTGCCGATCTTGGAATCGATGGAGCCGAAGGATAAATCGGTGGAAAGGTATGTGAAGGCACCGATGGAACGACACCGGACGGAGGAATCCGGAACGGTGTTTCTCCTGTCGATGAATGTCCTTCCGGAGATGATGGTGTAGTCGGTGCTAATGAAAACACCGATGGAAGGGCGCGCATAAGTGCCTCCATACGATTTAGTATCGGTGCCAACGCTTCCACTATAGGCTCGGTGGTCGGTTCCATCCTCGGTGGCAGAGTCGGTGCTGAGGTCGGTGCCTGAGGCGGTGCCGGAATCGGTGCCGGAGGCGGTGCCGGTGGAGGCTGGAATCTTCGCATCGCATTCTCGATGGCCTCCTGGACCAGCCGGTCCAGTTCTGCCCGGAGACCAGGGGTAAGCATACCCGGCTCGACGGGAGAGGGAGGCTGAGGCAGGGCCGGAGGGACCACCGTAACCGGTGGGATCACGGCCCCCGCACCCCGGGAGGGTGAGGGTTTCCTCGGTGCCTGCGAACGAGACGTGGACGGTGCCAGGTCCGACCGAGGCTTTTTCTTCGGTGGCTCGGCCTGTTCAGAGGTCGATGGTTGCGGATCCTCGACGGGCCGAGACTTGTGCCGTCGATGGCGATGCTTATCCTTCCGATCTCCTCGGTCATCCGGGGAGGGGACAGGAGTCGACGGCCGAGAAGTCATCGATGGTGGACGGTCACCGGCGGGTTGACGATGGTGGTGCAACTTCGACGGTGCCGGTTCCGATGACGTCGATGCTATCGATGGCGTTGGGGTGGGTGCATGGAAGAGGAGCCCCATCTTCTCCATCCTGGCCTTGCGACCCTTAGGTGTCATTAAGGCACATTTGGTGCAAGTCAGGACATCATGCTCACTACCCAAACATAAAACACAAACCCTATGGGGGTCAGTGATGGACATAGTCCGGGTACAATCCGGACATCGACGGAACCCCGTCGCCATGGCTTAAGGCCAAATTTAGGCGCGGGCTCAGTAAGTTCCCACAGGCCTCAAGGGCCAAAATCGACGGCCGCCGATTAAAAAAGGGAAAAAACTTACCGGTTTCCGCGAAAGTGACAAAAATTTGTCGAAGGGAGACCCCTGAGGGGCAAATTTTCTTCGGATAGAAAAAAACCGAATTCCTGTCAGGAACGTGGTAAGAGAGCTCCTTTCACCGCGTGGCAACTGCTGCGCGGAAAAAAAGAAGACTGAAGGGAGACCCCTGCTGGCTGCAGGGTCAGTGCCTTGCTGGGCATGCCCAGTAGGGGCCAGTCAAAGTTCTGTTTAAACTTTGACAGAAGTTTTCCGTGGTGGGCTCCATCCTCGATGTCACCCATTTGTGAGGACAACCATCCTGCTTGTCCTGTGAGAATAGCTTCTGCAACCCATCTCCTTATGGTTTAAAAGTTATAGCAACAGCATAGTATATAGCTCATTTCAAAGTGTCTTTAAAATGAAAAATTATTTTTATGCATTCAAGAAAGTGAAAATGAAACTAAACTTAAAACCGCTCCTACACAATGCTAAATTTTACAGTACATTCAGTCATCAATGTTGAAATAATCCCTTGCAAGCAAACAGTGGTATTATGTAAAACTACATACCCTTTGAAAGTTAAATTTAAAATAAAATGTTATTTTCTTTCATATCTGGTAGTCTAAGATAGAGGGCAATGCTTTTTCTACAGTACATAGATGTCAAAGCCTGGCTGCTTCTTTACCAGAGTACCTGCATTCACAAGCTGCTCCTTGATAGGGCTCAACAGAAGATTAGATGCTAGCCACAAGCACAGCATATAGAAAAATCCCTGGAAGGAAAAAAAAAAAAAAACCACTTTCAATAAAAAGTTATTTTTAGTTCTGAAGACAGACGTGGAGCATTTCAACATAGTTAACGTACCCAGGCATGAGGAAATGCTATCTATCTTCAGACTGTAGTAGTTTTCATTTTGCAGCAGAACACACCACTATTGTCTAATGTTATATTACGTTTCCAGGTTAAAAAAAAAACACTTATTGCAATATGAGTACAAGACAGTCAAGTATTTAAAGTTATACTTGAAAATACAAATAGAAGTGAACTGTATTTTGGAATAGTATGTTAGTCCCCGGCCCAGATTAGACAGAATGTGGGCAAAAAGTTAAAGTAGCATTTTCAGCATTTAAAGCACAAGCATCATTGCAATGAACTTCTGCAGGTACACATCTCAATTTTATAGTGCTCTATGATGTTAGTAGGAAATAAATCTGCCTAAAAGAAAATATTTTCCTCATGATTTGGAGGTTTCTGCTGACTGCTGCACTCCCTGCTGGCCTCTAATCTCCTTCACAGTCCTAATAACGCGCTTATTCGATACCAACATAAGGTGCAGTAGAGGGAACTGCTGTGGAAGTAACTGTTATCTCTTGGCACACAATCAAGGAATAAAAGCCCTGTAAAATTATGCTACTAAATTACAAAGAAAAATAAACATTCAAAGTAAAAGTTAATTTGCTCTAAATGGTAATGGGCCATTATTTCCCAATATTACAATTTTCAAAGGGCTTTTGCACTGGTAACCTAAACAGTTACCCAAGTAAATTCCTCAGTCTGAAAACTGTCCCCTCCGCAGTGACTAAAAGTAAGCGTACTATGACTTCCAGTCATGGGAAGAGAGGCAGGGCCAGGAGAGGGTGGGGAAAGTAAAAAGCATATGCATTTCATTTTTTAAATCCCTATGCATATTGGGGCAGATTTTATAAATCTGCGCACACACGTACTTTTGTTCGCGCACCAGGCGCGAACAAGAGTACGCGGGATTTTAATAGATACGCACGGCTACGCGCGTATCTATCCGGAGGCCGCGGCAACACTCCCGGGCCGAAACCACGCCCGCGGCGCAGCCCCCGAAACGCCGCGTCACTCGTGACACGCCCCTGAAACGCCGCGTCACTACCGGCACGCCCCCGAAAGGCCCCTCCATGCAAGCCCCGGGACTTACGCACGTCCCGGGGCTTGCGCGCGCCACCGAGCCTATGCAAAATAGGCTCAGCACGTGCAGGGGGGGTTTGAGGTAGGTTTTCGGGGGGTACGTGCGTTTAATTTGTATATAAGTTCCTTTGCATACTTAACCCTAACTTGAATGCAAAAGTTGTAATTCTGCTGTTAACTCTCTCTTCCTTGGTATTTTGTATTACCCAGTTAGCCCCTCCCTTGTTCTTTGTAATTTCCTTTCTCAGTTGACTGTAAACCGACATGATGTGTCCTACGAATGCCGGTATAAAAAAGTGTTAAAATAAAATAAATAAATAAAATCCACCCCATTTTATTTTATGGATTCTGCAGATTTTACAACAAGTGCAAAATGTACCTGCAGTCCCTGCTGGTCCAGAATTTTCAAACGAAAACACCATGGGGAGTTTCTCTTTAAAAACGAGTTTGCAGGTTTTCAAATTTGTATACTTTCTGGGGAAGCACTTCAGTTTAGTCAAAATTTCAAAAGGATATCGCAAAGAAAAAATATTCACAAGTCACGTTTTACTAAATTTCACTCATCTGTTATCAGTAACCCTCAATTTGGATATACGGGTAAATACAAATGAGGAAATAAATGATTTTATAAAAAGTGATGCAATATTTTTAAACTCCAAAAATAAAAGTAATAAAAAGAATTCCACATTTGAACAGATGGACATTTGCTTTAAAGTTCCAAAGTTTTAAAAGAAGAGGTCCAAATGAGCAACTAATTTTTATACAAGGATATGCATGCAACCTTTCCAGATATTCAACAGGAATTGTATGCATGTCTCCTGCTGAAGATACTTGGATAAAGTTAAGCATTTAACTTCATTCGAGTAAAGTTAGGATGGTGATTTTTTTTCAACCAGACTGGTGCATCTTTAGTCAGATAACGCTCAATATGTGCACTCACCAGCTAAAATTTAGTCTCATCCCCTAACTCTTCCATGGACACCCCATTTCATCTGGATGCATATTGTGTGCACAAAAATGTATGCGGTCAGTGGAGAAAACTATTCAAAGCTCAAATTTTGAATGTGTATCTCAAAAAGTTATCCGCACAAAGGCTTTCAATTTTGACCTCTACTAGACCTTTGTTGAGAAACCATAAAACCAAAAGATAATGGGCTTTAACTCCGCACAAAACGTTCTCAGTGCTTTTCCTATTTCAGACAACATTTTACCTTTTTTGCTTGAAGCAATATGGCATTTGCAGGCAATTTTAAATATTTTTAAGCAATATAGGCAATTTTCTGGTTTTAAAATTAACACTGATAAATCTGAGGCACTGGCATTGTTAGATAGATTGGCAGAGTCCTAGCCAGGATTCCCTCTACAATGGGCTCAATACCAATTAAAATATTTGGCTGTTTACATTCACCACGATTTGCAGAAATGGTACGACAGTAATGTAATGCCGATTGTAACCTCATTCAAGAATAAAATAAATAATTGGATGCCTTCACCATTGAATATACTTGGTAGGATTGCTTTACTCAAAATGATGATGCTCCCTAAATTATTATATATCCTACAAATGCTGCATTATGTTGACAAAAATTGATCTCCAATCCTTACAGAGAATATGTACCGCCTTTATTTGGCACGCATAGCCATTTCCAAATCGGCACTTTATATATCTGAGGGTGATTGGGGTTTTCCTAATGTCAGGTATTACAATCTGGTAATGATGAGGGCCTTAGGAGACTGGAATGAGAACTCTAATGTTAATGTTGTCACTAGTATGGAGCACTTACTTGCTGACCCAGTAGATTTGTGGTTTATGTTACACACACGGGCAGAGAAGTTACCTCCTAATATGCGTTCTAATCTCTTAGGATGTAGTATGCGTCAGGCGTGGAGAGCATTACGATAACATTTAGGCCTGTCATGGGAGTTCTCTATGTGGCTCCCACTTTGTGGGACCCAGATTTCCCACCGGGTCAGCAATCTGGCTGTTTCCAAGCATTAAAGCAGAAAGCAAAATTGCTTACCTTGTAATAGGTGTTATCCCAGGACAGCAGGATGTAGTCCTCACATATGGGTGACATCATTAATGGAGCCCTATTGCGGAAAACTTTCTGTCAAAGTTTCTAGAAACATTTGACTGGCCCTGTGAGGCCACTGAGCATGCCCAGCATGCCATAATATTATCTACCACAGGGATCTCTCTTCAGTCTCGTATGTAGCAATAAGCTTTAGCAAAAAATAAAATAATAAAACGTATTGGACCCAACTCCGCGGGGTGGCGGGTGGGTTTCGTGAGGACTACATCCTGCTGTCCTGGGATAACACCTATTACAAGGTAAGCAATTTTGCTTTATCCCAGGACAAGCAGGATGCTAGTCCTCACATATGGGTGATTAGCAAGCTAGAGGCTGAGTCATTTTGTAGTGAAGCAACAGTGAAGTATTGTTGTTGAAAATGAGGCAGCCGAAGATCACAGCAGACTGGATGTAGAAGGAGTTGGGATTAAACTGGAAACAAGTTCTTTAAGACAGATCGTCCATATGCTGAATCTTGTCGTCCTTGTTTGTCCAAACAGTAATGAGCTGCAAAGGTGTGACGAGAACTCCATGTTGCTGCTTTATATATGTCAAGAATTGGCACTGAATGATAGTGTGCTACTGAGGTTGACATTGCTCTTACTGAATTCGCCTTTACTCACCCTTGGAGAGGAAGGCCTGCATTTTCATAGCAAAACTGTATGCAATCTGCTAACCAATTGGATAGAGTATGTTTACCCACTGCTTTACCCGGTTTGTTTGAATCATAAAATACAAAGAGTTGAGTGGATTTCCTGTGGACTGCAGTGCGGTCTAAGTAGAATGCTAGCGCTCACTTACAGTCCAAGGTGTGTAAGGCCAATTTCTCCTTGGTGAGAATGAGGTCTTGGAAAGAATGTGGGCAAAACTATGGATTGGTTCAAGTGGAATTCCGTAACTACCTTGGGGAGGAATTTTGGATGTGTTCGGAGAACCACTCTGTCATCTAGAAATTTAGTATAAGGTGAGTACGTGACAAGTGCTTGCAACTCATTAACCCTCCTAGCCGATGTAATGGCTATAAGGAAGATAGTTTTCCATGTAAGAAATTTAAGATCACAGGAATTCATGGGTTCAAATGGAGAACGCATGAGTCTTGTTAAGACCAAATTCAGGTTCCATTCTGTGACAGGTGGTCAAATTGGTGGTTTAAGGTAAATTAAACCTCTCATAAATCTACTGATAAGAGGATGTATGGATATTGGTGTATCTCCCATCTTGTTATGGTAAGCTGAGATTGCACTTAAGTGTACTCTTACAGATGAGGTTTGGAGACCAGAGTCTGAAAGATGGCATAAATAGTCTAATAGAGAAGTTGTGGGGCAGGAGAAAGGATCAATGTTCTTTTGCGTGCACCACAAAGTAAACTTTTTCCATTTCGAAGAATAGTTCTTTCATGTTGAAGGTTTACGTGAAGCTACAAGCACTTGAGATACATTGGCTGAAAGATTGAGTGGTTGTAAAATCAAGCTTTCAACATCCATGCTGTCAGGGATAGGGACTGAAGGTTGGGATGTGCAACCGACCCTGATCCTGAGTTATGAGAGTGGAGCTACACCCAGGCGAATTGGTTCTCTGATCGAGAGGTCTAGAAGTGTGGGAAACCATACTTGTTGAGGCCAATACAGGGCTATGAGTATCATGGACCCTTTGTCCTGTTGTAGTTTCACTAGAGTTTTGGTTATGAGCGGTATCGGAGGATACGCGTATAGAAGGCCTGAGTTCCAAGGGCGAGCAAAGGCGTCCTTGGCTGGCTGGTGTTTCTGTCTGTGCAAGGCGCAGAACTTGTCCACTTTGTGATTCAGGTGTGATGCAAAGAGGTCTATTGTTGGTTGTCCCCAACGTTGAAATATCCTGGTCGCTACTAAGGGATCCAGGGACCATTCATGCGGTTGGAATTGACGACTGAGTCGATCTGCCACTACGTTGTGAATGCCTGCCAGATAAGTAGCCCGGAGAAACATGGAATGTGTCAGGGCCCAATCCCAAATCTGTGCGGCTTCTTGACAAAGGAGATAAAAGCCTGTACCTCCCTGTTTGTTGATGTACCACATGGCTACTGTATTGTCCGTTTGGATCAGAACAGTCTTGTGTAAAAGGCAGTCCTTGAACGCATGCAGCGCATAACGTATAGCTCGAAGTTCCAGGAAATTGATTTGAAATGTTGCTTCGAGTTTTGTCCAGGTACCCTAGATATGGAGATTGTCTATGCGAGCTCCCCAACCTAAGGTGGATGCATCTGTAGTTAAAGTTATCTGTGAGACTGGTTGCTGGAAGGGTAGGCCCTTGCGCAAATTGTCCTTGTTCACCTACCAAAGTAGAGATGAACGTAACTGGTGGGTTACTTGAATTGGAGAAGACAGTGGTTGAATGGCTTGGATCCATTGTGATCTTAAAGTCCACTGAGTTACCCTCATGCCAGTCTTGCCATAGGGGTGGCATGAACTGTGGAGGCCATGTGGCCCAGTAAGGTCAGAAACTGATGAGCTGTTGCTTGTTTCTTTGAGTGAAGCAAGTTTGCCAGTAGGGAAAGTGTGTCTGCCCGATCCCCAGGTAGAAAAGCTTTTGAAAGTATGGTGTTCAATTCCGCACCTATGAATTGAAGCAGGTGAGACGGAATGAGATGGGACTTTTGATAATTGATGGGAAAGCCCATGAAGTGAAGTAATGGTTCAACTGAGAGAAGCCAGAGCTCCTTGTTGAGATTGACTTCTGATGAGCCAGTTGTCTAGATAGGGGAAGACATGGACACTTTCCTTGTGCAAGTGTGCTGCTATTACTGCCAGACATTTGGTGAATACTCTGGGAGCAGAGGAAGTCCGAATGGTAGTACTCTGTACTGGAAATGTTGATGACCCACCATGAAGCGCAGATACTTGCAATGAGGAGGGAATATTGGTATGTGAGCGTAAGCGTCTTGAAGATCCAGAGAACAAAGCCAATCTCCTGTTTGAAGAAGTGGAAGCACGATGCCTAGAGAGACCATCCTGAACTTTTCTTTCTTCAGAAATTTGTTGAGATTTCTGAGGTCTAGGATGGGACGTAGGCCTCTGGTTTTCTTTGGAATGAGGAAATAGCGGGAATAGAATCCTCTGCCCTGCTGAGTCTGGGGCACCGGCTCTACAGCTCTGGCTTTCAGAAGGGTGGATAATTCTACTTGTAATTGGATTATGTGATTTTCGCTTAGAGGAAGAGGTCTCGGAGGAGAATCTCTTGGAGTTGAAAGAAAATTAAGTTGGTAACCTCGAGATATTATTGCAAGTACCCATTGGTCTGTTATTTGTAACCAATGGTTGTAGAAGGAGGATACTCGGCCTCCTACCAGAAAATATGGTTGAGGATTGGCTTTGGTCTCTGGGAAAGGCCTCAAAAGCCTGCAGCCGGTCCAGTCTGTGGCGGAGGTTGAGGCCTAGCAGCTCTATGTTGTCTGGGCTGAGCTCTTTGCTGCGGCCTAGAAGATCTGCCCCTTGATGCTAGAGGGTAATAACGCCTCTGTCGCTAGAAGGGTTGTCTAGATTCTTTTCTTGGAGGCCAGCGAGATGACTGGGTAGCAGAAAACTAACGATAGCTGGTGCAGGGTTTCTGTGTGTTCTTTTAATTGTGCTACAGCATCTTGCACTTTAGAAGCAAAAAGATTGTCACCAATACATGGTAAATCAACTATCTTTTCCTGGACTTCAGGCCTGAGGTCTGAGGCTTTAAGCCATGCCCAACATCTTGCACTTATACCAGAGGCCGCTACCCTGGAGGCTGTTTCAAAATCATCATAAGCGGCTCAGACTTCGTGCTTGCCAGCTTCAAGTCCTTTGTGAATTACTGTTTGGGCTGCTTCTTGATACTGTTGTGGTAATGAAGTTGAAAATTCTTGCATTTGTCTCCACGGATTCCTCTGATATTGAGTCATGTATAACTGATATGATGAAATTCTTGTATTTAACATGGCTCCTTGATAAATCTTCCTACCCAGGGAATCCAAGAATCTATGATCCTTGCCTGGAGGAGTGGAGGAATACGGCCCTTATCCTTTTTGATTTCTTTTGTGCAGATTGGTGTGGAAGTTGTGCTTTTTGGTAGCCGGGAACAGACTGTACCAAATAAGTAGTGTCCACTCTTTTATTGACAGCAGGTACCGAGCATGTGTGCTCCCAGAGTCTATGCTTAATGGACAGGTATGGCTAATACTTGCTTTGGAGGATCCACAAATTGGAGGACCTCCAGTGTTTGCTGTCTAGCATCCTCCTCAGTTACCAGGGTGAAGGGTATGGTGTCCGCCATATCCTGGACAAAATTTGTGAAGGATAAATCCTCCAGTGGAGATTTCTTCCTTTGTTCTGGAGGGGAAGGATCTGACAAAAATCCTTCAGAGGAAAGTGTCTGTATGCCCCGTCATCCCATGTATCATATGGATCGTCCTGATGTGGAGACATTGGAGAAGATCTTGGTGGACGAGGAAGTCCTGAAGGACCTGGCTGCGGATCATCGATAGGTATCCGTCCAGGAATTTCTTCTCGTGGCTTGGATGGAATGGCACCGACAATTTCATCAAATTTCTTCATGAGAAGTTGGTACAGCGCAAATTCAGGATGTCCTGGAGCCCCAGGTGACATCGGCATCGATGGCATCGGGTCAGGCATCGGCGATGGAATCGGTGTCAGTATCGATGGTCGCCTCGGTATACGACTTAGGCTGTGATGCCAGCATAGGTGCAGGTACCGGCATCAGCGGGGTTGTCAGCATCGGTAGAGTGGTACCGGCATCCGTGACATCTGTTGGTCCTTTAAGGCCTGGAGCACCGCTTGACGGATGAAATCCGACAATTCCTGTGTAACAGCTGGTGCAGGGAGAGCAGCTGTACGCGGTGGAGGTGTCGATGTTCCTTCCACAGAGCCCTGTGTAGGTTTGACAACTGGTGCGTCGCCATGGGATGAAGGCCTCAGCGTCAGAGGTACCAGTGTTTCCTGGATTCTAGACCGTTTCGCGGTCGATTCCTCCGGGGAGAGAAGCGCCTCTGGTTTCGATGGGTGTCGGTTGCCGATGGTGGTGCTTCGAACAGTGTTCGGTTCGCTGATTTCGTTGATGCTATCGATTGTCATTGGCGATGGATGGTCCCCCGAGCCTTCCGGATGACGTTTTTCAAAATTATGCGTTTTGGAGACTCCGGACGGAGACGATTTAGTCGATGTGGAGGGAGATGGCAGAAGTTGTAGATGGAATAAATACTCCATCTTTTCTTGGCGGGCCTTTCTTCTCTTAGCGGTCATTTCTGCACATTTGGGACAGGTTGTTATGTCGTTTTTTTCCCCTAAACAAAGCACACACTCAAGGTGTGGGTCTGTAATGGACATTGTCCGATTACAGATGGGACATTTTTTAAATCCCGTGGCCATTGTAACGTCGACAGCCGTCGATGAGAAGAAATGTGAGAGGAAAACATTTTACTCAAAAAGAGTAAAAACGAGACAAAGATTTACTCACCAGCTGGTGGAAACTTGAGAGATCCCGATGTGGGAGAAAATGAATGTGAAATCTGATTTTTAGTCAGACAAAAAACTGTGAGGAAACTCACAAAAGCTCCTGCTCCGCGATGCCTACAGCAACGCGGAAAAACGAAGACTGAAGAGAGATCCCTGTGGCAGAGAATATCATGGCATGCTGGGCATGCTCAGTGACCTCACAGGGCCAGTCAAACGTTTCTAGAAACTTTGACAGAAAGTTTTCCGCAATAGGGCTCCATCAATGATGTCACTCATATGTGAGGACTAGCATCCTGCTTGTCCTGGATAAAGATATTGATACTTTGAGTATTTTATTGATGCTCACCAGGGCAAAATGCACAACTTTGCAGTGTGTTAGCAATCACTTGGTTTCCGGCAACAGTATTTTTTGGCTTACAAGCAGTTATGGAATTATGTAAATTTGATCTTGCCCCAGTTAGGGGTACCTGTTACCTCTAGTGCTTTTCAAAAATTGTTGTGCATATATCGTACTAAGAGGTATAAACTATCATATATGCACGAATACCTACAAAAGCAAGCCAAACATACCATCATGGAAACTTTTAACAGATAAATGGGAGGCTGACCTAGGAGAATATTTACTCGTTTCGGAGGTGCTAGAAGGCTCTCTTAATGCATATTGGGATATTATTTCTGCCGCTTTGCGAGATCAACATTTGTGTGTCTTACATAATCTAATGGTATCTCCCATGTGAGATTTTCAGATGGGCATAGCGGAATCAGCTAACTGCTTGAAATATCCCGTTCTGAATGCTACATTTAGACATTACATTTGAGAATGTCCTCTGGTAGCTACTTTTTGAAAAAATGTAATTTCCACACTGAATACACTGTTATCGATCACTCTCCCATGTAGGGCCTCAGTGTGTTTTATAGGGGTAGGAATTATGGATTTATGCGGTAGGCCTGGGAGTTTACAACTGGTTTAATAATAAGCTAAGAAATGCCTGTTGACAAAATGGCATTTTAGCATTCAGAGATGGCGGGCTTGTGTACGTTGGATTATAAATCCCAGCTGCTGCAGTCTCAGAAACCCACTTATGCCATCTTTAAAGCATGGGCACCCACCTGAACATTAGAGACATTATCCCCATTAGTGAGCACTAAGTCGAGTATTATTCCCTCCCTTGAAGGGCATCCACTATCTCTCTACTTCTGGTAGATTCCGCAGAAGGGATTCTCCAGTCTACATCCAGCAGACTAAAATCTCCAAACAATCAACAATTCTCTCTTCTTTCCCATCTTTTGGATGTCTTCAACCAGATCCTCTGTCTAGTTCTTCCATTTGAATTGGAGGCCTGTAAGCCACTCCAGTAAAATGGATGCACCATCATCTTTTTGTAGGATGGCCCATAATGCTTCTTTTATAACCCACATTCCTTGCAGTTCAGTTGCTTGGATATTGTTATTGACATAAAGACCTACTCCTCCCCCTTTTCTGTTTTCTCTGTCCTTCCTTAACAAGCTTTACCCCGGTATGGTCATATCCCAATCATGAGACTCCGTGAACCAGGTCTCTGTAACAGCAACTATGACCAAGTCCGCTTCCACCATTAAGACCTGCAGATCTAGGATTTTATTGCCCAGACTATGAGCATTTGTGGTCATAGCTTTCCAACATCTCCCCAGGATTGCTGCTCTTCTTTTTCATCTTTTCTGCTATTTTGAGCTGATTGACTTTGTTCTTTTCTTCTCCCAATTCCTGTCTTGCTTGCGAGTGACATGGCAATTTCACTAGCCACCCCTGCCTTCTAGTTTAAATGCCTCAGTGTATGCGCTGAATTTCTCACTTAACATCCTCTTTCTGGCCAAGGACAAATCTAGACCATCCTTACAGTATATACTTTTACTGTTCCATACACGGCCCTATCCACTAATGTAACCAAAACCACTTGATTTACACCATGCTTTGAGCCAAACATTTAAGTTATCTATATGGCAGAGCCTTTTCTTCCCCTTTCAATGAACAGGTAATAATTCTGAAAAGGCAATGGTCTATGCCATGTGTCTAATCTTCATCCCTAGGTTTTGGAAATATTTCTGTACTGCAAGGATACCATTGCCTAGCAAGGTCATTGGTCCCCAGATGGATAACCCTGATACTGGAGTTTCTACTTTCTTCTGTAATTGCACTATCTGGTTGGCATTTTTACTAGCTGAGGATCCTTGAAGGCATTTAACTATTGTGTCCCCCATCAAAATTATTACCCAATTTGGTTCTTCTGATGACTGAGTCTCCCAGCAGAAGAAGCTACCTTTTATGACCTTTGATAATGTTTAAGGGTTTCTGGGTACACAAGAGTGACTACACCTCTTTCAGATATCACCTCATTTTCTATTCCTGGAGCTTCTTTGTTATCCAATGCAGAAAAGGTATTATGTAAGAGTAATGGTGGGGAGAGTGGATGTCTTTTCATCACAGGCCTTATTCTTCCAGAGCCCACTATAATCCATTTATTTCAGGGTTTCTGAATCCTGGATGTCTGAATTCTCTGTGAGAGTGGGATTAGATATTCAAGATGCTGCACAGTAAGGGAAATTGGGTGTCGTATAGTCCATATGTCTTGTTCTACCAGAGCCTACTGTAAACCCTTTATTCATGGGTTTCTGACTCCTCTTGGAAGCTGTGAGAGATAGTTTGGATGCTGCCAAGGGGGGGGGGGGGGGAGGTTTTCTGAAACTTCAGCAATTCCTCTTTCAGATGTGTCAACTGCTTTTTCATTATAGATAGCTGAAAGCAAACTGGACATCTCTTAAGTCTCCAAAAGTCAGGCCTTGGGACATAAGCACCACAATTATTACACTGAATTAAAGACATTCCGCTACTACAAACAACTCTTGTTTAAATACAGACTAGGAATATCAATACTTGGAAAAACAGAGAGAGATTTCAAATCATGCAATACAGAAATGCAGAAGCATAACAAGAAAGCAATCTATAACATGGATAACTTTAAATTTTTGAACCTAACTGGCCACAAGAACAGGTAGCAATGTGTGTCTCCTTACAATCAATTCTGACTAAGTAAGTTCTTGATGACCCTCTACAATGTACTATGAGTCACCTACCCCAAAGGAGAAAAGCCCAATACTTTTTTTTTTTTTTTTAATAAAGACAGCTTTATGTTTTTACTTAATTGCTGTCTGCTCACAATCTGCAAGTGTGCTACTCCCAGCGTCCCCTTGAGACTACCCTCTATGACATTCCCTTTCTGGACTGCTGGGCCTATGTTGCTGGGTGTTGTGACTATTGTGGGTTTCCATATATTGTACTGTGTTCCCAGGTGGGTTTTTTTTTCTCTCTCTCTCTCCCCTGTGTGTCTGGGACCATTAACAAGGATCCCCCAGTGTTTGAATGCAGGAAATACAACAGGTCTGGCCACTTATCGCAGAATCTGAAAATGGTTTATCGCAATTTGCACTAACTTAGCTCTTCCCACAGGTAATTAGCGCAAATTGAGATAAATGCTATATTAGCATATAACACGCCCCTTTTGCTATCGCATGCGGTACTTACTGCATTTTGATAAATCCAGGCCAATGTGATATGCTAGATCCAGGTAAGAGAGCTGGCATTACCCCATGGTGGGGGACATGGATATGGACCCAGGTAGCTGATGGATGATGGAAAGCCCCAGTATATGCTTCACTGTGGAGATGGATAGCGGGGCCCCTTCAGAAGCTGAGTAAGGTGAACTGATGGATCCAAGTTGTTCTCTGCTGCCATGTTGTGGGATTCACAGTTCATGTATGCTGCGCAACCAACAGCATGATCCTAATCTCTGGACCCTGATTGTATATGTGGTCCCTCAAGGTCTGCCATGAGCCATCTGTGTTGCACTGCTCCCATAACCCCCGCTGTGAAGCAAGGGTCCTAGGTACTGACTTATGCTCTGCCCACCTTGTGGCTGTGTGCTTCCGTGGGGACTCTGATGTGCGTTTGAAGAAACTAGTGCCCCCACAGAAGTGTCTTGCTGCCGGCCATCTACTGCTTCAGTCGTTGTGTGCCCTGAAGCTCCTGCCATGCACGGAGTCTGAGGATCATCAGCTTTCTGCCCTGTTCGCTTAGGCTGCTCCTGCACCAGTCCCTTGCCCTGCACTGATGTGCTCGTCACTGCTTCTGCCACGCTGCAGCTTGGACTTTCTTCCCCACCTTGACTTAGCCTGTCTCCCCTCCATGGGGGGTCGCTGTTGTGGTAGTCTCAGAGGTGGCCCCTTAATGCAGGTTATGTTCCTGAATGCGTGCAGCTATTTGTGCCAGTTGCTGAAATGTGGTGTGCTTCAGCCAATGCTCTCCACTGCAATTGCTAACTGGTGGGACACGTGGAAATCACAGTCTTGCAGCTACTAAACTAACTGACCGTTTTCCCTAACCCACTGCTGCATTGAGGGGAATATTCTCCGCAGCTTACTGCTTGGCTTTTGGCCTGGACCCAACCTACCACAGCTTGATTGCATGATATGGCCCCATCCTATGTGAGTCTCTTCAGATGCAACTCGAACAATGTGTAGCTCTCCTAGCACTGCCATTCGCTGTGGGTGTTCCAGTAGCCCTGATCCGACGCCAAATGTAACTGCCAAAAACTGCTCGGTCTGACCACGTGTAGCACTTCAAGCGCTTCTCTTCTGCAGTGAGTTCCGACCAAAGCATGGTTCAAGAAGTGTGATTTGGAACACGAGCTGCTGAAAAAAACATAAGCTGCCAAAACGTTTCCGCCTGTTCAATGTCTTGGGTTGCTGCTGTCCCAAAGCTTGACAAAGACTGGCCGGGAACAAGAGGACACCTGTGCCCCAGTCCTGGCCCTTTTATAGGTCATGATGTCATCCAATTTCAACCACTCCCCTCCCTCTCACCACACAGTCCAGGAGACTGTGCGTGCCATGAAGGAGGAGGGACAGCAGAGGAGCGAGTCGTGAAAGGGACCCCCGATGCACTGCCATGAGCTCCCACATGCCAGGACGGAGGACAGGCCTCCACCCACCAGCATTGGTTATAGGTGGGTTCCAGGCATGGGCACAGTCCCACATACAAAGCTTCATTCTCTGCTCGAATACGTCTAAGGACACCGGGACCTAACATCTAATAAATATCAGTCTCCTAGTTCAGAATGATATTTTCACACAATACCCTGTCAACGCCATCCTGGTCAATGTGAGGAGACTATAAACCTGCCAAATAAACACATTTCCATAAATCTACTGTCCAATTAAATTAATTGAGAATCTAAGTGATTGGGATTCTTTAAAATAAAATTATAGGTGTTCCACAAAGAAAATAAATTGACATGACGACTCTTGTTCAATGTAATAGCTATAGAGCACTAATCCTAAAGCATAACATCTGGGAATTTAGAACTTGCACCATCTGTCTGCAGTTCTTCACAATAAAAAAAAAAATAGAAAGAGACATAACTGAGCTCGGAGAATAATTAGCTAAAATTAAAGAAAGTTTCCACTACTACACAACATGCAGAAAATTTTCCATAACTCCCTCAAAGGATTAAAAAGATAGATGGGTTACAGAGGTCTCTGGTAGGCCAAAACGTGTGGGAAAGATTAAAACAAAAAAAAAAAACCCCCACGACTCCTCCTTAATCATACCCACATAAATGCCTCAGAGCATTAGAAACTGATATTTCAACAGAAGTATCAAGATTTAGGAAAAAAAAAAAATAAAGGACATTCCACTTTTCACAGACCCTGGAGATGCTATCCAAGATCCTAAATAGAAAATGCCTTCTCCTGGAGGATTATTATTAAACACAATTCAAACAATTAATGCTCAAAAATAGAAAATTTTCAAATAACGCCCAGACCCTATTTAACATAGTAAAGAACTTAACAAGTGACAATACAATCAACCACTTAACTCTACAAGAGAACCAATGCAATGAGGTAGCTTCAATTCTTTAAAGAAAAAATTGAGAACCTGAGAAAAAAAAAATCCCTAACACTACAAAACAAGAGATTAAGCTGCCCACTAGAGACATTAGTAACTGATCAGAATTTGAAGAGGTATCCACATGTTGAAGTCGAGAAAATGATAAATCAAATGAACCCTACTACCCACGTAATTGACACCATTCCCATTACAGAAATAAAAAAACTAGCAAACACAATAACCCCAACTCTAAGATCATCAACCTCTCACTAGATGGAGTAATGCCGGGATACATGAAAGGAGCTATAATCAACCAATAATTAAGAAAAAAGAACCTCGACCCCCTAAATCTCAATAACTATAGACCAGTCTCAAACTTACCCCCTATTAGCCAAGCTAATTGAAAAAACAGTACAAAAACAACTATCAAACCACATTGAAAGCAACAACATATTATACCCAACACAACATGGGTTTCGCAAACACTACAGTACTGAAACTCTGCTATTAGCTTTATCAGATAATATCTTAAGAGGTTTTGATACAGGAACACACTACATTCTGGTTCTATTAGATCTCTCTGCAGGCATATGACACGGTTAAACCACAAAATACTACTCAATAGACTGAAAGAATAGGACTCATAATAAAACAATAAAATGGTTTGAGTCATACTTAAACAATAGATGTTTTCAAGTACAAATCAAAAATACACTTTCAGACAAAGTCACACTGCTAACCGGTGTCCCACAGGGATCAGCCCTGTCGGCAACACTCTTTTAACATTTATCTCCTCCCGGTATGTCACCTACTAGCGGGACTTGGAATCATACATTACATATACGCAGATGATATACAGCTACTGCTACCCATTGTAAACACCACTGAAGAAACAATGAAACTTGCCAATATGTATCTCGAAATAATCAAACAGCTCTTAAATCAGATGGAACTAGTAATAAACATCGACAAAACGGAATTCTTACACCTTGAATGTAAAAACATACACCACATACAACCAACACTCACAATCAAAAATACTCAAGCCGTTAAGCTAGCAATAAAAGTACGGAATCTAGGAGTAATAACTGACCCTGAGCTAAACATGAAACAACACATCTCACTGAAAATAAAAGAAGGATACGCGAAACTAATGATCCTGAGAAGACTAAAACCTCTACTAACACTAAACAATTTCCGCACAGTTCTACAGGCAATGATATTCGCAAGCACAGATAACTGTAACTCCCTACTTTTAGGACTACCACAATCTACGATTCGGCCACTTCAAATATTACAAAACTCAGCTGCTAGAATTTGACTGGCAAAAAAAAAAAAAAAAAAAGAATGACCAAATTACAGGAACACTCGCCAAATTACACTGGCTTTCAATCGAACAAAGAATACAATATAAGGCTTTATGCATAATTCATAACTAATCCACGATGAAAAAGCTGAACTGGCTAACACTGCACTGCGCGTTCATGTCCCGCAAAGAAACCTGAGATCTGCTAATAAGGCTCTACTAACTGTCCCCTCTGTCAAAACAGCACGCCTCACGCAAGAGCACTATCACTGGCTGCCCCGTGCTATGGAACACCATGCCACTCGAAATAAGGCTGCAGAGAAATTTGAAAATATTCAAAACCAATCTGAAAACCTGGCTCTTTAAACAAGCTTTTTATAAAGATAAAGAGAAGGAGAAAAACAGTTGATTGATAAGGACGCACCAAACTAGAAGTTGTTACTTGTAACCTACAAATGCATATTAATGTTAAATTCAAACCGCCTAATATGTTCCTAACATACAAGCTTAACTTACACACATAGTTTACTGCATTAAATTGTTACCGTACTATGATGGCACATGATTAATTTGTAATCTATACCACTCATATTTTCATTATCGTGCCTTGCTGTAAACCGCTGTGATGGTTATCTAACTTAACGACAGTATAGCAGAGTTTATAAATAAATAAATAAATAAATAAATAAATAAATAAATAAATAAATAAATAAATTCATTCAGGGGCAAACTGGAAAGGAAACAAAAAAGTCAAATTCCTACCTGGATCCTCAGCTAGCAGGGATACAAACTAAATTCACTGTACTATCACAGAACGAAGGAATTCTGACATTGATCTTATAGTCCATTTGGGGACCAATGACCTTGCAATAAGTTAACTCAGTAAAGTGCAAAGAGATTCACTCAAGCACTGGGAAAGGGCTGTAGCATTTTCAGAGATTTTACCCATTCGTGGTGTGAAAGAGAAGAAAGATCGTATTGCCACTTAAATGGCTCAAAACCTGGTACAAGGAAAGTTTTAGATATAAGGGGGTAGGGAACAATATGTTTTGTGTCCATTTGAGTGTTGCTCCTTGGGGAATTCTGCGCTACTGCAGAATGAACATTTTCCTCAGATTTCCCCCTCGCACAGATTTTTATCTTCACCTCGCAGAATCTAGGCCCCACCCACCTCTCTGAGCACAATCACTGGTGGGATCACAGCAATAATGGAATCAAGGTGTTCACAAAGGCCCCCAAATCTCCTGGCAAGCTGGCAGAGCCTCAACTGCTGCGTTCCCGCGAGTCTGCCCTGTACTGTGGTTGTAGCTCTTGACTCTCTTTGCTGAGGAAGGGACACAACTGAAAGAAAACCAGCAAGAGGAGGTGACATTGGATAGCTCTAGCCCCAATATTTACTGAGGCCCCTTATCTATGCAGGCAGATGCCAGATGTACTGGCGTTGTGGGGGAAAGGAGAACTTGTTATTGCTTCAGAGGATTAGTTGGGTTTTTGGGGGAAGGGAAGAGAGAAATATTCCTGCGAGCACGTTTAGTTTGGGGGGAGGAAAACAGTCATGCTTGGGATTCTCAAATGTATGCATGCTATTTTAAACAGCAATGTATATGGGCACTTTTATTATGTGCACTTAGCGGTTTTTTTTTTCATTGTCAAAGGGGCACAGTATGCATTAGTTTCCCTTTTGAAAACTGGCTGCAGCATACATAGGCTAATAGACAATTGCCCCTATACACTGCAAACAAGGTGGGCTATTCAAAACTGCACCCCGAGTGCCTTCTGCATCAAGTTTTGCAAAGTCTGAGCACTAAGGTGGAAAGCCTTTTTCTTACCTATAATTACCATCATTTCTAGAGCACTGCTAGATGAAAGCAGCACTATATAGATACATTTAGAGGCATATCGTGACCACCTCTTGAGCAGATGTTCTAGCTCAGGGGTGACCTACTCCAGTAAGTGGCAGCACTGAGAGGAGAGGATTACCTTGCTAGTGGCTGGAAAGAATCAGTAAGTACTGCTTGGAGAAATTTTTAAACTTTAAAGTATTCGGGAGAACTAAACTATTGGGGTTATATTATTTAGTGTGCTTGTGTGTTTTATTTTAAATAGGTATTTATTTATTTATTTATAGTTTATAGGTATTTATTTATAGTTTATAGGTATTTATTTATTTATTTATAGTTTATAGGTAGGTCAGAAAGTTGTATTTCCCAACCATTCCACCCCTCTCCCAACTACCCCAGCTCATCCTTTAATATAAGGCAAGTGTCACTTTCACACTTAAAATAAAAATAAAATAAAAAAATAAAAATCAGCCTTTTAACAACTCAGAAATCCCTATACCTTATTCCATAGTTGATCATTCCCTTGTAGGTTACTACCAGATATATAGTAAATACACTAATACATTTAAAGGACACTAATTGTACGCAATACTACACCCACAGCAATCTAAAACTTAACTAGGAAGTGAACAAATTTAAGATGAAGGTAGCAAGTTCAGCAGCAACAGGGGAGACTCCCAGTCTTTTGCATCGAGTGTCACAATGTAAATACAAAGAACAAACTCATTTTGAAATGATTGTATGCTAATGCCAGAAGTCTACAAAGTAAGATGGGAGAATTAGAGTGTATAGCAGTGAATGATGACATTCGAACTTAATAGGCATCTCAGAGACATGGTGGAAAGAGGATAACCAATGTGATATAATTTGTACCCCGGTATAAACCTATCGCAATGACAGAGAGGAGCATCTTGGTGGCGAGTGGTGGCGCTTTATGTCTGGGATGCCATAGAGTCAAAACAGGATAAAGATCCTGCATGAGACTAAATGTACTATTGAATCTTTATGGGTAGAAATCCCTTGTGTGTTAGGGAATTAATAGTGAAGGAGTATACTACCGTCCACCTGGCTAAATTGTTGAGACAGACAGTGAAATGCTAAGAGAAAAATAGGGAAGCTAACGAAACTGGTAATGCAGTAATAATGAGGAATTTCAATTATCCCAATATTGACTGGGTAAGTGAAACATCAGGGCATGCTAGAGATAGAATAAAAGATAGTTTTATGGAGCAACTGGTTCAGAAACCAACGAGAGAAAGAGCAATTTTAGATCTAATTCTCAGTGAAGCAAGGATTTGGTGAGAGAGGGTAACAGTGGTGGGGCCACTTGGCAATAGAGATAATATGATCAAATCTGAATTAATGACTGGAAGGGGGGACAGTATGTAAATCCACAGCTCTAGCACTAAACTTTCAAAAGGGACACTTTGATAAAATGAGAAAAATAGAAAAAAAAACTGAAAGGTACAGCTACAAAAACTAAAAAGTGTGCAACAGACGTGGACAATGTTAAAAATACCATCTAGAAGCACAGATCAGATATATTCCATGCATTAAGAAAGGTGGAAGGAAGGCAAAATGATTACCGGCATAGTTAAAAGGTAAGGTGAAAGAGGCTATTTTATCCAAAAGATCTTCATTCAAAAATTGGAAGAAGGATCAAATAGAAGAAAACAGGTTAAGCATAAGCGTTGGCAAATTAAATGTAAGACGCTGATAAGACAGGCTAAGAAAGAATTTGAAAAAGAGTTGGCCGTAGAGGCAAAAACTCACAGTAAAAACTTTTTTAAATATATCCGAAGCAGAAAGCCTGTGAGGGAGTCAGTTGGACCATTAGATGATCGAGGGATTAAAGGGGGACTTAGAGAAGATAAGGCCATCACGGAAAGATTAAACAATTTCTTTGCCTCAGTGTTTACTGAAGAGGATGTTGGGGAGATACCCGTTCTGGAGAAGGTTTTCATGGGTAATGATACAGATAGACTGAACCAAATCATGGTAAACCTAGAAGATGTGGTAGACCTAACTGACAAACTGAAGAGGAGTAAATCACCTGGACCGGATGGTATTCACCCCAGGGTTCTGAAGAAACTCAAAAAAATGAAATTTCAGATCTATTAGTAAAAATGTGTAACCTATCATTAAAATCGTTCATTGAACCTGAAGACTGGAGGGTGGCTAATGGAACCCAATATTTAAAAAGGGCTCCAGGGATGATCCAGAAAACTATAGACCAGTGAGCTTGGCTTCAGTGCTGGGTAAATCGTGGAAAGTTTTCTAAAGATCAAAAGCACAGAACATAGAGAAAGACATGGTTTAATGGAACAAAGTCAGCATGGCTTTACCCAAGGATGCCAGTGGCCAGTAGTTGGTGTTCCACCTTCACGGAGCGGAAGGATGGAGGGCTACTATTTCCAAAAAAAATAAATAAATAAATAAAACAAAACAAAAAAATAAAAACAGGGGTGGATAAGAGTATGGGGCAAGGGGGTGGCCTGCTTGTTACAGCGGTTGCTACCCCTAATTGAGCTGGATGTCACTTGGATGCAGATACGGAGCTGCTCTCTAAATTGGGTGGAGGGGAATTAGGGCTGGAGGGTACTGGAAGCCAATAGTAACAGGTGGGAGAGAGAAAAAGGGAAAAAAATGGATAAAGTGCGTAGCTTGCTGGGCAGACTTGATGGGCCGTTTGGTCTTCTTCTGCCGTCATTTCTATGTATGTTTCTATGTTTATACTTTTTTCGAAGAGGTTAATAACATGGAGATAAAAGTGAACCGGTAGATATAGTGTATTTGGATTTTCAGAAGGCATTTGACAAAGTTCCACATAAGGAGCTTCTAGGAAAAGTAAAAAGTCATGGGATAGGTGGCAATGTCCTTTCATGGATTACAAACAGGTTAAAAGACAGAAAACAGAGAGTAGGATTAAATGGCCAATTTCAGTGGAGGGAGCTGGGCAGTGGAGTGACTCAGGGAACCATGCTTTTCAATATATTTATAAATGATCTGGAAAGGAATACGACGAGTGAGGTAATCAAATTTGCAGATGATACAAAATTATTCAGAGTAGTTAAATCACAAGCAGATTTTGATAAATTGCAGGAGGACCTTGTGAGACTGGAAAACTGGGCATCCAAATAGCAGATTAAATTTAATGTGGATAAGAGCAAGGTGATGCATATAGGGAAAAATAATCCATGCAATAATTACACAATGTTAGGTTCCATATTAGGAGATACCACCCAGGAAAGAGATCTAGGCGTCATAGTGGATAATACATTGAAATCATCAGCTCAGTGTGCTGAGGCAGTCAAAAAAGAAAACAATGTTAGGAATTATTAGAAAGGGAATGGTGAACAAAACGGTAAATGTCATAATGCCTCTGAATCATTGTATGGTGAGACCACACCTTGAATACTGTGTACAATTCTGGTCACTGCATCTCAGAAAAGATATAGTTGCGATGGAGAAGGTACAGAGAAGGGCGACCAAAATAATAAAGGGGTTGGAAAAGCTCCCCTATGAGGAAAGACTAAAGAGATTCAGCTTGGAGAAAAGACAATTGAGGGGGGGATATGATAGAGGTGTTTAAAATCATGAGAGATCTAGAACACGTAATGTGAATCAATTATTTACTCTTTCGGATAATAGAAGGACTAGGGGGGCGCTCCATGAAGTTAGCATGTAGCATATTTTAAACTAATCGGAGAAAGTTCTTTTTCACTCAGCACACAATTAAACTCTGGAATTTATTGCCAGGGGATGTGGTTATTGCAGTTACTGTAGCTGGTTTTAAAAAAGGTTTGGATAAGTTCTTGGAGGAAAAGTCCATTATCTGTTATTAATCAAGTTGGCTTAGAAAATAGTCACTGCTATTACTAGCATCAGTAGCATGGGATATACTTAGTTTTTGGGTACTTGCCAGGAACTTCTAGCCTGGATTGGCCACTGTTGGAAACAGGATGCTGGACTTGATGGACCCTTGGTCTGACCCAGTATGGCATGTTCTTACCGTATAAGCATTGGCAAGTTGAAAGTAAGACACTGGAAAGATAGGCTAAGAGAAAATTTGAAAAGAAGTTAGCCATAGAAGCAAAAACTCACAATAAAAACTTTTAAAAATATATCCAAAGCAGCAAGCCTGCGATGGAGTCGGTTAGACTGTTGGATGATCAAGAGGTTAAAGGGGCACTTAGAGAAGATAAGGCCATCGCGGAAAGATTAAACTATTTCTTTTCTTCAGTGTTTATGGAAGAGGATGCTGGAGACATAACCATTCCGGAGAAGGTTTTCATGGGTAATGATTCTGATCAACTGAATCAAATCACGGTGAACCTGGAAGTTGTGGTAGGCGTGATTGACAAACTGAAGAGTAGTAAATCACCTGGACCGGATGATGTATCCCCCCAGGTTCTGAAAGAACTAAAAAATGAAATTTCAGAACTATTAGTAAAAATTTGTAACCTATCATTAAAATCATCCATTGTAGCTGAAGACTGGAGGATAGCTAATGTAACCTCAATATTTAAAAAGGGCTCCAGGGGGCGATCCTGGAAAATACAGACCGGTTAGCCTGACTTCAGTGCCAGGAAAAATAGTGGAAAGTGTTCTAAACATCAAAATCACAGAACATATAGAAAGACATGGCTTAATGGAACAAAGTCAACATGGCTTTACTCAAGGCAAGTCTTGCCTCACAAATCTGCTTCACTTTTTTGAAGGAGTTAATAAACATGTGGATAATGGTGAACTGGTAGATGTAGTGTTCTTGGATTTTCAGAAGGCGTTTGACAAAGGTCCTCATGAGAGGCTTCTAGGAAAAGTAAAAAGTCATGGGATAGGTGGCAATGTCCTTTCGTGGATTACAAACTGGCTAAAAGACAGGAAACAGAGAGTAGGATTAAATGGACAATTTTCTCAGTGGAAGGGAGTGGGCAGTGGAGTGCCTCAGGGATCTGTATTGGGACCCTTACTTTTCAATATATTTATAAATGATTTGGAAAGAAATACGACGAGTGAGGTAATCAAATTTGCAGATGACACAAAATTGTTCAGAGTAGTTAAATCACAAGCAGATTGTGATAAATTGCAGGAAGACCTTGTGAGACTGGAAAATTGGGCATCAAAATGGCAGATGAAATTTAATGTGGATAAGTGCAAGGTGACGCATATAGGGAAAAATAACCCTTGCCATAGTTACACAATGTTAGGTTCCATATTAGGTGCTACTACCCAAGAAAGATCTAGGCGTCATAGTGAATAACACATTGAAATCATCGGTTCAGTGTGCTGTGGCAGTCAAAAAAGCAAATAGAATGTTGGGAATTATTAGAAAGGGAATGGTGAATAAAACGGAAAATATCATAATGCCTCTGTATCGCTCCATGGTGAGACTGCACCTTGAATACTGTGTACAATTCTGGTTGCCGCATCTCAAAAAAGATAGAATTGCGATGGAGAAGGTACAGAAAAGGGCTACCAAAATGATAAGGGGAATGGAACAGCTCCCCTATGAGGAAAGATTAAAGAGGTTAGGACTTTTCAGCTTGGAGAAGAGATGGCTGAGGGGGGATATGATAGAGGTGTTTAAAATCATGAGAGGTCTAGAACGGGTAGATGTGAATCGGTTATTTACGCTTTCGGATAATAGAAAGACTAGGGGGCACACACCATGAAGTTAGCATGTGGCACATTTAAAACTAATCGGAGAAAGTTCTTTTTCACTCAACGCACAATTAAACTCTGGAATTTGTTGCCAGAGGATGTGGTTAGTGCAGTTAGTGTAGCTGTGTTTAAAAAAGGATTGGATAAGTTCTTGGAGGAGAAGTCCATTACCTGCTATTAAGTTCACTTAGAGAATAGCCACTGCCATTAGCAATGGTAACATGGAATAGACTTAGTTTTTGGGTACTTGCCAGGTTCTTATGGCCTGGATTGGCCACTGTTGGAAACAGGATGCTGGGCTTGATGGACCCTTGGTCTGACCCAGTATGGCATGTTCTTATGTTCTTATGGGTCAGACCAAAGGTCCATCAAGCCCAGTATCCTGTTTCCAACAGTGGCCAATCCAGGTCACAATTACCTGGCAAGATCCCAAGGGATTTCCCTCCTTCACAGCTGATGGAGACAGAGGACATATCTTTTTATGACCTCACTCAGGGCTATAAGGGAGGTCTGGTTCTGGTCCAATCCAACAGCCTACTGCCAGAGTAATGTGACCAATTCACCTCTTTTCATCAATAAAAACATCATAGGACCCACAGGATTGTTATGAGTGAGCAAGAGGTACAAGAATCGAAAGAGAGAACAGGCACCTTTAGGAAGACAGGAAATGTACCTCGTGCTTGATTTCCTCCCCCCAACCGTGTTCCTGGATGGGTTCTGGACTGGTCTAGCAGGACTCAAGGAAAAAAATGTATCATGTAAGAATAATATAAACTCCTCTAGCAGGAAGAAAAGGAAGGTACTGAGTGTGGGAGTTACAAAAACTACTCTCTGCTAGGGTGGGAGGAAGACAGAGCTGACTTGATAATTCCTGCCTCAAAAGGCAGCATCTTCCTTGATCTGTACGTCCAACTTTTAATGCTTAACAAAAGAATGTAACGATGACCAGGCAGTTGCCTGACAAATTTCCACTGGGGAGGCTGAGGCTGCCTCTAGCCAAGATGCTGCTTGAGTCCTAGTTGAATGAGTCTGGAATGCTAATGGATCTTTTTTTTTTTTTTATAGTAAGTAAGTCAATGTGATTGCTTCCCTAATCCATCTGGCTATGGTGTCCTTGGGAGGCTGCTTCCCTCTTCCTTGTGCTGCCAAACAAGCCAAATAGCATGTCGGTTTTCCTAAAGGCGCTTGTCACCTTCAAATATCTGAACAAAAGTTCAATGTATGACTAATAGATGAAGACTCCTATCATTCCCCTTACAGTCCTTGCTATTGAAGGCTGAAAGGGATACCACCTGATTTATATGAAATACTAAGAACAATGGAACTGGCCTAAATGTGACCAAATCTTGCGAGAATATAAAGTAAGAATCCTTGCTTGACAGGGCCTGCAGCTCTGAGATGCGCCTGGCTGAGAAAATTGCCACAAGGAAGGAAGCCTTTAGTGTCAAGTTCTTAATAGATACCTGCTTTAATTCCTCAAAAAGAAGTTTAATGAATGCCCTCACTGGGCGAAATGGTATTCTAATGCATTTTACCCTTTAAGAAAACACCCTATATCTCTGGGTGCACCGAGGTGCTTTTAATTCGGCACCTATAACATGCAATGGCTGCAGTCTGGACCTTTAAGAACCAGGGTACCAGACCTCTATCCAGACCTGCTTGAGGGAACCTAATATTTCCAAGATATCTGTTCTTCAAGAACAGACCTGCTTGGCACAAAAGTTCTCAAACACTCACCAATCCCTGAAATAGGCCATGGAAGTAGAAAACTTCCACACATTTAACATAACTGAGATTGAAGAGGCAGAGTACCCTTTCTTATGCAGGCATGCCTTCCCAAAGGTCAGGCAATGAGAGAGAATAGCGACAGGTCTTCCATCGGTACTAGACCTGCCAGAGAAAACCCTACTTCTTGGGCAGAGGCAGTGAAACTTTGCCCAGCAACCTTAAAAGATCTATAGAACAGGGTCTTATTGGGCAATCTACTAGGTTGACCAAGAATGAATGGTTTTCCACATTCTTTATTGTCCTGCTAATTAGTGGCTATGGTGAGTTGACACATAGTAGGCTGAGCCTTGGCCACAGGAATGAGTGCATTTATTTCCCTGGACCCCAGCTACACCCTATGGTTGAAAACTTTATCGGCCTTGGCATTTACACATGTTGCCATTAGGTCCACGCTTGGGTGCCCCCAGCGGCTTACTATCATTTGAAAGGCCTCTGGCCCCAGTGGCCATTCTCCTGGGTTCAACCTATTCCTGCTGAGGTAGTTGAAATCAAAATTATAAACCAGGCTCCATCTGAAGATGTAACTCCACATGAGGTCTGCCATCCTGCTTCTCCTCGGAGAAGTTTCTTTAAACAGATGTATTATATATCTATCTGAGTAAATATCTTGGTCTGCAGAGTGTTCTTTTTTTCAGCTCCCAAAATCCTGCTTCATTTGGGTCTCTAATTTTTCAGTATATTGTTATCTTAAGGTCATTTAAACAAGTTTTCATATGAGCCCAGGGCTTAATTTGTAAACAAAAAGGGAATGGTGAAATTTGGGGTTGGGACAGAGTGAGGGGAGCAGGGCCAGGCCCGAGCTGTGTGTGGGGAAGCAGGACTAGGGTTGAAGGTGAATGCTCTCCTATACATACCCTGTCTCTCACACACACATATGTAAAAACACTTAATACTCTTCCTCTTCATCCCAGTGATCCTCCCTCTTCTGCCCCCAACCTCCAGGCCTTCACACCACTGCTCACTGAGCACTGATGGGCAAAGAATGGCTGAGGGATGAGCACTGTTGGGGGCTGGGGATGAAGGATCACTAAGGCAAGGAAGATAGTAGAGAGAATGGGGCCTCTTCTCTCTTCCTTGGTGATCCTGGTTCTTCACTCCAAGGCCCCCTCCCAAGCTCCACCATGATTCCTCCAGCAATCCTAGAGCTTCCAAGTCTCATCCCCAATCCATGGTAGTTCACAAGCCCCCCTCCCAAAGGTCACCAACTCCCCCATCCTGGAAAATTATCCTCTCCAGCAATTCTCCTCCTCTATCTCCTTGGTCAGAAAGGCACAGAACCCCTCTGCCATCTATCCTCTGCAATAGATGTGGAGGCATACTGGTATACATCACTCGCTCTCCTTAGCCTCTTCAGTGTGGGTAGCATCTGGACTTCAAAAGTGCATCCTGCTCTTTACCTTCTTGGGGGAGGAAGTAAGGAAGCAGCATCATGTGCTCTCCTCACTCAACTCTTTCCCTGCTCTCTGCAGTTGCCTCACTAACAGACTGTCCTCCACTCTTATCTCACTCATAACTCACAGTCCCTCTGAACCTCATAACTTTGATCCCCTCACCCCCCACAGCCCCACCAATCCCCACATCCACTCTTTTTAACCCCCTGAAATCCCCTCAATCACTTGCTCTCCCCTCTAATCTCCTCACTCTTACTCCCCATCTTCTCATTCACTGTCTTGCCCTTCTCCCACCTTCACTCTGCTTTCCTCTGATACTTTCATTCACTGTCCCTCCCCCTGCCCCCCCACCATAACCACAGTCACTCACTTGCCCCCTCCCCCTCTCCTAGTGTGATCAGCAGCATCAGATGACTCGAGGCCCGGGAAGCCAGCACGGTAAACATCAACCGGTCAAGGAAGACAACACACGCAGAATTGGCAAAAGCAATGGGGTTGACAGGCATTCACCTCATGTCTCTCTAACTTTGGTCATTTTCTTTTAAAGCCTCCTCAATTGTGCCAGGAAAGGGCATAAAAATCAAGGCTCCTCTGGGACTTAGGGAGCCAGAAATGATACGTGCCAGCACCAGCTCCTCTTCCATGTCTGCAGAGAACCAAGACCGATTTACACCACCAGCTCTACTCTGCTTCCATGGGTTCCAGAAAAAAAAGATGGTAGAATGCCATTCTGGGTTGATCCACCTGAAAATAAATCATGATGTGGGAACGAACAGTGATTCCCACATGCCTGAAATCATGAACTAGTCTGACGCCAGCCTTTCTTAAAACATAATCTTTATTCACAGCTTCAGATCATATACACTACAATGAGCTGCCTTTACCTTCAGACAGTGTACTCGCTACTCACAGTTTGTACTGCTTTGTCTCAGCTCAGTGTTTGGACAGTGTTACATTACAGGAGCTGCCCTCCTCCCAGAGACCTGGCTTGGTCTGGTTATCCCCATCTGCATCCAAGCCCCTATTCCCCAGTCTCTGGTTATGCCCTCTGAGCCCCTCAGGATCCCACCTATAGAGCATACTCTCCTTAGTGGATTTAAGGTGGACCAGGTGTCTAACAAGTAAACAGAGGAGCTATCTCACACATGGGTAACAGACACCAAAAGGGACTGAATTAGCACAAGTTTGAAACGTGTGAGCTGTAATGCCAATCCTCAAGGGCAGGGTTGAAGCTTTGACGACTGCCACTATTGCTCATAAATGTCCAACATGTACTAATTCAAACACTTTTCGTGTGTTTTTTGCTCTGCGGATTCTGCTTCAGTAACATCTCTGCCACTCCTGTTTCCTGTAGAACAGGAGATGGGCTAAATTAGGAATCAGTGTGGCTGTTCTCTGTTTTGTCAGTAGCAGCTCACCCTCTCCCCTCCTCTTCCCTGCAAGCTACCTGTTGAGGAGGCACTGGAGCAGAACACCCCTGCTGATCTGTCTCTTAAGGCTAAACAGAAGCGCCAGAATGTTCCAGGCTGTTCCCCCACAAATGTAAGCCCTGTATGGGCATATAAACTTAGGAAACACAGTTCTTCATGTAATGCTGGCTCCTTTTTCTATTTGTTTCTGATTTTTAAATGTTATGTATTACCTAGAACTAGTCATCAAATTTAGATCTATATCTAAAAAAAGACTGAAGACCTGGCTCTTCATCCAAGCCTACGCCTGAGCTGGACTCTACCAATCATTCTCCCTCCATGGCCAACTCAAATGTTCGACCAACTACTTAATAATCATAGAACTCTTTCGATCGACCGCTTGTTACATGATTGATCCCAATCGCTAATATGTTAAATTTCATTTTATAATGATGTTTTTCTTAATGTCATAGGTTATTTAATCTAAGTTAATACTTTATCCCAGTTCCTCGCTCCTCCTTGTGCTCTGTAAGACAAACATGTTAAGTCTGTTCTATGTTATATGTAAACCGAAGTGATTAGTAACATTGTTACCAGAACCTCGGTATATAAAAACACTAAATAAATAAATAAATCAATCAATCAATCAATAAATCTAAGTATTCACAAAAGTTGACATTACATAGATTTCTGCACCAGGATAATACTGGCTCAATATTTATCTACAAAGCACATGTTTACTTTCCTCTTCTTGTTATCTTTTGATCCTTTTTCAATCAAGGTTATTTAATAGACGTTTTATAAGTATCTACCCAATTTGTTTATAATTATTTTCTGTAAGATATTCTATACATATCTTATAATATTTTCACAAGTACTGTATTCTCCTTAGTAGCTCTTTGCATAAGCTTTTATCTATTACACATGATTTTTTAAATTATTTTCTTTCTACTTTGTAAGTAATCATACCAGATTATTGGAAACCACTGCCATAAGAATATTCCTCTGAGACAGGCACCTTGTCAGAACTGACACTTTGCAAGTCTATTACACCCAGACTGGATTTTGGATTTGGATTATACTCACTTTTCCAAATCCATGCTCAAGGCAAGTTACAAATCTGGTACAGTAGACAGGGCAGGGATGTAAGAAATGAAGGATTAAGTGATCTTGGCAAATGTTTCAAGAAGAGTCAGTGGAAGGAAGTAGAATTTGAACCCTGGCTTCCCTATTTCTCAGCCCATTGTTCTAACCACTAAACCATTCCTCCGCTTTGGCAGTATACTGTTCTCTTCTCAAGCTTTATGTTAGACTCCCTTACTTTGTATTCACAATTTGAAAATTTGTGTTATGTTGATGTTCATATAATTTGTAAGCTACAGAGAAGGAAGGAGATAAGGAAGGAACCGTGCGCAGCAAAACTCTATCATTGTAAATCCTAAGAAAAGGATCTCGACACGACAAAGCCTGTAACTCTGAAATGCGTCGAGCAGAACAAATGGCTACGAGGAAAACAATCTTCAAGGTAAAATCCTTAATGGGAGCCCTCCGTAAAGGCTCAAAGGGGGCTCCGCAAATCACCAGGTTCAAACTCCAGTCCGGACATAACGGGCATACGGGAGGATGTAAATGCTTTACTCCTTTGAGGAAATGCAAAATGTCTGGATGCACTGCCAGCGACCAACCGAGAACTCTGCCCGTTAAGGCACCTAAGGCAGCCACCTGAACCCTAAGAGAGTTGACAGCTAAACCTTTGGCCAACCTCTGTTGCCGGAAGTCCAACACCTGGGGAATCTCCGTTGACAAAGGATCCAAGGAGTGCTGGCGGCACTATGCCTCAAATAACTTCCAGACTCTAACATAGGCCATAGAAATAGAAGGCCGATGCGCCTGAAGAAGAGTGGAAATGACCTGCTCGGAACATACCCTCAATCACAATCGCCGCCTCATAAAAGCCAGGCTGCAAGAGAGAAGTGATCCTCCCGATCCGAAAATATGGGCCACTGATGGAGTAGATGCGGAAGATGCGCCAGCTGTAGAGGACCTTCCAAGGCTAATCACACCATGTCCGCGAACCACGGGCGACATGGCCACTCCAGAGCCACCAACACTACACTGACTGGATGCCTCTCTATGTGTCGTAGAAGCCAATCGATGAGAGGCCAGAGAGGAAAGGCAAAGACGGAACGCTTCTTCAGCCATCGTCGAGAAATAGGCTTGGTAGGATTGGATGCTCTGGTATGTCCGTGGCCCACGGGCATTCTTCTCTATGCATTTCCTCCCTGGCCTCTCATCGGTCAGCTTCTACGACGCATAGAGCGGCATCCAGGCAGTGTAGTGTTGGTGGCTCCGGAGTGGCCATGTCGCCCTTGGTTCGCGGACATGGTGCGATTAGCCTTGGAAGATCCTCTCCAGCTGGTGCATCTTCCGCATCTACTCGTCAGTGGCCCATATTTTCGGATCGGGAGGATCACTTCTCTCTCTGAGACTGTATTTGCATTATGTTGAAAAATACATAATTACATAGAAATACAGAAAAATAGAAATGACAGCAGAAAAAGACCAATCGACTCATCCAGTCTGCCCAGAAAGCTCCCACACTTATTTCCCACACATAGAAACATAGAAATGACAGCAGAAGAAGACCAAACGGCCCATCCAGTCTGCCCAGCAAGCACTTTTTTTCTTCTCATACTTATCTGTTTCTCTTGGCTCTTAGTAACCTTTTGGTTCTATTTCCCTTCCACACCCACCATTAATGTAGAGAGCAGTGTTGGAACTGCATCTAAGTGAAATATCTAGCTTAATTAGTTAGGGGTAGTAACTGCCGCAATAAGCAAGCTAGACCCATGCTTATTTGTTTACCCAGACTATGTAATTCAGTCCTTGTTGGTTGTTGTCTGTATATAGATCCACTTTTCTTCATTCCCCCTGCCGTTGAAGCAGAGAGCTATGCTGGATATGCGTGAAGTATCGGTCTTCCTCCCTTATCTGTTTCACCAACCACCAAGTTCAGGGCCCTTGTTGGTAACTGTTTGATTCAAATTACCTGCCATCCCCTGCCATTGATGCAGAGAGTAACACTGGAGTTGCATAAGGCTTAATGGTTAACGGTAGTAACCGCCACATCAAGCAAGTTACCCCGATGCTTGTTTACCCAGACTGCACAGATCAATGCCTTGTTGGATGTTGTCTGAATGTAAATCCTCTTTTCCACATTTATCCCTGCCGTTGAAGCAGAGAGCAACGCTGTATATGCATTCAAAGTGATGTATCAGGCTTAATTGGTTTAGGGTTTTACTCTTGTTGTTTCTGTTCTCTGCTGGGGGAATTAGAACAACAAATTTGATAACTGTACTTGCCTTGTTTCACTATATTTCTGTTTTGAAAATCAAACCAAGAATCTGAAATGTTATAATTTCTCCAAATAATGAGTATCTGAACATAAAGCACTGTGTCCAATGATGGCCAACTCTGGAGGCCTTACTTCTGAAAGATATATTCAGGCTAGAAGCAGGCCAGAGAAAAACTACTAAAATGGTGCAAAAGAGATGAGAATTTAAGGGTCTAAATAATTAGCATAGTAAATGATGGCAGATTAGGACAAATAGTCCACCAATCTGCCCAACAAGGAGTTCGGAGCTCAAACTGTCACTCCGTGCACATTCTCCCCTAGCCTTCCTGTTCAGGGTTACAATGGCCCCTCTGTGCAAGTCACCCATATTCAGAAAACTTATCATATTACTCCCATGCTTTTTCAATCCTCTTGCTACAAGGGATCATCTATGTTTATCCCACACCCATTTGAATTCCTCTACTATTTTTGTCTTCAGCACCTCCTCCGAAAGGGCATTCCAAGCATCCATCACCCTTTCCATGGAAAAAAAAAATTCTTGACGTTGTTTGAGTCTATTAACTTAGAGTATACTTAATAGCAGTACTTCTCAACCCAGTCCTCAGCACACACCTAGCCAGTCAGATATTCAGGATAACCACAACAAATATGTATGAGATAGATTTGCATACAATGGAAACAGTGCATGCATAACTAGCTTATGCTTATTCACTGTGGATATCCTGAAAACCTGAATGGTTGGGAGTGCCCAGAGGACTGAGATGAGAAGCACAGCTTTAGAGGTCAGAAAAGAAGGGAGATATCACAGAGACATTCAACTAACTGAAAGGAAATTTGAACAAGAGGTCACAGAATGAGGGTCCAGAAAGTTAGACTTGGGAGCAATATCAGAATATTTCTTTGCTGAAAGGGTGGTGGCCTCTCCTAGTGAAGGAATAACCAGTAAGGAAAAAAAAAAAAAGAGGCGATAATGCCCATGTGCAGGTCCTTGGTGAGGCCCCACCTGGAGTACTGTGTTCAATACTGGAAGCCGTATCTTAAAAAGCTAGAGATAGGATAGAGGCAGTCCAGAAAAGGGTGACCAAAATGGTGTGGGGACTGTACAGAAAGACTTAAGAGGAGAGGCTGAAGGATCTGAATATGAATCCCTGGAAGAAAGGAGGTGGAGGGGAGACATGATACAGACCGTCAGATACCTGAATGGTTTTAATGATGCATGTTTCTCAAATCTCCTGTTTACCAATGATGCATCAATTATGAATTATAATAGCCAGGTATAGGATAAATTCTGACAGCCCCAGACCCTGCTACAATAAGGTGAACTTTAAACCGCATTACATCAGTGGAAACTAGAGGCCTTGTTCCAATGCAGTATAGGAGACCTTATCAGATGTACCTGTTTGTCAGTTCCTGCGCAAATAAAGAAACCAGACAGAAGAGACAATAGGATTTAAGATCCTAAGCAAGTGTCAGGGACATTCAAGCAGAGACCCCCGTCCTTGGAAGGAAAAGGGGAGTGGGGCAGCCTGAGACAGTGATGGCACTCTGACATGCAGCTTGTCCTGCCAACGTGGCAGGACCCCTCCCGAGGTAATGGGGGGTGGGCGGAGAAAATAACCTGCAAAGTAGCAAGAGACCCTCCAACCACCACGAGGGTATGCATGAGCTTATGCATATTTATCAGCTGGTAAGTAGAAGATAGGGGGGGAAAGGAGGAGAAAAGGCAGAAGAGAAGGAAAGAAGAACCTCCTGGCAGAGCAACCCAGAAGCCAAAAAGGAAGCAGGAAGGCGAGGCACGGACCCCCGGAGGAGCCCAAACCCTGAAAACAAACCCGGGGATAAAACCCTGAGAGCGAGAACCTGTGCTGAGGTGTCCCTGGAAGCAAAAGGAGGATCAAAGACTGACCAGATCTCCCTCCTATCCCGAAGGGTGAGAACCAGCCCAGACAGCCTGGCCCGCATAAAGCCAGGAAGTAAGCCTATCCCTTGCCCATGCTCTCCAGCGCTGCTTCAGAAATAAACAGAAGAATAGCCTGAAAGTTCAAATCAAGAGTACGTTAGTCATAAGTGTTAGTATCTCAAGCAGGCTAAGGTTTATGGCATGTTTTGTTATCCCCCCATGATACAGAACTTTCTTTAGGGAAAACTGGTACTTAGTAGCCAGGATATTAAAGATAGGTAGTTTTATTTTCTAAATGCTATGTCCTGCCAAATCTGATAAATAAAAGTCTATTTCTGAGGAGAATACACATTGTCTTTTACCTGACTTAGGATCGCAAGGAAGGTGGGAGGGCAGCTGGAGGTGTCTTGTAGCAGACAGATCCCTGCACCCGCCAACCTGCCTACAAGTAGGGGAGAAAGGGGGAATTAGATTCAGATGACAACCAACACTGGGCCTGACCTTTATGGTCTAGGGTACAAATGTAAAAATGTAACTAACAGTAATTTTGTTGTGGGTTTGACAGTTGCTTGGTTTTCATTTTTAATATTACTACCCTTAACGGAATCATGGCAATATGTTGAAATCCTCTGCTCAGTGTGCGACTGTGGCCAAAAAAGCAAATAATTCCTAGCATTCTATTAGGAAAGAAATGAAGAATAAAATAGAGAATATCATATGGCCACTGTATTGCTCCATGGTGTGACGCGCCTTGAGTACTGTGTGCAGTTCTCATAGTAACATTGTAACTGCAGAAAAAGACCAAGTGGTCCATCTAGTCTGAGCAGCAAATTTCTTATGGTAGTAACTGCCACTCTATGCAGACTAGATGAACCATGGAGGATTTCAACATACTGTCTACGACACCTAGATCCTTTTCCTGAGTAGTGATCCCCAATGTGGAACTTGGCATGCATCACTTTGTATTTATTCACGTTAAATGTCATCTGCCATCCTGCAATTTCTCACAACACTCTTGAAATTTAACAACTCTGAATAATTTTGTATCATCAGCAAATTTAATCACCTCACTCCTTGTTACCATTTCTAAGTCATTTATAAATATGTCAAAAAGCAGCAGTCCCAGTATAGATCCCTGGGGCACTCCACTATTCACCTTTCTCCACTGAGAAACTTAATCATTTAGCCCTAATCTTTATTTTCTCTCTTTTAATAAGTTCTCAATCTACAAAAGAACACTGCCTTCTATTCAATTACTTTTTTATTTCCTTAAGAGTATCTCATTGTCAAAACACTTTTTAAAAATCTAGATATACTATATCAACTAGCTTACCTCTATCCACATATTTATTTACACCTTCAAAAACAAACAATCTGTTTGCCGTCATGTTCTATATTTCCATACTAAATTCAGGGGTATCATGTTCAGACAAAAAATCTCCCTCACCCATAAAGGAGGAAAGATTTGTCATGTCTAATGTGGTGGTCAAAATACAGGACCAAAGAAAAACAAATCTGTTTGAATTCTCTCTTTTCCACTATGGGCCTGATTTACTAAAACTTTTCTCTTATTCTGTGTCTATGGAACAAAAACCTTAATAAATCAGACTCTCAATCTGTATGATCTCTGACAAGTTGCTTCAGCAATCTGTGCCTGTTTAACAAAAAAAGAATAATTAGTATGATTTGAAGGGAAAAAGTATTTCATGGTTAAGGTGATTAGGATGCAAGACTTTTTGCCTGGCCAAGTTATATATACATAGCTGTAAGAATTTCTTTAAGAAATCCAGCAGTTTTATGATAAGAGTATTAATAAACAGAGTGCAGAAACATATTACTAAGTAGGATTAGCAGCAAGTTAACCAAAGAAAGGTAGAACCCAGTGGACACAATCTTTAAGTCTAAAAGTTATTTAATTGTAAGTAGGTAATGTCTATATAACTGATTCCACAAATATGACCTTTGCTGATGTTTTAAATTAACTCACTGGAATTAAAATTGAATTGTGACCACATAAATACTCCAGAAACAAATAGCTGTGTCAATTTTAAAGTGAAGGGCTCTCAAAAAAACATTTTAGTAAAATACAGTTTCTAAAATGATGCCAACGTTTTTGAAAGATGCAAATGAATGTTGATGTGTAACAAGTTTAAAAGAAACATCTTATATATCTACAAAATCAAAACATAGGGTTATGTGATGTTTAAAGGTAAAGTACTCATGAACTGCTGAAACTGCTTTTCTAAAATTATATGGGACATTCCAAAATTATAATGCTACAGGTATGATTCTAATGTTCTGACCAAACTTGATAGCTGAAAGAAAACATGTAATTTATCAGGCTTCTAGCTAGACAAAACATGAGCTATGTCAGCTGTTTTGAAAGTAGCACAACCTAATCATTCAACTGGTGAAGAAACATCTGAATAAAATAGTAATCAGTGTTGCAACTGCCATTATTTAAACTGCTGTGTTAATCATTAAAGGCCAATAAACATAGTAAATGACGGCAGATAAACATCCAAATACCATGACATTTAATACATGTTTTCCTCTTTCAAAAACAATTAAAAAAATGAATCACTCCAGCACAAATTATGACTTTGAGGTCACAACAATATGGAGTTAAGTACATTCTCGTTTCCTTGTTTAAAACAAACATGCAAACAATAGCAACTAAATAATTCAATTCTAAAAAATAAAAATCCTCCAAGTCTTTCAAGGATAAGCATGCCTTGAAAATGGATCTAGAGGCTTAAGGGCCAAACACTTAAATGTACTCTTGTTAACTTAATAAAATAAATATGAACAGCTTAAAAAATCCTAGCATCCTACTTCTGCGGATGCACTACACTTTAGTAGGAAAGCAGCTCATTCAGAAAGTTAATTCGTTTCTGTCAACTCATTCAACCCCAAGAGAGTAAGCAAAAGGAGCCGAGAGTGTCAAGCTCTTTTTCACACTTAGGTCTGATTAGAGGCAGAAACGAAATAGTGTGACCGCCGGGTTTAGTCCAACGCGGGCAAAGATATCGCCTATAAATTGTTGTTCTTTATTTCTGCGCAAAGAATGTGTGATGAGAAAAAGGAAAAAACGAATAAAGGAAAAAATAGAGAAAAAGTACACACAGTCAGCCTAAAACATCCCCTCTCTCAAATGCATACAAGCAAGTCACTGCAGCTCCTGTCTCACATCCCGCCGCCGCCGCCCGGGGATGGCCGAACTGATCCCACATCCAAACAGCAGAGCCAGCGCTTCATCCTCCTCACTTACCATGACAGACCCCCCTTCACCCCCCGGACATTGCCAGCGGAGTCGGGAGGAATAGATCAGTTATACAACCAGCATTCTCTTTTTTTTTTTTTCGCCTTGTTATTGTTGTTATTGACTTACCGCGGCTCCGACTACCTGCTTCCGGCGCAAAATCACGCGAGATTCGGCGACTTCGCGGGACGGCGTGATGGAAAGGGGTGGAACCTTTCGGGGCCACGCTCGCGCGAGACGAGTAGTTTTCGAGTTAGGGTCTGGGTGCGCTTCCAGCCGCGGCGGCTGCCTGATGCTTTTCTCAGCGCGTGCGCGAGCGGACGGTGGCCGCAGTAACTGCGTCATAGAGAAGGGGAGGGGGGATGTTTGCAAGAGCAAGTGATTTGAGGAAGGGAGCGCGGATTATACAGACCATGCGAGAGAGAGAAGTTGCGTGGATGGCAGTTGGCTTCAGATGAGTATATTTGTAGTGGGATTTGGCGGCTTTGGTTTTTTTTTTTTTTTACTCCTCTTAAGTCTATGAGAAAAGGAAGTCTTGCCCCCTCCCCATTTGTATAGTATTTGACTGCTACTGCGCTCATTACTCTTCATCGATCTTCCTCAATAATAATCATGTTTATTTTTATCCTAGGGACCAGCAAGAAATACGTTCATGCCTCAGACTTGTGATGTGAAATGCCTGAATAAAGTTTACCGTCCCAAAAATAATGATCAGAGTTTTCAAAAAAATTATTTTATTTTCGTTTTGAAAAATTCAGAAATGCAGACTCGTAGAAATTTTGGATTGAAATTGCACTAACTGCAAATGAAGGGTATGAGTCATAAAGATCTTTTACCTATGAGAAAAAAAATAATGAATCAGGGCTAAAGTGTTTTTTAAAAAAGTATTTCGAGTTTGACTTTTTTGGAAGTGTAAATTGGTGTTATGCATTAGCAAGTTACAGAAGTACTGATTAAAGGGTTATGTTCATTTTTGGAGGCTGTAACTTTTTAAGGATCTTAAGGAAGAAGAGTTCAGAAAGAAATTACTAAAATGATATAAGGTGTGCAAAACAAACCCTACAAACAGATTTTACTGAGAGAGGGAATATGAAAGAATTTCAAATGAAAACCCAGGGCAAGGGGGTCATGATCTGAAGTTGCAGGAAGTTAGTTCAGAGGAAAAGAGAGAAAAACACTTACTGATAGCTTATTCCTGACATCTACCACTCTTATCAGCAAAAGTTGAGGAAAACAATACAGTAAAAGTATGCATGGGGAACCAGGTGGAGTCAGTAAAATATGCTGAGTCTTTCACTCAAGTACATTTAATGAAAGAAGAACTAAACCTATGTATTTTTCAGCTTTATGCAGTATTTATTAAAATGCAGTGATTAATGGTATAGCATACTGAAACCAAAATATGCTAAGGCAGGGCATGCACGTCTTGTGCCGCCGCGGGTAACATGAGACGAGCGCTCGGGAAGCGGGAGGGGTATTGGATTGGGGGGAGATCTAGGGGGAGCCTGGAGGTGGCGCCCAATGGCAGGGGAGCATTTTGAAATGCTCCTTTGGGGATTGGGTGCTGCCTGAACTTTCACCATTGAGCTGTGATTTCGCGCCTCAGACGATCCGGGCAGGCTGAGGCAGCGGCGGCATTACTGTTTCCCTCCCTAGGGCACCATATGTGTAATCATATGAAGCGTTTAATGTGTTGGTTTTAAAAATTTTGTTGCAGAAGGTGGCAGTAAACCCGATCCCAATGTTGTTAAATGTTGTTTATTTACTGTAAAAGGGCATTCGGGGGGAGGGGGAGGAATCTCGTTTAATTTGGGGGCTGCTACACGAGATGGCCAATGAGCAAGAGGGGGGCCGATGCTCAAGGCCGCGTGCTTACCTTTGCTGGGACGAGGTGAGGTAAGACGAGACATGGACAATGCTTATCCCTACCACTGGGGGCGTGGTGGGGAGCTAGGGGTCTTCGAGGGGTGGAGCCTATTGGGGGTATTTTTAGATCATTGTTAAAGTATGGGGCTTGGGTTTGAGTTATAAATAAACTGCGGCCTTTAATAACCCAAGAAAAGCGTACTGTTATTTGTTACTATGGTATGCGGAAGAGCATCTCAGATCTCTGTTAGTACAGCCAAATCACTCGGTTGAACTTCTAAAACTCTCATCCTCCCACAACCTGTACCCCCTCCTCACACTAGGATTGTTTTACCTGCTAGTTTTTAGGGGGTGATCAAGCAGAGGAAGATTAAATTGGTAATGGGACAGACAGGACTCAGTTCAGCATTTCCTAGCGTGTAGATAGATGGACTCAGGACCCCACTGGGTTTATGCTCCCCTACCAGCTGATGACACAGTATATATAACCCTGCAGTGATCACAACGTGCCAGTATTCTCGGTCTCCAACAGATGGTGGATGTGCATCTCCCTATGGGGATTGCTTTGAGCTTTCTGAAAGGAGAAATTTGAAATTCTGAATTCAGGAAAGAAGTCCCGCTCCTCCTGCGGTGAATGCTTAGCTAAGGTCACTCCCTCAATTGAGAATTCCTGAGGGTGATTTCCATGGTCCCTCAAGGGTGTGCCTTGGTCCAGTAGCTGGATTCCCAGCATGGATTTATCTGCTAGTTCAGCTGAAAGGCAGCGGCTGAAGGAGGCCAAGTGTGGCGGTGACAGCAGATGCCCTCTCCCCCCGCAGCTGGAGACTCTCTTCTCAACTAGTAAACACTGACCTCAGGTATGGTTGGAAAAAAAAAAAGGAGAAAGTTTTACCTGAATCAGAGACAGGGTTTTCAGGACTTCCTCTGGTCTATGTTCTCGGCTCACCTTGCCGACGGTCGTTCCCGGGGTTGGGGAACTGGGCAGCCTGTTGGAACTAGCCCCTCCCACCCCAAAAGGGGCTAGGCCCCGTACTTAGGCTTTTTTCATGAAGGCCATTTCCACATACTTGTGCGTGTTCTGCTGCCCTCTATAGGCCGTCTGTGCGCAGTGTTCAGCTCTGCACACTCATTGCGCACTCGGTTTTTGGGCGCTCTTTTTACACACACAAACCTTTTTCTGTGCTTAACTTGGCGCACAGTTCCTTTAAAGGACCGCTCTTGTTTGGGAGCAAGTTGGCGAAACTGGCCAGTAAGTGGGGCGAGTCTCTGGTTCCTTGGTTGCCGGAGGATAAGAAACAGTTACAGTGCCCCTTTGGTATGAGTGGTCGTTTCCAGGGTTCCAGTTGTTTTCGTCCCTACAGAGGGACAACCTTTCAGTGGACTTGGCCTTTTGGTAGGTCTCAGTCCTTATGACCCCAGCAGCCCAAGAGAGGAGTGGGCTCGGGTGGTGGATCTTCCTGAGCTTCCCAATGAAGGTTTGCCAACCCACTTTGCAAACAGGAAATAGGGGGATGTCTCTCTTTTATCAGAGCTAGGTTGAAATCATGGCAGACCAGTGGGTCCTGGAGGTGATAACGTGAAGGGTAAGCACTGGAACTTTGCGGTATTCCTTGGAATGCGTTCATGGTGTCCCCTTACCACTCCTTGCAGAAGAAGCAGGCAGTGGAGTTCATGCTTCAAGGGCTCCTCAGACTGAGGGCTGTGGTTCCAGTGCCCACATCTCAAAGTATGGGGCAATGTTCCATTTATTTTGTTGTGCCCAAGAAGGAGGGCTATTTTCATCCCATCATGGGTCTCAAGAGGGTCAACCGTCATTTGAAGGTGACTCCTTTTCGAATGGAAACCTTACACTCTAATAATGGTGCAGACGGGGGAATTTCTGCCTTCCTTGGTCTGTCAGAGGCTTACCTTCATATTCCCATCCAATTGCAACATCCAACACTTTCTACGCTTTGTGGTGTTGGGGCACCATTATCAGTTTCAGGTGCTGCCTTTTGGTCTAGCCACCGCTCCCAGAACATTTTTCAAGATTATGGTGGTGGTAGCGGCAGCCTTGCGAAAAGAAGGAATCCTGGTGCACCCATATTTGGACAACTAGCTGATTAGAGCCAAGTCTCAGGAAGAGAGCCACCTGATGACACCCAAGATGATCTTATTGCAGGAGCTCGGTTTGGTGAACCTGACCAAGAGCAATCGTCAACCATCCCATTTGTTGGAGTATCTGGGGGTCCGGTTTGACTTGGGATATGGCAGAGTTTTCCTACCAGAAGTTTCAATCCAGAGATTGATATGTCAAGTGCGTTTTAGCTGATTGTGAGTCGCTGGGGCCTTCCATTCCTAGACCTGCTGGTGACTTCTCAAAATGCGAAGGTTCTTCGCTTCTATAGTTGCAGGAGAGATCCATGGTCCCTGGGAATAGATGCTCTCATACAGGTCTGGCCAAAAGACAGATTGTTTTATGCTTTTCCTCTGTGGCCCTTGCTGGGCAGGATAATTTGCAAGATCAAAGGCCACAGGTGGCTAGTACTCCTGGAGGCGCCGGACTGACCCAGGTGTCTGTGGTATGCGGATTTGTGACTACTCCTGGCAGAGTCTCCCCTTCATCTTCCACCACATATGGATCTGCTTCAGCAGGGACTGGTTCATCATGAGGATCTGACTCTTTGTCTTACGGTTTGGCCCTTGAGAGGGCTCACCTGTTAAAATGTTATTCCTCTGTGGTGATTGCCACCTTACTCTGCACTCACAAGTTTTCCACTTTCTTGGCTTATTTGTGGGTTTGGAGAGTTTTTAAGGCCTGTTGTGAGGAGTGGTGTTTTTCCTCATTCAATTAAGATCCCTCTCATTCTGGATTTTTTGCAGGATGGATTGAATAAAGGCTTGGCCCTTAATTCCTTGAAGGTGCAGGTTGTGGCTCTTGCCTGCTTCAGAGACCTGGTGAATGGTATTGCCATGTCTCATCCTGATGTGGCTCATTTTTTTGAAGGGAGTGAAGCATGTTAGGCTTCCCTTGAGGTTACCAGTTCCATTGTGGAATCTTAATTTGGTGCTGGACTTTTTGGCAGGCCCTATGTTCCAACCACTGCATAGCCTTTCCTTCTGTTTGTTGACTATGAAGACTGTGTTCCTGGTGGCTATATGTTCTGTGCATTGGATTTCTGAGCTGCAGGCCTTATCTTGCCGGGAGCCATTCCTTCGGGTGACTCCCAGGGGTGTTAGCTGCATACTGTTCCATTCTTGCCCAAGGTAATCTAGACTTTCATTGAATCAGTCCATCTCCTTGCCATCCCTGGATAAGGTCAGAGATGTGGAGGAGTTTTATCTTTTGTGCTTCTTGAATATTAAGTGTTTTGTCGTGCAGTATCTGAGTCTTTTCTAAAGATGGATCACCTGTTTGTTCTCCATGGCGGGAGTAAACAGGACACTCCATCTTCGTGGGCTACCTTAGTTCGTTGGATTAAGGAGGTGGTCACGGCCGTGTATGTGGATGCTGAAAAGCCATTGCCTACTCAAGTTAGGGCTCATTCCACTAGGGCTCAGGCAGTGTCATGGGCAGAGGTTAGTCTGTTGTCTCCCGTTGATATCTGCTGAGCTATGCCGTGGTCCTCCTTACGCACTTTTCCAGGTTTTATCGTACTGGATGTGGCAGGCCTGGGAGGATGCAGCCTTTGCACGTGCGTTGTTGAGTGGACCACAGGCAGCCTCCCCACCCTGTTTGGAGTAGCTTTGGTACATCCCACTGGTCCCGAGTCCATCTGTCTACACACTAGGAAATGGAGAAATTACTTAGTTGATAAATTTGTTCTCCTTGGTGTAGACCAGACTCAGTTTCCTGCCCTCGGCTACCGAATGAGTGTCGCCAATAGGCTTCCTGTGGGGCTCTCTGGGTCCCAAGAGATTACTGGTAAGTGTTCATCCCAGTCCTTAGCTTGAGTCTTATGTGAGTTCAGTGTTATGGTTGGTTGAGTACAGTTCTGGGTATCTGTTTTTTTTTATCATGTTTCTTGCTGGTCTGTCCACAGTTGCTTTTTGAAGAAAATACTGGCAGGCTAGAAGATGAAATGAAGAAATGTGGTAATCGTCTTGGGCAAGAAAGGATGAATCTGTGGCCTCAGGTGTTCAAGGCTTGGGAATCTGGTGGTAGAGCTACAGAGGCTGCTGGCACTCCAGGGAATCATCATATATTTATCCCTTACATTAGAGTGAGCTAGACACACCTCTGCAGGCTTCCATTGGACCAGTATTAGATGTGTCCCAAAATGAGGGCTGAATAGAAGGAACTTCATCCTGTCACACCTTTGCTAGACCAATATTCTTCTTAGTTTGCTTTGGGAAATTGTTGCTCATCTGGACTGGTGACTTTCTTCTTACTTTTTCCGGTTTTCTACTTGTTACTGCTTTATGATTACTCCCTGTTTCCTTCCTGGTAAGTCCTGGTGGCCACCTTCACTCAAGGGCTCCAAACACAGGAAACAACAGTTGCTACAGGCTGAAGATTGCCCGTTCCTCCTTCAGTGATACCTGGCCATTCTGAAACATGCCTTTGCTGAGATGTGGTCTTCCTGACCTCACCACAGCAAGTCAGTGGCAGTTTGGATCAGCCCTTAAACAAAAGCAAGGCAGAGCAGCCTCTGAGAACACAGGGTACCTAAAAATGTTTCAAGAATTACAGGCCCAACTCTCTACCTTTCAGGGAAAGGTGATCCTGTCCAGTTAATCATTTTTTTTAGAACCACTGCAAAGGAGTCTGGACTCTGGCCATTTCTTCACAAAATCTTTTATGATTTACACAAAAGTAGATAAAAGGGCTGCTTATCTCAGTAGTCTTGAAAATAAAGTTGTATCAATTAAACATGCTGTTTTGGTGTATGTTCAGCTTCCTTCTCATCCCTGGGGGTCTCTCTTCCCTCTTCAGTCTGCCTTCTTATCCCCATCTTAGGGAAGAGCCCTGGGACCAAGATTCCCTTTTGGGAAGTGTGCTAAGATGGACCAGGCCAGATACCTCGAACTGGTCCCTTAAAGTTTTCTGGGACTCCCTCATATGCACGCCTTCGCACACCCTCCTCCTCAGCTCAGCCTTCCTTGGTTGAGTGCCTGCTGGAAGGAAGCTGGCTTTGGCATTCTCTTTCCTGGTTCTGTGTCGCATTTTCTAAGTGAATGGCTGGAGTGCCAAGACTCATCTCATCATCCAACCATTGGTCTCCTTGATCTGTGCAATCTACACAAGTCATTGGTGGTCTGTCACAAGTGTAAACTGGTGACCCAACAGATAATAATGAAAATCCCACGTAACAGCTCAGTTCTTTGCATATCTTACCCAACATCCCACAGGAGAGGCCTCCAGAGATCACTGTGAGCAAATCCAGGCTTTAGGCTCTATAGCGCCAGTTTCCAGAGGTCCCACACCTCTTGCAGCAGAATAGGATCAGAAGCAGGCACCGTCAGGTGTGCTTACCTCAAAACTCCTTACTATAATTTACTTTCACATTTTATACAGAAGGAATTAATTCATAACAAGCATCAATAAGATGGGTAACTAAGTAGATTAATTTTAATGTTTATAGGGGGTCTCTGACAGGCAAATATAAATAGAACAATTGACTAAAAGTATTTTAGATCAGCTTTACATCCCTATTCCCTTAGAAATTTTAACTCAATAACAAATCAACAAAATTGAGATGCAAACAGAAGTTCAGCAGGAAGAGGGAAGCTTTCCAATCTTTTGCACTGAGTGCCATATGTATCATTTCCTAGTTATCGAAGTTGTACATGTGCACTAGGTGCAAAGAACTACTAGACCTGAGAGAATGAATCCAATGTTTAGAGGCTAGAAAGGCAGACCTGGAGAAGCTAAGGGAGACAGGCATATAGAGGAGACCTCCAGGGTCATAGTAGATCAATCCCATCTCTAAATCGGGCAACTCCTGTGCTGTCTTGGAGGGGAAAGATCACCTGGAAGGAGAGCATCACCTTGGTGAGGCAGAAATCAATGCTGTGGCTAGGACTTGCCCTCAAGGTGCTATAGTGTCCTTTTGCACCAAAGATATGTCTCCAGGGGCATGTGCCCAGGAGGGAAGGGTTAGGAAGGCCATTGTAGCTGGTGATTCAATTATTAGGAAGGTAGATAGCTGGGTGGCTGGTGAAGGTGGCGGACCTCACGCTTTACATAGTATTTTAGATAGTGCTGGAAAGGAGCCGTCTGTCTTGGTATATGTGGAAAGTGTGCAGGAAGGAGTTTCTGGAATCCAAGTTTAAGATTTTAGGTAGAAAGTTGAAATTCAGAACCACTAGGATATCATTCTCAGAAACGCTCTCTGTCCCATGTAAAGGACCCCAGACACAGGCAGAGCTCCAGAGTCTCAATGCGTGGATGAGATGAAGCAGGGAAGAGGGTTTTAGGTTTGTTAGGTGATGGGCATTATTTTGAGGAAGGGGGCCTTTCCTGAAATTATGGGCTCCACCATAACCAGAGTGGAACCAGGCTGCTGGCATTAACTGATAATGAGGGAAAGCCGACAGTTGCTCAAAAGTGCATGGTTCGGAATGATTTATCTATGGTGGATACTAAGTTAACAGGTAAGTTAGAGCATCCCAGTAGAAAGATTGCAATAAATGCTAAAATGGACAAAGTAACTTTAAGTAAAAGCAGAGAGAGCAGAAAGATTCCAAACTATTCCTGCCAATTGATAAGCAGGTTGTTAATACAAATAAAAAATCATAATTTGAAATGTTTGTATACAAATGCTAGAAGTTTAAAAAATAAGATTGGAGAGTTAGAGTGCAAAGCACTGGATGAAGAGGTAGATATAATTGGCCTGTCTGAGACCTGGTGGAAGGAGGATAATCAGTGGGACACTGTGATACCAGAGTTCAAATTATATTGAAATGATAGGATGGATCAAATTGGTGGGGCGTGGCATTATATGTTAAAAAGGGCATTGAGTCAAACAGGATAAAAGTTCTGCAGGAAACAAAATGCTTTGTTGAATCTTTATGGATATAAATTCCAGGTGAAAAGGAATAAAATGGTAGTAGGAGTGTCTTACTGGCCAGAATGAACAAACAGACAATGAAATGCTAAAATAAATTAGGGAAGCTAACAGAATCAGCAGCACAGTAATAATGGGTGATTTCAATTACCCCACTATTGATTTTTGTGAATGTTACATAAAGACATGCTAGAGAGGAATAGTTCCTATATGAAATAAATGACTGCTTTATGGAGCAGCTGCACAAAAACCAGCAAGAGGGAAAACTATTTTAGACCTAGTCGTTAGTGGAACACAAGATTTGGTGCAAGAGATAACATTATTGGAGCCATTTGGCAATAGTGATCACAGCATGATCAGATTTGAATTACTAACGGGAGGAAGGACACTTAAGAAATCTACTGCGACAGCATTTAACTCTTAAAAAAAAAAGAGTATCTATGAGAAATTGAGGAAAATAGGAAAAAACTGAAAGAAGCAGCAGGGAAGGTTAAGAGTTTATATCAGGCATGGATGTTATTTAAAAATACCATCTTGGAAGCCCAGAGCAGATGTATGCCACGCATTATAAAAGATTAAAAGGAAAGCTAAATGACTTCTGACATGGTTAAAAAGTGAGGTGAGAGAGGCTGTAATAGCTAAAGGAACATCTTTCAAGAAAAGGAAAAGGGATCCAAATGTAGAAAACAGGAAACAGTTGAGCACTGGCAAGTTAGATGCAAAGCCATAAGGAAGGCAAAGAGAGAATTTGAACAGAAGTTTGCTGTGGAAGCAAAAACTCATAATAAAAATGTTTTAGGTACATTTGTAGTAGAAAGCCTGCAAAGGAGTCAATTGGACCATTAGATGATCAAGAGGTAAAAGAGGTACTTAGGGATGACAAAGCCATAACAGAGAGAATAAATGAATTCTTTGCTTTGGTCCTCACTGAGGAAGATGTAAGAGAGATACCCATGTTAGAAATGATATTCAAAGATGATCATTCAGTAGAACTGAAACAAATCTCAGTGTACCTGATGTACTAGGGCAAATTGACAAACTAAAGAGTAGCAAATCACCTGAACCAGGTGAATACATCCCAGAGTGCTGAAAGAACTGAGAAATGAAATTGCAGACCTGCTATTAGTAATTTATAGGGATGTGAATCGTTTTTCAACGATTAAAATTATCGTCCGATAATGTTTATATCGTCTTAATCGTTATAGAACACGATACAATAGAAATTCTAACGATTTATCGTTAAAAATCGTTAAATCGTGTTAGTGCGCACTAACTCGAGTTAGTGCGCACTAACTCCCCGTTAGTGCGCACTAACTGAAAATGATACAAATAAACACTTTCCAGGTCACTGAAGGTCAGTTAGGAATGAATATGTGTTCCTATTGGCTGGCTGCCCTCTTATCTATTGATGTTACCAAGGTTACCACTGAGGTGATGGTTGGGGGGATGGGAAATGGAACTGGAAACTAACGAACACCAACAGAAAATGAAACAAAGTGTTCACACTTCCCAGGTCAGTAAAGGTCACTTAGGAATGAATATGTATGTATGTATTCCTATTGGCTGGCTGTGCTCTTATCTATTGATGTTACCAATATGGTTGGGGGGATGTGAAATGGAAACAGTTGGAAGCTTGACAAAAAAGTAATGTAATGATCAGCACTCACGTGACTAGAACTGTTTGTTTATTATTTTTGTTAGCAGGCACCTGAAATGCTAGTGCATGTTGAATTTGCCAATCACTGTGCATTTTAGAAAGGTGGTCCTGGCTGGAAACTGTACACAGTTCAAATATATGTAATTGATTGTTGGTAAGTGTATTTTTTAAGTAGCCACACTGGCACCAGTATGTTTACTTTTCCTCCTACTTAACTCACTAGCTCAGCTTTGTAAGAAGGGCTTCTCTGCTTGTGTGTTGTTTTTGTTTGGTGTGAGGAGAGCAGAAACATCAGATCTTTATTCAATCTACTACAGTCATCTCTTACAGTGCCCTATCCCTATTAATACCAGGAGTGTTGTGATCTTCCTGCACACAGTGCCCTAACCCTGATACCAGTCTGAGACAGCTCCCTCCCTGCATTACTAGTGAGAGGCTGGCTTCACAGACAGGGGGGAGCTGCCTGACCCTCACTCCTGACTTCCCCCATGTCCCAGCTAGTGAATGGTGTGTGGTGAGGGGGGGGGGGAGGATGGTGAAGTCTGAGACAGCTCCCTCCCTGCATTACTAGTGAGAGGCTGGCTTCACAGACAGGGGGGAGCTTCCTGACCCTCACTCCTGACTTCCCCCATGTCCCAGCTAGTGAATGGTGTGTGGGTGAGGGGGGGGGGAGGATGGTGAAGTCTGAGACAGCTCCCTCCCTGCATTACTAGTGAGAGGCTGGCTTCACAGACAGGGGGGAGCTGCCTGACCCTCACTCCTGACTTCCTCCATGTCCCAGCTAGTGAATGGTGTGTGGGTGAGGGGGGGGGGAGGATGGTGAAGTCTGAGACAGCTCCCTCCCTGCATTACTAGTGAGAGGCTGGCTTCGCAGACAGGGGGGAGCTGCCTGACCCTCACTCCTGACTTCCCCCATGTCCCAGCTAGTGAATGTGGTGTGGGTGAGGGGGGGGGGGAGGATGGTGAAGTCTGAGACAGCTCCCTCCCTGCATTACTAGTGAGAGGCTGACTTCACAGACAGGGGGGAGCTGCCTGTCCCTCACTCCTGACTTCCCCCATGTCCCAGCTAGTGAATGGTGTGTGGGTGAGGGGGGGGGGGTGGATGGTGAAGTCTGAGACAGCTCCCTCCCTGCATTACTAGTGAGAGGCTGGCTTCACAGACAGGGGGGAGCTGCCTGACCCTCACTCCTGACTTCCCCCATGTCCCAGCTAGTGAATGGTGTGTGGGTAAGGGGGGGGGGGAGGATGGTGAAGTCTGAGACAGCTCCCTCCCTGCATTACTAGTGAGAGGCTGGCTTCACAGACAGGGGGGAGCTGCCTGACCCTCACTCCTCCGGGGTATTGTGATCTTCCTGCACACAGTGCCCTATCCCTGATACCAGGGGTGTTGTGATCTTCCTGCATGCAGTGCCCTATCCCTATTAATACCAGGAGTGTTGTGATCTTCCTGCATGCAGTGCCCTATCCCTATTAATACCAGGAGTGTTGTGATCTTCCTGCACGCAGTGCCCTATCCCTGATATCGGGATGTGTGCAAGAAGATCACAACACCCCCAGTATCAGGAATAGGGCACTGTGTGCTTGAAGATCACAACACCCCTGGTATTAGGGATAGGGCACTGTGTGCAGGAAGATCACAACACTCCTGGTATTAATAGGGATAGGGCACTGTGTGCAGGAAGATCACAATACCCCTGGTATCAGGGTTAGGGCACAAGTTCTAGTCACATTGACTGATCACATTACTTGTTTTGTCAAGCTACCAACTGTTTCCATTTCCCATCCCCCATATACTGTCAGTAGGAAACTTGGTAACATGAATAAATAAGAGGGCAGCCAATAGGAATACATATTCATTCCTAAACTGACCTTAACTGACCTGAAAAGTGTCAAATTGTATCATTTTCAGTTAGTGCGCACTAACTCCCAGTTAGTGCGCACTAACTCCCGTTAGTGCGCACTAACTCGAGTTAGTGCGCACTAATCGGAAAAAACGATTTTTAACGATTTTTTAACTAAAAAATCGTGCCTAAGACGATTTTCTTGCCCTGCCACACGATTTCTATCGTTAAGAAGATATGGAAAACGATTCACATCCCTAGTAATTTATAAACTATCATTAAAATCATCTGATAGTACATGTAGACTGAAGGGTTGCCAGTCTAATGCCAATTTTTAGAAAGAGATCAAGGGATGATCCAGGACACTACAGACCAGTGAGTCAGACATCTCTGCCAAGCAAAATGATAGTTTAGTTTATATCATAAGAACAAAATTGCTGAACATATAAATAAGCATAGTTTAAATGGACAAAGCCAATATGGATTTATCCAAGGGAAGTCTTGCCTCATCAGTCTACTATATTTTTTGGAGGACATAAATAATCATGGATAAAGGTGAACCAGTTGATATAATGTATTTGGATTTCCAGAAAGCATTTGACAAAGTCCCTCATGAGAGACTTCTTTGGAAATTAAAAAGTTATGGGATATGTGGCAGTGTCCTATTATGGACTGGGAACTGGTTAAAAGATAGAAAACAGAGAATAGGGCTAAATGGTAAATTTTCTCAATGGAGAAAGGTGAATAGTGTACTGCCCAATAATTTGTTCTGGAACCAATACTTTTTAATATACTTGTAAATATACCTGGAAATGGGAACAACAAGTGAGGTGATCAAATTTGCTCATGATACAAAATTACTCAAAATTATTAAATCACAAAAGAATTGTGAGAAATTGCAAGAGAACATTTCAAAACTGGGAAACTGGGCATGCAAATGAAATTTAATGTGAACAAGTGCAAAGTGATGCATCTAAAGGAGAGTAACCCAAATTATAGCTACACAATGTAAGGTTCCACATTAAGAGTCTGAATTAAGGAAAAGGATCTAGGTGTCATCGTTGATAACGTTGAAATCTGCTCAGTGTGAAGCAGCAGCCAAGAAAGCAAAAAGAATGCAAGGAATTATTAGGAAATGACTAGAAAATAAAGCAGAATATCCTAATGCCTCGGTATCACTCCATGGTGTGACCTCATCCTGAGTATTTTGTGCATTTCTGGTCACATCTCAAAAAAGATATAGCAGAATTAGAAAAGGTACAGAGAATGACAACCAAAATGATAGAATGATTCCCCTGTGAGGAAAGACTAAAGAGGTTAGGTTTCTTTAGCTTGGAGAAGAGATGGCTGAAGAGAGATATGATAGAGGGCTATAAAGTAATAAGTGAAGTGGAACGAGTAAACATTAATCAGTTGTTTACTCTTTCAAAGAGTACAAATACTAGGGGACACACAATGAAGTTATTAGGCGAAAGATTTAAAACTAAAAAAGAGAAAATATTTTTTTTACTCAACACATAATTAAGCTCTGGATTTCATTGCCAGAGGATGTGGTGAAAACTAGTGGTGTAGTTGCATTTAAAAAAGGTTTGGATAAGTTCCTGGAGGAAAAGTCCATAAACCATTATTAAGATGGAGTTGCAGAAATCCACTGCTTATCTCTGGGATAAGCAGCATGGATTCTATCTACCCCTTTGGATCCTACGAGGTATTGTGACCTGAATTAGCCACTGTTGGAAACAGGATGCTGGACTTGATCGTCCTTTGGTCTGACCTATTATGGCTAGTCTTATGCTCTTATGATCTTATAAATACTATCTCTCCATGGGCATTAGCTTCCTGCTAATGAAGTTTACTGGATATTCCTGGCTTTTATTCTCTCATGCCAGGAGTACTCCTAACCTCTCTTCCGAGTCGTCATGACTGGACTATGAAAGTCCTGGTAAAGTCTGGGCTCATCAGAACTGGTTCTGAGCACAGGGCCTACTTTAGACTATGGAAGGCCTCTGCAGACCAGCTGACTTTCTCTGGGTATTTCTTCTGTGAGGTATTCAGCCTTTTCTGAAAAGTTCAGTGTGAAACGTCTATAATATCCGATGAAGCCTATAAAGATTCTCGTCTTACTGTTCATCATATCTATTTTCTGTGCTTGGGGATGGACTTTCCCCTTCCCAAGGGAGTAACCTAGGTATTGTACTTTTTAGCCTCTAACAGGCATTTCTTGGGGTTGGCCATAAGCCCACTCTTCTGTAGGTTTGTAAGCACTGCTTTTATTTGGCTTAAGTTTATTTTCCAGTCACCATTGTTTATGACAATGTTATCAAGATAGGCCATGGTATAGCCCTGATGTGGGTATTTCAGACAGTTGACCAACCTCTGAAATGTAGCTAGAGCTCAATGAAATCCAAAATGCAGGATCATTAGCTGGAAGTATCCTCCAGTTGTAGAGAAAGCTATTTTCTTTTTTCACTACTGCCATAAGGGATACCTGACAATACCCCTTTGTCCCCAGTCTCTCAATGAGTCCATCTATGGAAAGCATTGGGTAGACATTAAGCTTCGAGGCCTCATTGACTTATTTATTTAATTTATTAAAAGATATAGACCACTTATCTTACTTCCTAAGTGGTTTACATGAAAATAACTTTTCTGAAGTCTATACAGATCCGGATGTTACTGTCTAGTTTAGGATGAATACCAGTCATTATTGGATTCTTCTATTACACCAGGTTGAAGCATCTTTTTCACTTCAGCCTTTACCATGTGATGTCTAGCCTCTAGAATCCACTCCAGTATGGCCACTGTTGAACCACTACTCCTGAAGGGGTAATGATGTCATGGCATGGGAGATAAGTTTGGCTGGGAACAATGGAAAATATATCCTTATTCTGACTTAACAGCTGGTCTAGTTCCACTTTTTGCTGGGCAGAGAGTTGGTCCCCGAAAGGGACTGGTAATGGTTTGGTGAGATTTCCAGGCCAAAATCTTCTCTCTGGACAAGGTCATAAGTTGGTGTGATGCACTTCTTTAGGAGGTTCAGATGGAAGATGAGTCCTCCTTCCTTTTATCCGGTTGGGCCACCTGTAGTCTACAGAACCAATCTTCTCCAATACCTCATAAGGTCCTTGCCAGTAGGACAATAGTTCACTTTCTGGAGATGGTAAGAGGATGAGGACACGGTCTTTGGGCTGAAAGACCCATTGAACAGTGGAGCGATTATATTCCCAGTCTTGGGTATCCTGAGCCTTCTCTAGGCATAGGCATGTGGAATCTCCAGCCCTTCTTTGTAATTCTTGTATCCAGATTATATAGTTGACCAGGTTCTGTCCGAAGGTTGGTTCCTCTTCCCAAGTCTCTTGGGCTACATCTAGACTCCATCTCAGTCTTTTGCCATATAGTAGTTCGAACAGGGAAAAGCCTGTTGATCTTTGGGGAACTTTGCAGAATGCAAAAAAATATATAGGGTAATAAAAAGTCCCAGCTCATGCAATTTCCACAATAAACTTCCTCAGCAAATGCTTGAAAGACATGTTGAAATGTTCCACCAGCCCATCAGTTTGCAGATGGTAAACTGAGGTCTGCAGGATTTTCACTCCCAGTAAGGCACAAACTTGCTTCATCACTTTGGACACAACCTGGGAGAAGACCACTATTAAGGCCATCGCTACAGTTTGAGTCTTCATTTTCCACAAGGATTCAGCTTCTGAATATCTAGTAGCATAGTCCAAGATGACTAAAATGTATTTATTCTCTCTGCTGGCCCTTTCCAAGTATCCTACTAGGTCCATAGCCATTCTTTTAAAGGGAGCTTCTATATTTTTATTTATTTATTTATTTATAGATTCTTTTATACCGCGGTACGTATAGACATACATCACCTCGGTTTACAGTGAAACAAATTAGCAACAGGCTTTACATGTAACAGTTTAAAAAACAGTAAAACATGACAGCAACAGGCTTTACAGAAACAAGGGTTTTAAAGATAATATGCATACATCATTAAATATCAAACAATAAAATATAAATAACCATGTATTCGCAGGAGCAAATTAACTGTCAGCAGCGAGACCAATGTCACATTGCATACAATAGCCTAAATTGAGTAACAGTGGGGGGGTATGGAATAGCAGAATGTAAATACAAAATGCGAGGAAAAGAACTTGGAGCCAGTGAGGAATAATAAGGGATAGCTGAATTTTTAGGTTAGATGAGATTCATAGAGTGAATGCTTGTTCAAACAACCATGTTTTAAGGTTTTGTTTGAAGGTTTTGTGACAGGATTCAAGACGCAGGTCCAACGGCATGTTGTTCCAGATTTTGATACCCGCTATGGAGAATGATCGGTCTATGGTGGAAACGTGTTTGATGTGTTTTAGTGGATGGACAGCTAATTTCGCTTGGTGAATATTTCTAATTGGTCTGTTGGAGGTGCGAAAAATGAGCTGATCAGAGAACCATTGTATCTCTTGGTTGTGAATTGATTTGTGGATGAGTGAGAGAACTTTAAAAGTAATTCTGAAGGATACGGGTAGCCAATGTAGGAACATGAGTGCTGGAGTAATATGTTCATGCCGTCGAGTATTAGTAATTAAACGAGCAGCGGCATTCTGCAACATCTGAAGAGGTTGAATTGTGCTTTTAGGGAGACCCAGTAGTAGTGCATTACAATAGTCAATCTTTGGTAGAATTGTGGCTTGTAACACAGTCCGGAAGTCCTGAGGATGTAATAACGGTTTAATTCTTTTCAAAGTATGTAACTTGAAGAAGCCACTCTATAATAGGCATTGGCACCAGGGAGCCGCTTGAACCCCAGTAGGTTTAGTTAGCTGACAAGTAGGGTAGGACTGGCAATAGTCCTGGACTTAAGAACATAAGAACACGCCATACTGGGACAGACCAAGGGTCCATCAAGCCCAGCATCCTGTTTCCAACAGTGGCCAATCCAGGCCATAAGAACCTGGCAAGTGCCCAAAAACTAAGTCTATTCCATGTTACCGTTGCTAGTAATAGCAGTGGCTATTTTCTAAGTCAACTCAATTAATAGCAGGTAATGGACTTCTCCTCCAAGAACTTATCCAATTCTTTTTTAAAACACAGCTATACTAACTGCACTAACCACATCCTCTGGCAACAAATTCCAGAGTTTAATTGTGCGTTGAGTGAAAAAGAACTTTCTCCGATTAGTTTTAAATGTACCACACGCTAACTTCATGGAGTGCTCCCTAGTCTTTCTATAATCCGAAAGAGTAAATAACTGATTCACATCTACTCGTTCTAGACCTCTCATGATTTTAAACACCTCTATCAAATACCCCCTCAGCCATCTCTTCTCCAAGCTGAAAAGTCCTAACCTCTTTAGTCTTTCCTCATAGAGGAGCTGTTCCATTCCCCTTATTTTGGTAGCCCTTCTCTGAACCTTCTCCATCGCAATTATATCTTTTTTGAGATGCGGCGACCAGAATTGTACACAGTATTCAAGGTGCGGTCTCACCATGGAGTGATATAGAGGCATTATGACATTTTCTGTTTTATTCACCATTCCCTTTCTAATAATTCCCAACATTCTATTTGCTTTTTTGACTGCCGCAGCACACTGAACCGACAATTTCAGTGTGTTATCCACTAGGGATGTGCAGAGCAAAATTTTATGTTCATATTTTTTATGTCCGAAAGGGGGTCCCACTTGCGGCCAATATGGACATAAAAAAAATCCAATGAGTTGGGTATATGTACATATGTGCAAAAAAAAAATTTAAACCCCCTCACCCTCCTTAATCCCCCCCCCAGACTTACCACAACTCCCTGGTGATCGAGCGAGGAGTGAGGACGTCATTTCTGCAATCCTTGGCGAGAAGCATGTGACGTCGGTGGCACGTCGAGTGACGCGGCGTCACGTGATTCCCGGCTCATTCGCGCCGGACGGCTCGTTCGGCCCAAAAAGAACTTTTGGCCAGCTTGGGGGGGCCTCCTGACCCCCCAAGCTGGCCAAAAGTTCTTTTTGGGCCGAACGAGCCGTCCGGCGCGAACTCGCCGGGAATCACGTGGCGCCGCGTCACTCAGACGCGACGTCACGTGATTCCCGGCTCGTTCGCGCCGGACGGCTCGTTCGGCCCAAAAAGAACTTTTGGCCAGCTTGGGGGGGCCTCCTGACCCCCCCAAGCTGGCCAAAAGTTCTTTTTGGGCCGAACGAGCCGTCCGGCGCGAACTCGCCGGGAATCACGTGGCGCCGCGTCACTCAGATGCGACGTCACGTGATTCCCGGCGAGTTTGCGCCGGACGGCTCGTTCGGCCCAAAAAGAACTTTTGGCCAGCTTGGGGGGGGCCTCCTGACCCCCTCAAGCTGGCCAAAAGTTCTTTTTGGGCCGAACGAGCCGTCCGGCGCGAACGAGCCGGGAATCACGTGACGCCGGCGGCACTCGACGTGCCGCCGACGTCACATGCTTCTCGCCAAGGATTGCAGAAATGACGTCCTCACTCCTCGCTCCATCACCAGGGAGTTGTGGTAAGTCTGGGGGGGGGATTAAGGAGGGTGAGGGGGTTTATATTTTTATTTTGGCTCAACAATCGCGATTTCCCACATATCGAACATATCTATGTTCGATATGTGGGAAATCCGATCGTTTATGTCGAATCAATTTTTTAAGTAAAAAAAAAATATGAGTTGCGTTTTACTAATGCGGTCAATCCGAATGCACACCCCTATTATCCACTATGACGCCTAGATCTCTTTCTTGGGTTGTAGCACCTAATATGGAACCTAACATTGTGTAACTATAGCATGGGTTATTTTTCCCTATATGCATCACCTTGCACTTATCCACATTAAATTTCATCTGCCATTTTGATGCCCAATTTTCTAGTCTCACAAAGTCTTCGTGCAATTTATCACAATCTGCTTGTGATTTAACTTCTCTGAACAATTCTGTATCATCTGAAAATTTGATTATCTCACTCGTCATATTTCTTTCCAGATCATTTATAAATATATTGAAAAGTAAGGGTCCCAATACAGATCCCTGAGGCACTCCACTGTCCACTTGCCAGTATAAGATAGTCTAATAAAATTGGGCCAGGATTTTTCTCCAGTTTTCTCTTCCCCTCTATGGCCCTCTAGGAAGTGGCTGTGGGTTAGTTGTGTAGCACTTGATGGTGGTAAAGATGAGGGTATCAAGAGTTGCTCAAATGTTTCTCCCTTTAGATTTATTGTTGCTGCTCGGTATACTAAATCTCTCTTCCTTATGAAGAAGGGGAGAGTTGGAAAACCACTTATGCTAGGACCACAAAAGTTGAAAACCCTAAGCGGGGAATGTGCCAACAAAGTTGCAGAGATGTGGGGCTATCAGATTGACGTCCATAGGTTTATCCCCTATGCAGTGACATTCATGGGCAAATTGATTTTCCACAGTTAAAGTAGGGTGGTGGGTCTGGCTCTTGTGAGACGGGTAAGGAATTGGACCTGTCATGCTCTGAGACTCGCCGAGGGGGTTCCTACTTTTGGACTCTGGTGCCTGGGACCCTATGAGGGCTGCTTCTCTTGTAGTCATGGTTGTTCTGGCCTTGACTGGTAAAAGGCATCACCTATTTCTAGGGTGGTCTCCAGGATGAGCTTCGAGTGCTGACATACCCACTTCCACATAGGCTGGTCCAGCCTATCCAGGAACTGTTCTAGTTTGGCTATTTCTATGCCCATCTTCCTCTCTCGCTGTGGACTGTTCTGAAAATTGCCCCGTTTACCTGTGGATATAGGGGTTTTCAAAATTGCCCACTCTGAGTGCAGGCAATGCGTGTAATTTGGACTGCATTCAGACCAATGCAGAAGGTGTACTCAGCCAAACACACATTTTAACTCTCATTCAAATGCACATTTTGTGAATGTAAAGTTTACTGTCAATGCAGCAAGGAGTTTTATGCTCACAAAATGTGCATTAAAAAATGTGAATACTGATCAGCGCCCTTGCATGGAAATTTCATGCAGATTAGAGCATTAAGCAGTACGCCTTATTGTAAAGAGGTGTGCTGGCCTAACCCAGATTTTCTTAATGCTGGAAACGTAATTCCTGGGTCAGAGATGGTGTACAGTTTTCAGTACTACTGTGCTGGCACTGAAAATCCTTAGAAATAGTTTAAAAAGGCAAAAAAAAAAGTCAGGATTTATCAGGCTAACCACTGCTAATTAGCTGGATAGGTACTAAGTTATCCAGCTATCTGGCCACGGTTTCACCACTGCCACTTAGCCATATAGGTCAGTACTTATCCGGCTAAGTGGCAATGGCAGATCATGGCCAGACAGCTGGATGAGTCAATCATTATCAAACTAAGTGGCAGCAGCTGCCACTTAACCAGATAAGCACTGTCTCCTTCCTGCTCTATATCTGGCACTTGTCCCAAGTTAAAATGTGTGTTTGGCCTGTGCTGAATGCACATTTTACAATCAACATGTTTTTTTAAGCTCTCGATGCATTTGCATAGCATTAGCTTATTGCATCAAGCGCTTACTTTTTTTTTTTATCTGGACATTAAAAATGTGCACTGAAATCCAGCGCACAATTCTTTAATGCCTAGATTACTGCATCAACTGGATTGTTTGAAGGTGTCTCCAGGTGTGAGAAGAGAGCAGGCTATTCAGCAACGTGTAGTTTTGTATTATCAAAACTTCACATATTTTCTATGGAAAAACTATACAAACAAAACCAGCTGCAAATCTTTGTGGGTAATTTTTTTCTATGGGCAATAGCTTTGATTATTGGTACAAATAGTGTGAGTAAAAAGTACCCTCAGGGTTTGCACCATTGCAGTTGGTTTGACAAAAGGTTACTAAGAGCCAAAAGTAACAGATAAGAATGAGAAAAAAAAAAGTGCAAAACTTGCTGGGCAGACTGGATGGGCCATTTGGTCTTCTTCTGCTGTCATTTCTATGTTTCTATGATTATTGCCCCCTAGAAGTCTACCTTATGAAATATACGCCTTATCCCTTTTGAGCATAAAAAATTTGTACAATTATTTTTTATTCAAGAAAGTATTGTATATATCCTAGAATTGAAAATCTCTTTGGCTTTGGTTTTATTTTTATTTTTTATGCTGAGCTTTATGAAGTCATATATAGACCTGCCAAATATCCCTTATTAGGTGGGAGTCTCCCACTTCAGGAGTTTCCTTCTCTCCCATGCAAAAGTGGGAATCTCCCACCCAGCTGAGACTCGGGTAAGTGACACTACTGTTCCCTAAAATACAACTTCAGAGGATTAGAGACAGGAGCCTGTCTTGCAGCAGCAGCTGTTTCTGCAAGCAACTCTTATACTCCCCACCTGGTATGTTGAATAAGGATCTATTGGTGTTGGGGGACTTTTTAATGGCAGTTTCGTCCCATTGAGAAAATATTTTTATGAATGGGGATTTTAATATGCATCCCAATTGCCAGTCCAAAGGAATTTATCAAGAATTTGAATGATTGATGTCTTCTTTTAATCTAAGCCCACTGATTAATGTGGCTACTCATAGATCTGGATATATTTTAGATCAGGCCTATGTGTCCACCTCATATTGTAATCAGTTTGTGGTGGGGAATATTAAGGTGGAAAATATTCCATAATCTGCTCGCTATTTTGTTTCGATGAAATCTTATTTTGGTAATCCATTAGAATATGTTTAGGAATGAAAAGTATGTAAAGAAATCAGGGCTTCTTTGGATGAGGTCAAGTTTGTTACGGAATGGAGAATGTGAAGGGGAAGGTAGTTCAGGATTCACTTGAATCCTTTGCTACTTCCTTCTTTCACACTTTGGGGAAGGTAACATGTAAGGTAGCTCCAATACAGAAAATTGCTATAAAGAGTTAGTACAGGGAGGGTACCATGGTATAGTAAGGAATTACATGATAAAAAAAAGACTGGGCAGGAGAGCAGAATGTAGGTGGTATAGAGATCCTTCTATTGAGCAAAATAAATTATTTATTTATTTAGAGAATTTTATATACCGACAACCGTTTGCACATCGTATCGGTTTACATATAACTTATAACTAGTTGGGAATGCCCTTACATAGAACAGGAACAAAATGTACTGTAACTTACAATAACAAGATAAACTGTGTAACTGAGAAACTATTTACATAATTCGATGGTATATAGACCATAATTTGGTTAGAGAAACAGTCCATAGTGTGTTTGAGTAACAGGGAAGGCATAAGCGTATTACAGGCGTAATAGTGTTACAGGAAAAGCAGTCCAAGGTATGATTGAGTAGCTGGGGATCGAACAAACTCTTAAAAGAGTAGTGTTTCAGGGAAAGTTATAGCAGGGGGGGGAGGGGGGGACAGCATAAGAAGTCTAAATGATTGTTGACACAAGGTGAGGAGGCAGGGAGTTATAAGAGGTAGTTCAGAACAGTGGTACTAACTGCACTAGTTCAGAACAGAGGTACTAGCTGCAGCTCTGTGAGTTGTCAGACTGGTGGAAATCGCATGAAGGGTAGGCCTGTAGGAACAGCCAGGTTTTTAGCTTTTTTTTAAATTTGGGAGTGGAAGACTCGGTGCGTAGATCTGTGGGCATGGAGTTCCATAGGTTGGGGCCGGCCAGTGAGAACGCTCTATTCATTGTGGTAATAAGTTTGGTGGATTTGATAGAGGGGGTGCGGAGAGTTCCTTGGAGAGCAGGACGAGTTGGTCTGGTGGAGTTGCGAGGAAGTAGAGGGGGGTTTATCCAGTCGGTATTCTCATTGTTGATGCTTTTATGTATGAGGGAAAGGGCTTTGAATAGGATGCGGGATTGTATAGGCAACCAGTGGAGTTCGATGAGTGTTGGGGTAATGTGGTCATGTTTTCTGGCATTAGTAAGGATGCGTGCTGCGGCGTTCTGCAAGAGTTGTAATGGTCTGGTGTGTGTGGCAGGGAGGCCAAAGAGGAGTGAGTTACAGTAGTCTATTTTGGAAAATATAATAGACTGTAGTACTGTACGGAAATCAGTGAAGTATAGGAGAGGTCTGAGTTTCTTGATTGTTTGGAGTTTGAAGTAGCAGTCACTTAGAATAGATTTAATGAAGGGTTTGAGAGAGAGCTGGTTGTCAATACGGATACCAAGATTACGGGTGTGGGAGGGGAAAGACATTTCAAGAAGCTCGAAAAGTTTATAGGACTCAGGTTATCACTGTCCGTAAGGCCTTTTTTTTTCTAAAAGGTTAATGTCATTGAATCAGCAAAAGAAATTATTTCACATAATTAATGGACTTATTCAGTCTTCAGATAGCCAACATATGCAGCCTGGATTTTCAGCCCAGAATTTTGCAGATTATTGTATTTCTAAGTCAGCTGGGCTGGTGCTTAGGGCCCAGAAGGAGAATATTAACACAGTTATGAATTCTTGTGAGACCAAGTGGGAAGCCTTTGAGTTAGTGTCATGAAAATAGATAGAATCTCTAGTGACTGAGATTAAGAACTCTTATTGCTCTTTGGACCCATGTCCTTAATGGGCATTCTTTTCATTGAAGGATGAATTTACTGGACTTTTGGCTGACCTGGTAAATTTGTCCTTGTCAAAAGGTCCCAGGTAGACTTAAGAGATCACAGCTTTGTTCAGTGCACAAGAAGGGTATTTGTAGGTCAGCCCAATGTGGATATTATAAGCCTATCTCAAACTTAATCTCAGTTGGAAAGATTTTGGAAAAAGTTGTCTTTAAGCAGCTAAAAGATTTTTTTTTTGTATACTAATAATGTTCTCCATGATAATCAATATGGATTTAGACAGTACCAAACAGCCTTGGTTGTAGTGAATGATTATTTACTTTGAAAGCTTGATTCAGGAGATGTTGTGATTGTAATCTATTTAGATGTTTCCTCCAGCCTTTGATTCGATTAGCCATGCTGTGCTAATGGATCGGTTGAGGGAATTGGGCTTTGGGGTAAGGTTTCAATCATTTTTGGATTTCAGGTAGCAATAGGTGTATCTCAATTCTAATACATTGAATTAGTTTTTATCTAAACTGGGTGTTCCTCAGGGGGTCTATCTTGTTACCCACCCTCTTCAATATATATTTGCTTTCTTTATGTTCCCTGTTGGACTGTTTCAATGTCTTTTTTAGGTGTTATGCAGATGACATTTAGTTGTATTTTGCCAGTTCAAGTGATAGTGAGCATTTACTTAGTCAGATTACTCAATGTTTGTGTTGGATTCGTGGACCCTTGGGCCGATCGGAACCAGAGGAGGAGTTGCTGTAGATGGTGGCAGCAGTGGTCCCGACCGGGAGGTGGCAAAGATGGGCTCGGAACTGGCCGGAGGAGGAACTCTGGAAGCCCTATGCGACCAAGGGCTTTGGCGAGGAGGGTGGAGACGACGGAGCTGGTCCTGTAGTGGGAAGATCTTCGCCCTGGAAGCCGATCCTCCCCCGAGAGGAGCTCGTAGGAGTTCGGCCGCTGGGTCTTAGGAGATTCACCCTGGAAGCCGGAGTCCCCCCAGGAGGAGCCTGTAGGAACCCGGCCGCTGGGACTTAGGAGGGCCCGCGGGGGCCGAGTCGGATGAAGTCCAAGGATTTGAGTGCCGAAGAGTTGTCGCTCGCCAGTCCAGAGTCAGGGGCCAATGGATCACCGTAAGCCAGTCCGAGGTCAGGAGCCGAAGAGTCAACGTAAGCCGGTCCGGGGTCAGAAGCCAGAGGGTCACCGCAAGCCAGTCCGGGGTCAGAAGCCAGAGAATCACCGCAAGCCAGTCCGGGGTCAGAAGCCAGAGAATCACCGCAAGCCAGTCCGGGGTCAGAAGCCAAGTAGAAGACAAAGGATACAAGAACGCAGCAACTGGAGACAGGAAGACCTGGAACCTCGTTGCAAGGCACTGGAGAAGAGCAACTGCAGGGCTTAAGTAGCCCTGCAGCGTCTGACGTCACCGGAGGCAGTCTTCTGGGTTTCCCGCGCTGGCCCCTTTAAATTGGAGGCAGAGACGCGCGCGTCTAGGGGGCGGGGCCAGCCGCCGAAGAACGCCGGCTGCTCCGGCGGAGCAGAAACGAGGCGGCAGAGGACGCTGCAGGCCCGGGCGAAGCCACCTGACGTCGGGGCCATGGCGGCGGATGTCCCCGGAGGCCTGGGGAACGCGGACCGACGCCGAGCCGCGATCAGGTAGGCGGCGATCCCGGGGCCGACCTGGGATCGCAACAGTACCCCCCCTCCTATGCCCCCTTCCGGGGGGCCGGGGCTTGTCCGGGTACCGGGAATGAAACTGGCGAAGGAGGTCCTTATCCAGGATGTGTGAAGAGGGCTCCCACGAATTCTCCTCAGGACCATATCCCTCCCAAGAGAGGAGGTACTCCCAGCGATGATGACGGAGCCGAACATCCAACACCTCCTTAACCGTATACGTGGCCCCAGGATCAGAAGCGACGGCAGTGGGCTCCGGGGGCAGAGGTCGAAAGCGGGAGAGGACCACCAGCTTGAGGAGGGAGACATGGAAGACATCATGTATTTGAAGGGTCGAAGGAAGACGTAAGCGGTAGGAAACCGCGCCCACCCGTTCGGCTACCTGGAAGGGTCCAATGTAGCGAGGTGCAAGCCTCATGGAAGGAATCCGGAGCTGGATGTTTTTAGTACCTTCGATCCGGGCAGCAATACTGGAGCGGGTCGCCGAGACTTATCCGCGTAAGCCTTGAACCGGGCTGCGGTGCGGTGGAGCTTCTCCTGTGTGGAGTGCCAAAGCCGATGAATCTGACTGGCCGTCAGTTGCGCTGCCGGCGAGGATGTAGATACCGGGAGCGGAAGAGGAGGTTTGGGAACCCTCTCATAAACTAACTGGAAGGGAGACTGTAGCGTGGCGGAGTGTCGATGGCGATTGTAGGAGAATTCGGCCCATGGAAGGAGAGTGACCCAGTTGTCCTGCTGCTCCCCTACAAAGGCTCGGAGGAATACCTTTAACGTCCGGTTAGTGCGTTCAACTTGACCGTTGCCCTGGGGGTGAAATGCGGTGGTCAAATCCAGCTGAACCCCGAATTTCCTGCAGAGTGCCCGCCAGTATCGTGCCGTGAACTGGGGACCTCGGTCCGAGGCAATATGTTGAGGCAAGCCATGCAGTCAGAAGATATGCTGGATGAACAGTTCAGCTAATTCAGGAGCCATAGGTAACTTGGCAAGCGGCACGAAATGAGCCATCTTCGAGAAGCGGTCGACAGTTACCCAAACCACCGACTTTCCTTGAGACGGGGGCAACTCAACAATGAAGTCCGTGGAGATGTGAGTCCACGGTTCCGTGGGGACAGGAAGTGGCTGGAGGAGTCCCCAGGGACGACCAGGCGAAGGCTTCTGCTGTGCACACGTGGGACAGGATTGTACATATAGGCGAGCATCCTCCTTCACCCGTGGCCACCAGTAGAACTCCGACAGTAACTGAAGAGTACGGGCGATCCCGGGATGACCAGCCGTCAGGGAGTCATGTGCCCATGCTAGGACCTTCCTTCGTGCACGTACCGGGACAACCATCCTCCCTACTGGCGCTAGTTCGGTGGCTGCCAGTTGGACTTTAGCCGGATCCAAAATGTATTGAGGAGGTTCGGAGATGTCCTCAAGCTCCGTAGTGCGTGAGAGGGCGTCCGCCCTAGTATTCTTGGCCGCCGGTCGATACCGAAGGGTGAAGTCGAACCGACTAAAAAAGAGGGACCAGCGTGCCTGCTGGGGGTTGAGCCTCTGTGCATGGGACAAGTACTCTAAGTTCTTGTGGTCAGTGTAAACCACGATAGGATGTTGGGCCCCCTCCAGCCACTGGCGCCATGCTTCAAAGGCCAACTTAATGGCCAGCAGCTCCTTGTCTCCGATGCCGTAGTTTTTCTCAGCAGGCGAAAACTTGCGGGAGAAGTAAGAGCATGGCCGAGTCTTACCGTCCTTGGAGGTCTGGGAGAGGACGGCCCCCACGGCTACATTGGAGGCGTCCACCTCCACAGTGAACGGGCGTAAGGGGTCCGGATGTCGGAGGCAGGTGTCCTGGAGGAAAGCTTCCTTAAGATCCTGAAAGGCCTGTACAGCAGTGGGAGACCAGACCCGTGCATCGGCGCCCTTGCGGGTGAGGGCCGTCAATGGCGCCACCAAGGAGGAGTAATGCGGGATAAAATGGCGGTAAAAGTTGGCGAACCCTAGGAACCGCTGGAGCACCTTAACACCCACAGGTTGTGGCCAGTTCCGGATCGCAGCGACTTTATCAGGGTCCATGTGGAAGCCGGTAGAGGAGACGATGTAACCCAGAAAGGGCAAAGACTCCTCCTCGAACTGGCATTTCTCCAGTTTGGCATATAGGCGGTTCTCTCTCAGCTTTAGCAAGACCTGACGCACATGTTGGCGATGTTCCTCAAGGTCCCGGGAATAAATTAACACGTCGTCGAGGTAGACAATGACCGAGGTGTACAGGAAATCGTGGAGGACCTCGTTAATCAGGTTTTGGAACACCGCTGGGGCATTGCAGAGACCGAAAGGCATGACGAGGTACTCGTAATGACCGTCCCTGGTATTAAAGGCGGTCTTCCACTCGTCGCCCTGTCGGATCCATACGAGGTTGTACGCCCCTCTAAGGTCCAGCTTGGTGAAGATGCGAGCCCCCTGTAAGCAATCCAGGAGCTCCGGAATCAGCGGCAGTGGATAGCGATCTCGTCGGGTAATCTGGTTCAGGCCCCGGTAATCAATACAGGGCCGAAGAGACCCATCCTTTTTGGCCACAAAGAAGAAGCCGGCCCCCGCCGGGGAGTTAGATGGTCTAATAAAGCCTCGGTCCAAGTTCTCTTTAATGTAGGCAGACATAGCCTTGGTCTCTGGTAAAGACAGAGGGTACACTCTCCCACGAGGGGGCGTGGTATCCGGCAGCAAGTCGATTGCACAATCGAAAGGACGATGCTCAGGGAGTAACTCTGCCTTCTCTTTAGAAAAAACATCCTGGAAGGCTTGGTACTGTGGTGGCACCGCCAGAGGAGTAGCCAGGAGCGGGAGCATCTGTAGCGGGCGAGCAGGAAGACAATGACGGGCGCAGCCGGGACCCCACGATGTGATCTGCAGCGAGGCCCAGTCGACCACTGGGGAATGCTTCCTTAGCCAGGGTAGTCCGAGGATGAGCGGGTGGATGGATTTCTCGAGGATGAGGAAAGAGATCTCCTCCTTATGAAGAAGCCCGACCTGAAGCTGGAGAGGACTCGTACGAGTAGTAATGGAACCTGGAAGAGGAATCCCCTGGATGGATGACACTTGCAAGGGTGGTTCTTGAGGCAAGGTGTTGAGCTGCAGTTGTTGCACCAGATCTCGGAGGATAAAATTCCCCCCAGATCCGGAGTCGAGCAGTGCCAGGGTATCAAAGCCTCCTCCAGGAAGACAGAGTTTCGCCGGAACGGTACAGGGGGAGTTCGAGGAGGTACTGCCTAGAATCAACTCCCCGCTAGACTCTAGGTTTGGGCGTTTCCCGGACGCTCGGTGCGGCGGGCCAAAAAATGTCCCTTACCACCGCAGTAGAGACATAACCCCTGCGAGCATCGACGCCTCCGTTCTTCGGCCGAGAGAGGGCCCCGGCCCAATTGCATGGGTTCTTCAGGCGGGGAGGCAGCTGACGCAGAAGGTGAAGCTCGAACCCGAGGTGGCGTGGTGCAGCGAGAAGGCGGCCCCTGGACGGACCTTCGCTCTCGGAAGCGGCGCTGGATGCGTCGGTCCACACGCCCAGCCAGCTCTATGAGTTCCTGGAGGTCGTCCGGAAGATCTCGGGCCGCGAGTTCGTCCTGGAGCCGTGGTGAGAGAGCCTCCAGGAAAATCCCATGTAAACTGTCCTCCCCCCAGGCCAGCTTGGTGGCCAGGGTCTGAAACTCCATCGCAAATTCCTCTAGGGGGCGATTGCCTTGTCTCAGCTGGAGAAGTTCGGAGGCAGCTGTGGAGGCCCGGGATGGTTCGTCAAAGATCCTCCGGAAGGCTTTGACGAACTGCACGAGGTTATTTAAGCGGGAGTCTTGGCGCTCCCAAAGGGAGGAAGCCCAAGCCAAGGGTTTCCCGTCCAGGAGGGAAATAATGTAGGTCGTCTTAGACCGGTCCGTGGAGAACTGCGCAGGCAGGAGGTCAAAACGGATATAGCAGTGGTTGAGGAATCCCCGACACGCCTTCGGATCTCCAGAGTACCTAGGGGGTGCTGGCATCTGTACTGGAACAGGGGAACCCGGGTTGACCTGAGAGGTGGATGCTGCAGGGCGAGCTGCGGAGGTCCCTTCTACGCGATTCGCCAGGCGTTGCACTGCTGACATCAACGTATCAAGGCAGGATTGTTGTTGCTGCAGCTTCTGGGCAATGCCCGGAATAGCCTTTAGACCAGCAAGGTCCGCCGGGTCCATGGCCTTGCAATCTGTTGGATTCGTGGACCCTTGGGCCGATCGGAACCAGAGGAGGAGTTGCTGTAGATGGTGGCAGTAGTGGTCCCGACCGGGAGGCGGCAAAGACGGGCTCGGAACTGGCCGGAGGAGGAACTCTGGAAGCCCTATGCGACCAAGGGCTTTGGCGAGGAGGGTGGAGACGACGGAGCTGGTCCTGTAGTGGGAAGATCTTCGCCCTGGAAGCCGATCCTCCCCCGAGAGGAGCTCGTAGGAGTTCGGCCGCTGGGACTTAGGAGATTCACCCTGGAAGCCGGAGTCCCCCCAGGAGGAGCCTGTAGGAACCCGGCCGCTGGGACTTAGGAGGGCCCGCGGGGGCCGAGTCGGATGAAGTCCAAGGATTTGAGTGCCGAAGAGTTGTCGCTCGCCAGTCCAGAGTCAGGGGCCAATGGATCACCGTAAGCCAGTCCGAGGTCAGGAGCCGAAGAGTCAACGTAAGCCGGTCCGGGGTCAGAAGCCAGAGGGTCACCGCAAGCCAGTCCGGGGTCAGAAGCCAGAGAATCACCGCAAGCCAGTCCGGGGTCAGAAGCCAAGTAGAAGACAAAGGATACAGGAACGCAGCAACTGGAGACAGGAAGACCTGGAACCTCGTTGCAAGGCACTGGAGAAGAGCAACTGCAGGGCTTAAGTAGCCCTGCAGCGTCTGACGTCACCGGAGGCAGTCTTCTGGGTTTCCCGCGCTGGCCCCTTTAAATTGGAGGCAGAGACGCGCGCGCGACTAGGGGGCAGGGCCAGCCGCCGAAGAACGCCGGCTGCTCCGGCGGAGCAGAAACGAGGCGGCAGAGGACGCTGCAGGCCCGGGCGAAGCCACCTGACGTCGGGGCCGTGGCGGCGGATGTCCCTGGAGGCCTGGGGAATGGATGTACTCAAATGAATTCATTTTTAATAAATCAAATGCCCTATGGATTTCACGGAGGCCCAGACCTGAAACTTTACAACTATTGCAGTTGGTGAGGAGATTGTTCCTTATGTGGATCATGTAAAAAATCTGGGGGTTATTTTTCATACCAACCTGGATTTTAGGATCTAGTTGCATTCTATTTTCTCCTCTGGTTATTTTAAGCTTCATATTCTTCATCATTTAAGGCCTTGTTTGGATGTGGTGGATTCAGAATGGTAGTCCAAGCTTTCATTTTGACTACTGTGGATTATTGAAATTCATTGTATGTTGGACTACCACAACATCATCTGTAAGTTTTGCAACTGTTGCAAAACTCAATAGCACATTTGGTTTCAAAAAGGCTATTTTGTGAGCAAATCACTCCCCAATTGCAGCAGCTTCATTGGTTATACCAGTTAAAGATTAAAGTGTTGATCATGGTCTTTAAAGCATTAAAAATTGCTCATTTTCCACTTATTGCTAAAATGTTTATGTATTACCAACCTAGCCGACCTCTGAGATCTGCTAATCAACAGCTCCTGGTGGTCCCTATGAGGGGGGAAGCCCAATTGCATGCAACAAGGAATCATGCCTTGTCATTGACTGGTCCTAAATTATGGAATGAGTTGCCAGTAGAGCTTAGGATGCTGTCTAATTTAAAAGCCTTTAATTGATTTTTTTTGTTATATTTTTATTGTTTTATGTTAAGATGTGGTCCGCTTAGCTTGAAAATGTTTATTATAAGCGGACTAAAAATGTTTTAAATAAATAAATTTCGCCAGCAGCATTTCCTGCTTTTGATCACACAAGATCAACAGGAGGAAGTGTCACCTGTGAGATTTGAAGTTGTCACTATGCTAGGCTCCTGGTTTTGTTAGTTGCAATAGTAGGGCAATAGGGGGAACTGATGAAGGGGAAGAGGGGTGTAAGACAATGGTAGAGGTTGGGGGAAGGAGGGGGAGAAGAAGAAAAAACAGAAGAAAGAGAGAGGAATGGATATTGGGGAGAAGGGGTGAATTGTCAGGAGAGTGGGTGTTGGGGAAGACAAAAATAAAGGGTTGGTGGAGGCAAGGAATAAGAATGGGAAATGAGACTTAGGTTGGAGGGATGGGAGATAAAGGACTAGAAGGGTATCAGAGAGAAAATGAAGGGATAAGTGGGGTGAAGCAGGCTTGGATGCTGAGGAAGAGGAAGGGGCAGATGCTGAGAGTAAGAATCAGGGCAGATGGGAAAGAGAGGGAGAAAAAATGGAGGGTTTGTAGAAGAAAGGGATAAGAAATGTGGAGGGATGGGGAAAGGGGGAATTATAGGGATGAAGATGATATGTAGGTGGCAGAATAGGAAAAGGAGGTGGAGGGAATAGAGAAAGAAAGAAATGAAAGTTTAGGAGAAGAAGAAGATGGAAAAGATGGGTAGGTTAGCTGAAAGATGTGAAAAGAGATAATGAAGGGAAGGGAAATGGAAGCTGCATTGAGAAATGGGAAGGGAGGTGAGAGGGTCTTTGGGATCAGATTTAGAATAGAGGGAGAGAGAGAGGACCAATATGGAGTGGAGGGAGGAAAAAGGTTAAAATATTTACTTGGTGACGAGGAAGAGAGAGAACCAAACAGAAAAGATAATGGGAGAAGAGCACCAGAAAGAAAGTGGAGGTAGAGATAAAACTAAGAGAAGATGGAGAACAAGTTGAGATACAAGGATAGAAATCAAACTGACAACACACCGGTTAGAATAGTTTATTTTAATGTTTTGACTAGGATTTCTTGCCTTTTTTTCCTGTGCTTGACAGCTAGTCTTGGTCAGGGCAAGTGGCCCTCAGACAGAGGGGAAATGGCTGTAGTCTGTCCTCCTCAGTCATCCCTTTCATCCCTGTTGTTACCAATCTAAATAAGGATTTTTTTTCTGGAAAGATTTGGGGGCTGGGGGGGGGGGCTGGGGGGGGGAGGGGGGGGGGCAGGCCCACACTGCACTGTGCTGCAATATGTTACACCATATCCTGAAAATCTCCCTCTTGGCAAATCTGCATATTTACAAATGAAACACCAATGGAAATAATAAGTATGACTTCTAGAACTACTGACCTGGGAGTACCAGAACCAGCATCTGCCTCTAGTCTTTGCTCCTATCTACAGAAAGACCTTTCCATATTCAGCACTTAGAGGTCATTAATATTTTAACTCCTAGTTATTTTTGAGAAGTGATGTGGCTCTCCCATCAAGAGATTCTTTCACAGTTATTACCTCTAATAAGTAAAAAGTAATTCTATTGCTGCCACCAAGACAGAACTATCTAGCTTGGTAGATGATGTCCAGTTTGAGGAAATAGCTGATTAACATAGTATTTTTGCTTGGTATTTTTCCATTCTGTAAAATTATTTCTGAAATTGATCTATGTATTGTTTGGTGAAACCAGTATGATACCAAAATTAAAAGAGAAACAGTTATCTGTAACTCCTAGTGGAAAGCATGGATTTAGGACAAGGAAAGAGACTACATTTCCCAGTTTCCTTAGAGGTAAGGGAGGGAACACCAAGGGTTTCTGGGAGTATAGGGAGCCTGGGAGTAGAAATTTGATAGCAGGGAGGGCAGGGCTTCCAACTCACATCTGACTCTTGCTAAATAGCATTATAATTAGAGAAGCAAGGGTCCAAAGAGGAGGAGGAAATCAAGTGAGGAGTACATGGAGACTGATGTCCCAGAGGTTGCAAATATTCCAGAGGAAAGTTGACAGACAGAGAGAGGTGGAAGAAGCCATTTGCAATGAGGAAAATAAATGAGACCCAGCTCTAGGTAGTCTTTTCCTTAAAGTGGCCTTTCTTTCAGTATTAAGCAGTTCTGGAAGGAGTGGCCAGTGTTTCTGTTGTGGCTTCAGTAGGTGTTTTTGTTCTGTACAGGGGGGAGGGGGGGTGGAAAGGGGTGGGTGTGAAATATAATTGTATAAAATTACTGGGGGACTTGCGCTGTATTCTGTTTTAATTGTTTGTTCAAATGTCTGGCGCTTGTCACTCCAATAAAAATATATTGAAAAAAAAAATCAAATTGTGTTGGACAGAAGAGGAAAACTTTTTAAAGGGAAAAGTCAACTGCATTTTGTGGACTTCAAAGATAACTGATGTTCAGCACCAGTACTATAAGTTTGAATTAACTGATTCTAGAGCTGTCCTAAGTAGCCGTGAGGGGGCTGGTGGATTCATCCTGAGATGCTGTTTCTGCATTTCTATTGAATTAATGAGATGGCTTGAAGCTCTGTGCATTAAAACAGCAGTGCAAGTGTGTACAGGACACTGTGCCTCAAATGATATGAGACAGACTCCTATGTGTAAAAGTCGTTGTGCCTCACTATGCAGGAACATTTTTTTTTCCTGTCTTTTGTCGTGTTTTGAAGAAATTGTAGAATTGTATGAGCACAAGGGCAGATTAAACTGTGACAATTGCCAAAGTGCTTTCTTTTTTTTTTTTTTAACTTTCCCTACATTTCAGATAGGGTTAGGTTTATCTTCAGAAAGAGATTAAAATAAATTAACTTTTCTGAAGTAGTGTGTCTTCTTTGTTAGTCCATTTGAGTGTACAGAAATCAAAGGTTAACAAATATTTATTTATTTGGCATTTTTTTTATATACCGACAACCGTTTGCACATCGTATCGGTTTACAATTAACTTGGAAATTATAGGCTAGGCCTTTACAAGGAACATATAACTGTAAGTAGAACAGAGGAACAAGAAACCAATATTACAAAAAATTACAAAAAATACATATATATACAAAAAGATACATATATATATATATATATAAGGTGATATAGTTGGTCCAATAAAAAATATTACCTTTTTTATTTTTATTTGTTAATCTTTTATTTTTGTGTCTTCTAAAGTTAAACAGCCTTATTAGCTGTTGTCACTAGGTGGCAGCCAAATGTTCTGTTGCTGAAAGTACAAGGATCTATATATATATCTTCCTACTCCAAGTTTGGCCACCAAGTTTGGCCACCTATATATATATCTTCCTACTCCAAGTTTGGCCACCTTGTTAAATGTAACTGTACCTTCTGTCACCACAGTTCTAGTTCTTTGTTCTTAAGTTCTATGTATTTTATTGCACCCCCATTCTATGTAAACCAGCAAGATATGTTTTCATGATTGCCGGTATATAAAACTTTAAATAAATAAAATAAATAAAAAATATCTGCCTGATGTATGTGGAACTGGGCAATTTCTGTGAATTTCATGTTTGTGTAAACCATGTAAGCATTCTTAACTGCTCACTAAACCAATGTTAATTTACATCTTTTGCCTTTCCACATTTACGTACTTTGGGTGACCATGCAATACTTCAGACTTTTTCTGAATCTGAAAGTAGTGTTAGCTCTCAAAGACTTGTCAAGAAATGTTTTAAATTAGTCCAATTATATTTTTTTTGTTCTTATTGATCTTTATTTTCATCTGAAACTGAAATGTTTCATTCCTTAGAATATTGCCTCTATATTTTTTCCAAACCCAGTTTAATGTAACTTATTTTAATTTATAAACTACCTTTTCACAAAAAACTGCCCAATATGGAACATCACAACCATAAAGCCTCCACCAGCAGTCATAACAAATAATCAGGAACAGAATATTAAAATCACAAGATAAATGCTACCACAAAGCAAAGCTTACAATAATCAAAATCAAGTAAACAAAATCAAGAATTAATAATAATAGAATCCTAAAAATAAACTAAGCTATACACAACTCATAAAACATTCCATGCAAGAAAGGTGAGGACAAACAGAATCCAAAAATGGTTCATATGACAAAGACCTGATTATACAGCCAGGTTTTAATATGCCAAATAATTAGTTTTCCCTCAAGTATTCCTAGGGAGAGACTTCCAAAGTTGGGGAATGATATGCAAAAAGGCATATATCCCCTTCTGTTGGCCAGTTTCATATCTGTCAAGGAAGGGATACCCAAGTGGGCTTTCTGGACAATACTAAGAAATCAAATGAATATATATACCAAGCCAAGCAATCCTTTAAATATTGAGGTGCAGTCCCCATATCTGTCAAGGAAGGGATACCTCGTGGTGGCTCGAGAAGAGGAGGCCCACTAGCAGGGCTGCTGCGGATCCCACCTTGCAGTGACCAAAGAAGATGCCCTGTAGTAGGGCTATCGAGCATCCGAAATCTCAGCGGCCTGAGAAGAAGAGGCCCGGTAGCAGGGCCACTGCAGAGCCCATCCTGTGGTGACCCACGAAGAGGAGATCCAGAAGTGAGAAGGAGTGAGAGCATGTGTGTTCAGAGAGAGAGCATGCAAGTGTTTCTGTATGTGAGTGAGAGACAGCATTTGAGTGTGAGAGCCTGTGCGTTTGTGTGAGACAGCATGTGAAAGTGAGAGAGCCTATAGGAGAGTGAGAACTGTGTGTGTGTGTCTAGGTGTGTGCGAATAAGAGCCTGGTTTGTGTTTGAGGGAGGAGGGGAAAAAGACAGATGGAGAGAGAAGAAACAGAAAGAAAAAAAGGTCTTGTAAAAGGAATTGGCAAAAGACAAGAAAGCGAAGGGGGGGGGGAGGGGGGAAGCCTGTGACCAACCGATTAGAAAATTAAGATCAGACAGCAAAGGTAATAAAAAAAAAAATAATTGAATTTTTAGTGAATGGCATATGTTAACTTTGGGAATGTGCAAGAGTTGTACTTTATGCTAATCTCGCAATGTATGAGATCAGCATGGAGGAACTGGAAGCCCCACAAATTTTTAATACTGCAGAGCCTGCACAGAGGAGGCAGTAGATCAGGCTTTAGTGCCAGTAGCAACAATCAGTGCCTCCCCAATAGCCACTCAGAAGCAGTGAGAGAGGCAGCAGAGGAATGAGAGAGGCCTCGAAGCAGCTGGCAAAAGAAAGAGAGGTGAGGGGTCTACTTTCAGTGTGTGCATGTGTGTGAATGGGAGACTGCCTGGGTGTGTGTGTGTGTGTGTGTGAGTGAATACATGGGTGCCTGCCTGGGAATGTGGCTTGTGTATGAGAATGAATGAGAGCCTTCCTGGGGTCTGTCTCTGTGAGAATGTGTGTGTGTGTGTGAGAGAGAGAATGGAGCCTGATTGTGTGTGTGTGAGAGAGAATGAATGTGTGCATTCCTGAAGGTGGGGAGGGGGCAGTGTGAGAATGAATGGGAGCTTGCTTGTGTTTGTGTGTATGAGAGAATCCAAGGAGTAAGAGCTTGTGTGGGGGGTTGGTGGGGGGAGAAAGAGGATCTTAGAGCCTGAGAGTGTGTCTGTGTATGTGAGAGAGAGAGGTTGGGGTGTGTATAAGAGAATATATGTGTGTATATGACAGTGTATGTGCAAGAGAGAAGGGACATGTGGGTGTGTGAGAGAGAGGATAAAGTTTGTGAGCCGCTCCAGCTCCTCTAATCCTCGACAATCTCAGGATGACTGGAAATAAAGAGTTCTCAGGTAGGGGATTTCCAAAAAATCCTTATTAATTTTAATTATTGGGTGCTATTTGATATGTGTGATGTTTTGAAATATTGTATTGTTGCTTGGGAAATTTAAAAAAAAAGTATATGATTTTAATTAATAGAAGTTATATTTGTTAGTAATTTTAAAATATTCTTTTATTAGTATTGTTTTACTATTATAATTGATGCTTTATGTTTCTTGATTTTATTTGTTTTATGAGGAATGATGGTTCTGCTTTTCCATTGTTACACACAGAGTCTGACTTCTTGGGGTTTCCATTTCAGTTTTTGTCTGCATATTGCTGGTTCTAATTTGTGATCCTTTATTCTGTATTTGGTGAGGGTATGTCTCTGCTTTGTGTGTGTGAGCAAGATGAGAGATTCTGCTGGCGTGTAGTGTGTTTGTAGGGATCTATAGCAATCAGGTCTGTTTTGTTTCCCCAGTAGAAGGTGTATTGGTACTCTAGGATCCAGTGTAATAATTAGCTGTGCTTTTTCACAGGTAGGGTCCATGTTGTTTGAGTCCTTGGTGTTACTACTGTTATGTTATGATAGTTTTGCTCTATAGACATTTAGTAGTCAGGCGATGAAAGGTCTGGGGCTGGAGAGAGGCAAGGGAGTAGTCATCCAAAGCAGAGGTCCGGGGATGGAGAGAGGCAACGGGAGTAGTCAGGCAATGCAGATGTCAAACCAGGTTAGCAATCCGAAGGAGAGACAAAGGAACAGGAACAAGGAAACAGGAATGAAGGCAATCAGGATCGGGAACCAGGAACTGAAGAGGCAACGAGTACTCGACTAGCGAGGGGACCTGTTGCAAAGACAATTTGAGAGAGCGGAGCCCGGGCTTATATACCGGAGCTCTGCCGACATCATCATCTGGGGCTGCGGCCAGGTTCCCGCCGTGGGCCCTATTTAAGGACTATCTGTGAGTGCGCCTAGGGAGGGGCGCAGTGCTGGTCAGGACAGAGTCTCTCTGCGGGCCACGCAGCGAGGCGGCCGGTGGCCCACAACCACCAGAGATGAGGGACGAGATGCTGGATCACTTTGAAAGAGGTGAGGGGGCCAAGCCGTGGGTTTGCTGTGGCTGGTGAGCATAACAAATGCCTGGCAGTGGTGGCAGTGCACCTCCACAGGCTGAGAGTACATTTTATCCCATATCTGGATGATTCGCTGGTCAAGAGCACATCTCAGGCAGGGGCCACCGGTTCCATGTGCTTGACCATCCGTGTGTTGAAGTCACTAGGGTTTGTTCTCAACTACTCTGTCCCATCTCAAGCCATCACCTCAATTGGACCTCATAGGAGACCTGCTAGACACGGCTCAGGCCAAGGCCTTTCTGCCTTTCTGCCGTGCCACAGGGCCATCGCCTTGGTGAACATTGCGGCAGAAGTTCAACAGAGCCAGCAGGTATCAGTCTGGCACATGTTGAGGCTGTTGGGCCACTGTCAATATCACTCCCTTGGCACAGGATTGCATCTGAGTCATCCTAACTCTCAGGAACTCCTAGTGCTGGTGGTGGGTACTTTTTAATCTGGATCAGGGGATTTCCTTTCGGAGTCTCCCTACTCAAATTGTGCTAACCATGGATGCATCTACCATGGGGTGGGGAGCTCAACAGCCTGAATCTGTGGTCTGCTCAGGACCACAGATTCTTGTCAAATCAACTTTCTGGAGCTTCAGGTGATAAGGTACATGCGAAGGGCTTTCAGAGATGGACAGTCCAACAAAGTTGTCCAGATCCAGACCAATAACCAAGAAGCCATGTGGTATGAAAACAAGCAGGAGGCATAGGATCATACCTCCTGTGTAGGAAGTGATCCAGATCTGGTCGTGGACCCTGTCTCAGAGGATGGTGCTTAAGGGCATATACCTGGACAAGATGGAGAACATGGTGGCGGTAAAGCTGCGTCAAGTCTTCAGTCCCCACGAGTGATGCCTGGTAGAGAATCAGATATTCTTCCTCTGGGGAAGCCCGGCCATAGATCTGGACATGTCCCCCTGCAACAGAAAGGTGCCTCTGTTCTGATCCCCGTGCAGGTCAGATGGCAAACGTTCTTCAGATGCCCTTGCCCATCATTGGGTCAGTCGTCTCCTGTATGTGTATCCTCAGATTCCCTTAGTGGCGAAGACTCTTGAAGCTTCGTGAGGACAGAAGGACTATGAACCTCATAGCTCTTCATTGGCCAAGACAGGTCTGGTTTCCACTCCTGTGGGAGTTGTCCATCCGAAAACCAATGTCTGGGACTTCCCCAGATCTCATCATGCAAGATCATGGCAGGCTGTGGCATCCCAACCTTCAGGCCCTGTCTCTCACAGTCTGGATGTTGAGAGGTTAATCCTGTAGCCACTTGATCTTTCTGAGGATATATCTCAGGTCCTGGTGGCTTCTAGAAAGCCTTTCACTAGAAAGTCCTATGGACTGAAGTGGAGAAGGTTTTCTATGTGGTGTAAGCAGAAGGCCCTAGATCTGTTCTCCTGCCCCACACAAAAATGGCTTGACCATCATCTACACCTATTGGAGGCTGGCTTAAAGACCAACTCCATCAGAATTCATCTTAGTGCAATTGGCGCATACCACCAGTGTTAGATGGTATGCCCATCTCTATACAGCCTATATTGTACATTTCATGAGGAGCCTGCTTCAATTGCAGCCTCTCCTGAGGTCTCCTGCTGTGTCTTGGGACCTCAACGTGGTGTTAGCTCAGCTGATATAAGCTCCTTTTGAGCCACTATGCACCTGTGACCTGAAGTACTTGACCTGGAAGATCATATTTTTGGTGGCGGCCATCTCAGTGCACAGGGTCCTGGAGCTCTAGGTCTTAGTGACCTATCCACCTTATACTGTTTTATCTTGACAGGTTGATCTTACATAGGCACCTTACGTTCCTGCCTCAGGTAGTGATGGATTTCCATTTTTACCAGTCAATTGTCCTGCCAATTTTCTTTCCCATTCCCCATTCGCACCAAGGTGAACGAGTACTGCACAGTTTGGACTACAAGCAAGCCTTAGCATTCTTTCTGGATCAGACAGAAGCCCATAGACTGTCCACCCAACTTTTTGTTTCTTTTGATAAGAATAGGTTGGCCATTGCCAACACAACAATTGTTGTGTTGGCCATTGCCAACACAACAATATCCAGTTGGCTAGCAGATTGCATTTCCTTTTGTTATAGCAAGGCGGGACTGCATCTTAGGGGTCATGTCAAGGCTTATTCTGTCAGATCCATGGCAGCATCAGTGGTCCACTTGCGAGCAGTTCCCATGGAGGAGATGTGCAAGGCTACAACAGGGAGTTCTCTCCACGCATTCACAGCACATTACTATCTGGATACATAGAAACATAGAAATGACGGCAGAAGAAGACCAAACGGCCCATCTAGTCTGCCCAGCAAGCTACGCACTTTATCCATTTTTTCCCCCTTTTTTTCTCTCCCACCTGTTACTATTGGCTTCCAGTACCCTCCAGCCCTAATTCCCCTCCACCCCACCACCAATTTAGAGAGCAGCGCCGTATCTGCATCCAAGTGAACGTCCAGCTCAATTAGGGGTAGCAACTGCTGTAACAAGCATGCCACACCCTTACCCCATACTCTTACCCACCCCTGTTTTTATTTTTATTTATTATTATTTTTTTTTTGGAGATAGCAGCCCTCCATCCTTCCGCTCCGTGAAGGTGGAACACCAACTACTGGCCACTGGCATCCCGCTCCGTGAATGCCTCTGTGGCTACTGCCGCTCCGTGCAGTGTTTGAATGCCTCTGTGGCTACTGCCGCTCCGTGCAGTGTTTTGCTGCCTCCTCTTTATTCACGCCCTCTAGACTTGATGGATCCACAGTGTTTATCCCACGCCCCTTTGAAGTCGTTCACAGTTTTAGACTTTACCACTTCCTCTGGAAGGGCATTCCAGGCATCCACCACCCTTTCCGTGAAGAAATACTTCCTGACATTGGTTCTTAGTCTTCCTCCCTGGAGCCTCAGCTCGTGACCTCTGGTTCTGCTGATTTTTTTCTGACGGAAAAGGTTTGTCGTTGTCTTTGGATCATTAAAGTTTTTCAAGTATCTGAAAGTCTGAATCATATCACCCCTGCTCCTCCTTTCCTCCAGGGAGTACATATTTAGATTGTTCAATCTCTCCTCGTATGTCATCCGATGAAGACCCTCCACCTTCCTGGTCACCCTTCTCTGTACCGCCTCCATCTTGTCCTTGTCTCTTTGTAGATACGGTCTCCAGAACTGAACACAGTACTCCAGGTGAGGCCTCACCAAGGACCTGTACAAGGGGATAATCACTTCCCTTTTCTTACTCGATATTCCTCTCTCTATGCAGCCCAGCATTCTTCTGGCTTTTGCTATCGCCTTGTCGCATTGTTTCGCAGACTTCATATCGTTAGACACTATCACCCCAAGGTCTCTCTCCTGCTCCGTGCACATCAGCCCTTCTCCCCCCATCGAATACAGTTCATTCAGATTTCCACTCCCCATATGCATGACTCTGCACTTCTTGGCATTGAATCTCAGCTGCCATATCTTCGACCACTCTTCCAGCTTCCTTAAATCCCGTCTCATTCTCTCCACTCTTTCCGGCGTGTCTACTCTGTTGCAGATCTTAGTGTCATCCGCAAAAAGACAAACCTTACCTTCTATCCCGTCTGCAATGTCGCTCACAAATATATTGAACATGACCGGTCCCGATCCTTGTGGTATACCACTTAAAACCTCCCTCTCTTCAGAGAGAGCTCCATTTACCATCACACATTGTCTTCTGTCCGTCAACCAGTTTGCAATCCAGGTCACCACCTCGGCACTCACTCCTAAGCTTCTCATTTTATTCACCAGTCTCCTGTGTGGGACCGTATCAAATATAGGTCCCACACAGGAGGGTAGGGATGGTCGTCGCGACAGTAGGTTCAATCAGTCTGTCCTCCAGAACCTGTTTGAGGTGTACAACCCAACTCTTCCAACCTCTCCACTTTTTGTGTTGGGAAGCAGCCTATAGCTAGGGTTCCTCACCCATGTGTGAGGACTACCATCCTGCTTGTCCTCGGAGAAAGCAGAGTTGCTTACCTGAAACAGGTGTTCTCCAAGGACAGCAGGATGTTATTCCTCACGAAATCCGCCCACCACCCCTCAGCATTGGGATTCTCCTGTTTTGTATTTTATCGTATTTCTATGTTACAAGACTGAAAAGGAACCCAACATGGATGCATGGTATAGGACATGCTGGGCATGCTCAGTAATGCCTAGTCAGTTTCTAGAAACTTTGACGTAAGTTTTTGCATTGGGCTCCATCTGATGATGTCATCCATTTGTGAGGACTACCATCCTGCTGTCCTTGGAGAATACCTGTTACAGGTAAGCAACTCTGCTTTATTTATTGCATTTATCAATTTGTATTCCGCATATTCCAACATTCAATGCGGATTCCAAAATTCCGCATGTTCCAACATTCAATATGGATTCCAAACTTAACATACATAATTGTAAAAATATATACAATGAATGACAAACATCTCCTCCAATAAAGGCATAAATGTGCATGTGTATGCTGTACAAGGGTTTATGTGTACCCAGTAATTTTCGAAGTGGACTTCCACACCTAAGTCCATTTTGAAGATTATTGCTGAAGTTCATGTGGACATCAGCCCTAAGTACTGTGTTATAAAGTTGGCTCATAAACTTCCAAACACAAACAAAACAAATGGGTATTTCAGAAGGAATATGGAGAATTTTGTTTGCATTGTAAACAAATCAAAGAACACATTTTAAGAAATTAAAAAGTTGCAATACTGGGTCAGACCAAGGGTCCATCAAGTCCAGCATCCTGTTTCCTCATGCATATCCCTAAAAGGCAGCTGATAAATCAAGTAATAGTAGCAATGACCATCTTTCCCCTTCCCCCAACCTCAGTCTAAATTGTTCCTCAGAATCTGAGAGACAGTACTGGAACCACTTACCTTGTTTATGGTGGTGGGCTGATTGAATGATTTTTTATAATCATTACTGAACCATTCTAACATTTGGAAAGTAACGTTGTCTGAGACTGCAGCAATATCTTATAAAACAGGCAAAGCAATAAATCTGACTGGTTTTTGGAAACTGCCTTTTAAGGAACCTCATCTATTCCAGTATTTGTAGACTCCTGATCTGGACATGTGTTGCCTCTAAAGTTTTAAAGCAGTAGCTAAGGAATCTTCGTTGTCATTACTTCATACCATGCTAGATCGTTTTCACATATGTACTCTACATTTTATTAAGGGAGGTTATTTATTTATTTATTTCATATATATTGTATATGAACCACAATTCCAAAACAATTCTCAAAGCCCTGGAAAATAACTTACTAAACTCTACCATAGTCCTGACATTCAGCAGTGCTGGAGAATTGCTAAATAGGTGCATGTCCAAATTATTGTCTTCCCTTGATTTGCCCACTTGAACAGGACTAATATGGATAGACATCTGAAAGGAGTGTTACAAAGGAAGAGCAGTCAAGAGAACAGAGCACACACTCTCTGGGGCCGATGTAATAAGGTGCGCTGAAGCTGCTGCGGGTTTGTGATCACATTTGTACGCATGTTTTCCTGTGCAAAGCCCTATATGGGATTGTAATAAGGGTTTTGTGGGCAGGAAAAACGCGTTCGAATGCGCTCACAAATCTGCGGTTTTTCCTGCGCGAATGCATGCTAATGGTATGCAAAGAAGGTGATTAGCTAATCATAGGCATTGCATGGAGCCGTGCTAGTGCAGGTTTTTTAATAGGTTTTTTACTTCCATGGTCAGGGCATGATTTAAGTGATTTTTACCACCATGGTCAGGGCACTATTTAAGTGATTTAAGGGCCTATGTTGGCATCTGAGCATCCTGAAAACCACCTAGCTGAGTGCCTATCTCGGTGTCCAAGTGGCCAGCTTAGCTAGGCCTATCTCGGTGTCCAAGTGGCCAGCTTAGCTAGGCTACTATAGATTCGTGACCAAGTAAGCGCCTAGCTCAGCGCCTGAGTGGCAACAGTAGCTGGGCGCCCAGAAAGGCTAGGCACTTTTCTAGGTCGTGAATATATGCTGTCAGGTGCCCAGAAAGGTGCCTAGCTACTGTTGCCGCTCGGGTGCTGAGCTAGGTGCTTACTTGGTCGTGCCCGAGCAGCAGTCGCTTTCTGGGCACCCGATCATGCAGATTTTTCTGCCACAAACAGAGTATGATCGGCCTGATAAGCGCCTGGCTAAATGCTTATCTCAGTTTCCAAGTGGCCAGCTTTTCACGGCGTCTGAGGTAGGCACTTCCCTGGGCAGACAGATACATGGCCAGAAGAGTGGCAAGATTGTTCTGAATTCTCACCCATGAAAATATTTGCCCTGTTTTCTGCAGCACAGTTAATCGAAATATAAAAAATACTTTCCAGGGTCATACTTTCACTTAATAAGGAGACCCGTTCGCTCGCTCACTCGCTTTTATGTGCGGATTATCGGCGCGGGTATTGAGCGCGGATGCGGCCGCTTATTACATAGGCCCTGTACCACGCTTAGGTGCGCACATTTTTCTGTACATGCATGGATTTCTGCACGCAAATCATTTGCATAATTTATTTTTTATACATCCCGCGGAAGCAGCAGTTTCAGCCGCGCACTGTGATCAAAACCCATGCAAATAACGAGTGCCTGTTTTGCCACGGGTCTTATTACATTGGCCCCTCTATGTTTCTGCCCTTCGGGCTGTCACTACTTTGGCCCATAGTTCTATGCCGCAAGAAACTGAGAGAAACCTGATGGAGTGGAGTGATAGAGAGAAATCTGAGGAAGGGGAGATGGAGACAAAACTGGGAAGGTTAAAGGCAGTTTGGAAGAGAGAAAAAACAACAAACAAAACCTAAGGAAAGAAGAAAGAGGATGTAGCTAAGGGGGCAATCCACTGAGAAAATGTTTACCTGTGTTCCACCCAGTCTGTCTTGTAAGTCCCTCTTATGATCCACTGGGGCAATTCAATTGTGAAGACAATTCTAAAAAAAAAAACCACAGTGGAAAGCACGGCTCTTAAGAGTCTGCCCTGTTGGTGCTCTCTTTACTTTTCCCACCTTCAGAATGCAGAAAAACCTATGCAGCAGCATCAGAGCTCCACAAGCAGTAATGGATAGGATGCTAGCCTCAATATCAGTCCTGCAGATCAAGCATTGTGCCAGCTTAATATACTCTGTGAGCCCAATTTTATAGCATAGTGCTTAGGGCTGGACTTCAGCCATAATTTTCAAAGCAGGCTTACACACATAACTCTGCCTTTAAAATTAGCGGGCATAGGAGCAGGTGTAAATGTTCACCAGAAGGGTGGATATAAGGCCAATGGCAAAAGACGAAAAGATGCCTAGCTACACAGGGTGAGGTATGTCAGCAGAAAAAATGGAGGTGATAATTGCCTCTATAAAATCCTGGTGAAACCTCATTTGGAATACAGTTCTGGAGACCACATCTTCAAAAGAATATAAACCAGTTAGAGTGGGTCCAAAAGGTGGCTATTAAAATGGTTAGCAGTGGTCTTCATTCTGAAGCATATGGGGTTAGCCTTGAAGATCTAAACATGTACACCCTAGAGGAAAGGGATGAGGAGATATGATAGAGACATTTAAATACGTCCAAGATTTCCATGCAGAAGAGGCAGGCCTCTTTCAAAGGAAAGGAAGCTCTAGAATGAAGGGTCATGAGATGAGGGAGAAAGGGGTTAAACTCAGAAGTAATCTATGGCAATTTTTCTTTACAGAGAGGGTGGTGGATGCATAGAACAGCATCCTTTTGGGGGGGAGACTAGGACAGTATCTGAATTCAAGAAAGCATGGAGTTAGCACAGAGGATCTCTGAGGAAGTGGTAGAAACTGTAAAACTAAATAGTTGATGTGGGCAGACTAGATAGGCCTGTTTGGTCTTCTTTTGCCTTCATGTTTCTATGAACAACATTCCCCACAGATATATTTGTGTAGGTTCAGATTGTTAATGGAGCTGGTCTCATGAGGCTGTTTAAGCACACATGATTATGCCCTTCTCATGTAACCATGGCAGTGCACCATGTGAGAAAAGGCACTCTCTCTTTGTGATTATTATCTTGACTGTAAGAGCAGAAGTCTAATTTGAAAGAACTAGCATCCACAAACAAGTCAAAGACAAGTTGCATTACTTCTCTGCACAGAGGTTGCCTTACTTCCTTTGCTATTTCAAGGAATCCCAGAATACATTTTGGCAGAAAAAAGAAAACTGCTAAGAGTTCAGGAATTAAAAGCCCAAAACTAGTGTCATCCTAGCTGCTTTTTTCCCATTGACAATCATCTGCTTTCCTGTTTGATGGGGTGGGGTGGGGGAATGTACTTTCAGTAACTCTTTACTGTTTGGAGTTTTTGAATAAACAGTATTTAATTGACCTTATGTCTTCCTCTATATGTCTTTTGTGAATATTTGAAACAGCAACCTTCTGGTTAACCATTCCTCTTGTGGTCAGTACCTGCATATATAACTTATGATAAACCCACACCACACATTTTGCTTATATCTATCTATCTATCTAGATATACAGATAGATATATACATACATACACACCCACACCACAGAGGCACTATACTTGTCAAGTGAAATCTTTGCAACAATACATTTACTCCTTTTTTTTTTTTAATTTATTTAGGATTTTTATATACCGACCTTCTCAATACAAGTATCAAATCAGGTCGGTTTCCATAGAACAAAACTGTCGCGGTTAAGGCGTTATAACATATCTTTATTAATTTTCCAAACATTTCCAATCATAACCAGCAGTTACATATAATAACAAGCTAATTATTAAAGGTAGTATGTTCCTGTAATAAAGCATTAATACAATGCACTAATGGTTCCAAAGTACGTATAAATAACAGAGGAGACAGTGGACAGCCCTGTCTGGTACCCTGAACAGCTGAAATGGAGTTGAGAGAATGTTATTTACCCAAATCCTAGCCATGTGATTAGAATATAAAACTTATATTACCTGGTTGATAAACCCTGAAAAAACAAATTTTCCTAAAATAAAAAAAAAAAAAAAGACCATGAGACCCTATGAAAGGTCTTTTCCACATCAAAACCTACCAAAAGAGGATAATCAAAATGTGCATACTCCTCACACAAATCTAGTAGCAAAAGAATATGCTGTACATTTATACTAGATCTTCTCCCCTTCGTATACCTGCAAGTTGATTGACTAAAAGTTTCCCCAAAATTTTTATGTCAATATTCAATAATGAAATTGGCCTACATGAAGTGGTTAACTGTGGATCCCAACCTGGTTTGGGGAATACTATATGTACCATCTTGAGCATATCTGGCATTTTACCAAGAGTTACCATTGTATCAAACAAATGTTTAATACTGGGCAAAGCAATAGGATTTAATATTTTATAAAATAAAGCAGTCAAGCCATTTGAACCTGGAGCTTTAAATATCTTTAATTCCTTTATTATGAAGGCAATCTCAGAGATCCGGATGGGGTCATTCAACCGTTCCAGCTGTAATGGTGAAAGAGCAAGCAAAGTAATGTTTTTCAGAAATTTATCCCTAGCTTCAGAATCATCACCCTCTGCTGAATAAAGGTTTTTATAATATGCTTGAAAAATGTCACTTATTTCAGAGGATCAGGGGTGGTTCTATCATGAGACAGGGTGAGGCGGCAGAATTTTGGAGCGGCAAAAACTGCCCCTCCAAAATACCTATACTGCAGCCGCCGTTTCACCCATCCTCCAAAGTCAACATCAGATCGGGCAGAGATAAACCAAACCCCAGCCCAATCCACTCAGTGGCAACCCCGGGCAGCATGAGTTGCATTTTTCCCAATGTCATCTATGACGTCAGGAGAAATGCGACTTGTCATCTCCTGCTGTCATGAGACTGGCGACCCAAGAGAGAGGAGGAGGATGCGATGGCTGCTCATTGGGATTCTCTCTACTCAGCTATATGGCAGTGTGTTTAACATCTGCCAGTCTCTCCTACAGTGCCTTATTGGAAATCTGCATCAGGGCCTTACACCACCATTGTGGGATGGGTCTCCCTCGTCAAGGATTACAGACTGCTACCAGCTAACCTGCTCTCTACTGCCACCTCTGGTGGTCATCCTAGCTGTACGATAATAAATACTATCTCTGTGTTTGAGCATCTGAATCTAGCCTGGTACTGCAGTTCCCCGCAGGGCTCTTCCCCATGGGAGAAGCCATCACTGCAGCACCTAAGAATCCACCAAACTCCTCAAAACCACAACACTCATCATCCTGGCTGTGAGTGACAGGGCCTGGAGGTTGGCATGCCGCAATCTGCCCCAATCCTGAGAAATGAGATCTGGGGAAGTTCTCAGTCTGATCAGTTTCCTGATAGACATAACCTGGCAGAGCGGAAACCAGATGTGTCTCAGCGAATAAGGGGCTATGAGGATCATAGTTCCTTTGTCTTCTTGAAGCTTCAAAAAAGTCTGACACCAGTGGAATCAGATAAGCGTACACACGGCCTTGCTTCAATGACAGGCGAAAGCATCTGAGGGTGGTATGTCTTGTGATCTGTATAGGAAGCAAAACCGAGGAACCTTCCTGTTTCACGGCACAATGAACAGATCCACCTCTGGCTTCCCCACAGGTGGTGAGATCTAGGTGTCATAGTGATGAGATCTAGGTGTCATAGTGGATAACACATTGAAATCATCGGTACAGTGTGCTGTGGCAGTCAAAAAAGCAAACAGAATGTTGGGAATTATTAGAAAGGGAATGGTGAATAAAACGGAAAATGTCATAATGCCTCTGTATCGCTCCATGGTGAGACCGCACCTTGAATACTGTGTACAATTCTGGTCGCCGCATCTCAAAAAAGATATAATTGCGATGGAGAAGGTACAGAGAAGGGCTACCAAAATGATATGGGGAATGGAACAACTCCCCTATGAGGAAAGACTAAAGAGGTTAGGACTTTTCAGCTTGGAGAAGAGACGACTGAGGGGGGATATGATAGAGATGTTTAAAATCATGAGAGGTCTAGAACGGGTAGATGTGAATCGGTTATTTACTCTTTCGGATAGTAGAAAGACTAGGGGGCACTCCATGAAGTTAGCATGGGGCACATTTAAAACTAATCGGAGAAAGTTCTTTTTTACTCAACGCAGAATTAGACTCTGGAATTTGTTGCCGGAGGATGTGGTTAGTGCAGTTAATATAGCTGTGTTTAAAAAAGGATTGGATAAGTTCTTGGAGGAGAAGTCCATTACCTTCTATTAAGTTCACTTAGGGGCGGATTTTAAAAGGAGCGCGAATAGCCTACTTTTGTTTGCGCTCCAGGCGCAAACAAAAGTACGCTGGATTTTAGTAGATACGCGCGGAGCCACGCGTATCTGCTAAAAACCTGGATTGGCGCGTGCAAGGCTATGGATTTTGTATAGCCGGCGCGCGCCGAGCCGCGCAGCCTACCCCCGTTCCCTCCAAGGCCGCTCCGAAATCGGAGCGGCCTCGGAGGGAATCCTCTAACGCCCTCCCCTCACCTTCCCCTCCCTTCCTCTACCTAACCCACCCGCCCGGCCCTGTCTACACCCCCCCCTTACCTTTGTTGGGGGATTTACGCCTCCCTCTGGGAGGCGTAAATCCCCGCGCGCCAGCGGGCCTCCTGTGCGCCGGGCCGCGACCTGGGGGCGGGTACGGAGGGCGCGGCCACGCCCCCGTACCCGCCCCCAAAACACTGCCGACACGCCCCGAAAACGCCGCGACGACCGGGACCGCCCCCCGACACGCCCCCCCTCGGAGAACCCCGGGACTTACGCGAGTCCCGGGGCTCTGCGCGCGCCGGTAGGCCTATGTAAAATAGGCTTCCCGGCTCGCAGGGCCCTGCTCGCCTAAATCCGCCCGGTTTTGGGCGGATTTAGGCGAGCAGGGCTCTGAAAATCCGCCCCTTAGAGAATAGCCACTGCCATTAGCAATGGTTACATGGAACAGACTTAGTTTTTGGGTACTTGCCAGGTTCTTATGGCCTGGATTGGCCACTAATGGAAACAGGATGCTGGGCTTGATGGACCCTTGGTCTGACCCAGTATGGCATGTTCTTATGTTCTTAACTTGGTATAGATGTTTATTTTATGCTGTTGAGTTCAGTATGGATCAGTTTCTATTTATCGATATGGCAGTTGCATCACATTACTGGGAAATGGTTGCAATGGCTCTTGGTTCTGCCTCATTGCAATTAAATGGCAACTGTGAATGCAAAAATCAGTTAAGTGAGACAAAAATGAGATCGAAGGTCTTCATGTTATTTAAGGTTGGATGCAGCAGCCAAGGTCGCAAAATCAGTTGGAAGATTTACCAGCAGGATGAAGCTGTGGAACTTTGCTTCACTGGTGAGAGATCATCCTGGCTTGCTGTTATATGAAGAAATTTGCCAGCTGATGTATCTCCTCACGTTTCAATGGTTAACGTCCCGTGGGAGCAGTTCACTGGTCATTTAAAAAATGACAGTTTTGCTGATGATATCTCAAGGGATCTACTGCAGTTTGAATCCTTATGTTTTGACTTGTAGAGAGTACTGTGTGCAGTGAGCACTTAACATTTATTTTTTTTCTCTTTAAACTGGATGTGGTTCATCCACTTGTAATGGAAGGCCAGTGGTTTAGTCCAAGTGTACTCTGGGAGGTATACTAGTTGTGAGTGGGGGAAGGCACCCAAACACATCAAATATGACTTGGGCTCTCTGTTAGGGAGTTTCTTATTCTTTAGGAGGAATGGGGAGAGTGCAGAGTGGAACTGGGGAGGGGGGATGTTGGGGAGGGGGAGTAGAAGATGGATTGGGTAAAGGGAGGAAGGGTAAGTAGGGGAGGGGAGGAGTTGGTGGTTGTGTGGAATTGGTTAGTGGTGGGGGGAGAAGTTTAGAATTCTTTTTATAGTAGAGAGAGGGGATATCAGGAGCAATGCCTCTCTGTTGTAGAACCTATTCTGTCTGGGTAAATCAGATTAAGATAGGGAAGATTTGGAGAATTGGTATGGTAAAATGTCATTTATAGATTTGATGGGGTAACATTTCCTTTTTGAGAAGATGGGGAATTCTGTTAAATCTCTAACTTGTAACGTAGCTGGGCTAGGTACTCCGATAAATAGAAAATGATACCTAAACTGAATAGGCTTAAAGGTATAGTCATATTTTTACAGGAAACTCATATGTCAGAGAAGGAACACCTTAAACTAAACAGGAATTAACCATTAAGTGTTTGCAGAACAAGAGCCCTCAAATAGTCATGGAGTAGCAAACAATCCTGATGCATAAATCTAATTCATTTCAATGGCACAAACTATTATTGACCCAAGGGACTGTTACATTATAATCGTGGGAGTATTATTTGGTAAACTTAAGATCCAGGTCCACTAATCATAGCTTTTTCACAGATATTACGTCCCATATCCTTTCTTTGAGTAATGTGCCAGTGGTATTAGGTTGAGATTTAAATTGTATAGCAGAGCCTACCCTAGATTGTTCATTGGGGGCATCTAAAGGAATTTAATTTCTTTGTAATACACTGCAGGTAATGGATGTGTGGAGGATTATCAGTCCATGAACTAGGGATTATATACTCTATGCACATTCTCATGAATCAAAATCTAGACTAGATTACCTATTGATATAGGAGATATTTTTTTCACAAGTGAGTAGTTCCCATATTGAACCCTTGGTTATCTCAGATCACTGTCCAATCACATGTGTATTTTAGAGGGGGGGGGCGGGTCATAGATCAAATTTGCTTTCTAATTGGAAGCTGCCTCCATGACTAATTCAGGATAATGCCTTGACAAATTCAGTCAAAATTACAAGAATATGAAAGATCTAATAGTAAACATAAATTTAGAGCATAAGAACATGCCATACTGGGTCAGACCAAGGGTCCATCAAGCCCAGCATCTTGTCTCCAACAGTGGCCAATCCAGGCCATAAGAACCTGGCAAGTACCCAAAAACTAAGTCTATTCCATGTTATTGTTGCTAGTAATAGCAGTGGCTATTTTCTAAGTCAACTTAATTAATAGCAGGTAATGGACTTCTCCTCCAAGAACTTATCCAATCCTTTTTTAAACACAGCTATACTAACTGCACTAACCACATCCTCTGGCAACAAATTCCAGAGTTTAATTGTGCGTTGAGTGAAAAAGAACTTTCTCCGATTAGTTTTAAATGTGCCCAATGCTAAGTTCATGGAGTGCCCCCTAGTCTTTCTATTATCCGAAAGAGTAAATAATCGATTCACATCTACCCGTTCTAGACCTCTCATGATTTTAAACACCTCTATCATGTCCCCCCTCAGCCGTCTCTTCTCCAAGCTGAAAAGTCCTAACCTCTTTAGTCTTTCCTCATAGGGGAGCTGTTCCATTCCCCTTATCATTGAACCAATTTTGGGAAACAGCCAAAGCTGTACTTCAGGGAGACATAATCAGTTTTGCTATTCGTAGGAAGAGAGAGTTGGATAAGGATATCTTAGATTTAACTGCACAATTAACTTTGCAAAAACAATTATTGAACACGCAGTATACTCGGGAAATCCAAAAAGTTTTTGTTGTTACAGAAAATGATAAACGATAAACTGCACCAGAAAGCAACATCTTCCATGTTTTCTTTAAAATACAGGCTATTCCTTTATGGGAATAAGTCAGGCAAAATGTTAGCGAGTCTTAGGAGAGTTACAAGTCAGCATTTGTAACTGGTTTGAAAAAACAGTCTGGAGAAAAAGTTACTTTATACTCTGCAGGGGCAGCTCAAGGCAACCTGCTGCCTGAGGCGAGGGATGAGATGGCGCCGCCTCACACCTACTCACACATACATACTCTTATACACACCACAACCTCTCTCACAGACACTGACATGCTCTCAGGCTCTAAGACCCTATCTTTCTCCCCACCCCCACGCTCTTACTCCCCCGTATTCTCTCATACACACACACGCTCTAACTCTCACTGGCTTCCTCACATACACAAACACACCCAGGCATACTCCCATTCATTCTCACACCGCCCCCCCCCCCCCACCCAGACACACACCTTCCAGGCATTCACATACACATACACACACGCACACAGAAACCCCTAGGCAGGCACCAATTCATTTTCACACACACACATCCAGGCAGGCACCCATTCTCACAGACAAACCTCAGGAAAGCACACATTTAATCACCCACTCACACCCAAGCAGTTACACATACACTCCTTGACGAGGGAGACCCGTCCCACAATGGTGGTGTAAGGCCCTGATGCAGATTTCCAATAAGGCACTGTAGGAGAGACTGGCAGATGTTAAACACACTGCCATATAGCTGAGTAGAGAGAATCCCAATGAGCAGTAGAGAGGATAGGTGTAGCAGTCCGTGGTCCTCGGTAGGACAATGGTGGTGTTGGGCCTGATGCAGAGAGGTAACGAGGAACTGATGAGAGAGACTGGTAGAAGTTGTACTCACGCTCTGTAGCTGATACATGGATTTCCAGCAGGTTGAAGAATGGAGTAGGCACCAGGAAAGACACACAGGGCCTCGAGGAGCAAGTACCTGTAAGAGGATAGGCATCTGTAATAAGCAGAGGGCCCCTGAGGAGCGGGTACCCAGGTCAGAGAACCCCGAAGGGTGAAGATAGCTTCCGGCGACAACTAGGAGATAGGAGAAAATTCAAGGTGAAGGCAATCTGAAGAAAAAACAAAAAATACAGAGAAGCTAGGAAAAGAGAACGGCTCCATGCTAACTCAGGGAGTGAAGGTCAGAAGAGGCTTTAAAATGTCCCGCCTTGATGACGTCTTCCAGGAGGCGGGGTCAGGACTCCCACCCTGTCCTCTTTAAATCTGTGCCGATAGCTCGCGCGCGCACATAGGGACGTCCAGGACCCAGGGCTTAGGGTGGCGGTGGCATCGTGATCGCGGGACCAGGCCTCCCGCTTGTGGGGCAGGCCGCGAAACACTGTGCGATGCCGGAAGATGCTCTGCCTCGCTGTGGCGCAGCCCAGGATGACACCGCTGGAAGATGAGCAAACTCGGTTGAGTCAGAGCGGTGCAACAATGTGGCTGATTATACAACCGCTTGATCTCTCAGAAGGTGTGTCTTGGATCCTAGTGGCTTCCAGAAGGCCTTCCATTAGAAAGTGGAGGAGGTTTTCAGTGTGGTGTGAGCAAAAGGCCCTAGATCTTTTCTTCTGCACCATACAAAAACTGCTTGACTATCTTCTATACCTTTTGGAAACTGGCCTGAAGACTAACTATGTAGAGTTCACCTCAGTGCGATTGGTGCATAACACCATCATGTAGAAGGTAAGCCCACCTCTGTACAGCCTATAGTTGTATGATTCATGCAGGTTTTACTTCAGTTGAAGTCTCCCCTAAGGCCTCACGCTGTGTCCTGGGACCTCAGCGTGGTTTTAGCTCAGCTGATGAAAGTTGCCTTTGAGCCTCTGGGCTCTGGTGACCTGAAGTACCTGACCGGGAAGGTTATATTATTGGTAGCGGTCACCTCAGCTCACATGGTCAGTGATCTCCAGGCCTTAGTGACGTATCCATCTTACACAACATTTTTTTTATGATAGGGTTGTCTAAGTTCTGCCTAAAATTGTGTCAGACTTCCATCTAACCTGTCCATTGTCCTGCCTTCATTTTTTCCCAGGCCCCATTTGCATCAAGGCAAATGAGTCCTGCACAGTTTGGACTGCAAAAGAGCCTTAGTCTTCTATCTGGAGCAGACAGAAGCCCATAGACAGTCTATCCAACTTTTTGTTTCTTTTGATTATAACAGTTTGTGGATCGCCGTTGCCAACCATATGTTTTCCAATTGGCAGGAAGACTGCATCTACTTCATTTATGCCCAAGCAGGATTGCATCTTGGGGGCCATGCCAAGGCTCACTCTGTCAGAGCCATGGCAGCATCAGTGGCCTACTTCAAGCAGTTCCCATGGAGGAGCTCTGCAAGCTATGACATGGAGTTCCATCCACTTATTCACATTTCATTACTGTTTGGATAGGGATGGCTGGCCAATCTATCCTTTAGAACTTGTTTAAGGTGCACAACCCAACTCTGTTCCGTCTAGGGCCAGTTTTTTCTGTTCAGGCTGCCTCCCTCATATTACCAACAAAACTGGTTATTGTTGTGCCCATTGGCACGTGTTGATGTTTTTTTTTCTTTTTCTTCTTTCCTGTTTATGCATTTCCAAAAATATACAAGACATAAATCTTGAAAGAAAAAATAGGTAATTGAAATAAGAAAAACAAATTTACAAGAATAATAAATCATCCATACATAAACTTCTCAATTTCCAATCAAAGTCCTCCAGGCTGGGCTCTGGCACTAAGCCTAGCCCCGGCTGATGCCAAGGCATCAGCCTTGCGTAGGCCAAGACAGAGGTCATGGCGACCTACCGCATCCTTGGCCTACACAAGGCCAAGGCTTTGACCTTGTCCTAGGCCTCACAGGTGGATACCCAGCAGACTGGGTAAGTGGGGGCCATTGGGGCCCTGGCATTTTTCTGGGTGGGAGGGATGGGTGGTGGGAATGGGATGCCTTGGGAGGCCCTGGTTTTTTTGGGGTATTTCTTTATGTTTGATTTGTTTTTTTTCCCCTGAATGAAACAAATCAAACATTCCACGAACCTACTAAAAACATTTTTTTTTTAAAATCTCTGCACACTCCTACCAAACAGACTATATTTAATTGGCTAGCAGATTGCATCTTCTTCTGTTATGTCCAGGCAGGTTGAATCTGGTGCGTCATGTCAAGGCTCATTCTGTCCGAACCATAGTAGCATTTGTGGATCACCTGAGATCAGTCCCCATGGTGGAGATCTGCAAGGCTGAGACAGAGAGTTCTCTCCACTCATTCACATCTAGTACTGTTTGGACTGGATGGCTGATGGACAGTAAGTTTAGCCAGTCTGTCCTGCGAAATTTGTCTGAGGTGTACAACCCAACTCCTTTCCCTCTTAGAGCCCATTGTTTCTGTTGCAGGCTTCCTCTTATAAGTTGAGTATAAAATTCAAAAAAGGTTTGTTGTCCACAAAGAATATTGTGCCCATTGGCACGTGTTACTGTTGTTCCCCCTTTTTTGTTGTTGTTGGGGGCAGCCTGTAGTTAGGGACTCCCCATGTATGCGGACTGCCATCCTGCTTGTCCTCAGAGAAAACAGAGTTGCTTACCTTTAACAGGTGTTCTCCCATGATAGATGGAGATCAGTCCTAAGAAAACCCACCCATCTGCCCTTGAAGTTGATTTCTGTGATTTTTAATGCTAAAATACAAGACTGAAGGGACCCTACGTGGACGCATGGCATAATGACGTGCGTAAGCATGCTCAGCAAAAGTTCAAGAAACTTTGACATAAGTTTTCCATGCCACATGGGAGATTCAAAACTAGAAAATGCTGAGTTTTAATACCTCTACCAGGAGAGAAACTGGTCAGAAAAGGAAGGGGAAAAGGGATTGTGTAAGAAAGAGGACAAATTGTTGTAGAGTGGTAAATAATGGATGATTGGTTTGGGGAACAAGAGTCAAAAAGACAGAAAAGGAAATATTGATGACAGGAACCAGTAAACAAGGGCAAATGTTTGAGAGAGAAGAATGAAGGCAAAGTAAAAATAGCCAAAAGAGGCAGAACAGATATAGAGAGGAAAAATGTCAGACACTGAAAGATTATGGAAAAAGTTTAATTGGTTTGTTATTTTTAATTTGCTAAACAATTTACACTGTATCTTGGAATTGAAACTAGACATTACTGCACACAAGCATGGCTTTGCTTTAGCCCTGAACAAGTAGTCAGGTGCCAGGAGTCTATGCTGAAAAGATAACTTAGTGTTTAAAAAAGTTATGAAATAGTCACTGTTTTGTCAGCAACACAGACTGTATACTCAGGGCCGACTATAGGGCAAATGCCAGACATGGCAAAAATGGTTGATGGTGCCCCCTTGCCCCAACTTTGTAAGTGAATGTGTGTGAGAAAGAGAGAAAGTTGGAGCCTGTGTGTCACACACAGGCTCTCACACGCATACACTTATACATGTCCATTCTCTCACACACACGCACACAGACTCTCTCTCTCACACATACACACACACACACACACACACACACATATACATACATGTGCACAGGCTCTCTCACATATGCACACACGCATTCATTCTCTCCTCTCTCATACACATATCCTTGCTCCTACACACTCCCTCTTGCTCTTCCTCACATACATAGATTCTAATACATACATATGCACACAGACTCACACCTAGGTGGTCACTCTTTCTCATACCCATATATTCTCAGGACCTCCCCCTCTGTTTGTGTTGTGGTGGGATGGGGTCCATTATGGCCCCACTATTGGGTGCCTCTTCTGGCCACAATGGGATGGGGTCTGCCACAGCCTCATTGCTGCTGGTCCTCTCTTTAGGCCATGGTGGGATGGGGTCAGCTGTGGCCCTGCTGCCCACCAGGCCTCTTCTCCATCACAAGCTGGGTAATCCTGGCTGTGCTTAGGGTGCCCTTCAGCTTAGGGAGCTCTGTGCAACTGCCCAGCTTGCCTACCTCAAAGACAAGTTCTTGGTGTGGTTTAACTAGTTTATTAAGTCTCATTATACCACTTTTCAGGCAAGAAATCAAAGCAGTTTACAACAATACACTTCTTGTTATCTAATTAATACAATTAAACCTCACAAAGTCATAAAACATTAAATTCAGAGAAAACTAATAGAAATTTACTACAACTACAATGACTACTGCAATCTAATAGTGGCAATGGCTTTGAACTCTAGCCCTGGGTCTGCAGATCTCAGCATGGGCATTGGCACAAGCCGGAATTTATTGGCTCCAGCTATAAACAAACGAGAGGAGGACATACTTGCTCAGCAGTAGCAGACTGGTAGCACAGTATACAATCAGCAGTACTAGCAAGCAACACTGACAATAACAACCTCTTCCCTCCAGCCCTACCTCCTTCTTGGTTCAACAGCTCAAGTAAACTAGCATAGCAGGCAGAAATTCAACCCTATGTATACTATAAGAAAAATAAAGAATCTAATGTTTGAATTTCTGGTCCTGCAATAAGTAAGACAAGTTAATAGTAATTTCCAATTTCCTTCACTAACAGGTAAAAATTAGAGGCAGTTTTCCTGGACTGGAGATCTAAATTATTTTCATGAAATGGTTTCCATGTTTTTTTTAATTTCTGTATTTTGAACTGCCCATTAAGCATCTGTTCCCTGGGACGCATGATTTCCCAAAGCTAGCAACAAGTGCCAGAGTAATGCTAGTAAGCCTATCTTATTAGCACAGGGAATTGATTCTCTATAATAATGAGACTACTATGAGCTGCAGTACCTTATTTATAATGGATTTCTTCGATTACTGATGAGCACCCTGACCAAGTTAACAAAAAAGAATCTAAGCATGCCTGAGGTTTTTATAATCTGCTACTTTTCCTAGCATGGTCTTATTTAAAATGACAACTTGCTATAAACATATATCACTCCATAATTTGCAGTTTTTTGGCATACACTGTAATTACAATGAAAGCATTCCCATTGTATTCAACAGATGGTAAATAGAATGAGATCTCTTTTTGTGGAGCCCTGTTAATTGGCCTACAATTTCAGCATTCCAGTGGTTTGCACAGGATAATTCATCAACTGTTTAGCAAGTGCTTCTTTCATAACATCATCCCAAAGAAGGAATAGAGTGTTTTTTTGTATAGAGCATATGAAATGGTATTTTTCAGGTTAGAAGGTTCTGTAAATAATTTATTTATTTGCTATAATTTCTATTCCACTAATCCACAAATTTTAGAGGATTATATTTTTATCTTCCTGTGGGGGAAGAAGAATGTCGAAAGGGCTTTGGTACAGGAGGGCCTAAATAAGGTTTTCTGCAGACAGCCTGGACATACCTGGTTTTCATAGAGAGATCCTATGAAGAAGTCTTAGTAGAGCAAACTTTGCTTGTAATTTGTTTTTTTGCAGTATACAGTAACAAAGGGTAAAATTTCAGTAATCTGCTTAGTAGCTACTGTTAATTGGCAAGATTTTATCCTAAGTGATTTTAGTCTGCTAAAATCTAGCTGGATATTTGGCCACTGAGCAACTTACTGACATTTTATCTCTCTCCAAGCTCTGATATCTTTCTTACATAGTAAATGATCTGGAAAGGAATACGACGAGTGAGGTTATCAAATTTGCGGATGATACAAAATTATTCAGAGTAGTTAAATCACAAGCGGATTGTGATACATTGCAGGAGGATCTTGCAAGACTGGAAGATTGGGCATCCAAATGGCAGATGAAATTTAATGTGGACAAGTGCAAGGTGTTACATATAGAGAAAAATAACCCTTGTTGTAGTTACACGATGTTAGGTTCTATATTAGGAGCTACCACCCAGGAAAAAGATCTAGGCACCATAGTGGATAATACTTTACAATCGTTGGCTCAGTGTGCTGCAGCAGTCAAAAAAGCAAACAGAATGTTAGGAATTATTAGGAAGGGAATAGTTAATAAAACGGAAAATGTCATAATGCCTCTATATCGCTCCATGGTGACACCACACCTTGAATACTGTGTACAATTCTGGTCGCCACATCTCAAAAAAGATATAGTTGCGATAGAGAAGTTTCAGAGAAGGGCAACCAAAATGATAAAGGGGATGGAACAGCTCTCCTATGAGGAAAGGCTGAAGAGGTTAGGGCTGTTCAGCTTGGAGAAGAGATGGCTGAGGGGGGATATGATAGAGATCTTTAAGATCATGAGAGGTCTTGAACGAGTAGATGTGACTCGGTTATTTTCACTTTCGAATAATAGAAGGACTAGGGGGCATTCCATGAAGTTAGCAAGTAGCACATTTAAGACTAATCTGAGAAAATTCTTTTTCACTCAACACACAATAAAGCTCTGGCATTTGCTGCCAGAGGATGTGGTTAGTGCAGTTAGTGTAGCTGGGTTCAAAAAAGGTTTGGATAAGTTCTTGGAGGAGAAGTACATTAATGGCTATTAATCAATTATACTTAGGGAATAGCCACTGCTATTAATTGCATCAGTAGCATGGGTTCTTCTTAGTGTTTGGGTAATTGCCAGGTTCTTGTGGCCTGGTTTTGGCTTCTGTTGGAAACAGGATGCTGGGCTTGATGGACCCTTGGTCTGACCCAGCATGGCAATTTCTTATGTTCTTATGGAAAATATCATACTGCCTCTGTATTGCTCTATGATGAGACCACACCTTGAATGCTGTGTATAATTCCGGTTGCCGCATCTCAAAAAATATATAGTTGCGATGGAGAAGGTACAGAGAAGGGCGACCAAAATGATAAAGGGAATGGAACAGCTCCCTTATGAGGAAAGACTAAAGAGGTTAGGACTTTTCAGCTTGGAGAAGAGACGGCTGAGGGGAGATATGATAGAGGTGTTTAAAATCATGAGAAGTCTAGAACGAGTAAATGTGAATCAGTTATTTACTCTTTCAGATAATAGAAAGACTAGGGGGCACTCCATGAAGTTAGCATCTGGCTGTTATGTTTCTCGTATGTTTGTGAACCCTGGATCGATGGGAGAGATGACTCCACCTACAGGGAGGAGCCCTGTGGGGACTCACCACGATGGGCATGGTCTCAGTATAAAAGGACACAGAACAATGAGACTTTATTATACTGGAAATAGGAATGGAGCCCACAGAGTGGGAGTATAGACACTGTCCAGAGTAGTGGGATAAGCCAGTGGTGATTACCCCGGTAGTGGCCCTCAGAGTGGGGTATGCCGGGGAATCCCTCCTGTAGTGTAGAATACCTTGCAGTGCAGATCTGGTAGTGGCCCGCAGAACAGGGTACGCCAAGGAATCTGTGCTGTAGATGGTAGCTGAAGTATAGGAGGTCAGCGGAACTGGGAAGGTGGAGGATCCAACCCTGTAGTGTAGAGTAGTAGATGAGAGTTGCTGAGGTGAGCATGGTAGTGGCCCGAGGCACAGGGTACACCGGAAGTCCCTTCAGCAATAGATGGCAAACAGAAGATAGTTGTACTCACAAGGTAGATCTTATGCAGCGTCCCAAGCGTGAATAGAGAGATTCTCCAAGCAGGAAGGCTCTCCGAGGAGCAGATATCCGGAACGTGAAAAGGCCCCCGAGGAGTGGGTACCTAAAGCGTCCAAGTCCTGGAGAACAGGAACAAAGTCCAAAGTAAATACAGCAATGATGAGTCTTCAATGAAGAGTGGAATTCAGCAGGAAGGAAATCCTTGCTAACTCGTAGGAAGAAAGGGCCGAGCAGCTTAAGTACACTGGCGGGTGACGTCATGCGGAGGGGACGCCCCCGAGGTTCCCGCCATGACGTGTACAAGAGAGGGCCTAGCACGCGCATGCGTGCCCTAGGTTAATCCAGATTGAAGATGGCAGATGGGATCGCCAACACCATCCTGGGACGCCGGGGAAGGCGGCATTTGCAAGTGGAGGGTGCCATTCGTCCAAGAATCACTGGAGCAGGGAAAAAGAGGTGAGCATGAGAGGTCGCAGCCATGTGCGACCGATAGGCACAACAGTACCCCCCTTCTTAGGGCCCCTCCCTGGAGGTTTCGGTTTTCTTGGGTGAGCCAAATGGAATTGATGAATTAAGTCCTTGTCAAGAATGTTACTTGCAGGCTCCCAGCTTATTTTCTTCTGGCACATATCCTTCCCAGGATATGAGGTACTCCCAGCGCTTACCATGTTTCCACACATCAAGAATGTCATCCACCTGGTAGGTAATGTCCTCTTCGGTAGCAAGAGGTTGAGGTTCTGGTGTCTTTTAGAAAACTCAGATAGGATGAGCGGCTTCAAGAGAGAAACGTGGAAAGCATTATGTATCTTTAGAGAAGTAGGTGGCTGTAAGCTGTAAGTTACTGGACCCAGGTGGCAGAGAATAGCAAAAGGCCCAATGTAGCGAGGTGCAAATCGAACAGATGGCAGCTTGAGATGGATGAAATGGGTACTGAGCCATACCTTGTCTCCTAGTTGGAATTGAGGTGCTGCTCTGTGATGGGCGTCATAACATTTCTTGGCCCGTTGTCCTACCTTTTGTGTAAGGCCTTTGGTTTTCTCCCACAGCTGATGGAGTTCCTGTGCTGAAGCCTGGGCTGCAGGAGATGAAACTGACAAGGGTATTGGTAATGGAGGTAATGGCTGGCGACCATACACAAGTTGGAAAGGTGTCAATCCAGTAGCAGCTGATGGGTGTGAATTCAGGGCAAATTCAGCCCAGGGGAGAAATTCTGACCAGTCGCTTTGTCTGGAGTTGACGTAGGAGTGGAGAAACTGTTTGAATGTACAGTTTGTCCTTTAAGTTTGTCCATTTGATTATGGATGGTAAGCTGACGTTAAGTCCAATGAAATAAATTTTTTTACAAAGGGCTCTCCAGAACTTTTACCCCTCTATCCAAAAGGATATGCTTCACCATGCCGTGTAGGTGAAAGATGTGTCTTATAAACAGCTTTGCCAATTCTGGAGCTGATGGTAACCCGGGTAATGCCACAAAGTGCACCATTTTTGAGAAGCGGTCTACTGTGATCCAAATGGTGTTTCCATTGGACCCTGGCAAGTCCATGACAAAATCCATCGCGATGTGTATCCAAGGTTCGCTTGGAACTGGCAGAGGCTGTAGAAGACCCCAAGGGCAACTGGCCGGAGGCTTCTGTCTTACGCAGGTGGGGCATGACTCTACATAGGCTCGTATGTCTTCCTTCATGCAATGCCACCAATAGTATCTCTTCAAGGCGGATAATGTGCAAGACTGCCTAGGGTGACAGGCTAAAAGAGAATCATGGGGCCATTTAAGAATCTTCTTTCTCAGGGTCCAAGGGACCACCGTCTTCCCAGCTGGAACGGAATGAGTAGCAGCTAGAATCACTTTAGCGGGGTCAATAATATGGCGTGGTGCATCCGGGACATCCTCTGAAGTGAAGGAACATGAGAGAGCGTCTGCACGGGTGTTCTTGTCAGCAGGACAATACTTGAGTAGAAAGTCAAACCTATTTGAAGTATGAGAACTTCTGTTTCCAAGAGGATCCTTATCACCAAGGATCCAGAGAGAGAGAGAGAGAGAGATTGGGAATACCAAAGAGACTGTGTAATATTCAAGAACATAAGAAGAACATAAGAAAATGCCGTACTGGGTCAGACCAAGGGTCCATCAAGCCCAGCATCCTGTTTCCAACAGTGTCCAATCCAGGCCATAAGAACCTGGCAAGTACCCAAAAACTAAGTCTATTCCATGTAACCATTGCTAATGGCAGTGGCTATTCTCTAAGTGAACTTAATAGCAGGTAATGGACTTCTCCTCCAAGAACTTATCCAATCCTTTTTTAAACACAGCTATACTAACTGCACTAACCACATTCTCTGGCAACAAATTCCAGACTCCTAACCATGAGTAAAGGGACACTACACCACTTGGGAACACCTATCTGATACTTCACCACCCTGGGGAGAGAAGGGAGAATTAACTCTCTGTGCCTTATACTTTTTGCCAGTGTATCTGTTTGAAAGGAGTTTTGCCTAGCTTAAAAGACCCTGCCCATTTGGAAACTTAACTCAACTAATCCAAGAGAGTGGAAGTTTCCTTGTTCCTGTCACAAATGAGTCCTGCACAGTTAGAGGGAAGAGACTGTAAAGGAACTGAGAAGAGAATTCTGTGGTATTGCATTTTGTTTTGTGACATTTATCACCAGTTTAACAGTAAAGACTTTTATTTTGGACACTAACAAAGTGACTCTAGAGTATCTCTTTTTACACTCACTACACCTACATCAAGGACAAACATCTTCCTCAGGGGAAGCAAAGTAAATGTGTAAAGCTACCACCTTTATTACATCGGGCCCTGGAAGTTATCTACACGCCCCCCCCCCCCTCCGCCCTCCCCCCTCAAAGGATCCAGCCTTGGGAGAGGGAGCCTATGTGAAACAACTAGCCAGGGAGAGGTTCCAGCCCCAAAGGGCAACAAATAAGTATGTGTACCCACCCATCCAGGAGAGGCACACTGGGGTGGGGTTACACATTTGATATATGTCAAGCTAGTACCTAACTGCCCAGGTTCTTCCCATTACCTACTTACGAAATGAGGTGTCTTGCACCGTGGACAGTGATTCAAGGCCCTTCAAATGGCTGTATGATACTGGGGTCTCTGCTCCTCCTCTGGTCTCAAACGTTGGGGCTGAATGCTTTGCCAAAAATCTAGGCTCAGCCCTAGTCTTTTTAAAATGCTTTAATCAATGAACAGCAAAGATTGTATGTCCCTAAATTCATTGGTTGGGCATGAACAAAAACATACACCCCCTTAAATATCAGGATGCTCAATTTGTTATAGGTTATTTGGGTCAAAAGAGATCACAATTGTTCATTGCAATATTACATGTTGTTGATTTCTCTTTGCTTACCATGGGGGTGTAGTGAGGCATTTCAATATGGGGCTGTATGTGATAGGTTCCATATGAAATCTCTTATTAGAAATAGTTCTGCAGCATCTTTAGCCAATCAATATCTGGCAATTAATTCACCCATGATTTCGGTCCATGGTTATTTGCCCAGTTCCAACTTGGCTGTATGTTTGCTTTAATAACACTGTCCACTTGCAGTAAACAAATTGCCATCAAAACTAAAAATAAAAAAACTGGGTTCATTGCGAAATTGTCTCTTAGTATGGAAAGTCCCAAAAAAAGCAGTCTTTAGTTATAACAAGAGAGAGGCCTTAAAACTTTTTTTTAGAATTTTAGGGGCTTTTGGTACATAAATAGGATACCTCGGGGCTTCCCTATCTATCTCTTTCCTATCACTTACTTAACCTCCCCCCATAATGTACCATAACAGTGGTTTACAGACAACTAATTCCAGGCAGAAGAAATGGACAAAAATCTGATCAAAGACATCCAAAACATAGAAATAAAGGCAGAGATGCTGTTGGAAGTTTTCAACCTACAAGATGTGGGAGTATTCTGTCTATGGAATTGCTTAACAGTTGAGAGAGCCTGGACACCTTCCAAGGGGATATCAGCAGACAAATAGTAATGGAACCCACAAAAGAAAGGAGCAATATCGATACTTATACATGTAAATGTAGAAAACATTTCTAATGTACATAAGTACATACGATTTGGTCAGTATCCTGTTTCCCAACAATAGCCAAGCCAAGTCACAAGTACCTGGCAGGATACCAAGGGGTAGATAGATGCTGCTTATCCCAGGGATAAGAAGTGGATTTCTGCAACTTCACTATAATAATGATATATGGACTTTTCCTCCAGAAACTTGTCCTAACCATTTTTAAATACAGCTACACTAATAACTTTCACCATATCATCTGGCAATGAATTCCAGAGCTTAATTATGCATTGAGTAAAAAAATATTTTCTCTTAGACTTAAATGTATCACCTAGTAACTTCATTGCACTAGTCTTTGCACTTCTTGAAAGAGTAAACAACGGATCAACAATCACTTGTTCCACTGCAACCACGATTCCACAGACATCCTTCACATCTCCCCTCAGCCGCCTCCCCTCCAGACTGAAGAATTCCAACCTCCCTATCCCTGCCTCATAGGGGAATCACTCTATCCCCCCATCACCCTGTTTGCCCTCCATACCCTTTCCAGTTCTGCCATATCTCTCCCATGACACAGTAATCAGAACCACACATAACATTTAAGATAAGATTGCACCATGGAGCAACACAGAGAAACTATGACACTCTCTTTTTCATTCTTCACCCCTCTCCCAACAACTTCCAGCACTCCATTTGTCCACCTGGCTGCTACTGCACACAGAGCAAAATCCCCAATGTACCATTACTGATGATGCCTGATTCCCTCCCTGAATGTTCCCAATGTGGAACCCGACACTTTGCATCCACAATTTGGGTTACTCCTCTCCAAAAGCATCACCCCACACCTGTCCACATCAAACCCCATCTTCCATTTGCATGTCCAGCCCCCAGCCCTACAAGGTCCTCCTACAACTTTGAACAATCCTCTCACAATTCAACAACCCTGAACAATAGCGATAACCTAAACCACCCCACCTGCCACCCCCACCTCCGGGTCATCCATAAATATATCAAAAAGCAGAAGTCCTAGAATGGATCTCTAGGGCACTCCACCCCTCACCCCTCTTCACCGGGAAAATCTACCACCCAAACCCACTCTCTGCCTTCCACCCCCAAACCAGCCCCCAATCCACAGCAGGACACCAACCCCCATCCCATGACTTCCCAATCTGCCAAGAAATCGCTCATGAGGGACCCTGCCAAATGCTCTTGTTAGGATTTGTAAGTATGTGGACCCTTTGACTGAGGCGAGAGGTGGAACCGTCCAGGGGAGGAGCCCCACTGAGCCTCACCGTTGGAAGGCAGAGCCTCGGATGCGGGATGGGATACAGCAGCGGATAGGATGAGAGAGAGAGCGACCCCTGGAGGTGGGCCACAGAGCGACAGCACAATGCTGATGTCAGGCTCAGCTCAGGAACTGGAGTAGGTAATAGATGCAGCACTACCCAAGGAGCGGGGGTGTCGGTATAAGTACAGTCACTCAGATACACTGGGTCCATAGAGATGGGAAGCAGAGAGTTCCTTGATGGGAAGTCACAGTAGTGGTCCGCAGAGTGTGGTACACCTGTGAGGGTCTCTCTTCAGATGTCACGGCAATGGTCCACAGAGCGGGGTACACCGGAAAGGTTCCCACGTAGATAGTGTTACAGGAATCCGCAGTGTAGTACTCACAGCGATTGAAGGCAATGGCTGGTCCGGAGAAACCTCGGGAATGAGGCAGGCTGGAATCCGTGTGAAGGCCCTCCGAGGAGCGGATAGCCAAGAGACGAGAAAGAGCCCCCGAGGAGCGGGTTCCCGATAGTCTCCAACACAGGAACAAGAACTGGAACAGCATTGAATAGAGAGATAATTGCAGCAAGTGAACTCGTTGGCAAGTCGCTGTCTGTCTGGACTGGTGAGCTTAAGTATCCAGATTGAGTGATGTCATCTGGTGTGCACGCCCCCAAAGTTCCAGCCAAGAGGTGGTTAAAGCTGGTCGGGGAGCATGCGCAAGCACCTAGGGAACCCAGCAGGTAAGATGGCAGTCAGCGGCATCCATGCCACTCGAGAACGGAAGGTGGAGGGCCGGTGGTAGCTGGCAGAGGCTGCGAGTTCCCCCAATTGAGATAAGGCAGCAAACAAAGAGGTGAGCAACAACGGTCGCAACCGTCTGCGGCCGTGGAGCGAAACGGCTCTGTGGAAATCCAGACACACTACAACACCTGGCCCACCCTGATCCACATGCCCATCCATGCCCATCCCCCCAAAAGTGCAGCAGATTGGTAAGGCAAAACCTTAGTTGACCAAATCCACATTAGCCCCATTCCACCAAATCATGCCCATCAACATGCTCAACAGACCTGCTTTCCATGATAGACTCTATCACCCTACATGGCCCATTTCCGCAACTCAAAGGAACTGTTGTCCGACCAACTGCACTATTTTATAAATTGTTTAATTTCTTATACACTATGTAAATTTGTACATAATTCTTATCCTGTTAGCACCCTCTCCTCCTTTTGCCCTTCTCTCCAGTTAGAATTTGTTTAACCTATCTTTTCTCTAACAGCTTAGTTCCACATTCCCTGTTATAATGTAACTTTTGTTTTTTGTTCGCTCTGTTTAACTGGTTCCCCCTAGTTTAATGTAAACCGGTACGATAAGACCTGGTCTTGAGCATCGGTATATTAAAAGGATTTAAATAAAATAAATAAATGGCACAGACATCAAACTCACCGGTCTGCAGTCTTCCGGACCACTGCCCCAAAACCCCCCCCCCCCCAAAAAAAAAAGCAGGTTCTACATCGACAACTCTCCAGTCCTCAGGCACCACAGATGACTCTGACTGTCTACAAAGTACCAATAGCAGGTCTGTAATCTCTCCCCCTCAGTTTCCCCAGCCCTCGTTCCCTGCATGTTGAGCCCTTGGGTGCCAGGGCTGGCAGGATTTAGGCAGGGGCTCCTGGTAAAGAAGAATCCCACAGTGCGAGGAGAAGGAATGGTCGGACAGACCAGAGTCAAGACAGGCAGCAGACAAGCAGAAGTCAAGAGGCGTTTCGAGGTAAGGACAGGCAGGAGAAAAACTGAGGTCGAGAGCCAGAAGACAATCCAAGACCGGAATCAGGACACAGGGACCAGGGCACGGAGACAGGAGCATGGGATCAGGAACTCAGGATCAGGAACTCAGGAACAATGCAGCAACCAGCAACTCACAAGGAGTAGGACCCATTACAGAGGCAATCCCAGACTGTCAGGGTTAAATAGGGACACGGCCCTGATGTCATCTCCTTGGGCCGGGGGCACTTCCTTGCCGCTGGCCCTATAAAAGGCAGGGGAGCGCGTACACGTGTGCCTAGGGGGCCTGCTGAGACGCATGCACCGGATGGCATCCATGCCAGCACCCAGAGTGGGGAAAGCCTGCGGAGAACAGCGACAGGGATTCCCCGTCACAACGAGGGAGCCGGTGGAGGACCCTGCCATGCTGGTAAGCAAGGTTGGCCACATGGCTGTGTGGCCAGCCCATGCAACAGTACCCCCCCTTTTAAGCCCCCTCCCTGAGGGCTTGGGCTTCTGGGGATGAGTGGAGTGAAACTGTCACAAGAAATCTTTGTACAATATATTGGACGCAGGCTCCCATGTGATCTCCTCAGACCCAAAACCTTGCCAAGAGATGAGATACTCCCACCAGCGATGTCGGCGATGGATGTCCAGGACCTCTCTGACTTGAAAAACTTGATCTTATTTTGCTGAAATCTTTGAGGGCTCAGGCAACTTGCAGGATGGCCATGAGAGTATGAGGGGTTTAAACAGGGCGACGTGGAAGATGTCGTGGATCTTGAGAGAGGGTGGCAGCCGTAGTTGGTAGGATACTGGTCCGACCTGCCGGGAGACAGGGAAGGGGCTGATATAGCATGGTGCAAACATCATGGAGGGAACTCTGAGGTGAATATGGCGCGTGCTCAGCCAGACCCTCTCCCCTGGATTAAATCAGGGGTCTGGTCATCTGTAATGGTCTGCTATTCTCTTGGCCTGTAGGCTGGCTTCTCGGATCAGTTCTTCGGTCTCCCACAAAAAGTTATATAATATGGTAGCTGTTAATTGGGCTGCCAGGGAGGGAACTGTGAGTGGTAAAGGAAGGGGGGGGGGGGGCACAGGTTGCCTCCCATACACCACACCTGGAAGGGAGAGTAGCCCATGGTGGAGCTGGTGTGGGGATTGTGTGAAAATTCTGCCCATGGAAGCAGCTCTGCCCAATTATCTTGGTAGGCATTGACAAATGTCCTTGAGAAGGTCTTGAGGGTGCAATTAAGTCTCTCCACCTGCCCACTGGCCTGGGGGTGGTATGTGCTGGTGAATTCGAAGTGAATATTAAATATTTGACAAAGGGATCACCAGTACCTTACTGTGACTTGCACACCCTGGTCCGAGGCAATGTGATGAGGGAGACCGTGTAAATGGAAGACATGTGAAGTGAAGAGGCGTGCCAGTTCTGGTGCGCAGGGAAGCCCCAAGAGTGCTACAAAATGGGCCATCTTCGAAAAATGGTCCATGACAACCCAGATGACACTGCAGCCACGAGAAGTTGGGAGATCAACTATAAAATCGGTCGAGAGATGGGTCCATGGTTGCTTGGGGGCAGACAGTGGTTGCAAGAGGCCCCAAGGTCGTTCTATGGGCGACTTGTGTTGGGCACAGGTAGGGCAGGATTCTATGTAGGCCTTGACATCACATGCCACAGATGGTTACCAGTAGTAGCGCTTGAGTAGATCCAAGGTGCGGCGCTAACCAGTGTTCTGCCACATTGGAGTCATGGGCTCACTCCAGGACCTTCTGTCTGTGTCTTGTGGGAACTAGCGTCTTCCTGTGGGGTACTGGCAGGGAGGTGGCCAAGAGGATTTTAGCTGGGTCTATGATGTACGCTGATAAATCTGGTGTCTCGTTGGCTTCAAAAGAGCGGGAGAGAGCATCTGCCCGAGCATTCTTTTCGGCTGGGCGATAGCGAAGCTCGAAATGAAAGTGAGTGAAAAAGAGTGACCAATGGGCCTGGCAGAGGTTGAGGCATTGTACCTGGGGGAGGTACTCCAGGTTCTTATGATCTGTGAAGATAGTGATCCGATGAAGTGCCCCCTCCAACCAGTGTCACCATTCTTCCAAAGCCAATTTAATAGCGAGGAGTTCCTTGTCCCCTATGCCATAGTTGCGCTCAGCAGGCGTGAATTTGTGCGAGAAGAAGGAACAAGGCTGTAGGGTCCCAGAATCAGTCACTTGGCTCAGAACTGCCTCCACTCCAAAGGAGGAAGCGCCAACCTCTAAGATGAAGGGGCATTCTGGATCGGGGTGCCGAAGGCAAGGTTCTTGTAAAAAGTCTTGGTGAAGGCTGAGACTGCTTTGGGCAGCCAAGTCCTGTTGTTGTAATCCTTCTGGGCTACCAGCTGGGAGGATTGTGGAATGAAGTGGTGATTAAAAATCCACAAACCCCAAGAACCTCTGGAGTTCCCGGAGAGTAGAATGTTGGGCCCATTCCTGGATGCAGCATACCTTTACGAGGTCCATGCGGAAGCCTTGGCTAGATGCGTTGTAGCCCAGAAAGGGTAATCTTTTTTGTTCGAATTAACATTTTTCAAGCTTAGCATAGAGCTGGTGAGCTCGGAGGCATTGCAGTACTGCCCACACTTGCTGACGATGGCTCTGTATGTCCTCGGAGGTAGACAACCACTGAGATGTATAGGAGGTCTCGGAAGATCTCTTTCATCATGTGCTGGAACACCGCAGGAGCATTACACAGGCCGAACGGCATCATGAGGTACTTGTAATGGCCATCCTGAGTGTTGAAGGCCGTCTTCCATTCGTCTCCCGGCCGGATACGGACGAGGTTGTATGCTCCACGCAGGTCCAGCTTTGAGAAGATTTTGGCATCCTTGAGACAGTCTAGAAGTTCCAAGATGAGCGGAAAGGGGTAGCTATCTTTTGGATAATAGAAAGACTAGGGGGCACTCCATGAAGTTAGCATGTGGCACATTTAAAACTAATCGGAGAAAATTCTTTTTTACTCAACGCACAATTAAACTCTGGAATTTGTTGCCAAAGGATGTGGTTAGTGCAGTTAGTATAGCTGTGTTTAAAAAAGGATTGGATAAGTTCTTGGAGGAGAAGTCCATTACCTGCTATTAATTAAGTTGACTTAGAAAATAGCCACTGCTATTTCTAGCAATGGTAACATGGAATAGAATTAGTTTTTGGGTACTTGCCAGGTTCTTATGGCCTGGATTGGCCACTGTTGGAAATAGGATGCTGGGCTTGATGGACCCTTGGTCTGACCCAGTATGGCATGTTCTTAGGTCCTTATGTTTGTGATAGCATTGAGACCACGGTAGTCTACACAAGGGCCCAAAGTGCCATCCTTTTTGGCGATGAAGAAGAACACCGCTCCTGCCGGGGATGTGGAAGATCGAATGAAGCCCTTGTCAAGGTTCTCCTGGATGTATTGAGAAGATGTCCATGAAATCTTGGTACTGTGGAGGAAAGCCCACAGGGGTAGCGGCCAAAGAGATAGCGTTCGGAGGCCAAACCTGCTGTAAAAAGGTCTCAAAACAATGAGGACACCAGCTGATGAGCTGGAGGGTTCCCCAGTCAAACTGGGAACAGTGCTGCTGGAGCCAAGGTAACCCCAAGACTATGGGGTGTACCGCCTTTTTGAGGATATAGAAAGAAATTTGTTCTTCGTGCAGGAATCCTGTGCACAGGCGCAAGGCATTGGTCGTCAACACCTTCTTAGATGAAAGAAATGTACAAAGGATGGTCATGGGCATTAACGAACAACTGTAGTTCCCTTACCAGGGCTCGAGTAACGGAGTTCCCCCCAGCCCCCGAGTCCACCAGGGCAAGTGAGGGGAATTTCTGTCTGTCCTTCAGGATGGTTACTGGAAGTGTCAGTTGGGGGAGATGTGTAGGTACAGCCTAGAAGTGTGTCCCCACCGGCTACTAGGCTGGGCCATTTCCTGGCTTTTGAGGACAGGCATTCATCAAGTGCCCTCTGCTGGTGCAAAAGAACCAGAGACCTAAGTGGCGCTGGCGGAGCTTCTACTCGGCAGAAATGTGGGTTCAGCCTAGCTGCATCGGTTCATCGGACCTTCCAGGAGAGGCCGCCTCTGGGACCGTGGGGAGGAGAGGACAGGAAAAGGCAGGCGCCAAGGGCACCTGTCTGCAGGGGTCCGCAGTTCCTGGGCACGTTGTTAGTGGCGTTGGTCAAATTTGTCCTGCAAGATCAATCAGGGCGTCCAGAGATTCCGGTAAATCCCTCGCCATCAGTTCATCTTTGATGCATGATGACAGGCCCTCGAGGAAGATTGCCCGCAGACTGTCCACCCATCAATTCAATTCCGAAGCTCGGGTGTGGAGCTCAATAGTGTAGTCAATGGCCGGGCACCCTGGTGCAGGTGGAGCAAATCAGAGCTCAAGGTGGCCGAATGCCCAGGATCCTCGAACGCCTGCCTAAAAGCCTGTAGGAACTGTTGGATATCCTGAAGCATTGGGTCCGCTCGTTCCCACAGAGGCAATGCCCAGTCCAGGGCCTTCCCATCCAAAAGAGAAATAATAAATGTGGTCTTGACTGCACCGGTGGGGAACTGAGTCGGCTGCAGGGAGAAGTGCATCAGGCACTGATTTAGGAATCCCCAACAGAGTTTTGGGTCCCCTGCATACCTTGGTGGAACCGGTAATCGCAGAGGAGTGGAGGCTGCCAGTGGGATGGGTGGTGCAGGGTCAGGTTGGGCTGCTGCAGTCGTCAGGGTGTCAAGATGTGCACTGAAGCAATCCATGGTGGCTACTACCATCTCAAGGCACTGCTGCTCCTGTTGGAACTTCTGTGCCAAGACGGGAATGGCCTGGAGTCCAGAGAGATTGGATGGGTCCATAACCTCTGGAAACTGTTAGTTGTTGCCAGCCGAGGTGTGGAACCTTAGCTGAGGCGAGGTTATCACTACCTGGAGGGGATGCCTCAGCAGTTTCCCATCGTCGGCAGGTGGAACTTGTTGTTGCAGGAACCCTAATGGGACCTTTACCTATATCAGCCCTTTTTTCCCGCAGGTTGAGTCCTTGGGTGCCGGGGCCAGCAGGACTTAGGCAGGGGTTCCTGGTGAAGAAGAATCCCATGACGCGAGAAGAAGGAATGGTCGAACAACCCAGAGTCAGGATGGGCAGCAGACGAGCAGAAGTCAAGAGGTGTTCCGAGGTCAGGACAGGCAGCAGACAAGCGAAATCCAGGAGACAAACTGAGGTCAGGAACCAGAAGACAATCCAAGATGGGAATCAGGACGCAAGGACCAGGGCAAGGAGACAGGAACACGGGATCAGGAACTCAGGAATAATGCAGCAACCAGTAGCTCATAAGGAGTAGGACCCATTGCAGAGGCAATCTCAGACTGCCAGGGCTCAGGTTAAATAGGGACTTGGCCCTGATGTCATCTCCCGGCTGTGGGCATTTCCTCGCTGCTGGCCCTTTAAAAGGTGGGGGAGCGCGCGCAGGTGTGTGCCTAGGGGACCGGCCGAGACGCACACGCCGGACAGCATCTAAGCAGGTGCCCAGAGTGGGGAAGGCCCGCGGAGAACAGTGATGGGGATTCCCCATCACAGCAAGGGAGCCGACGGAGGACCCTGCTGCACCAGTAAGTGAGGTCAGCCGCCCAGCCATGCAGCCAGCCCATGCAACAAGTATTTTACTGTAGCGGGAGATACACAGTTGATAAAATATATATTTCTGCTTCAAAAGTACACCCATATGTTTCAATACATTCAAATATTTCCAATACAACAAAACACATTTTCTCTACCCCTTTTATAAACATACGCGTGAACATTTTATGCACAAAATAATTGTGACACCACGCAAATAAATACCCAGAATTAAATGCAGAGGCAGGAATTTTATAAAGTATGCACATGCTCTATAGTATTTAGAAAATATTTGTGCGAGTACTTGGAATCACTAGTTTGCTGAGACCTCCAACCTAAAAACTGCAGGTGTAAAAGTGTACGAAAAAATGTAATAATGTTTATGCATATATTTCTTACCAAACAGCAAATACCGTGTGTACTTCAAAACCATGCCACGGAAAGTCCCTAGACCATCCCTTTTCCCCCCCTGGCAAAATATATGCATAGAAATGAAAGTGCGCAGGGTTCTTGATGATAATAAAATAACTTATATGCATGTGCATGATATTTATACATGTCTAATGTTGTTTTTGCATGTGAATTCCCTTTTGAAAATTCACTCTAATATGCACAGGTACCTTGCTTTTGAAAATCAAATGGATTTGTGAAGGCTGGAAAGCAAGTGCAGAGATTGCCAGCTAAAGTGCCCCAAGTTTACCCCAAGATATTAATTACAACTTATAGGGCCTTTTGCAAAAATGACTTTTCCCTCATTGTGTACCTACGGAAGACATTTTTTATTGAATCAGGCCCTAGTATTCAGTTCTGACAAACATGAAGTAATCTTCAGCTTCCCAGTACCCAACAGTCTCTCTTTCTCTCTCTATTTCCAGCCTCTTTTTCTTTCCTCTCCGCTGCTCCCAGAGCAGTTTTAATTATCAATTTTTACCTGCTGGCTGTAGCAAGGAGAGGCTCCAGTCCCCTCCACTTTCCTGGATCCCCTCCCCTAGGGACTCAACAGGTATTCTACTTGGCTTCTGCTGACTCATCCTTTCCACAGCTTTTCTCCCTAAGGGCATAAGTGCAGTTGGTTTCTATCAACATCTTCAGAGCGACAACATTATATTTCTAATATTATTTAACATTAGGCATTTAACTTTTTATTAAAGTTCCTTTTATTGTATCGATACTTTTGGAAGGGCTGAACTTCTGAATTTGTGCTAATCTGGTATGAAATGGTTTGATTCTCAGCATGCTGTATATTCATGCTGGGTGTTTTTTTTATCCTGTTGTTTTCTGTTTGTATGAGCATCATGAAGTGAACAAACTGAAACTTTTCCCTTTACAAATACATTCAGACTTACTGGCAAATTTTTAAGTGCACCCTTCACAGAGTATTTTTCCAAGCTTTTATTATCTTATATATCACCTCCCACCAACAATATATGTAAGCAACTGTACATTTATTTAATTAATGTATTTATTTATAGATTTTTATATACTGTCATTCGGATGTACCATTGCAACGGTTTACATAATTAATAGAAATACAATAAAGTAACTGTTTCGCTTCCCGGCCGCGTATGCTCCGCGGCGGGGCCTGCTCACCTCGCTACACCTTCCACCAGCTCTGGGCACGTCCCCTCCATGGCCACTTCCAGCTCGCGGAGTCTCCAGTCCCCCTGCACTCCCGCTCCGGACCAGGTCTCACGGCGGGGCTCGGCATACTCCGTGGCGTCAGCCCCGCCCCTAGGCGCATGGGCACGGATCGCCCGGCCTCTTAAAGGGCCAGGGGCAGAACCCAGCTCTGCAGCGCACCCTGATTGATCGCTGCTTAAAGGGAAGTGGTCTGACACCACTTCCTCGCCTTGGCAATCGGGTCAATCACGTTGTGATAGCTAGTTTGCCTTCCTGATCCAGTGTCTTGTTCCAGTCTCCTGTTCCAGTGTCTTGTTCCAGTCTTCTGTTCCAGCGTCCTCCTGTTCCTTCGTCTCCCCAGGTAGTACCATTCGGACTGTCTTCTCGGTACTGACCTTTGCCTGTTACTTTGATTACATTTGATCGCTGCCTAGATTTGACCTTTACCTGTTTCCTTGACCACGTCTGAATGCTGCCCGGAACTGACCTCTGCTTTGTCCATTGACCACGTCTGCACGATGCCTAGAACTGATCTCTGCCTGATCACTGACCATGTCTGACCACCTCCTGGAACCTGACCTTTGCCTGGCTGACCATCCTCAGACTTACCACTGGTATTGACCCCTGCTTTAGCTGACCACGCTATCCTTGACTCTGGCCTTGATCCTCGCTCTTCATTCAGAGACTCTGTTCTGGCCTTCTCTGGCTCCTGGACTACTGACCTGAACATCGACGGTGCACTCTTGTTCATGGTGGGCACACCCCTGAACTTTATCTCTCGGAGATCCTGCAAGGCCCACCTAAGACCAGGAGGCCCGGGTAACCAAGGGCTCAACCTAAGAGAACCCCGGGTTGCTATTGGTGAAGCTCCAGCTAGCCTCTGTCTCCTCCTATGTTCCTGGTGGCAGGCGCTCTCTGGGTCTGACTAGGGAGCCTACCAATTCTGCACTAGGCCAAGGGTCCACCTCCCGGTGCAACAGTAACAATAATAAAAATATAAAATAGAATTCAATCAGACAGATTAAAATTAAACATGAGACAGAGTGGTCTGGTCATGAAATTATACACATCCTGGGGGAGAAGGGCTGTATATTTTCATTGCTTACTCTTCCAATGTGTGACCCCAGAGGAAGGAGACTATGTCAAAATGAACATCCAATATCAGCTTCTGTGTCATACAGTCAGTGTATTACTGTAACAACAATTGTCTATATAAGCTGAATTCCTTGACTTGTTTGATTATACTTCCTTCTTGTTACATTTGGATTACTAACATCTCCCCCTCAACTGTTTAGTCTGGATTACAATATCTTATTTTTTTAAACATAATGTCATAGGGAAGAGAAATGTGTGTTTTCTATCACCACTCACCCAGGCATGACCTGCCCCAGGCCAACTGTACCCAAAACTATTTTCTCACTGATAATACATTATACCTACAGATAAAAACTCTCCTCAGGATTTTCTCCTAAATGCATATATTTTGATGCTTGCCTCTTGAATGATTTTACAATGAATTATCTAGGCAGTCTTACAAACTACTATGAAAATATTTGTCCTCAGAACACAAATCATGCCAACACCCAGGTCCCCCATTCAAATTAAAACTGCAACTTTTCCAGCACAGAAAAAGTTCTTCCTTTTCAAGTTTATATGTAACTTGTATAGATGAGAAGAAAAAGATCAAAGTTTAAAAAAAATTATATTTTAAATTATTTTCTAATATGGAAAAGTGTATGTTTTCCTTATTGTTCCTGTAATGCAATCTGCTCTTTTTTTCATAAGACAGAGAATTTTTGTAAGAAGGAAAAAAACCTAATAACAGGACACCTGAAATAAATCTGCATGTTTGTTTGAACTTTTATCTTTCTTATGAATGTGCTGCTTTTTCCTTAACCTGTGCACCTGTATGCACTATATTTGTAATTAGTATGTAGAAGAGAGACTGATAGACAGGGAGAGAGCGCGAGAACATGGGAGTGTATGACATCTGATAAACAGACGTGGGGGTGGGACTGAAGGATAGTCTGAAGGTGTTTTTGTAACTAGCACTCACTACAGAGTAAAGAGAGCTGCAAAATAAACTTTGCTTCACTAGCAAAATATAGAATAATAATACAACCAGAAAAGCCACCTATATGTGCTGGGGTTTTTATTTTTCTAAAATTACCATCACTTTTATTTCATTTCCTTTCTAGAAAAAAAGATAAGATGCATTTTGTTCTCTTTTTAAGAATGTTACGGGAGATCAACATTAAAAATGCATGCAGCTGTGGACAGCTCAAAGTTGACAGATTGAGTCTTTCAACATGTTAAAAGAAGATGAATAATCAGCTGTAAAGAAAGTGAGGTAAGGTATTTTGAGTTTGGATTTATTATTTTAGTAAGGAACATGAGATGCAAAGAGAAACATTTATATACTGTAGTGCTCGTTTCACAGCTGTGTTCTGTTGCTCAGAGATCCAGTCCCTGATGAATATTTTGTGATAAGTAACGTTAGATGTGATTCTGGCATGCCACCGACTAAATGTATTGTGCCTTGCACTAAAGAGAATCTCTGCAGTGCTTTCTCTCTGCCATATTCATTCATTCATTAGGCACCAAAACATTTAACCTTTTGTTTTATCTGCTAATGGAATGAGCATCTGGAGTTTTGCAGAAGGACATTCATGGTCTGTGGATTTGTTTTCTTCAATTGTGGAGGAAAATAACTTTGCAAAATGTAGTTTGGTTTTATTGTAAGAAAATAGAAGGCAATTTTCAAAAGGGTAAGATAACTGGCTAATTTTAGCAGATTATCTTTACTTGAATATTCAGCTGAGTATTTGGCTACATCTAGTTGGTCAAAATTTGGCTGGCAAGATTTAGTGTGGTGGGATCCAGCAAAATGTAGCTGGTTAGTGCTGAAAATCTTGCAATAACCAGCTAAGTGCTCTTTAAAAAAAACCAAAGAAAAACAAAATAACCCAGGGGATTGTTAAAATTATTTTTAAAAAATTGATTAATGCACCCCATTCCCTATCTCCCACCCTCCTAAAGTGAAAACAATTACCCCACAATTTTCACCCCTCCCCATGATTTTCATTTTAAAATAAAAATAAAATTGCCCCACATACCTATAGAAACATAGAAATGACGGCATAAAAAGACCAATCATCCCATCTAGTCTGCCCAGCAAGCTCCCACATTTATTTCCCCATACAAGTGGGCCCTTGATTTACGAACTCAATTAGTTCCAGAGGGCTGGTTGTAACTCAAGTTGGTTGTAAGTCAAGACTTTGTTTTCCATAGGAAATAATGGAAAAACCCATAATGCGTTCCAGACCTCTGAAAAGCACCCCTTACCTAACCATTTCTACAATAAAAAATGGTTGTATGAGGTCTGTAATTACCAGAAACACCTATACTTCCCTAGTGTACTCACCAAAAAGTTATAAAATGTGCTTAGCCTACCAGAAAAAATAATTACAGTTTATTTTTCATTCATTTATTTATTTATTTAAAAGTTGACATCTTGGTTTTTAGGAAGGGGGAGGGAAAGCAAACAGCATCGGGGATGAAATGGAAGGTGGTTATTGTTCAGAAGGAGAGTCCCATTCCATAAGAACATCTGGAATCTAGCTTTCTGGTGTCCTTTTTCTCCTTGGGGGAGTCTGTAGCTCACTAGGACCTCCTTCTGGCTCACTTGGTCTCAACCTTTTCGCAACTAAAAACTGGTCTAAGGTTGTCTGTTTCTGTCTTTTTTTTTAACACTGTTCTGTAGTATGACAGAACATTATCATTGAGCAAGTGAATGCAATGATTGGCTTTTCCTCTGTCTTGGTGGGTCTTCTCTTCAAATGTTTGTAGCTCTGTCCATTTTTTCAGGATTTCCTTAATTCCAGAAGAGGAAATTTGCTGAGCAACAGAGAATGGCAGTAAGCTCTTCGGCTGCCATTCTCTGTTGCTCAGCCAGAAGTTGCTGAAGTTCCTCTGTAGACAATTCCTCTGAGTGTACCTCCACCAGTTCCTCAACAACAACACTGTCTACCTGCAAGCCTATGGACTTGGCTATAGTGACAATGTCATTAACCACAGGGTCAGTTACAGGGTCTGGCTCCTCTTCTTCTATAATTTTAGGCCACACTTTCTTCCAGGCAGATCTCAATGTCCTTTGAGAGACATTGGCCCAGGATTTCTCTATTAACCCGATACATGAAAGGATGCTGTAATGTTCTTTCCAGAATTCTTTAAGGGTTAAATTCGTATCTGAAACCATTTGGAAGCACTTCTGGAACAGTTCCTTGGTGTATAGCTTCTTAAAATTAGCTATGACCTGCTGGTCCATAGGTTGCAGTAGAGGAGTTGTGTTAGGTGGGAGGAATTCTACTGTGAGCCATGGGAATTCTTCAGCCAACTCATCTTCCAAGTCTCGTGGGTGAGCAGGAGCATTGTCCATGATGAGGAGAGCCTTGAGTGGTAATCCTTTGTCCTCAAGATATTTCTGTACAGTAGGACAGAAAACCTCTCTGATCCACTCAAGATAAAGGACTCTTGTTACCCAGGCTTTTCTGTTAGATCTTCACATGACACCTAACCTATTCTTCATGACATTCTGTTTTCTGAACACTCTTGGGGTCTCAGAGTGATAAACCAAGAGAGGCTTTATCTTGAGGTCACCACTCGCATTGGCACATAGCAATAAGGTTAGCCTATCCTTCATTGGCTTGTGACCTGGCATTTTTTTCTCTTCCTGGGTAATGTATGTTCTCTTGGGCATTTTCTTCCAGAAAAGTCCAGTTTCATCACAGTTAAAAAATTGCTGACAGGAAAAGCCATTTCTCTGTGTCATTGTTTCGAAGTGGGGTATGTAATTTTCAGCAGCCTTTCTATCAGAACTGGCAGCTTCACCATGCCTAGCTATGCTATGAACCCCTGTTCTTGCTTTAAAATTGTGAAATCACCCCTTACTGGCACAAAATATTTCACCATTTTCACTTGTTGATGGCTTATACTTTATGATATCTGCATTTATAGCCCTAGCTTTTTCACAAATTAGACACTCAGATAGGCAATCACCTGCCATCTGCCTTTCATTTATCCACACTAGCAATAGGCTTTCTACCTCTTCTATCACTGTTGATCGTGACTTACAAATCTGAGTGACACCTCTAGCCACACTAACTTTCTTGTACAAATCTTTTCTTTGTAAGATTGTCGAAATGGTGGATTTTGACATGCTGTATATTTATTTATTTATTTATTTGAGTTTTTTCTATACCGGCATTCACGGAGTTCGTATCATGTCGGTTTACATAAAACAAGGGGTGATCAATAAATTATAAACGTACTTAACTATAACATGAGTATACATTTACAAAATATAACAAATTATAACAAGTGCGCAGAAAAAGCAGTTACAGTAAAACAAGGATGGTTCTAACTGGGAGTAGAAGAAGAGGATGATAGAAGTTTAACAAGAAGTTTAACAAGAAGTAGAACGTGCAGTGGTTGGTAAGTCTGTATCAGTTTATTGGGTGATAATCAGTCTTGCTGTATTTGGCGGTCGAGCATCAGTCAGGGTCCGGAAAGGCTTTCATGAACAGCCATGTCTTAAGTCTCTTTCTGAAGGTTGGAAGACATGGTTCCTGTCGTAATTCTAAGGGTATTGAGTTCCATAGTGGGGGACCTGCTGTAGAGAAGGCCCTGTCTCTCAGTGTTGTATGTTGGGTGGTATTGGCGTGTGTATGTTGGGTGGTATTGGCGTGTATATGACAGCGAGATCGGTCACTCGATTGCCACTCTCAAATTTCTGCACAATTTCCTTTTTCTTCTCGATTGTGATTGCTTTCTTTATCTTTGGGGCCATTTTGAACACTTCTTTGATAAAAGTGCTGTTCTGCAGGAGGAAAAAAAAAAAGAAACCTAACAGAAAAGACACCAACCCCAGACACTCTTTTCTTCCTACCAACCGCTTCTGAGCACATCTCTTGCCCTCCAGAAACTATTTCCCTCCCAACCGCTTCTGAGCACATCTCTTGCCCTCCAGAAACTATTTTCCCCCTCCCAACTGCTTCTGAGCACATTACTGTACCTTGCCAGCTGAGTGATATCCCCTGATGTCCCCTGATGATGTTTGCTGAAATTGTGTGCCGGGTCTGCCCACGTGCACCTGGGATGGACCGGTCCCATTAGTAGAAGCAGCAACAGTAGCCAGCCAATCCTTGTAAAGTCCCGCCCTCCAAGACCAAAAAACCACAACCAATGTGATACACAACCAATCCACGAAAAAAAACGAAAAAAAAAAACAAACGCAAGCAGCATGCACGTGGCGGTGGTCGAAACTCAAAATTTGGTCGTACCTCGAAACCGAAAATTATGGTCGTAACTCGAATTTTGTTCGTAAGTCAAACCCTGACATGTTGGTCATAATCCGAGCCATTCGTAAGTCAAGGGCCCACTGTACTTATCTGTTTCATCAACCACCAAGTTCAGGGCCCTTGTTGGTAACTGTTTGTTTCAAATTTCCTGCCATCCCCTGTCATTGATGCAGAGAGTAATGTTGGAGTTGTATCAAAATTGAGCAAAAGGCTTAATGGTTACGGGTAGTAACCGCCGCATCAAGCAAGTTACCCCGATGCTTGTTTACCCAGACTGCACATATCTATGCCTTGTTGGATGTTGTCTGAATGTAAATCCTGTTTTCCACATTTCCCCCTGCCGTTGAAGCAGAGAGCAATGCTGTATATGCATTCAAAGTGATGTATTAGGCTTAATTGTTTTAGGGTAGTAACCGCTGTAATAAGCAAGCTACCCCCATGCTTATTTGCTAACCCAGATTGTGAAGTTCAGTCCTTGTTGGTTGTTGTCTGAATGCAAAATCCTGTTTTCCACATTTCCCCCTTCTCCCCACTCTCCTGATGCTCTTTCTTATAACAAAAAAACGAGCTCCACAGTCAAACATAACCTCCCTCCTCCTATAAAAAAGATGCTGCAGGGACTTGGATCCCCCGACTTGCACCAGTCCAAATATCATAGGACTGGGGGGTCCCTTTCTCTACCTTCCTGTCCTTTTTAGTGGTCCACAGGTAGTCCAGATTTCTGCTCTCCTGGAACTCTCCATTCTCCTTTGGCTTCCTCATCTGCAATGTTCCAGCTCTCCCACTTTTTCCTGCTATACTGACAAGCAGCCCCCAGTTGCATACCCCCTAGAAGCCACCAGTGGTTAAGAGGAGGAGAACTGAGCATGCTCAGTCTAGACCCATCCCTCTTCTGTGTTAGCAAGGATCTTCAAAAGACATGGTTAGGTACAGAGGGCTCACACAAGGAAGAGATCCAGGGAGGAATGTGGTTGTCCTGAGGAGTAGGACAACAGCAACTGTCCATTCCACCCCGTAGTGCAGTCATTGCAATGGCTGCATACAGAGTATGCTACTGTCTCAAAGCTGATAGAAATGAGCTCCGCTCTTTAACCAAAACATTGGGTCTGTTGATAAAAACTTTAGAGTCTAAGTTCTCTGAACACCTACAGTGGTCTTTGGCTATAATAACACTGTGAATGACAGCAAAGAACTTTGTCCTCTGCTAATCTATTGCTTCAAAATACGTGCCTTTTATAAAGAAGTGCTCAAGTGAGTTTCCTCCGTCATCTCCTTCTTTTTAACATTCTCTCCCTCTCCTCTGTCTCCCCTGTCTTACTGGTACACAGTGAAAACTTAATTTTCATGTTAGAGGAGAGATGGGGCAAGGATTGCAGGGACCGACTAGCTAGTCATTTGCACCTAGAGGGGAACCCCCCTGCATTTGAGGTCTCCTGTTTTTTTGTCATTAGTCAAGGGGTGAGAATGGTCCTCCTCCCCCAAACACCACTGTTCAGAATGAACTCTTTGAATATCTGCAGTATTCATTCTCCAGACTAAATGAAGCAATGATAGCAATGATCCTGACAATCATGCTAATACCTTGGAACCTGTTCATTTCTACACCGGTATGAAATCTCTGTGTCTTGTAAATGTGAGGTGTGGAACAATGCATGAAGAGTCTTTTTGATGGATCACTGATTTGTTTGAGAAGATGTACTTGGTATGAATGTGAGTGTGTTTTGTGTAAGAATTCTTTTATAAAGTACACATTAGCTATATTTTGTTTTGTCAAGAAGAAAAGTGATCAAATATTTTCATCACTATGGGGCAGATTTTAAAAGGGGGGGTTACGCGCGCCGGGCCTATTTTCAAAAGGCCCAGAGATGCGCGTAAAGCCCTAGGATGCGTGTAAGTCCCGGGGCTTGCACAAAGGGGCGGGGGTATGGTTGGACGGGGCGGTCCGGGGATGGGGTGGGGGCGTGGCCAGAGGCCTCCACACGGCCGCTGTGCTGGGGAATCGCGCGCCGGCCGACTGCCGGAGCACGCAAGTTATGCCTGCTTCTGGCAGGCATTACTTGTGAGATAAAGGTATGGGGTTTTTTTTCAAGGCTGGGGTGGGGGACAGGCAGGGGAAGGGAGTGGAAAGTGGGGGAGGGAACAGGGAAAGCCAGCTGGTCTCCCCGAGAGCTTGGCGCGCGCAAGGTGCACTAGTGCGCACCCCCTTGCATGCGCCGACCCCTGATTTTATAACATGCATGCAGCTACGCATGCATGTTATAAAATCGGGCGTACATTTGTGCCCCCCCGGGTAGCGCGCACAAATGTACGCCGCGCGTGCACCTTTTAAAATCTGCCTCTAAGGATCTATTGGTAAAGTTGCAAAGTGCCATCTTCTGTCCATGGCCCTATAACATGCTCATTCTAATTAGCTTGACCTTGGTAAATATCATGCTGACATGAGTAGGTTAACACCAGGTCCTAGCAAGTAATAAATAGCATCCAGTTAGAGAACATATACTAAACAGCATGGAGTATGAGCATGCCATGCCACTTAGGGTGAGGTTATTGACCCCTCATTTGCATATGAGGTTCCTTCATTTGCATGCATGGACACTAATTTTAGCATGCTCAAGCTAATGTTTTTTTGGACTACTTTAAATTGCACAGTAAGGCATTCTTGCACAGCTTGCTATTTTTATCGTGTACATGAGTGCATTAATATGTTTGCCTAAGTTTAATGCTAAGGCCCCTAAATTTTTTGCCAGCTTATCTCCCAGCACTGGAGTTCTTTAGATCACCTTAATATAAACTGAATTTTTATCTCCCCTCTTTAGCATAACATATGGTTCATTTTTTCTTCCCCATAACCCCTGCATTTTAGTTGCTTTATTGTTATTCTTTTTTTCCCTTTTCTACCTCTTCTGTTCTTCGTTCATTTGTAGTGAAAGAAAAGGGAATTTTTCAAAAGCTATTTACTCAGGGAATAGGGAATATTTGAAAATTGCCCGCCCTGCAGGTTGGTACAGTGGTTCTACAATGTGCCTGCTTTTACTCTTATTTTTGTGGAGGTATTCCTGAAATGCGGTTGGTTTAGCCAGAAAAAATACCCACAGAAAAAGCAGGTGCAAATTTTTGTGCCTATTTTTTTTCCCTTGGGCAATGTTGAAAGGGAAAGTATAGTCATACGTTTCCTTTGAGAATCGATGCAAGGTCCATGGGTAGAAGTACCCTCGGACTCTGCACCTGCCTTTAGACTTTTGAAAGTTGCCCCCAAAATGTGCTGATTTTTATGTTCATGTGTTTCCCTTTCAGCTTCTGTGCCCTTCTATGTAAGAATAAAATCATCATGGTGGCATTTAGAGGAGTATGGACTCAACCATTCTGGAAAGCCGTTTCGGGAGAATTTTTGGCCATGCTTATTTTTGTCCTCCTTAGCCTTGGCTCTACAGTCAACTGGGGAGGAAATGACAAACCTCAACCTGTGGACCTGGTTCTGATCTCACTCTGCTTTGGACTTAGCATTGCGACTATGGTTCAGTGCTTTGGACATATCAGTGGAGCCCACATAAATCCTGCCGTGACTGTTGCCATGGTCTGCACCCGGAAGATCAGCCTTGCCAAGTCTGTCTTCTATATTTTTGCACAGTGCCTCGGTGCCATTGTGGGGGCAGGACTTCTCTACCTCATCACACCTGCAGATGTGATGGGGAGCTTGGGAGTGACTATGGTAAACTGCTTTTTAAGAAATCTCTGGCTCAACCATAAAAGTACACTGCTCACTGAAGAGTAGTTAATTTCTAACATAAATCCAGTTAGTCATAATTCTGAAGGTTTTCATAATTTTCATTTACACATTCACTAGTTTTTTTCCTTGGACTTTAGCACATGTTTAGGGTATAGGCCCCAAAGTCCCAAGATCAAGAAATGAAGTGTAGTATATTACAAATGAAGCAAGGTATAAATGAAATGTAGCAAAAATTGATAAATTAACCCTTCTCAGGACACATCTAGCCAGTCAACTTTCCAGGATTTCCACAAAGAATGTACATGAGGTAGATTTGCATGCACTGCCTCAATTGTATGCTGATCTCTCTCATGCATATTCACTGTGGATATCCTGAAAACCTGACTGGCTGGGTGTGTCCTGAGGAACGGGTTGAGAACCCCTGCATCAAGGTGTATTGTGGTGTCTCTTATGGCTTTTGTTTCTATTACTGTTATAAATGCTTGTAGAAAAAAGGCAGTTCATAGTGAGTTAGGTGGTGGTCATAGTGCTGAAGTGGCTTAAAGGGTAGAGCAAAAAGATCCAGGAAGTAGTCACACCTGCTCCACAATCACGCAGATGAGAAGGAAGAATGTCCTGGGGGAATTCTGTGCAAAGAAATTTAAAATTCTGTGCACAAAAATTCTGCAAAAGTCTGTAAACTTTATATTGGTCAAAATAACACAATTTACATGACAGTCTTTAAGTAATTACATTTTAAATTAATACAGAAAAAAGCTATTACTTAGAGATGCAGAATTTTAAATATTTTGAGCAGAATTTCCCTAGAAATTCACTGTAAGAGTGTCCCTTCCACTTGCTGTCCCTACTCCCCTGGCCACTTTGCCCTCTCAGGCCCCAGCTCCTCCACCTGCCAGTATCTCTCCCTCCACCACTAGGTTCAACCCTTCCATTCTATCACCAGTCCCAGAGTTTGATCCCAATCTCAGTACTGCCCCTCACACAGGCTCCCTCTGTCCCTTCATCTCACACACATGCTCCCTCTTTCTAGTACACATACTCACACCCTCATACAGGCTCCCTCACATCCCCACATACAAGGTCCCTCTCTCTTGCATACCCACACAAGCTCCCTTTCTCTCTCACACAGGCTACCTATGTCTCTCTCTCATGCACCCCTTCACACAGGCTGGCACCCTCACATACACATGATCCCTTTTCATACACATGAGCTCCCAATCTCTCACACACATATACACTCCTTCACAATCTCCTCATATAGGCTTTCTCTCTCTGGCACCCACCCTCAAGCATCCCCTCCCCCCCGCTCTCTCACCTCCTATGCTTTCTCTCACACCTTCCTGCTCACCCCCCTGCTCTCTCTTTCTCTCTCTCTCACCCCCCTCCCTCCATTCTCACCCTCCCCTCCCCTCTCTCACACCCCTTCCCCTGTTCTCTCTACCTCCCCTCCCCCTCTCATTCTCACTGGGGGCCTTCATCTTCGCTGTGAGCGGAGCATGTCCTGTGTCATGAGGGAGCCTTCATCTTCACTGCAAATGGCACACACTCTGTTCGTGGCACACGGGAGCCTTCATCTTCGCCACGAATGGCAAACCAGGGCCTTCATCTTCGCCGCAAGTGGAGCGCGTCCTGTGGTCCATGGGGGCCTTCATGTTCACCACGAACAGTGCACCGGGGCCTTCATCTTCGTGCGCTCTGTTCGCGGCATGCTGGGGTCTCCTCTGCCATTTTCTGCACAGAATTTGGCAATTCTGCACAGTGGGGGGAATTCTGTGCAAATTTTGTGCTCCGCAGTAGCGCAGAATTCCCTCAGGACTAGTTGTACCTCAATCCCAACCTTGTTTAAGGAATGGGGTTCACTTATTAGCATACCTATATCAAAATTCACATCCAAAGGGGATATAATGCAACTTCCGTATACATGATCTACTCACACTCCTCTGGTCTTTGACTTCCAACTGAATTCCACACCACCATCCTCCCACTGCAGGTTCTCCACACTACTACACTCATAGGATACTCTGGGACATTCCTAACTTCAGACTCATCCCACTCCTGGATTCCTGGCGCACTTCCTCAGAGGGGGGGATGACATCTTCTTTTTACCGCCTGGGTCCCATTCCCATTTGTGAGGTTCCACAGGCTGGCACTCTAGCTGACTACATCTGGAGGTCCCTTTTATTCACTCCACCCTGCAAAGGGCAGGAACCAAAGGGCAAAACCCGCCAAAAACATCCCACTTTTATACCTCCTGCTACACCTTGGTCACCCAATGAGAACGGTCACATATTTAAGAGAATATATGCCATTTATTGACAAATTTTTTATACTACATTCCTTAACAAAACCATGTTCGAAGTGGTTTACAACAATCATAAATCATTTCCATTAAATTATAATCAAAAAATCACTTCACTTAAAAACATATTTATTTATTTCCCCAAACATCACATTATCACATAAAATACATTGCATCACATTACTGAAAATGCCATCCAGTGGTCATTTAGCAATACTACAACAAAATCCCTATTAAACATTTTCCCAAATAGGATGATCAGAGGGTCTCCCCTACCCAAATGTCTTGTGCACTGAACCCAAAAAGAGGGTACATTGTTGATGATTCTCCACACAATAAAATACCCTAAAAGCAAACAAAGATCCCAAGAGTTCATTAGCTTTACCATCTATAGCTAGAATCAAATGAGAACATAAGAAGTTGCCATACTGTGTCAGACTGAGGGTCCATTAAGCCCAGCATCCTGTTTCCAACAGTAGTCAACCCAGGATACGAGTACTTGGGAAATACCCAAACAGTAAATAAATCCCATGCTACTAATGCCAATAATAGCAGTGGCTATTCTCTAAATTAATTTGATTAAAAGCAGTTTATGGACTTTTCCTCCAGGAACGTATCCAAACCTTTTAAAATCCAGCTATGCTAACTGCCTTAACCACATCCTTTGGCAATGAATTCCTGAGCTTAATTGTGCATTGAGTGAAAAAGAATTTTCTCCAATTTGTTTTAAATATGCTACTTGAGAATTTCATAGAGTGCCCCCTAATCCTTGTATTACCTGAAAGAGTAAATAATCGATTCACATTTACCCATACTAGTACTCTCATGATTTTATAGACTTCTATCATATCCCCCCTTTGACATCTTTTCTCCAAGCTGAACTCTCCTAATCTCTTTAGCCTTTCCTGATAGGGGAGATGTTCCATCCCCTTTATCATTTTGTTCCCTTGTGTGTCGGGGAAGACTATAGTGATAGTGATAGGGGTATACTATAGTGATATACTATACTATAGTGATAGTGATAGGGGTATACTACCGTCCACCTGGTCAAGATGCTGAGACGGACAGTGAAATGCTAAGAGAAATTAGGGAAGCTAACAAAATTGGTAGTGCAGTAATATTGGGAGATTTCAATTACCCCAATATAGACTGGGTAAATGTATCATCGGGTCACGATAGAGAGATAACGTTCCTAGATGGAATAAATGATAGCTTTATGGAGCAATTGGTTCAGGAACCGACGAAAGAGGGAGCATTTTTAGATCTAATTCTCAGTGGACCACAGGACTTGGTGAGAGAGGTAACTGTGGTGGGGCCGCTTGGCAATAGTGATCATAATATGATCTAATTTGATTTAATGACTGGAAAAGGAACAGTGTGCAAATCCAAGGCTCTCGTGCTAAACTTTCAAAAGGGAAACTTTGATAAAATGAGAAAAATTGTTAGAAAAAAACTGAAAGGAGCAGCTACGAAAGTAAAAAATATCCAAGAGGCATGGTCATTGTTAAAAAATACCATTCTAGAAGCACAGTCCAGATGTATTCCACACATTAAGAAAGTTGGAAAGAAGGCAAAACGATTACCAACATGGTGAAAAGGGGAGGTGAAAGAAGCTATTTTAGCCAAAAGATCTTCATTCAAAAATTGGAAGAAGGATCCAACAGAAGAAAAATAGGATAAAGCATAAACATTGGCAAATTAAATGTAAAACATTGATAAGACAGGCCAAGAGAGAATTTGAAAAGAAGTTGACTGTAGAGGCAAAAACTCACAGTAAAAACTTTTTAAAATATATCCGAAGCAGAAAGCCTGTGAGGGAGTCAGTTGGACCGTTAGATGATCGAGGGGTTAAAGGGGCACTTAGAGAAGATAAGGCCATCGCAGAAAGATTAAATGATTTCTTTGCTTCGGTGTTTACTGAAGAGGATGTTGGGGAGGTACCCGTAATGGAGAAGGTTTTCATGGGCAATGATTCAGATGGACTGAATCAAATCACGGTGAACCTAGAAGATGTGGTAGGCCTGATTGACAAACTGAAGAGTAGTAAATCACCTGGACCGGATGGTATACACCCCAGAGTTCTGAAGGAACTAAAAAATGAAATTTCAGACCTATTAGTAAAAATTTGTAACTTATCATTAAAATCATAGAAACATAGAAACATAGAAATGACTGCAGAAGAAGACCTAACGGCCCATCCAGTCTGCCCAGCAAGCTTCACACATTTTTTCTCATACTTATCTGTTTCTCTTAGCTCTTTGGTTCTATTTCCCTTCCACCCCCACCATCATCCATTGGACCTGAAGACTGGAGGATAGCAAATGTAACCCCAATATTTAAAAAGGGCTCCAGGGGCAATCCGGGAAACTACAGACCGGTTAGCCTGACTTCAGTGCCAGGAAAAATAGTTGAAAGTGTTCTAAACATCAAAATCACAGAACATATAGAAAATCATGGTTTAATGGAACAAAGTCAGCATGGCTTTACCCAGGGCAAGTCATGCCTCACAAATCTGCTTCACTTTTTTGAAAGAGTTAATAAACATGTGGATAAAGGTGAACCGGTAGATATAGTATACTTGGATTTTCAGAAGGCGTTTGACAAAGTTCCTCATGAGAGGCTTCTAGGAAAAGTAAAAAGTCATGGGATAGGTGGCGATGTCCTTTCGTGGATTGCAAACTGGCTAAAAGACAGGAAACAGAGAGTAGGATTAAATGGGCAATTTTCTCAGTGGAAGGGAGTGGACAGTGGAGTGCCTCAGGGATCTGTATTGGGACCCTTACTTTTCAATATATTTATAAATGATCTGGAAAGAAATACAACGAGTGAGATAATCAAATTTGCAGATGACACAAAATTGTTCAAAGTAGTTAAATCACAAGCAGATTGTGATAAATTGCAGGAAGACCTTGTGAAACTGGAAAATTGGGCATCCAAATGGCAGATGAAATTTAATGTGGATAAGTGCAAGGTGATGCATATAGGGAAAAATAACCCATGCTATAATTACACAATGTTGGGTTCCATATTAGGTGCTACAACCCAAGAAAGAGATCTAGGTGTCATAGTGGATAAGACATTGAAATTGTCGGTTCAGTGTGCTGCGGCAGTCAAAAAAGCAAACAGAATGTTGGGAATTATTAAAAAGGGAATGGTGAATAAAACGGAAAATGTTATAATGCCTCTGTATCGCTCCATGGTGAGACCGCACCTTGAATACTGTGTACAATTCTGGTCGCCGCATCTCAAAAAAGATGTAATTGCGATGGAGAAGGTACAGAGAAGGGCTACCAAAATAAGGGGAATGGAACAACTCCCCTATGAGGAAAGACTAAAGAGGTTAGGGCTGTTCAGCTTGGAGAAGAGATGGCTGAGGGGGGGATATGATAGAGGTCTTTAAGATCATGAGAGGTCTTGAACTAGTAGATGTAAATCAGTTATTTACACTTTCGAATAATAGAAGGACTAGGGGGCATTCCATGAAGTTAGCAAGTAGCACATTTAAGACTAATCGGAGAAAATTCTTTTTCACTCAACGCACAATAAAGCTCTGGAATCTGTTGCCAGAGGATGTGGTTAGTGCAGTTAGTGTAGCTGGGTTCAAAAAAGGTTTGGATAAGTTCTTGGAGGAGAAGTCCATTAACGGCTATTAATCAAGTTTACTTAGGGAATAGCCACTGCTATTAATTGCATCAGTAGCATGGGATCTTCTTACTGTTTGGGTAATTGCCAGGTTCTTGTGGCCTGGTTTGGCCTCTGTTGGAAACAGGATGCTGGGCTTAAAGGACCCTTGGTCTGACCCAGCATGGCAATTTCTTATGTTCTTAGAGTACATGTACAAATCCACCCACACAAAGTTACACCTGCTGTATCAAGGGCATAACTTGCATGGGTGAAGATATGCACTTACGTTTTTAAATCAAAAAGTATCCATGTAAATTCAACTCTGCCCTACGGAATGCCTCTTGCTAATTTATGTAAATGTATGTGCAAAACCAGGTTATGTGCATAATTTTACACAAATTGAGCCCCAATTAAATGCAGAGTATTAGGTTTTATGTGTGCAAATGGCTTTGAGAATTTAGTCCTTAGAGAACAAGTCATCTTGGTATACAACTTAATAATTGAAATCTATGGGAGAAGGATTAAGGTAAGCTTATGGGTTCATTATGAATATCAGACTGAAGCAATTAAAACAAGTTGGGGCAGACAAATCTGAGAGTGACTTTCTAAATTTTTACAAAACAGCCAAAAAAATGCGTACTTCTCTGAAAACAGCTTTCATAGCAAAGTGTTCAAATTATCCCTTGTACATGCTGTACCCTTTGAAAAATTTTGTGATGCAGTCTAGTCTTGTATTATAAAGAGATTCTTTGTTCAAGGCCGCTATTTATGAAGGGGAGCGTGTTCTCTCATGTTGCGAGGGTTGCTCTAGGGGAGGTGGTATTTTGGTGCTGGTGTGAGTTAGAGGGTGAACTGTGACATATTCCAGCGTCCGCTGGGCTGGGTCCTGTTGGGCCATGGAGCTGAGTAGGTCCTCCCCACCATCCTGGCCTAGGGTTGCATTGAATACCTTAGCTTCGGCTTCAAGGGCCGCTGCTTCTCCTTTCTGCCGCAACAAGTTCAGGGTGATATTTAGTTCAGCCTTTCTGCGTGCCTCGGCGGCAGCAGCTGTAGCAGTAGCTGTGGCAGCCGCGATCTTCTGTTGTTCTTCTATTCTGAGCCCTTCTTTTTCAAGGGCTACTGCTTGTTCGGCATACTGTATGCTTGCTATGGCTGCTTGAGAGTCTGCTTTTTTCTGGAGGGCGACTGCGCCGAGCTGAGAACGGTTCGAGTGCCTTGACCCGTGTGACCTTGCAGACTTTGATGTATGTTTAGAGGCGTGAGAGTGCTGAGAACCGATCTCGCCATTGGGTAATCTGCTTCTGCACTGTTAATGGTATCCATTACCATTCTCTGGTGTATTTGGTATAAATTCTGTTGGCGGCCTTTTTCTTCTAGGCTCTCTGCAGTGTTGGTTTGTGTTAAGAACTCAACATACTCTTCTGTGAATAGCTGATAGGTTTGGTAATGAGCCCTCGGCTGCTCTATGTGGTACTTAAGATTGGTGGATCTCCCTGAGACCTTTTCCATTTTTTGCTTGATCTTATGCCACTCCCTTTTTATACTGTTTTCATGCCTCTGTCTCCTTGACTCATATACTTCCGCAGCTTTCTCTGTTGGTACACATAACCTCTTTGATTCACTGCTTTCATCCCTCCCTTCAACGTTCTCCCCTCTTTGCTCTATGTCATTTCTTAATTCAATGGCTTTGGCTGGCTGTTCAAAGGTGTCTTTGTTTTTCTGTGTTGCTGATTCAGTCATGCTAGCAGTAAACACTTTCCTTTTGCCACTGAGTTAAAGGGAATAAACTTTGAATTTCTTTAGAAGCAGGAGGACTAGGCTAGTTAACACCTCAGGTTTTCTGTTTCTTGTCCCTGGAGTCAGTGGAGACCTGGTGTCTTGGTGTCTATAGCAACTGATTGCTCTCAGCTTCCTGTCCTGTTAGAGCCCAGCAAGGGGAGGGGGGAGATTCTCACCTTTTGGCGGCAAGGTGTATAACAAAGGGATGGGGGGAATGGCAGAGCAGCTTGGAGTTTGAATTCAGTCCCTTTTCCTCAGTTCGATTCTACACATTCACCAGTCTCTTATTTCAAAACCCTTTAATAATTCTTAATGAAGTCTTCACAATTATTCAGTTCTTTATTTGTTAGTTTTTGCTGCTCCATCTGTAGAGTTGGCAGAGTTCTGGTATCTATAGCAACTAATTGCTCTCTGCTTCTAGCAGTGGCAGAGGGAGATTTGAATAGGCTTAAGTATCCTCGTTAATTCTTTTGTGCAGAGTTTGGACTTTGCCGCCACCAGCTCAAGTTACACAAAGCTGGATGCTTTCTGCAGAGCTCTTTGTATCTTGCTTACAGTATAGGCTGACTTTTAAAACCAGTTCCATAAGAATAAATCTTCACAATCTAGGGTTTTTATGCTTGGTCCTCTCCACAGCTGAGGGCATAAAAGGCTTATTCAAATGCAAGGCAGTCCTTTAACCTTTCTATTCAATGCAGAGATACAGTTCTTTAAAAAAATGCTTTCAGTTCAAACAAGTTTCACAGACCGTTCAAATGAATCTACTGGCTGGCTTCTCACTTTGTTATTATCTTCTGTATGATCTGAGCTTTCTTACTTTCAGATCACTGGCTGGCCTTTCTTGCAATTTTCTGTATGATACGGCTTTTTTACTGTGCTGGCCCAATAAGAAGCATCTGAGTTTCTCTCATTCAGACAGCTAACTTTCTTCCCAATCTTCAGACAAAGATCCTTTAAGTTTGAAATTATTTATTGTACAAGTAGTTTTTTTTTATTACTTACAATTGTCGCTTCCAAACATATAGCCCCAGGCAAAGGTCTTTGTAGCTGGAAATAGGTAGGAGAGGGGAGAACGGAGTTTCTTGGGATTCAAGGTGAGAAGACAAAAGAGTTCTGAAGCTGATTTAATCTTTAGAAATAAAGCAATAAGAAGAATGTAAAAAAGCCAATTATATCACAGAGCTTTACAAGTGCTCCTGGCTTTGAGACTGCATGGTCGAGACTGAAACAGTCCTAGGGAGTTATTACAGAAAACATCTCCACAAACTGGGGTCAGGGGGAAAGGTCCAATGGCAGCGAGCCTAGGACCCATGTGATACAGGGGGAGCATAAAGGGCAGTCTCTTGAGCCAATAAGGCACTTAAGAAGACTCAAGTTAGTTTTGGAAACAGGATGCTGGGCTTGATGGACCCTTGGTCTGACCCAGCATGGCAATTTCTTATGTTCTTATGATTGATAAAGCTATTAGACAGTTTATTTGGAAAAGACAAAAGCCAGGCTGTCTTTGAAGCACTTGTTCAAACCTCTTCTACAAGGAGGCTTGAATTGTCCTGACCTTCAAAGATATTACCTTGCCTGTATGTCAAGGCACATTTGAGATTGGTTATTGGGGACTTCCTATTTTTCCCCTATATTGCACTTCAAAGATGGTTTGGGGATTGGTCCCTGTCTTCTTTATTACAGCTAGACTCCACTATGATCCCCTTAGATTTCAGATGCCATCTACTCATATTTTCCTGTGGAAGGACTTGGTCCCACCTTTGTAAATTTTTGGGTCTCTCTGGGAAGTTTTCCCCTTTTATGGCCATTTGTGGCAATGCCCAGTTTCAGCCAGGAATGGAGAACAAGATTTTTTCTGATTGGTCAAAAAAGGTCTAACACACCTTCATCATTTATTTCCTCCCAACTCCAATATATTATTGTTTACAAGAACTGCAAGTGCAATTTAACTTATCACAATTCAATTTTTTTGCTTACCTCCAAGTGAGACACTATCTTATTACTACATGTCTCTCTAATTTCCCATTGGCTCATTGGTCATGGTTAGAGGAACGTTTTCACAGGGAAGAGATCAGGAAAGGCCTCTTATGCCACATTTATAAGACTGCTCAGTACATTTGAATAGCAGAATTATTTCTCTGCAGTTCTCCTGCATTGGTCAGAAAACTTGGTTTTTACATTGACTACCAAAGATATACAACATTGTTTTAATTAATATACTGAAAATGTAGATTTGAGAGAATTGCAATTTAAATTTATTTTGCAATTGTTTTACTCCCTAGCATAGGCATATCAAGTTAAACTGTGTATCACCCCAAAATGTGCTAAATGTGAAGTGCCTTCCAGTGAGTTATAGAATGGATTCTGGACGTGCCCATGCGTTTGTCCTTCTGGAAGGTAGTGTGTTATGATTGGTGTATGTGTGGGCCCTTTGCCCGAGGTGTGAGTTGTTACAGCCTGAGGGGAGGAGCGTCCGCACTGTCAAAAGGCAAGGTGTTGGAGTACAGAAAGGCTCTGTCACAGTCGCAGGGGATTCCCGGAGACCAGGTGACGACCCCCGTAGGATGGTAGACTGTAGACAATACTTGGAGAGTCTAAGGAGAGAGAGGGCACCAGGCAGACCACAGATGGTCGGCGCCGGGACAGCCAAGCAGGAGGTGCTCCATAGGACAGCCCTGGGAGGCGGTGCTGCAACGCAGTGGGCGTGGGCGAGAGAGTGAAGGCAAACCCGCAATGCGGGAAGCCCGAGCCCAAGAGCAGTAGCTGACGTAGACAGGTAGCTGGGACCGAAGGTGACTGGATGAGCCGTAGAAAAGAGGACCCACGGGGCTTCCCACTCCTCGGAGGCCGTACTCACCAATCCTGAGATCACCCTGGCAATGGTAGAATATCCAGGAGCAAGCCCCGAGGAGCGGGGAAGCTCAGGGCGATCTCAGGATTGGTGAGTGCGGCCCGAGGAGCGGGGAGCGCGGACAGTCTTTGAAATAGTATGGCGCAACCCTGAGAAGCGGGGAAGGCCAGCTGAAGACTCACAAGCATTGCAGTAGTTCCCAGGGAGAGCTGAGAGATAGAGCAGGTAACCAGTTGGGACCCAGGAGGCGTGGGGCCAGCCCAAGGAGCGGGGTAGGCCATGGAGCAAGTCCCCGAAGCACACACTGACCTCCGAGGAGCGGGTGTCAGACAAAATCCACATAGCGAGCAGAAAAGGTGTCTCAGGAAGAATAGGCAGGCAAGGACTCGTACAGAACTTGTTGCCAAGTCGGCTTGCTGGGGGCGAAGCAGGTGCTTAAATACAAGAGTCTGATGACATCATCAAGTGGAGACGCCCCCGAGGTTCCCGCCGGGGAAGGGGGGGGGAAAGGTTTGGATGAAAGAGGGGTAATGAGGAAGTCAGGTTGTTCTAGTGCTCCCATAATATTTCTTTGATGTATGTTACAGATACCTATTGCCCTTGCGTTTCTGGTTTGTTTGATATACTTCCTGTAAAAATCTAATAAAAAATCTATTAAAAAAAATAAAAACAGGATTATATCTTCATACATGCAATAGGGTAAAATGAGGACTGTCTCAGTTTTCCCTCTTGATACGGAGCTGTATGGTCACATTAAGGTCATGTTATAATCATGAAGCAGGCTCAACAGAAAGTTTTCTGTTTAAAATGATCAGTTATGTATATTTGTTGTTCATTGTTATTAATAATCAATAAAAAAGATTTTAATATAAAGCTAATCAGTTACACTGGTTTACATATCAGTAGTAAGAAATGGAGGCTATGTATCCATTTGTCTGGCTAACTGGCAGGTCAATACAGTAAAGTGCGGCCGTGGTTACCCTGCTTCTAACCCACTTTCTACTCACTTTTCAGCCGTGTTAGTCCAACCTGCGATACACTATTCCCTTTAACCCATTCTTACCGCCTCTTTAAATCACCGGGTAACCCCTCCGCCCGCGGCATGTATATTAGATGTAAACGATCGAATTAGCTATTCCCTCCCATACAGTAACATGCGCCCCGACTATCGCTTTTTTAACCTGAAGTTTTGCCGCGCGTTTAACCTGCTAACTTACCGCCTACCCTTACCCCTGCGTTAGAGGCAGGGGTAAGGGTAGGCGGCAAACTTTCCCCCAGCCCCCGCTCACCTGCCCTGGCCGCGTCCATGGGTGCCGGTCTCCGGGGCAGCCCCAGTCCTCTCTCCCCTCCTCCCGAAGCAACGAAAGCGGAAAAAATCGAAAAAGTGAAAAAAAAAAAAAAAAAGTAGCAACGAAGCGACTTACTTTTCTTGCAGTCCTCCTCCGGAGACGGACATCGGCGGAGATGGACCGTGGCTCCCCTGCCTCCCGGAGGCAGCTGCCGGCGAAGATGGATGCCTGCACGGGCGAAAGCGGCCCTTGTGCGTGCAATTGGGCTGTTCAAGGCGTGACGTCACGACGTTTGGCGTCACGGCATGTGACGTCACGTCTTGAGCGGCCAAATTGCACGCACAGGGGCCGCTTTCCCCCATGCAGGCATCCATCTTCACCAGCGGGGCAGCTTTCGCCGCCGGCTGCCCCCCGGGAGGCAGGGGAGCCGCGGTCCGTCTCCGCCGATGTCCGTCTCCGGAGGAGGGCTGCAAGAAAAGTAAGTCGCTTCGTTGCTTTACACTTTACATGTCGTTTGATCAGTCCTCTCTCCCCCCCCTCCCTGCGCCTTGCTTTGGGAGGAAGGGAGAGAGGACTGGCAATCCCGAGCGTAGGAGAACCGTCCACTTCCTGGTACCTGTCATTTCAAATGTCAGTGTGTCCGTGAAGCGTTAGGCCAGTGCACCCAGGATACTGTATAGCGCTTTATACAGTAAAATGGGTTGTGCGGGCCTAATGCTTCACGGACGCTTCTTGGACGCGGCTTGCATTTGCAAGCTATTTAAATACAGTATCGAGCGGTAGGTGAGCCGGACTGTGCGTGCGGCAACTGCGGGTGCGCCAGGCACTAACGCAGCTCTTCCTACCGATCCTTACTGTATCGGCCTGTGGGTCATTTATCATTTCATGTTAGGGCCTTATGACAGAAAATTGTCTTTGATGTCAACTTTGCTGTTCGTACCTCTGACTGTGTATGTAAAACTGCCCCCAACCTACCCCACCCCCCCGAAACCTCATCCCAGTTAAAAGTGCCTCCTCATTCAGTGGTATAAATAGTAGGGATGTGAATCGTTTTAGGACGATTAAAATTATCGTCCGATAATTTTAATATCGTCTTAAACCGTTATGGAACACAATACAATAGAGATTCTAACGATTTATCGTTATAAATCGTTAGAATCGTGAGCCGGCACACTAAAACCCCCTAAAACCCACCCCCGACCCTTTAAATTAAATCCCCCACCCTCCCGAACCCCCCCCCAAATGACTTAAATAACCTGCGGGTCCAGCGGCGGTCCGGATCGGCAGCGGTCCGGAACGGGCTCCTGCTCCTGAATCTTGTTGTCTTCAGCCGGCGCCATTTTCCAAAATGGCGCCGAAAAATGGCGGCGGCCATAGACGAACACGATTGGACGGCAGGAGGTCCTTCCGGACCCCCGCTGGACTTTTGGCAAGTCTCGTGGGGGTCAGGAGGCCCCCCACAAGCTGGCCAAAAGTTCCTGGAGGTCCAGCGGGGGTCAGGGAGCGATTTCCCGCTGCGAATCGTTTTCGTACGGAAAATGGCGCCGGCCATACGCGTATGGCTGGCGCCATTTTCCGTACGGAAAATGGCGCCGGCAGGAGATCGACTGCAGGAGGTTGTTCAGCGAGGCGCCGGAACCCTCGCTGAACGACCTCCTGCAGTCGATCTCCTGCCGGCGCCATTTTCCGTACGAAAACGATTCGCGGCGGGAAATCGCTCCCTGACCCCCGCTGGACCTCCAGGAACTTTTGGCCAGCTTGTGGGGGGCCTCCTGACCCCCACGAGACTTGCCAAAAGTCCAGCGGGGGTCCGGAAGGACCTCCTGCCGTCCAATCGTGTTCGTCTATGGCCGCCGCAATTTTTCGGCGCCATTTTGGAAAATGGCGCCGGCTGAAGACAACAAGATTCAGGAGCAGGAGCCCGTTCCGGACCGCTGCCGTTCCGGACCGCCGCTGGACCCGCAGGTTATTTAAGTCATTTGGGGGGGGTTCGGGAGGGTGGGGGATTTAATTTAAAGGGTCGGGGGTGGGTTTTAGGGGGTTTTAATGTGCCGGTTTTGCGATTTTTCACGATTTTTCACGATTTTTCACGATATTTTACCCCCCCAAACGGCAACAATACGATTCCCTCCCCCTCCCAGCCGAAATTGATCGTTAAGACGATCGAGGACACGATTCACATCCCTAATAAATAGTAAAATTTACATATTGGCCTGTACAGTGGTACACTCTCTCTCTCTCCTGCTCCCTCCCTCCCTCCCTCTCTCTCCCTCCATGTGCAATAAAAACCTTTTTGGTAGGTAATCACCTGCGGTAGATTAATCAGCATGCAATGCAAAAAATGGCGCAGGTGTGATAAATGTATTGTGTGTTGCAGAAATTGCCTATGCAATGTGGGAGCAGGGAAATTAGCCTAACCATGCCCCTTTTTTTCTCGTTGCACTATTTCCGCTATATTTATAGCATTTTGATGAATCTAGGGGTAGGTTTGTAGAAAGCCAGAAAAATGGCAGAATATGAAAATCCTGCTATGCGACCAACCTCAAAGGAGCCAGGAAACGTGTCATCCAGCAAAAATGTTTTCTGGCTAGCTCATGTACGGGACAGGGGTGTTCCAGGGCAAAATCAGTTAACCAGCTCAGCTAGCTAGATAAATGCCCATGCTGCTGAATATCCTGGCTGTTTATCCTCCTCACTGTCCTAGCTTGCCAGCAGCTATATATGGACTTCATGGTTAGCACAGCATCTTCAGGGCCTTGATGATGCCTGGCCACAAGTTAGGGGAGATTTAAGGAACCTTGCTAAGGAACCAATTTTTGCATTATAGCATTCACCCTGCTATAACAAGTTGTAACATGAGAATTCTGTTTTTCTCTTGTGAGTCTTCATTACTGCTTTCTCTGCTGCCCAACATTTTGGGTTCCACTGCTGACACTCTCCTTTGAAGAGAGGGGCATGGTGCCATGCACATGAATCACTAGATGCTGAAAAAGGGAAAGAAAAAGATGTATCAAAATAAGTAACACGTACATAACCTACTGTATTTATGCAATTATTGGAGGGAATCGTTATGTTCCAAGTTACCATGAGGCATACAAAAGGAAATTTGCACAAGATGAATTTCTTCACTTTTGGTGTTTTTTAATTTTTTTGTATTACTAGGTAAATGAAGATCTCTCAGCTGGTCATGGGCTTCTGATTGAACTGATAATTACGTTTCAGCTAGTTTTTACTATTTTTGCCAGCTGTGATTCAAAGCAGAACGCTACCACAGGCTCAATAGCTTTAGCAATTGGATTATCGGTCGCAATTGGACATTTTTTTGCTGTAAGTAGCTATTATAACGATATATTTTAAATGTACCATCCTTTTCTCACCATCTTCATTTTAGAATCTGGAAAAGTCAATACCCTGTTCTATCTTTTGCCGAGCAGTTTGTAAAACTGGGCAAGAAAAGTTCCCACTCAGCAAATTGTCAAAGCTCTTTATTGTGTGTTTTTGAAAAAGAGCCATAAGTATCCTTTACTGATTATTTATAACTTTTGCTTTAATTCTTGACTTTAGCTCCAATTAAAATACCATATATATATCCTTTTATAGAATGGATATATTTACAGAATAATCTGATTGACTGCTTAAGCCTTCTCTATGCAGGAAGTTGACACATTTCTCAATCTGTTGGTTAAGAGCCTGATTTGCTAAACTTTTTTTACCCATAGTCACGGATTCCAGCTTTCAAACCTATCTGTGGTATGCACATAAGAGAACATTCAGAGATTAATGATAGCATTTTATTAACTGTGTGGGAGGAGTTGCACAGTTTATAAAATACCGTACTGCGTATTTCTGTTCCAACTGTATGCATGCATGTTTCCAATACAATAAAATGCATATTTTATTTACCCATTTTATAAACATACAAGCATATATTTTGTGTGTGAAATAATTGTGACACTGAGGGGTAGATTTTCAAAGACGCGGCGATTTTATAACATGCAGGCGTTGCTGCGCGCATGTTATAAAATGATTCCTGCGCGCACATGTGCACCCGATTTTTATATTGGCGCCCACATATGCAGGCACATGGGGTCTCACACATGCAAGGGGGGATTTAAAAAATAAATGCATGGTGCCGCGCTCTGACCATTCCCAGTCCCAATGTCCCTATCCTCCTAACTATCCTTCCTACCTTTTCCCCTCACCTCTCCTCCCCGACCCCTAAACCCACCCTCAAATTATTTTTGGTTTTATACTTAACTTTTGCTCAGCAGCTGAGGTCAGTTGCACGCGCAGGCCTGCTCCCGGTGGGTGCTTCCCCGGGACAGTCAAAATGGCGCTGTCCCGACTGGCCCCCATCCCGCTTCCGTCCTCAGCCTGCCCCTTTTGAAGAACCCGGCACTTCCTCATGTATCAGGAGATACGTGCGTGGCCAGGCCATTTTAAAAATGTGCTTGGCACATGCTCAGCCCAGCCACATGCATATCTCCTGATTTTTGCGTGTGTGGGGTTTTTGAAATGTACTTGTGAGTGACTAAACACCCAGAATTAAACCCCCAAGGCAGGTATTTTAGAAAGTATGTGTGAGTACTTGAAATCCTCCACCAGTTCACCCAGTCCTTCTCCAGTTCACTTAGCCCTTCTAACACTTCACTCTGAATCCCTACCAGTTCTCCCTTACCATCAACCCAAAAACTGTTGACAACAGATAAGTCAGATTTTCACTTGCACATGCCAATTAACAGATATAAAAGTGTATGAACAAGTCAGCTAACATATATGTGTATATCTCTTACAAAATAGCACCTACTATATGTACTTCTGAACCCATACTCAGAATGCCTCTAGACCGTCCCGTTTCCCCCTGTAAAATATAGACATAGAACAAAAATATACGCACATACTTGTTTATAAAACAGTATATGCATGCCTACATGCTACTTATGCCCAACAAGGATTGTTTAATGTTCCTTCTGTTCGGGGAGCCCTATTGGCCAAAATCCGTGAGAGAGCCTATTCTGTGCAGCACCTATATTTTGGAACTCACTTCATGAGTTCTTATGTCTTACAATATTTTTTTAGTTATGTTAGATCTTTTTGTTTACACAAGCATTTTCATGACCTGGATTGTTATCTTTTGAAGAGCAGTTGAACAGTGAATTGTCTGTTGTTTTTTCATATTTGATTTAAGAAGGTTCTTACATATCTGTTTTTTTGTTAGGAATGTTTTATTGTGTGCCACTTAGAGCATCAGCAGTAGGCAGATAAAACATTTTAATACATCTAAATAAACTTATATATGCTATATTTACATGAGGAACCCCTTTGAAAATGACCTCCAGCATGGGAGAAAAGCCTTGATATATCAGGCCCTAAGCTCCAAATAGGAAGTTCTTGTGACTTTGAATAGCTAAAATGATACTTAAGAACATAAGAAAATGCCATACTGGGTCAGACCAAGGGTCCATCAAGCCCAGCATCCTGTTTCCAACAGTGGCCAATCCAGGCCATAAGAACCTGGCAAGTACCCCAAAACTAAGTCTATTCCATGTTACCATTGCTAATGGCAGTAGCTATTCTCTAAGTGAACTTAATAGCAGGTAATGGACTTCTCCTCCAAGAACTTATCCAATCCTTTTTTAAACACAGCTATATTAACTGCACTAACCACATCCTCTGGCAACAAATTCCAGAGTTTAATTGTGCGTTGAGCAAAAAAGAACTTTCTCCGATTAGTTTTAAATGTGCCCCATGCTAACTTCATGGAGTGCCCCCTAGTCTTTCTATTATCCGAAAGAGTAAATACCCAATTCACATCTACCCGTTCTAGACCTTGTTACGCTTGGGCTCCGGTCAGGAGGCGTGAACACCACCCAGCAGGGTGGCTCCAGGTGGAGAGAGACAGGAAGCTAGAAACAGTGTCTGGTTCCAGGCTGGGTCAAGGCAGGCAGCAATAAGCAGTGTCTAGTTCAGGCTGGGTCAGAGCAGGCGGCAAGGAGCAGAGTCTAAGTTCAGGCTGGGTCAGGGCAGGCGGCAATGAGCAGAGTCTAAGTTCAGGCTGGGTCAGGGCAGGCGGCAATGAGCAGAGTCTAAGTTCAGGCTGGGTCAGGGCACAGTAAGCAGGGCAAGGCAGGTCAGAAGGCCCGTAGGCCACACACACACACAGAAGGCCCGTAGGCCACACACCATAAGCGGGGCAAGGCAGGTCAGAAGGCCCGTAGGTCACACACCATAAGCGGGGCAAGGCAGGTCAGAAGGCCCGTAGGCTCCACACACACAGACAGAAGGCCCGTAGGCCACACACCATAAGCAGAGCAGGGCAGGTCAGAAGGCCCGTAGGCCACACACACACAGAAGGCCCGTAGGCCACACACCATAAGCGGGGCAAGGCAGGTCAGAAGGCCCGTAGGCTCCACACACACAGACAGAAGGCCCGTAGGCCACACACCATAAGCAGAGCAGGGCAGGTCAGAAGGCCCGTAGGCCACACACACACAGAAGGCCCGTAGGCCACACACCGTAAGCAGAGCAAGCAGGTCAGAAGGCCCGTAGGCCAGGTGAGAACAACGAGGAAGGAGGCCCGAAGGCCGCGCAAGGCAAGGCAAGGAAAGGCCCGAAGGCCGCGCAGGGCAAGGTAAGGAAAGGCCCGAAGGCCGCGCAAGGCTAGAGCAGGGAGCCCAGGTGAGCTCGATGCCGAAGCACCGAGGCAACTGTCAGGCAGGGTTATAAGGACACACCCAGAGCACAGAGTGGACAGATAAGATGGACTGGGCCTGTCCGGAAAGCCAGCACTAGAGGGACCCCTGGTGGTGAGGCGGTTGCACTGCAGCTAAAACTGTAACAGACCTCTCATGATTTTAAACACCTCTATCATATCCCCCCTCAGTCGTCTCTTCTCCAAGCTGAAAAGTCCTAACCTCTTTAGTCTTTCCTCATCGGGGAGTTGTTCCATTCCCCTTATCATTTTGGTATCCCTTCTCTGTACCTTCTCCATCGCAATTATCTTTTTTGAGATGCGGCAACCAGAATTGTACACAGTATTCAAGGTGCGGTCTCACCATGGAGCGATACAGAGGCATTATGACATTTTCCGTTTTATTCACCATTCCCTTTCTAATAATTCCCAACATTCTGTTTGCTTTTTTGACTGCCGCATCACACTGAACTGACGATTTCAATGTGTTATCCACTATGACACCTAGATCTCTTTCTTGTTTTGTAGCACCTAATATGGAACCCAACATTGTGTAATTATAGCATGGGTTATTTTTCTCTATATGTATCACCTTGCACTTATCCACATTAAATTTCATCTGCCATTTGGATGCCCAATTTTCCAGTCTCACAAGGTCTTCCTGCAATTTATCACAATCTGCTTGTGATTTAACTACTCTGAACAATTTTGTGTCATCTGCAAATTTGATTATCTCACTCTTCGTATTTCTTTCCAGATCATTTATAAATATATTGAAAAGTAAGGGTCCCAATACAGATCCCTGAGGCACTCCACTGTCCACTCCCTTCCACTGAGAAAATTGTCCATTTAATCCTACTCTCTGTTTCCTGTCTTTTAGCCTGTTTGCAATCCATGAAAGGACATTGCCACCTATACCATGACTTTTTACTTTTCCTAGAAGCCTCTCATGAGGACCTTTGTCAAACGCCTTCTGAAAATCCAAGTATACTATATCTACCGGTTCACCTTTATCCACATGTTTATTAACTCCTTCAAAAAAGTGAAGCAGATTTGTGAGGCAAGACTTGCCCTGGGTAAAGCCATGCTGATTTTGTTCCATTAAACCATGTCTTTCTATATGTTCTGTGATTTTGATGTTTAGAACACTTTCCACTATTTTTCCTGGCACTGAAGTTAGGCTAACCGGTCTGTAGTTTCCCGGATCACCCCTGGAGCCCTTTTTAAATATTGGGGTTACATTTGCTATCTTCCAGTCTTCAGGTACAATGGATGATTTTAATGATAAGTTACAAAATTTTTACTAATAGGTCTGAAATTTCATTTTTTAGTTCCTTCAGAACTCTGGGGTGTATACCATCCGGTCCGGGTGATTTACTACTCTTCAGTTTGTCAATCAAGCCTACCACATCTTGTAGGTTCATCGTGATTTGATTCAGTCCATCTGAATCATTACCCATGAAAACCTTCTCCATTAAGGGTACCTCCCCAACATCCTCTTCAGTAAACACCGAAGCAAAGAAATAATTTAATCTTTCCGCGATGGCCTTATCTTCTCTAAGTGCCCCTTTAACCCCTCGATCATCTAACAGTCCAACTGACTCCCTCATAGGCTTTCTGCTTTGGATATATTTAAAAAAGTTTTTACTGTGGGTTTTTGGCTCTACAGCAAACTTCTTTTCAAATTCTCTCTTAGCCTGTCTTATCTCAATGTCTTACATTTAACTTGCCAACGTTTATGCTTTATCCTATTTTCTTCAGAGTGATGTTCTTGAAGTTGTGTTTTACATATTCATTAATGACCTGGAAAAGGAAGAAAAGAGTGAGACAGTCAAATTTGCAGATGATACAAAATTATTGCAAGTGGTCAAAATACAAGCTGAATCTGAGGAATTGCAGGAGAATCTTGTGAGACTGGGGAAGTGAGGAACTAAATGGAAGATAAAATTTAGAGGATAATTTGTTTAAACTTACAGATAAAAAAAATCAGCAAATATGTGCATATGGTAGACAAACTGGACTTTCATGCATAAGTCCTTTTTTTAAATTATCCTACCAAATCTATCTGCTGAAGTTAAATTGACTGCAAATATTTTTTTTGTGAAATTTATGTGCATATTTTAAAATGCCTGCCCTCAGTCCAGGTTAACTTATGCATGAACATGATGTAAATTTATATGTTTACCTCATATTGGTGCAGTAATTTTGTAAAAGAGCATTTCTGCAAATAAAATACTGTTTTCCCACAGAAGTCCCTTTTGAAAATTACCACTTAAAGTAGAGAAGTGCAAAGTGATAAGAATATAAGAAATTGCCACAATCTGCTTGTGATTTAACTACTCTGAATAAGTTTGTATAATCTGCAAATTTGATTACCACACTCATCGTATTCCTTTCCAGATCATTTAGAAATGTACTGAAAAGCATGGGTCCCAGTACAGATCCCTGAGGCACTCCACTGCCCACCCTCGTCCATTGAGAAAATTGTCCGTTTAATTCTACTGTCTGTTACCTGTCTTTTAATCCATGAAAGGACATCACCACCTCTCCTATGACTTTTTACTTTTCTTAGAAGTCTCTCATGAGGAAATCTGTCAAATACCTTCTGAAAATCCAAATGCACTACATTGACTGGTTCACCTTTATCTACATGTTTATTAACCCCTTCAAAAGTGAAGCAGATTTGTGAGGCAAGTCTTGTCTTGGGTAAAGCCATGCTGACTTTGTTCCATTGAACTATGTCGTTCTATATGTTCTGTGATTCTCATCTTTAGAACACGTTCCAGTATTTTTCCTGGCCCTGACATGAGGCTAAATTGTCTGTAGTTTTCACGATCGCCCCTGGAGCCCTTTTTAAATATTGGGGATACATTAGCCATCCTCCAGTCTTCAGGTACAATGGATGATTTTAATGATAGGTTACCAATTTTAACTAATAGATCTGAAATTTCATTTTTTAGTTCCTTCAGAATCCTGGGGTATATACCATCTGGTCCAGGTGATTTATTACTCTTCAGTTTGTCAATGAGGTCTACCACATTTCTAGATTCACTGTGATTTGGTTCAGTACATCTGAATCATTACCCATGAAAACCTCCAGAGCAGGTATCTCTCCAATATCCTCTTCAGTAAACACCGAAGCAAAGAAATTGTTTAAACTTTCTGTGATGGCCTTATCTTCTCTAAATGCCCCTTTAACCCCTCGATCATCTAATAGTCCAACTGACATCCTTGTAGGCTTTCTGCTTTGGATATATTTAAAAAAAAAGTTTTTATTGTGAGTTTTTGCCTCTATGGCCAACTTCTTTTCAAATTCTCTCTTAGCCTATCTTATCAATGTTTTATGTTTAACTTGCCAATGCTTATGCTTTAACCTATTTTCTTCTGTTGGATCCTCCTTCCAATTTTTGAATGAAGGTCTTTTGGCTAAAATAGCCTCTTTCACCTCACCTTTTAACCATGTTGTTAATCGTTTTGCCTTCCTTCCACCTTTTTTAATGTGTGGAATACATCTGGACTATGCTTCTAGGATGGTATTTTTTAACAATGTCCAGGCCTCTTGCACACTTTTTACCTTTGTAGCTGCTCCTTTCAGTTTTTTTCTAACTATTTTTCTCATTTTATCAAAGTTTTCCTTTTAAAGTTTAGCACTAGAGCTGTGGATTTGCTTACTGTCCCCTTTCCAGTCATTAATTCAGATTTGATCATATTTTGATTATTATTGCCAAGCAGCCCTACCACCATTACCTCTCTCACTAAATCCTGTGTTCCACTGAGAATTAGATCTAAAATTGCTCCCTCTCTCGTCGGTTCCTGAACCAATTGCTCCATAAAACTGTAATTTATTCCATCTAGGAACTTTATCTGTCTAGCATGTCCTAATGTTACATTTACCTAGTCAATATTGAGATAATTGAAATCTGAAAATACCAAAGTGGAACTCAAGCAATTTTTTATGTATAGTAGCTTAAGAAGGTGTCAGCAAGCCTGACGTTGTGTGACTTTTTCGAAGACACTAACCGGTCTTTTCAATCATTCACCTTCTTTAAATTTTAATGTTTTCAAAAATATTGTTGTAGATTTTTTTGCTTTTTCTTTTAAAAATAGTCCTCCATTCATGAAAAACAGACTCTTGAAGAATTTTACTTTTACATATAATTGCCCAACATGGCCAGTGTTTCACTGATTAGCTTCTTCGGGGGCATGTAAAGAACATATAAACAAGAGTCTTTATCCCATTCAAAAGGACGTAATATCTCAACTTTTTCAACCAGAACAAGGAGGAGCTTACTGTCCCCTTTCCAGTCATTAATTCCTTGATCCGGTTGAAAAAGTTGAGACGTTATGTCCTTTTGAACGGGATAAAGACTCTTGTTTATATGTTCTTTACATGCCCCTGAAGAAGCTAATCAGTGAAACACTGACCGTGTTGGGTGATAATATGTAAAAGTAAAATTCTTCAAGAGTCTGTTTTTCATGAATGGAGGACTATTTTTAAAAGAAAAAGCAAAAAAATCTACAAAAATATTTTTGAAAACATTAAAATTTATAGATGGTGAATGATTGAAAAGACTGGTTTGTGTCTTTGAAAAAGTCACACAACGTCAGGCTTGCTGATACCTTAAGCTACTATACATAAAATATTGCTTGAGTTCCACTTTGGTATTTTCTGATTTTGGTTGCGGTGGTTAACTAATGACTCCTTTCTGATAAGAGTTGATAATTGAAATCTCCCATTATTACTGCACTACCAATTTGGTTAGCTTCCCTAATTTATTTTCGTATTTCACTGTCCATCTCACCATCTTGGCCAGGTGGACGGTACATTGGATAAACAAAATCTAAACTGTAGTTGCACAAGGCTGGGTTCCATACTAGAGTTGCTATGGACAATGCTTTTAAATTCTTAGCTCACTGTGTGGCAGTGGCTAAAAGAAAACCAAGAAGAATTCAAATAATTATTTGGAAAGGAATAGAGAACAGAACCGGGAATACAATTATGGATCTGTATCAACCCATTGTTAGACTACACCTGGAGTATTGCTTGCAGTTTTGGTCGCCACATCTAAAAAAAAGAGATTAAAAAACTAAAGGTGCAAAAAAGAGTAGGAAAATGGTTAAGGGAATGGAACAACTACCTTATGAAGAAAGGCTAAACATGTTAGGACTCTTTAGCAGATGACTGAGATGGGATGTGATCAAGATTTACAAAATGGTGAGTGGTGTGGAACAAGTTGATAGGAATGATTATTTACCCTTTACAATACTACTAGGACTAGGGCATAGGTTCCCAAACCTGTCCTGAGGGATCCCTACCCTGTCGGCTTTTCAGGATATCCATATTGAATATGCATGAAATAGAATTTGTATGCTATGGAGGCAGTGCATGCAAATTTATCTCATGCATTTTCATTGTGGATATCCTGAAAACCCTGACTGACTGGGGTCTACATCATCTGAATGCAATCTGCTTTGAAGGGTCTGAAAGGTGGAATATAAATCAAATGAAAGAATAGTAATTAAGCTGAGTTTATAAAAGGTTTGGATAAGTTTCCTCAGGACAGATCCATTAACCATTAGCTGAATAGCCTTAGGTGAACTTAAGAACTGCCATACTGGGTCAGACTAAGGGCTCATCAAGTCCAGTATCCTTTTTTCAATAATGGCAAATTCAGGTCACAAGTATCTGACAGGATCCTAAGCAATAGAAATAGTCCATGCTGCTTACACCTAGGGATAAGCAGTGGCTTTCCCTAAGTTTAATGGTGAATAATAGACTTTTCCTCCAGGAACTTGTTCAAACTTTGTTTAAATTCAATTAGACTAATTACCTTTACCACATACTCTGGCAATGAGTTCCAGAGCTTACTTGTTGAGTGAAAAAAATATTTTCTTTGATTTGTTTTCAGTGTGCTACATTGTCATTTCATGAAGTGTCCCTGTTGGTGTTTGAGGTAGTTGTGGGTGGATCCTTGGGCCGGTGGCAGATGACCACACCCCTGGGGGAAGATCCCAATGGGGACCACCGGTCAGGCTCAGAGTATGGAGACGGACACGCACTAGTTCTTTTATTAAACAGTATATTGAACCACCAGAGGTGGCAGCAGTGAGCTGGAAGTGCCCGGCAGGGCTGTGGTCCCTCAGGTACTAGAACAGCAATCCTGGATACCTGAACTGTAGAGAAACTGAATATAGTGAGTAGGCAGGGTATGCAAAGTTCAGGAACAGAATCTTGCTGGTAACACGGACTCTGGCACCTCCAGGTTAAAGCACCTTCAAGCTTTAACCCTGTCTCACGATCGTATATTTTATAATAATTACCTGCCTTTATCTTCTTTCCAGCTTGTTTAAGCTTCCAAGTTCTCGATTCCCGTTGATTGTAACTTTGACTTATTACTATCTATTGTTATCTATTGTTTACCTGAATTGTTCCTTTAGTTATACCCTCTGTTAAATGTAAACCAATCCGATATGGTTATTTACTATGAAGGTCGGTATAAAAAACTGTTAAATAATAAATAAATAAATAACACTCACACAATAGTCTCTAGAAGTAGTCCAAGTGTTGGAATGAGTTAGGCCCTCGAGGAGCAAGTACTTGGTTCCAGGGAAAGCTCTGAGAGAGAGATGGTGTTTCACTGGTGCAGTAGGTAGCTATGCTTCCAGGCAGAATAAGTATTCAGCAACCAGTCCGGGAACATGGGCCCTCGAGGAGCGAGTACTGGTTCCTGACTGTGACCTGAAAAACAAAGAGAGAACTAGGCCCCCGAGGAGCGGGTACCCCTGGTAAGTCTGAGGAGGCAGAGCAGCTTAAGTAGAGTAACCCCTTGCTAACTTGATTAGTTAGCGATTTCTGAGACCTTATATATCCGGTACGGATGACGTCATCTCAGGGGGATGCCCCTGAGGTTTGCGCCACTGCTGGTACATCAGTTGGGGCCACGCCGTGTGCGCGCCCTTAAGCTCTTGTGAATCATGGTGGATTGCAGCGTCGAGCCGCTCCGGGGACGCTGGAGGGAGTCAGTAGAATGACGCCGCGGCAGCCAACTTTCCATTTGAGCAAGAGGGAGTCACCAAGGAGGTAAAGAGGGCAGAGTGGAGACATCGAGCAGCGATGGTCGCCACAGTCCCCTAGACTTTGTATTTTTTGAAAGAGTAAACAACTGATTCATGTTTACTCATTCCACTCCGCTCATAATTTTATAGACTTCTGTGATTTCTCCCCTTAGCCATCTCTTCTCTGAGTTAAATATCCCCAACATCTTTAGCCTTTCCTCCTAGAGGAGTCATTTTCTTTCCTTGCCCTTCTCTGTACCTTTTCTAGTTCTGCTATGTCTTTTTAAAGATGAAATGATCAGAATTGCACACAGTTCTCTAAGTGCAGTCACACTATGGCACTATACAGAGGTATTATGATGTTTTCCTTTCCTAATAATTCCTAACATTCTGTTTGCTCTTTTGACTTGCCACCTCACACTTAGACGATGAGTTCAATATATTGTACATAATGACGTTTAGATCTTTTCCTGGGTGGGGACTATTAGTGTGGAACCTAACAACCTGTAACTACAGTTTGGATTATTTTTCCCTATATACATAATTTTGTACTTGTCCACATTAAATTTAATCTGTTATTTGGATGCTTAGTCTACTAGTTTTGCAAGGTGTTTCTGCAATTTTTCACAACCCACTTGTGATTTAACAATTCAAAATAATTTTGTATTGTCTGCAAATCTGATCACCTCACTCACAAGTAAATTTTAAAAGGTGCACGTGTGCACCTTTTAACGCACATATTGGACACATGAGCAAAAATACGCTCAAATTTACATCGTGCATGCAAGTATATGCATACCATTTAAAATATCTTTACTGTGCGTATGTGTTGGAGCCTTTAAGTGCATACTCACAGTTGACTGGCTGGGGAGAGGAGAGAGAGAGAGAGGGAGAGACACTCTCTCTATATTCCACTATAAGAGGGGTACTTTCAACTTGGGGGGGGGGGTGGAGTAGGGTTCAAAGGGTCTAATCTTCAGACTTGCACCCCCATCAGGACCAGTAGTAAAGTTACCTGTGAAAGTTGGCACATGATGCCATGGTCAGCCTTGCAAATTTCAGGGGTTGTGCATGTATGTCTTAGCCCCAACCCTTTTCTGCCTCCTTATTCTTGATGTGCGGACTTCCCAGTTTCTTAAAGTTCACGTTGCTTGTGCACGGCCCACATACACATGAATGGGACCAATTTTGTGCAAGCAACACTTTTAAAATCTAGCTGTCATTGTTCTCTTTTCCAAATCATTTATATATATGTTGAAAAGTACCTGCCCACTACCAATCAAGTACCAATCCAGTACCAATCCCTGGAGCATACCACTATTTGCCTTTCTCTACTGAGAAAACTAAATGTTTAGGAAATAGAATAGGACTATCTTTTAACCAGTTCCTATCTCATGACATTTTAATTTTCTTAAGAGTCTTTCATAAAGGACTTTGTTAAATGCCTTCTGAAAATCCAGATACACTATATCCACTGACTCACCATTACCTACATGTTTAACACCTTCAAAAAAAAATGTAGGAGATGGGTGAGGTAAGATTTTCCTTGGTTAAATTCCATGTTGGCTCTGTATTATTAAATCATGTCTGTCTATATCAGAAGTGGCCAACTCTTGTCCTCAAGAGCCACAGTTAGGTCTGGTTTTTTGTGAATATGCAGACAATAGATTTGCATGCACTGTCTTCATTTTATGCAAATATATCTCATGTTTGTGGTTCACTGGTCTATCGTTTTCTGGATCACCCCTGGTGCCTTGTTTAAGGATTGGAGAGTGGCCACTATAATGCCAGTGTTCAGATGCAATAGATGATTTTAATCATGTTAGAAATTACTAGTAATAGATCTATAATTTCAGTTTTGAGTTATTTTAGAACTCTGTGGTGTATACCATCTGGTCCAGGTGATTGATTTATGGCCGTGTATGGAACAGTAAAAAGTTCTTTGTCAAAGATGGCTTACATCTATCTATGGCAGGAAAAAGGATCTGAAGAGATAAATTCAAATGCTATGTCATAAGACATTTAAACTAGATGCCGGGGGTGGCAGAAGGAAATTAGAATGTCACCCCCCAAATACAAATGCAATGGAAAAGGGTGAAGTGGATAACAAAAGTCAGCTAAGTAAGTCACAAAAGGAGTCCAAGAAAAGCAGTAACCTGAATGAGAAAAGCTGGAAAGCTATGAGCACAAATGCTTGTAGTTTGGGCACTAAAATCCCATATCTGCAAGCCCTAATGGTGGAGGCGGACTTGGACAATTTTGTTGTCATGGAGACGAGGTTCACAGAATCTCATGATTCGGATAGGCCATATCAGGCTATAACTTGTTAAGGAAGGACAGAGAGGACAGAAAAGGGGGAGGAGTGGCTCTTTATGTCAAAAACAATATCGAAGCATCTGAGCTGCAAGGAAGAAGGGGCAAAGAAGAAGCACCATGGACCAACCTAAAAAAAAGATGATGGGGCATCCATTTTTATTGGAGTGGTTTACAGGCCTCCAATTCAAATGGAAGAACTTGACAGAGATCTGGTTGAAGACATCCAAAAGATGGGAAAGAAGGGGAGAAGTGGTGATTGTTGGAGATTTTAATCTGCCGGATGTAGACTGGAGAATCCCTTTTGCAGAATCTAACAGTAGTAGAGAGATAGTGGATGCCCTGCAAGGGGCTCTGTTCAAACAAATGGTAATGGAACCCATGAGGGAGGGAGCTATACTCGATTTAGTGCTCACTAACAGAGATAATGTCCACCTCAGCACCAGTGATCATCAAACGGTATGGTTTCATATCACAATAGGATATGGAGAAGTCGCACAAAAACCAGAGTTTTGCAGTTCAAAAACACGGACTTTGTTGAAATGGGGAAGTAGCTGGAGGAAGTACTAGAAGTACTAGAAGGCTGGGAGAAAATGAGAGATGTGGAACAACAGTGGGCCAAACTAAAAGGAGCAATAACCAAGGCAACTAATCTATATGGTAAGTCAAACAGGCTTTTGACAAACCATTTCTCCTACCAATTATTTCAACAAGCATTCACGCTTGTTAACCTGTATCCCCCCTACCTTCACCTCTGCCCCCCCACCCCATACATAGCTCTTCCATCGCTTCCTTCTTAACTCACCTCATTCCCCCTGATGACTTATTTGTCATCTGTTAATTATACATGTTACCTATTATACAGTTATGCTATTTTATTTTATGAACGACTTATTTATTCCTTTCCTTGCTAACTATATATATATGCTACCATCTGTACATAGTCCAACACACATATGTTAATGCTATTCTCTTAACGCCTTATCTTTTCCTCCCTGTCTGTTGTATTTAATTACTCTCTTGTTAACGTTATATCATAACAATTGTTCCATGTAAACGTTACTGTTTCTTGTAAACAGATACGATGTGCAAACGGTTATCGGTATATAAAAACTCCTAAATAAATAAATGTTAGAAAAGTAAAGAAAAGCAAGGGAAAAATGAAACCTATCTGGTTCTCAAAGGAGGTGGCTGATAAAATAAAAGTTAAAAGAACAGCATTTAAGAAATATAAAGGATCCCAAAGGGAGGATCACAAGGAAGAATATCTGGTGGAACTGAGGGAGATGAAAAGCAAGGTGACAAAATATTTTTCAGAGAAGGAGAAAAGTGCAAAGTGGTATAGTGAAATTGAAAGGTGAAAAGGATCAATGTGTGGAGAGAGATGAAGAAATGGCAGAAATATTAAATAAATACTTCAGTTCGGTGTTCACTAAAGAGGACCCTGGAGAAGGACCGTCGCTAGTTAACAAGAAACTGGAGGGGAGTGGAGTAGATGAAACTCTGTTTACGGACGAGAATGTATGGGAAGAGCTAGGAAAACTGAAAGTGGAGAAAGCCATGGAGCCTGATGACGTTCATCCCAGGATGCTGAGGAGGCTCAGAGACATGCTGAAGGGTCCACTGCGTGACCTGTTCAATAGATCCCTGGAAACAGGAGTGGTGCCGAGTGATTGGAGAAGAGAGAGAATTGGAGAAGAGAGAGAATGAGAAGGAATTTAAGGAAGCTGGAAGAGTGGTCAAAAGTATGGCAGCTAATATTTAATGCCAAGAAGTGCAGAGTCTTGCATATGGGGTGTGGAAATCTGAAAGAACTGTATGTGATGAGAGGTGAAGGGCTGATGTGCATGAAGCAGGAGAGAGACCTTGGGGTGATGGTGTCTAATGATCTGAAGTCGGCGAAACAATGTGACAAGGCAATAGCTAAAGCCAGAAGAATGCTGGGCTGCACAGAGAGAGGAATATCTAGTAAGAGAAAGTAAGTGATGATCCCCTTGCACAGGACCTTGGTGAGGCCTCACTTGGAGTACTGTGTTCAGTTCGGGAGACCGTATCTCCAAAGGGACAGAGACAGGATGGAGGCAATCCAGAGAATGGTGACCAAAAAAGGTGGATGGTCTTAATAAAATAACTTATGAGGAGAGATTGAAGAACCTAAATATTAGGGATGTGCAGAGGGATGCCGCACTTTGCATTCGGGATTCGTATTCGTCGGGGGGGGCAGATACGTTGCATTCGGCAAGGGGGCCCCCCAATATGTTCTATACGTCAATTCCTATTCATTCCCCACTAAAATTAAATTAACTACAACCCCTCACTATGTCACTGATGGTCAGTTCCTGTGACATAGTGAGGGCAAAGGCTAACGGCGCCATTTTGAATACTGGCAACTAACGGCCGGAGTGCAGGAGGTTGCTCCCAGAACCCCGCTGGACTTTTGGCAAGTCTTGTGGGGGTCAGGAGGGTCCCCCAAGACTTGCCAAAAGTCCCTCGTGGTCCAGCGGGGGTCCGGGAGTGATCTCCTGCACTCGGGCTGTCGGTTGCCAGTAATCAAAATGGCACCGATAGCCTTTGCCCTTACTGTGTCACAGGGGCTACCGGTGCCATTGGTCAACCCCTGTCACATGGTAGGAACAATGGATGGCCGGTGCCATCTTGTGCTCCTACCATGTGACAGGGGCCGACCAATGGCACCGGTAGCCCCTGTGACATAGTAAGGGTAAAGGCTATCGGCGCCATTTTGAATACTGGCAGCCAACGGCCCAAGTGCAGGAGATCGCTCCAGGACCCCCGCTGGACCACCAGGGAATTTTGGTAAGTCTTGGGGGGTCAGGAGGGTGGGAGGGTTGTTTAAATTGCTCCTAGGTGGCCGAATAATTCGGCGAAGATTATTCGTGAGGAATCGCAATACGTTTCGATTCCCCACGAATACAACGAATAAGGACCTATATGTTATGGATTCCCAATTCGTAGGGAATGAATGCACACCCCTACTAAATATGTATATCTTGGAGGAGAGGAGGAGCAAGGGTGATATGATACAGACTTTCAGATACTTGAAAGGTTTTAATGATCCATGGTCAACAACAAACCTTTTCTGTTGAAAAAAAATCAGTAGAACTAGGGGTCACGATTTGAAACTCCAGGGAGGAAGACTCAGAACCAATGTCCGGAAGTATTTCTTTACGGAGAGGGTGGTGGATGCCTGGAATACCCTTCCAGAGGAAGTGGTGAAGACTAAAACTGTGAAGGATTTCAAAGGGGCATGGGATAAACACTGTGGATCCATAAAGGCTAGAGGATGAGAATGAAGAGAAGAGCCATGGGAGTGGATTGCTGGAATGGTGGCTACTACCCTTACTCAATAAGCCTTCACATGGTTAATGCAACTCCAACATTGCTCTCTGCTTCAATGGCAAGGAGAAATGTAGCAAAGAGGATTTGCATTCAGACAACAATCAACAAGTCTGGGTAAACAAATGCGCATGGGGGTAGCTTGTTTATTGCGGCAGTTACTACCCTAAACCAATTAATCCTGATACTTCACTTTGAATGCATATACAGCATTGCTCTCTGCTTCAACAGCAGGGGAAAATGTGGAAAAGAGGATTTACATTCAGACAACATCCAACAAGGCATTGATCTGTGCAGTCTGGGTAAACAAGCATCGGGGTAACTTGCTTGATGCGGCAATTACTACCCTTAACCATTAAGCCTTACGATTCACCTTTGATGCAACTCCAACAGTGGAGTGCCTCAGGGATCTGTATTGGGACCCTTACTTTTCAATCTACCTTATAAATAGGATCTGACCGATGGCCCGCAAAAGCGCAGTAGAGAGCAGCTCCACCTCGCATGTGTAGGCGAGCATGTTGGTCAGAGCGGAGCATGACCTGCTAAAAAAACATGGCGCTGGGAGGAGCAGTAGCGGCGGCGGCGAGGAGCAGTACCGGCAAGGAGCAGTACTGGCGGCAGCGAGGAGAGCACGAGGGAGGGACCCCCGGGGATCTTCCGTCTGCACCGTACGAGTGTGACTGAGGGGGAGGAGGGGAGTGACTGAGGGGAAGGGAGGAGGGGAGAGTGACTGAGGGGAGGGGGGACAGATGGATGTGAGTGCGTAAGTGGGAAGTGTAAGAAGTTGTGTAGAAGAGAAAAAGAGGGAGTGGAGGAGGGCTGAGGGAGAGGGAAGGGGTTGTGGATGAGCTGAGATGGGATTGGAGGGGATGAGAGTGAGGAATGGGATTGAGAGAGGCTGGGGAGTGACTGAGGGGAGGGAGGCAGTGGGAGACAGAGGGATGTGAGTGAGTAAGTGGGACGGGTAAGAAGTTGTGTAGAAGAGAAAAAGAGGAAGTGGAGGAGGGCTGAAGGAGAGGGAAGGGGTTGTGGATGAGCTGAGGGGATTGGAGGAGATGAGAGTGAGGGATGGGATTGAGAGAGGAAAGGGAGTGACTGAGTGAGGGGAGGGAGGCAATGGGAGACAGAGGGTGAGTTAGACTGAGGGGAGGGAAGGAGTGAGTGACCGAGGGGGAGGAGGATGAGTGACCGAGGTGAATGAGTGAGGGAGAAAAAGTGTAGAAAGGTGCTGTGTTTGAAAATGGACTGAAAAAAAAATGTAATGTAGCCCGTTGTTACGGGCTTAACGACTTGTATATTTATAAATGATCTGGAAAGAAATACGACGAATGAGATAATCAAATTTGCAGATGATACAACATTGTTCAGAGTAGTTAAATCACAAGCAGATTGTGATAAATTGCAGGAAGACCTTGTGAGGCTGGAAAATTGGGCATCCAAATGGCAGATGAAATTTAATGTGGATAAGTGCAAGGTGATGCATATAGGGAAAAATAACCCATGCTATAATTACACAATGTTGGGTTCCATATTAGGTGCTACAACCCAAGAAAGAGATCTAGGTGTCATAGTGGATAACACATTGAAATCGTCGGTGCAGTGTGCTGCGGCAGTCAAAAAAGCAAACATAATGTTGGGAATTATTAGAAAGGGAATGGTGAATAAAACAGAAAATGTCATAATGCCTCTGTATCGCTCCATGGTGAGACTGCATCTTGAACACTGTGTACAATTCTGGTTGCCGTATCTCAAAAAAGATAATTGCGATGGAGAAGGTACAGAGAAGGGATACCAAAATGATAAGGGGAATGGAACAGCTCCCCTATGAGGAAAGACTAAAGAGGTTAGGACTTTTCAGCTTGGGGAAGAGACGGCTTAGGGGGGATATGATAGAGGAGTTTAAAATCATGAGAGTTCTATAACGGGTAGATGTGAATCGGTTATTTACTCTTTCGGATAATAGAAAGACTAGGGGGCACTCCATGAAGTTAGCATGGGGTACATTTAAAACTAATCGGAGAAAGTTCTTTTTTACTCAACGCACAATTAAACTCTGGAATTTGTTGCCAGAGGATATGGTTAGTGCAGTTAGTATAGCTGTGTTTAAAAAAGGATTGGATAAGTTCTTGGAGGAGAAGTCAATTAACTGCTATTAATTAATTAGAAAATAGCCACTGCTATTACTAGCAACGGTAACATGGAATAGACTTAGTTTTTGGGTACTTGCCAGGTTCTTATGGCCTGGTTTGGCCTCTGTTGGAAACAGGATGCTGGGCTTGATGGACCCTTGGTCTGACCCAGTATGGCATGTTCTTATGTTAACATTACTCTCTGTATTAACAGCAGGAGGTGGCAGGAAATTTGAATCAAACAATTACCAACAAGGGCCCCAAACTTGGTGGTCAGTGAAACAGATAAGTATGGGAAGATAGGTGTGGGAGCTTGCTGGGCAGACTAGATGGGCTGTTTGGTCTTTTTCTGCTGTCATTTGTATGTATATTTACTGTGCTGTCAATTTGCCCTATTACATCTTCCAGGTGATTTATTTCAGTTCCTTGAAATCTATCACTATTAAGTACAATTTCTGGCATTGGTATCTGCCACATCCTCCATAGTAAACACCAAAACAAAGAATTTGTTTAGGCTTTCCGCTATAGCTTGTCTTCCTTTTGTGCCCCTTTTACCCCTTGATCATATAATGGTCCAGCCAACTCTTTCACTGGCTTGCTGCTTTAGATGTATTTGAAAAAGCTTCTTTTCAAATTCACATTTTGCCTGCCATATTAATGTTCTGCATTTAACTTTCCAGTGCTTATGCTTTTTCCTATATTCATTTCGATCCTTTTTCTGAAAGATTTTGTTTGGCTACATTAGCCTATTTCATCTTATACAGACCAATATTGTAAAAATCGCGGAGAGTGGGTGCTCCGTGCTGAGCATTCGCTCTCCCGACACGCGCCCAGGAACTTCTTCTGGGCACGCGATTCTCTATTTAAATTAGGCTGTGTGCTAAAAAGGAGACGCTAGGGACAACAGCGCGTCCCTAGTGCCTCCTTACTAGTGGAAGAGGCGGCTATCAGCGGGTTGACAACCGTCGCCAGTAAAATTGAGAATTGGTTGTCGACCCGCTGACAGCCATGACTCCCACCAAGCCACTGGGTGAGCCAGGTTGACCTACAGCTGAACCCGGAGAGCTCTGTCAGCGAACAAGAGGGCAGGCAGACAGAAGGGGCAGCGCGCCACAGCCAATCAGAAAGAAAGATGATCTTTGATCAGAGCTGGTTGGTGTGTGGCCCATGGGCTCCTTCCTCTCTCCTCCGCCATGGCTGACCTGTCCCATGAGTAGCAGAGTCACCGCCTCTCCCTCCCTGCTAGTGCAGCCTCGGGTCCTCGATGTTTCCTGGGTTGCTCAGATCTTAACGCCTGACCTTGGGCAGGCATTAATTTCTGAGAGTAAAATGTGCAGCTTGGTCGCACATTTTACTTTCAGTATTCCGGGGGAATAACTAATAGGTTGATCAACAAGCATTTGCATGTGATGAGTTCTATTAGTTTCGGGGGGGTTGGCTGCGCGTTTTTCATGCGCTATTACCTCTTTCAGTATAAGGGTTAATAATAGCGCGTCTATAATGTGTGGCCAAATGGGGGCTAAACGGTGCGCTCAGCTGAACACACCATTCTGTATCGGCCTGATAGTCATTTGGCTTTCCTTTTGTCTTTTATTTTTAATATGTGGAATACTTCAGGTCTTGGCTTTCAGCATGGTATTTTTAAACAATGTCCACACCCGATGTAATCTCTTTACCTTTGCAGCTGCTCCTTTTAGTTTTTCTATTTTTCTTCTACTACTGGGAGTTGCAATAGAGAAGGTACAGAGAAGGGTGACCAAAATGATAAAGGGGATGGAACAGCTCTCGTATGAGGAAAGGCTGAAGAGGTTAGGGCTGTTCAGCTTGGAGAAGAGATGGCTGAGGGGGGATATGATAGAGGTGTTTAAAATCATGAGAGGTCTAGAATAGGTAAATGTGGATTGGTTATTTACTTTTTCGGATAATAGAGGGACTAGGGGGCACTCCATGAAGTTAGCAGGTAGCACATTTAAAACTAATCAGAGAAACTTCTTTTTCACTCAATGCATAATTAAGCTCTGGAATTTGTTGCCAGAGGATGTGGTTAGTCAGTTAGTGTGGCTGGGTTTAAAAAAGGTTTGCATAAATTCTTGAATGAGAAGTCCATTAATTGCTATTAGTCAAGGTGATTTAGGGATTAGCCACTGCTATTACTGGCATCAGTAGCATGAGATCTACTTAGTGTTTGGGTACTTGCCAGGTATTTGTAGCCTGGATTGACTTTTGTTAGAAACAGGATGCTGGGCTTGATGGAACCCTGGTCTGACCCAGTATGGCAAGACCTTATGTTCTTCTTTTCCTATTTGGGATCTGATGTGTACTCCAAGTGATCTGAACTGGCCACTGAGCTCAGCATCCTGTCTTCAACAGTCAGTGCTAGGTCTGGCCTAATAGGCCAAGAACAACTTTGAGAAAAATCTTGCCAGTGAGGCAAAAACTAATAATAACTTTCAAAACAGATTTGAAGCTAAAAGTTTATGAGGGAATCAGCTGGGCCATTGGATGACTGAGGGGCAAAGAGTACTCAGATAAGACAAGGAAATAGCAGAAAAACTGAATTAATTCTTTGCCTCTGTCCTTATGGAGGAGTTTGTTGGGAATATACCCACACCTGAAACATTCTTTAATGGTGGAGATTCTGAGCAACTCAAACAAATATCTGTGCCAACAGAGGATGTAATAAATCAGATTAAAAAACTAAAGAGTTACAAATCACCAGGACCCGATGGTGTCCATCCCAGAGTTGTAAATGAACTAAACCATGAAATTGATAACCTGTTACTAGTAATCTTTAATCTTTCATTTAAAACAGCCATGATTCCCGAGGACTGGAAGGTGGCTAATGCGATGCCAATTTTTTAAAAAAGGATTACAGGGTGATTTGGGATACTATAGACCAGTGAACCTGTCAGTGCTGGGAAAAATGGTAGAAGCTATTCTTGAAAACAAAATCACTGACCATGTAGATAGATGTGGCTTAATAGAAGAGTCAACATAGTTTTACAAAGTGGAAGTCTTATCTTACCAATTTTTTAGAATTTTTTGAAATGAACATATACAGTAGATAAAGGTGAGCTGATTGATATAGTGTATTTGGACTTTCAGAAGGCATTTGAAAAAGCGTCCCATGAGAGACTCCTCAGGAAATTACAAAGTCATGAGACCGGAGGCAGTGTTCTATTGTGGATTGCTAATTGGTTAAATGGCCGGAAACAGAGGGTAGGACTAAATGGTCAGCTTTACAAATGGAGAAAGATCCTTAGTGGAGTATCACAGCAATCAGTATTGGGTCCAGTGTTGTTTAACATATTCATAAGTGATGCTGGAGACAAGGACAGAATTCAAAAAAATGTGGGACAATCACAGAAGATCTCTGAAGTGGAGGAAAGAACAATTAAAATTGAAAAGGAGATGTGGATGGGTAGACTGAATGGGGCATATTGGCTTTATCTGTTGTCATGCTTTATGTTTATATGTAGTACAAACCTTTGCTTTTTGCATTAACAGAGTAATGTCTAAACTGATGGGTTTTTTTCCCCAACAGATCAACTATACTGGTGCCAGTATGAACCCTGCACGATCTTTTGGACCTGCTCTTATAATGGGAAAATGGGAAAACCACTGGGTAATTGTCTTACACTTACTGCATGAGAGGTCTAGAACGGGTAGATGTGAATCGGTTATTTACTCTTTCGGATAGTAGAAGGACTAGGGGACACTCCATGAAGTTAGCATGGGGCACATTTAAAACTAATCGGAGAAAGTTCTTGTTTACTCAACGCACAATTAAACTCTGGAATTTGTTGCCAGAGAATGTGGTTCGTGCAGTTAGTATAGCTGTGTTTAAAAAAGGATTGGATAAGTTCTTGGAGGAGAAGTCCATTACCTGCTATTAAGTTCATTTAGAGAATAGCCACTGCCATTAGCAATGGTAACATGGAATAGACTTAGTTTTTGGGTACTTGCCAGGTTCTTATGGCCTGGATTGGCCACTGTTGGAAACAGGATGCTGGGCTTGATGGACCCTTGGTCTGACCCAGTATGGCATTTTCTTATGTTCTTATGCATTCAGTCAGCTGTAATCAGCAATCTATGGGGGTCATTTTCCAAAGGTATCACACGCGAAAAGTCCCTTTTTGCATGCGGTATCTAAATCGAGGTGGAGTTGGGGCGGAGTCCACACCAGAAGGGGAGGAGTCGGGGCGGACTCTGCGACGACTTTGCTGATGGTGAAAAGTAAGAATCCTTATTGCTGCCAGTATCGTGCTATTGGGTGCAAAAGCCGGCAGCGATGGCACCACAGAGGTGCCATCGCTGCCGGCTTTCACAGGCCCACCCCCCACTTCGCCCCCCGTCCCCATTATCGCGGGATTTTCTAAGTTCCGCGAACTTAGAAAATCCAGGCCTATAATACTTATTTTTCTTTTTGATTACATTTTTTTTCTACTTCAGATTAAAAATCTAAAGCCTCCCACTAAGAAAGAATGATTGCTTGAATTTTTTTTTGCAGCTTTTCCTTTCTTACTTTATTGTCATCCTTTTCCCTATGTTGCTGTGAACTGCAGAAATCATATTAAGAGATTTAAAGCAGCAGTCAGCAAACTATCTTAAGCTTCGATTTGCCCTTTCCCTACTCCTAGAGGTTTGAACCTTCACTTTCTCCTGTCCTGTTCCCGTCAGCTCTACATTTGGCAAAAAAGCTCCTGGGGTCAGCTGGTGCCATTTTGAAAGCTAGTGGTGGAGTAGGAATAAATGGAGATCAGTCCTGTCCCCAGAGGACCACGCCATTGATAGGGAAAGGTTATGGGGCCACAGGGTTTAGGAGGAGTCTGAGGGGGGCCCCAAATGGAAATGTATTTTCATTTTGTGGGACGTGGGACTTGGGAGGCAAGGAGGTAGGGATGTAAGGAGGTAGAACCAGTGCCGGATTTATACGTAGCGAGGCTCTAAGCCACTGACATTTGAGAGGCCCTCACTATTTCAAAAAATGTTTGTCGAGAACTAGGAGTGATACACCTGTCATGATTTACAGACTACAAAGTCATTCACTATACCATCAATCGGAAGACTGTGCAGTTTGTCATTTTCTATACATAAAATGCTCAATGCAGAAAACTTTTCTTGATCACATGTAATTTGCAGGTCATTCTTGACCCTTTTCGAATGTGAAAATGGCCTTTCTGCAGAACAGTTTGTTACCATTAGACTAAAAAATAACCTCAAAATAGATTCAACCTTTGGAAAGACCAGCTGAATTTTGTCTCGGTAAATAACTTGATACAACTTAAGTAAGCTCAAACTGCCTTTATCTAGATAAGCTGTCTTCACATAATGTGGAATAGCCTCAATTCTCCAACAAGGCTGGATAGGTTTTTGTCATCAATGTTAAACCCTTTACAACTGCTCTTCTAAAGCTTCTAAATTAATTAAACAAGAGAAAGTATTAGCGATGACCTCATTTATTACCGCTCATTTGCTTAAACTAGCCTGTAACTGATCAATAATAGGAAGGAAAGTTTTTGCTCAAACCTTGACTCCGTGTGAGGAGATCATTAGTGTCAGAAACATTGCTATCATCAACATGTTTCCAACTCTTCCTTTTTCTTTTAATTGCATATTTATATTCCACATTTGATTATCTCTCTTTGGCTTTTAGCTCCATTTCATCAAACTTGTCATGGGTTTCAGTGATTAATTGGGATAGTGATGCGTAAAGTTTTGGATATGTCTTAAGTGTAATATAGTTTTCCTGTAGAGTCTTGCTTGTTTTATGAAACCGACTTAACAAATTATTCCAAAGTTCAAGCATGAACACAAACTCTAATTCTTCCATTTTCTCTTGAATGATACTAGCTTCTCTTCTTGTTTCCCCCTTTTTTTTGTTAACATTGTAAAGTTGATCCAGTGCATTAATGATGAAGTTGCAATTCTTTGATATTGATTCAACTGCTTTTGCATGTACTTCCCATCTCGTATCTAATAGACCTTTTGACATGAAAGAATCACATTTCAAACATAATTTCAATGCCGCCCAAATTTGGTAGACAAAGAAAAAAAATGTGTAAATTTGTTGCATGACAGCAAAAATATTTACAACTTCTAAATAGTAATCAACTGCTGCTCTACCAAGCAAATTTTAATGAATGTCCTGGACATTGGATATACAGTGCATATTTATTTTTCTCCAGAAGTTTTGCTGCATGCTGTATATCTACCTGACATGTTAACTGTTTTGTTATATGACTGTCATCTGCACTTGCTAAAAGTCACTTTACATTCATTGGCTAAATCTTCTAAAACTGTGCTTGCCATACTTTCATCATTATGACTTTCTCTCAGTAGAAAAGTAAAATATCACTCAACAGGAAAGCTTTCATCTGGTGAAATAAATCATACAATAACAGCCAATTGATCTGTATATGACAAATCTGGTGTAGGCTCAACAGATAAACTGAAATATCCTGCCTTGCTCAAATTAGCCAATATAGAGTCCTTAACTTTTGTCGCTAAAATTTCAATAAGCTCATTGCATGTTGTCTTCTACAAATTTGAAGATTGTTCAGATCCACAATTTGAGTACTTTTCAACTTGATTAGCAAGAAATGGATCAAATTTTGAAATTAATTCCAGTAAACCAACAAAGTTACCATTTCTTGGAGATCTAAATCTTTAATTGCTGCCTCTGAAAGCTAAACTGAGTTCTGCCAATGTACAAATGCCTGCAATAACACATGTAAGTACTTGCTTCTAGTACCCTTGCTCCCTCCTAGTCTGCTCTTCTAGTTGTGAATCAGCTGTTAAACCATTCTCTCTCATTAAATACGTCAGTAAGGCATTTCTATGAATAGGAGAGATTCCATGATTTCAAATTGCCACTGGGTTTTGCCAATCACTAAACCCATTACTGGATAGTGCTGTGGTGGATGTGGTAGAAAAGAGTTTACACATAAAACAACAGCAGCAACTGGTTTCTGGAGAGTAAAATAGCCATTATAGACTGTATTTTTCACCATTAGCTTTCATAGAACAAAAAGGCCACTTGAGCAATATCTAACTTGTTTGTTAAATAATCGGTTTGACTTTTCAAATGGACCTTCAAAATGCTGAATGCAATATCTTCATTGCTTAAAATATTCCACATGCCAGCATCAGGATGTATGTTATAAGTTTTCTCCTGACTCGTGTTTATACTGACTGCAAAGCCAGTATTGTCTTTCTGATGATCATGCTCAATCTGCTTATCACTAGTAATCATTACCTCATGATCATCTACTACGTCATTGTAATTTGTACTAGAAGAGGCCTTATTGAAGTACTCCAATGCCAGTAGACTCTCTTGAACTTGATGCTCACTGTCATCCTTTTTGTATGATGAAGATAATTGTTGAGTATCAGTAACAGCTTTAGCTGATAACCACTTTCAAAACTTCTCTTCATTTGGGGGTCAATTTCTACGTAAAGAACAAAATGTTCACCAGGTCATAGTAAATCATATTAATGCAAAATTAATATATACATATAACTGACCTTTAACATTCATAAATAGAAATTAGTAAATAGTAGGCCTATAATTTAACTTCATAGTGAATGGAAGCTTCAAGCAAAGTGAGAAATGTCAAATGTCTCTTCAATATGGCATCAATATTTTAAGTTTGAATTATAAATACAGAAGAGTTATCATTGATTGATGTTGGAGTTTGGCAGGAAGCAAATTGGCTTATATAAATAAGAATTAGTAATGTTTGTTAGTGACAAGCTGTGCAAACTGCAATTTGCAAAGAATGAATAAATAGTTGCAGTTTAAGAACTTTGTCTTTGAATGGTCTTTCAGTCATAATACAAAATATTAACTTGCTAAAAAAATAAATTTCTTGCTGATCGTCTGACAGTGTGAGGCCCTAAACCAAGGCTTGATTGGCTTATGTGTAAATCCGGCACTGGGTAGAACTTCCTAAGGGACATGTTTTTTAAAATTTGTTGCCAATGAAGGACTTGGAGTTTGGCCATGTGGGAGGGGGGTATCCACATGGAATGCCTAGGAATCTTTCATACACGGGGGAGGAGGAGTAAACGTCACATGAGCCAAGCAGTACTTTAAGCCTGCGAGCCAGTGCATGTTAAGCTTCACTCCCCTCGGTCAGCATCACATGTTGCCAAATCCAGGAACGAGCAAAAACATTTCTTGTGGTGATTAGCTACAGGTTCTAATGAACTCCAAGCTTATTAATATTCGTTGCTAACTTTTTCCAGTGGGCCTTTAACACATGTAAAATACCTCAGGTTAGTACATCAGCCCCTTTAAGTGAATAAAGCATATTGCTTTTTACTACTAGGACAGAGAAATTCTGTGAAGTGTGCATAATTGAGATGTGTGGTAGTAGAGAGTGCACGCTGATCTTGGGTGGATTGTGTAATAGTAGAGAGTAAATTGATTATTCAGAGAGAGAGAGAGAGAGACAGGGGGGTAGAGCAGGAGAGTACATTCAGAGAGGGATAGAGCTCAGTTTCCATATGTGGAGGTAGAGAGTGGATTGGACAAAACAGAGAGAGGAGCGGAGCTGAAGAGTGTAGGGAAAGAGGAGCAGAGCTCAATTTCCATACAGAGAGAGAGAGGGGGAGGGGCAGAGCTGGAAAATGGGTTGGAGCTGGAGAGTACAGGGAGCTCAATTTCCATATTGGCTATGAAGGCACAGGACAACTTTCCTCTTTATTATAGTTAGATATGTTATAGGTAAGTGTTATAAATAATTTTGATATCTGATATGAATTTTATGCCTTTCTGTTTTCATATATGATTTTAGATTCCTTGTAGGTTGTAATATGAAGAGGCCTGGGTGGTACTGAAAGCCCATGTACTACAATTTCTTTTATTGATCCTTTAAAAGGCATCACAGCTACCAGAATATTTTATTATATATGGCTCTTTAATTTGTCTTACAAGCTATACCATATCTCCCTTTGTTTCTACAGGTCTATTGGGTAGGACCAATCTTAGGAGCTGTCCTAGCCGGTGCCTTTTATGATTATATCTATTGTCCAGACATTGAACTTAAGAACAAATTGAAAGAGGCCTTCACAAAGGCTACCCAGGGCCAGAAGTCAAAAGGGAACTACATTGAAGTGGATGATAATAGAAGCCAAGCAGATACTGATGACTTGGTCCTGAAACATGGAACTATTAATGTCATTGATACTCTCACGAGTGAAGAGAGGAAAGGGAAGGATACCACAAGTGAAATTCTGTCTACTGTATGACTAGCAATAAATATTTTATGTACAGCAGCTTAGTAAAGTGTACAGTTTTTCACCCATTAAAATAGAATAGTCAGGAACATGAAATGAGGGATAAAACGAAAAACAGTGTCTTGAGGGAATTTTAGTATGGCTAGGCTTCATAGGGAGCAATGGGCTATGAATGCAGATGTTGGTGAAGATTGTTGCTTTGCCTTGCAAATCTGTATATAAAAAACAAGAGGTAATTTTATAACACCCTGCCTAAATGAGTTGGCAAAAACATGTGTAAGGTACACCAGTTTTGAAAGTGATCTTATGCACACAAGTTCCAATTTGAAAATTATCCCACCAAATTTATCTGCACACAAGTACATCTGCTATTATGGGCCAGATTTTCAAAAGGCCTAGTGACGCGCGTAGAGTCCCGGGATGCGTGTAAGTCCTGGGGCTTGCAAAAAAGGGCGGTCGGGGGGGGGGCACGGTGGGGTCAGCGGCTCCCGGCACAGTGGCCATTTGCCACTGTGCTGGGCATCGCACAACTTACTTCAAGTTTTACAAAAAAAAAAGGAAAAAGGTAGGGGGGGAAAGGGCGGGGGGGGGGGGGGGCGGGTAGGGGAAGGGAAGTTCCTTCTAAGGCCGCTCTGATTTAGAACAGGGGAAGGCAGCGTGGCTGGGCATGGGCTCGGCGCGGGCTTGTGCACCCCCTTGCACGTGCCGATCCACAATTTTATAACATGCGTGCGCCTGCGCGCGTATGTTATAAAATCGGGCGTATATGTGCACGCCAGGTAGCGTGCGCGCACATGTACACCCACGCATATCTCTTAAAATCTACCCCTATATGCACAGAAAATTGTTGGGGTAATTTACAAGCGTACTTTTGAAAACTTGGAACTATGTGCATAAGTTCAAACCCCTCTCCCACCTCCACCTCTGGAAATGCCTCTGCTTGGTGCAGATAAATTCCCACATGAAGAGGCAGTCTGCACATACGTTCAGCCACATATCGGGTGGGAAATTTTGTAAAAAAAAACCAACCCAAAAAACATTTCTTCAAGTAAACCACTGTTTTACCTACAGAAATGTCTTTGAAAATTGCCCTCTTAACTTGGGTATTGGAAAATATTTGAGTGCCACTGGGTTTTCTGGAAAATGGCTGCTCTGTGTGTATGTGGATATGGGGAGAGCTCTTCATTTTCATATAATATACTTGGCTGCTCTGAAGGCAGAAAATTAATTTGAAAAAAAAAAACCAAAAAAAACCCATCATTAACCTGGAGCAAACATTTTTTATTTCATGCCTGCACTACAAGCTAATATCATCATGTGACCCTCTGCCTCTTTTCCAGATAAGCAGGTTGTCATTGTAGGGGTTGCATATTCCATAAGAAATAATGAAGAGAGGAGATGTTATAATATGTGAGTTTATGTGACTTGGAAGTCATATAAACTATATTTGCATAAAAAGACTTAGTTGTGTGGCACTGCCAAAGTCCTACTTTTGAGGTCATAATGTAAAAACTGTTGTTATCTAGATGATTCCCTACCAGATATCACTAGAAATAAAGGTTCTTCCCAAAAGGAGTTTTGTAGAATTGAGATCCTGAATTGGGAGTTGAGAGGACAGTTCTCAACTTATTTTTCATGGTTAAAGTTATTTGACTATAAACAAACTTTCCACAATAAAAGGAAAAGTGCTGAGCTTAAACAGTATAATTTATTTAATCATTTATTTGAATAAGAAAAACAGTATATTGATAAACTAAATGAAAACTCAACTATTAAACAGAAATTGAAAGTGCTTCTTCTTGATTGGTAATTATGTATGGAAAAATTTGAGGGCTCTGTTGATCCAGATAAATATTTCTAGCAGCCTCTGCATCCCAGTAGACTTGTACCCTATAGAGCCTACTGGAGCAGAATTTACAGATTTTTCCATGGAATATTAAAGTAGCTTTTTAGTAAAATGAGCCTATGAAGTTTTATCCTTTTCAGTATCATACAGCGAGCTTATTGCCAAAGTGAGGCATACACTGAATTTGGGAATTCCCTTTTATCAACTTAACATAAAGAGGATTAAATAATAAATCAAGAGATGCTCAAATGGCTGGTGTTGACTCAATCAGTCAAAGATGAGCTAAAGCTAGAAAGCCAAGAATTGCCATTATGTTATAATAAGCAAAAATCATTTGTGCTAATCTTTTAAAATCTCTTATTAAGCCTTGGGAATATACTGTACATATGATTATTTAACATGACATACAATAACAGAATATTTTAATGTGTTCTTCCATAATTACAGAGTGCATAATGACTATTTCAGGGAATATATATGAAGCAATAAGCAGCTGCCATGGTGATTTAATCAACGAAGCAATGCTAAAACTTGTCAGTTGTACAACTGATATATTGTATATTCCTGAGAAACAGGCTAATTTGCTGTTGGTGGATGGCAATGAACTAATGGCAAAATAATATGAAAAAAAATTTAGAAAAGTGAATATATAGAGGGCAATGGCTTGGAGGAAAATGTGGACTGGAGATAGTGTTGCCTAAAAATGTTATTTTTTAGATTAAAAAATCATGGGTGAGCTGAAAAATGAACTTAAACTGGCTCTGAAAAATGAATACTTGTGTGATTTGGACTTATTCCCATTTGCTCTTGGCATGTCAGTCTTCTCAGACTTACATACATCTCCAGATACTACACGTTAGATTTTCTAGAGTTATTTATTAGGCCCACTTCTCTTTTCACTTAATGGATGCTCCTTGTGTTACTTCATCCAACCACCACCCTTAAATATAACCTTTACAGTGAGTGATCAAGTCACTCAAAATTAATTGAGCCTGTAGAGAACAAATATCTGAAAAGTATGGTTCCCAATTCTGTTCTAGAGGCACACCTATTCAGTCTTAGTTTTCAGGATATCCATAATGAACATGCATGACATAGATTTGCCTATTGAACTAAAAAATGAGAGGGATATAAAAGATTTTAGGACAAGTTAAAAGCTCTGAGGCTGATATTCAGAGTATTCTGCAAAGTAGGACCTGTATTGGAGAATGCTTTTGTACAGATCTGCAGGCGCCTGTAATTGCAAGTAGCTGGAACAGCTAGCAGCTTTGACTGTTCTAATCTCAGAGTTCATGCTAGAGCCTAGATCTTTAACTTTTCAACTTTTTATATAAATAAGTTTATGGATTATAACCAAAATTTGAAACTGGATTCTTCATTTCATAGACAACCAGTGCAGCACTTGCCAAATAGGAGATATAAGCTTCTAAGGGTTTGTGCCTGCTAGTGGCCTAGTATAGGCTGCAAAACCCAAATTTAGTTTTTATTTGTAGCTCTACATAAAAGCTTTTCCAATAATCTAGTTGACCAAGAACCATTGCCTGCAGCACAGATCTAAAAAGCCTTGTTGATAAATGAAATTTGAAAGGTCTCAGCAATTTCAACATATAAAAAGCAGTCTTTGTAACATTTCTAATATGAGCCCTAAAGGTTGAATTTGAATCTAAGAAGATCCTAAGTTCCTAGCTTCAAAAGTGACCACCTTAGAAACTCCATCAGATGTCAACGATACCAAATCCTGCATTGGAATTCTTTTTCCAATCCACAGAAGAGTAGTCACCAGAATATTATTAATCATCCAACTATTTAGAGTATCAAAGTATTTTTGAAAGAAAGGTATAGGAAAAAACCCATTGGCAGCAGAAGGAATAAATAGCTGAATATCATCAGCATACATAAAATGTTAATTCTAATGGTTTTAAAATAGCATCTCAGTTGAGAAGACAGCACTGATCCCTGCGTTATTCCTGTTGTTAAGCCTTTCTAAGTGGAGAAAACATCGCCTATTTGAACCTGCTGTCTTCTGTCCTGTAAAAATGACTTGAAACACAATAAAAAATTACCCTTAGACCATTTGAGACGAGTTACTAATAAGTCATGACATATGGTGTCAAAAGCTGCTGAGATATCTAACTGAATAAAATGCCTCATTCTCCATGTTCCAACTTACAATAAAGTGAATATAATAGGGAGAGCAGTAGTGTCTTAGTGCTGTGATCTCTTCTAAATCCATGCTGCTGGTTATCTAATAGTGTGTTTTCTTCTAAATACTCATCCAATTGAAGGAATACACATTTTTCTAATAATGTTTCCCAGAAAGGGAAGATTTGAAATTGGACATAGATTTGATAACTGTGCTGATGGAAGGGATGACACCTTTTGCACAGGTCTAACAGTCACCATTTTTAACTGCATGGGCACATATCCCACAAATAAAGATTTGTTTACTATGTGCCAAATATATTCAAAAGTTCTGTCTTTAAAACCCTTCTTTATACTAAAGGGATAGGGGTTTATTAAGGAATATGTTGAAAAAAGCTTCCCCATCACAAGCTTGATCTCTCTAAGAGAAATATCTCTGAATGTTGACCAACAAATCTCCTGTATTCTCTTGTGGAAGTGACTCAACAGATAATGCATTTCCTGTCTGAAATTGGGACTGAATATTTGCAGTTTTATCCTCAAAATAATCTGCTATATGATCATAACTATAGGACTGCTGATCATGAGTCATTGGTTTAGATATCAAGCTCTTAATAACAGTAACAACTCACATGGTTAATTCACTGAATTCTCAGTTCCATCTATGACATATGAATGATTCACATGACAGCAGCTGCTCTTACAATTTTTCAACATTTTTACATACTCATGTTTCAACAGTTCATCCTGAGACTTCTTTCACTTTGTCTCAAGTTTTCTTAAAAATTCAACTTGCCTTTTATCAACTACTGTAAATCGAGAGGGGTATACTAACAAGGACATTTATTTATTTATTTATATATTTATTTAACATTTTTCTATACCGACATTCGTACGAGACATCACATTGGTTTCCAGACAACAGCGAATTCAGCCAACAGGGCTTTACATTGTAACTGATATTATAACTGGGGGGGAGGGAAGGGAAGGGGCGGGGCAGGGCAGTAAATTGGAACTATATGAGTAAGCTGGGAAGGGTGGGGGGGAATAAGGGGGTTTATTTACAGAAAGGCAGGAGACATCTAGCCTGAATCTCCCTTAATGGAGCTAACTTATCATAAGTATCTATCAGAGTAGTATACCATCTATTAGTAAACTTCTCCACAATAAGGAGTCAAGATCATCCAACCTTAACTCCTAGTTAGCACTAATTTTCTCCTTGCACTGATGACTACAAAATACATGTGCCACCTTTGCGACCGTCGCAACTTGACGTCCTCACTCCGCCCTCTTTACCTCTGTGGCGACTCCCTCCAGGTCTGATGGTTGGCTGGCTGCCACAGTGTCTCCATGCCGGCTCCCTCTGGCGTCCCCGGACCGGCTTGACATTGCAGATCAGCCATGCTGCCTGCAGACCTAGGGCATGTGCGTGCGTGCGCTCTGATTGAAGTACCAGCAAGGGCGCGAACGTCAGGGGCGTCCCCCTGATATGACGTCATCTGCTTCCAATATTTAAAGGTCTCTATTTCGCTATCTAACTGAGTTAGCAAGGGGTTGGGTATGGGAATGTGTCTCGCTACCTATGGACTACTTCCCCCAAGCTACTCTGCCTCCTCGGACTTACCAGAGGTACCCGCTCCTCGGGGGCCTCGCTCTTTTTCTTTACTTTCAGATTACAAATAGGAACCGGTACTCACTCCTCGAAAGCCCATGTTCCTGGACATTCTGAAGATTCTCTACTGCTTGGAAACTATCGCTGCTACAAACAATTGTGAGTTACCATCGCTCTCTCAGAGCTTTCCCTGGAGCCAGGTACTCGCTCCTCAAGGGCCTAAACCTTTCCAGCTCCTGAGCTTCTTTGAGACCTTACTTGAGTTTTGTCATCCAGTTCTGTTCATGAACTCTGCCTACTCACTTTCTACAGTTTCTCAATAGCTCAGCCATCCTGGATCGCTGTTCCAGTACTTGAGGGACTACAGCCCTGCCGGGCATATCAGCTCACTACTGCCATCTCTGGTGGTTTCAAAAACCTGTTTAATAAAAGAACTAATGTGTGTCTGTCTCCATACTCAAGCCTAGTCAGTGGTCTCTCTCGGGATATCCTCCCGGGGGCGTGGTCATCTGCCACTAGCCTAGGGATCCACCCACAACTATATCAGATTCATTATAGATTGCTACTCCTTAGCAAGACGAAATCTGGGACACTACAAGATTGCTGACTCCTCCTCCTCCTTTAGGAGCCATTAATATCAGATTGCTACTCCTAGCAGCAGCTTAATGTCAGATCAATAACAGATTGCTAACTCCAGTGGATCCAGCTTAAACGGGATGTTGTTAACTCCATGGATCCGGCACATCTCCCTGCCTTGCAGGCTATACCGGGCCTGGCCCAACGCATCTCAGAGTAGCAAGAAACTTTGGAGAAACTTACTGCAGCATTTCATCAGCTACACACAGAGAAGATACAAGGCACTAGGGATGTGAATCGTGTGCCCGATCGTTTTAATGATCGGGTTTGGCTGGGGGGGGGGGGGGGAATCTGATCGTTAGAGATGTGAATTGGGATCGGTTCCGATTCCAATTCACATCACTAATTTTTTTTAGTGAGGCCCGCGCCGATAAAAAAAAATACACCCCGACCCTTTAAAATTACCCCCTTAGCCTCCCCCACTCTCCCAACCCCACCCCCAAAACTTTTTACACATACCTGGTGGTCCAGGGGGGCCGTGGGGTGCAATCTCCCGTTCCCAGGCCATCAGCTGCGCTAAACAAAAATGGCGCCGATGGCCCTTTGCCCTTACCATGTGACAGGGTATCCGTGCCATTGGCCGGCCCCTGTCACATGGTAGGAGCACTGGATGGCCGGCGCCCGTCTATGTGCTTTCATTGGCCGGAGCGCCCAAATCGACGGGCGCTCTGGCCAACGAAAGAACGCTTCGCTTCGCTCGTGCCGGAGAGGGCACTTCACGCTGAGCCAGGAGAACCGGTACCTGCGTGGGGGGGGGGGACGCTGCAAGCCGGATGGAGCCCTAGCTGTTGTCGAGCCAGGAGAACCGGGACCTGCGTGGGGGGGGGGGGAGGAACTCTGCAAGCCGGATGGAGCCCTAGCTGTTGTACTGCTGTTGCTGTTGCTGTTGCCGAGCCAGGAGAACCGGGACCTGCGCGGGGGGGACCACTGCGAGCCGCTTTCGCCGCCGGCTGCCCCCTCCGGAGGGCGGCAGAGAAGGGAAGGGACTGAAAAGCAACAAAAGGTAAGAAAACAACAGAAAGTAATGTCGAGTCGCTTCGGGAGGAGGGGAGGAGGGGATTTTAGGTTTTTAGAGGTTTCCTTTTGGGGGAAAGTTTGCCGTCTACCATTACCCCTGCCTCTAACGCAGGGGTAAGGGTAGGCGGTAAGTTAGCAGGTTAAACGCGAGGCAAAATGGCAGGGTAAAATAGCGATAGTCAGGGCGCATGTTACTGTATGGGAGGGAATAGCTAATTCGATCGTTTACATGTAATATACATGCCGCGTGCGGAAGGGGTTACCCGGGGATTTAAAGAGGTGGTAAGGATGGGTTAAAGGGGATAGTGTATCGCAGGAAGGGCTAACACGGCCGGAAAGTGAGTAGAAAGTGGGTTAGGAGCGGGGTAACTGCGGCCCCACTTTACTGTATCGTGCTGTTAGACATTACCTCTCCACTGAAATTACAAAACTGAGAGAGAGAAAGCATCAACGTCTTTTCCAGTTGTGTGACCACTCTCCAGACATCAATAAATTAAATATTCCCAGGTTCTACAAGGTCTCCAACTGGCTCAGGACTTTTGCCAAGTTGAAGAAATCAGCACTAACATAAAAATCTGGGATGACCTAAGGGTTCAGGAGACCAATGGGTACTCCTCTCAGAAGTGCCAAGATTTCCTGTTTGTATGGAAAGCTGCCCCCCCCCCCCCCCACCCCCGTTCTACACAACTACTATTTAGAATTTCATTCTTTTCCACGGATGCACAAACTCCAATCAATTACAAGCAGAAGTAACATTTGGGGACCTATGCTCACTTACCCCAACACCCTTCACAAGAATTGTAGAAGTCCATCTAATAGCACAGCAACCACTTGAGCCAGGAGAGACCCGTTCCATCGATGACTCATCAGTTGAAGAGGTGGGAGACTAGCACCCAGACTCAGAGAGGCCCCAGAACAAGAAGAGGTCTCTGCATTCAGCTCACGATGGGCTTTCTACTGACTGATGCTGCATATGCTGACCCATTGGAGTCCATAGTGAGGCTAAACCAGGAGATAAAGTCAACAGAGCCAGACAGAATAAAAAAAGAGGTAAATAGAGGAAAATGTAAAGAAAGAAAATGTACTTCAGCAGAGTGTCAGGCAGTGGCAGCCATCTCGATATCACCTATCGCTTATCTGCTATTCTATATTTCTGTGTATTTCTAATGGTGAAGAGTGTCAATATGTTGAATGTGTGTAAACTCCATCACCAACAATATTAAACAGCATCTCCAAGTGTTCGGAAATTTGATGGTTGAAAGTTGGCAACCCTAGGAAAGGATGGTTACAGGAATCCCCTAAGAATGCGGGAGGGATGCCATAACCCTGGCCAGGGGGCTTACGGCTTGCTCTTACTTGGCCAAGGGATGACTCTGACACTCCAGGTCCAAAGGAGTGCGGATGCTTCACTGCCTCTGTTCAAGTCTAATAGGCCTGCCTGCTTCTCCTAAGAGAAACCTAATCTAAACTAGGGGAGAGCTAAAGAAAAGAGGGTGGGAACTAAGAAGCAAAAAACAAAAAGCACCTTTCGCTAGTAAATACTTATCAGGAAATGCATTTGAAAACAGGGTCTGTGACAATTCTTAGTTCATGTCATTTTTTCACGATCATTTGTTAATTTTCTTCAAGTAATGGTGCAGGATAGCAAGATAATGTTTCAGCCTCATTCCTCAGACTTCCTGAAATCAGTTACTGTGCAATGAGATAGGGCACCCTCTCTACTAGTATTTGGATCCAGCTGAACACTATTTGTAATAACATTAACAACAATCCACAAAGCGTTTCTAATAAACTCATTCCTAACCACCCTATCAAGTCAATTACTCCACTTTAACACCATTTATATAGATTTAATATTTCTGTAGTTGAGAGCATGCTATTCTGTCATAATGACCCCTGCTGTTCTCCTGAGATTACTGGATTTTATGAACCTTTTACTCTGCTGGTGAGTGAATAATGTATGCTTTTTTGAAATCATCCCTGCCATTATCAAATGTTTTTCAGCTGTCTAGCAGGATATTCATTAACTGAAATGGAGTACTTGCTCCAATTCAGAAGGGTTCTCAAATATCATACTTCCTTTCACCACTCTTCTCATATACCAGAGCAAAACAATAGAGATACTGTGAATAGTCTCATGCAGCACCTGTTGCTAAGAACTACTCTCCTTAAGATCCCTCTGGAGTATCCTTTATTTGGCCAAAAGGTTTCATCATGCCTAGAGAAGAAAAAAATGATAATTAACCATACCTAGCTGTAGAAAAAAAAATAAAATATAGGAGGTGTGGGGCTGCCTAGGATCCCAGAAGCTCTGCAGTATGGCAAGACAGCAATCTGAACAAATTTCTGTTGTATTTCATACTTAGAAAGGTCCAGGATTTATCAGCCAAAACCACCTTGAAGCGCATGTTTTCAAATGCTTGCTTTCAATTGTCGACTTTTAATGACGTGGATGTTACAATAAATCTGGAAACAGAAAAGAAGCAGCCCACCACAAAATAAGCAAAGGCGAAAGAAGGACTGGTGGTAAATCTATTAAAGTTACAAAATGCAGAAATATCAGTTACTGGAAATATTCAAACAAACATCAATTTAAAATAGAGGTTTAAAACATTTTATTCAACTTACATGTATTAAGAAGTAACAACGGAAACAAAGGAATCTTTGATAAAAATAAACCTTACATAGCCATGCTTTGACAAATTGTTTGCTTCAGGGGGATGATTTTCTTTTTTAATAAAAAGTGCAATATATATTAATATATATAAAAAGTGTATATATTTATATAATTCTAGAAAACAGTCCAAAAATATTTTACATGATGGCTCTGGTTATTATCTTATAATCCTTATGGATGTCAAAGGAATATGTCACTTTGTGGCAGGCTTCGAAAAGCCAACTATTGGCCTGCAGCATATTCTAAGTGCCTCAAGAAATATGGTTCTGATAAGTGTTCTTAAATGCCTGCCTAAGAAAGTGGATGGAACTGCATGGTAGAGTCCCAGGGATGTCCCTATGAACCTGTTAGTACTATACGACATTCACTTTCTTTAGTGAGTTGCAATGATATCTATGCCTGCTCTTCTCCAGGAGCGCAAAGTCAGGATATTGAAAGCCTCTAGGGAACACCAAAATGGCTTTAAAGCCAATAAAACTCTTAAAAGTTTCATATCTTATACATCTTAGAGCTTTTTGACACACTGGCTTAATAGGAAAGTTGCCAGGATATTTTCACACAGTTGTTTCTGCTACTTAGAAGGGTATTTAAGAGGAATTATTGGAGCAATATCTAGGGAAGCACTTAGAACATATTGGAAATTATTTGTCTGCTCTTGGTAGGTTGACTTCCAGTTGACAAGTCCTTGTGCCCTTGAGGTTTCATGATAATAACCAGAGATGTCATGTAAAACATTTTTTGTACTGTTAAGAAGAATATACACTTGTTTTTTGTAATAGTTAAGTGCAGAGACCAAAATATGGAATACATTTTCAAAGGGATTTTGCATGTAAAAGTAGCATATATATGCTTAAGTAGAATATACTTGCATATAAGCTATTTTATAAAAGTTGAGAATACATGTATATTTTCCATTTTACGCATACATATTATTGTGGAAAAAAGGTTTGGGCTAGGGACCATTCTGTGGTAGGGTTCAGAAGTACACGTGGTAGTTACGTTTTGTGAGAGATATACATGCATACAATACCAAACTTATTCGTATACTTTTACACCTGCTAATTGACTCATGCAAATGAAATCAGACTTGTCTGTTGTCTGCAGTTTTTGGTTGGGAGGTCTGAGTGAACTGGTAGAGATTAAGATTGAAATGCTAGAGGGTTTAGGTGAGCTGGAGATGGATTAAGTGAAATGGCAGAGGTATCGGTGAACTGCTGATTTCAAGTATGCATGCAAATATTTTTAAAACAATATTGGGTAAATTTTAAATAGTCTACACACGTAAAGCCATTGGATTTACACGCGTAGGTGGGGTTAAGCGCGCCGGGCCTATTTTAGAAAGGCCTGGTGATGCAAGTATGTCCTGGGGCTTCGAAAAAGGGGTGGGGAGGGGGTGGTCTGGGGCGGGGTCAGAGGATCGCATGCCGGCAGGCTGCCTGCGTGTGCAACTTGCGCCTGCCCAGAGGCAGGCGCAACAGGTAAAATAAAGGTCGGGGGTTTAGGATAGGGCTAGGGGCGGGAGGGTTAGGGGAAGGGGAAGGGAGGTTAGGTTAGGGGGTTGGGAAGTTCCCTCCTAATCCGCTGTGAACGGGGGATGGCCGCAGGCATCGGAGTGCGCAAGTTGCACAATTGTGCACCCCCTTGTGCGCGCTGACCCACAATTTTATAACATGCGCACACCTGCACGCACATGTTATAAAATTGGACATCCATGGACGTGCACAACCTTTTAAAATCTATCCTATATACACATACTTTATAAAATACTTTCCTCCATATATAAATCAAGATTATTATTAGAGATGTGAATCGGAACCGGAATCGGTTCTCATTCCGGTTCCAATTCACATCATGTTTTTATTTTTGTCCTGCCCGATCGGGTTTTTTTTTTTATCGGCTGCGCCTGAGCCGATGAACAAAAAACCCACCCTGATCCTTTAAAACTAATCCCTTAGCTTCCCTCATCCTCCCGACCCCCCAAAAAACGTTTTACAGGTACCTGGTGGTCCAGTGGGGGTCCCGGGAGTGATCTCACGCTCTTGGGCCGTCGGCTGCCACTAATAAAAATGGCGCCTCACCATTTTTAAAGATTGCGCCGGCCATCCAGTGCTCCCTCCATGTGACAGGGGCCGGCCAATGGCACGGATACCCTGTCACATGGTAAGGAAAAAGGCCATCGGCGCCATTTTTATTAGTGGCAGCCGACGGCCCGGGAGCGGGAGATCGCTTCTGGGACCCCCACTGGACCACCAGGTACCTGTAAAAAGTTTTTTGGGGGGTCGGGAGGATGAGGGAAGCTAAGGGATTAGTTTTAAAGGATCAGGGTGGGTTTTTTGTTCATCGGCTCAGGCGCAGCCGATAAAAAAAAAAACCCGATCGGGCAGGACAAAAATAAAAACATGATGTGAATTGGAACCTGAATGAGAACCGATTCCGGTTCCGATTCACATCTCTAATAATAATCTTGCACACACATGCACACACTAAAGGCAGATCCCCCTCTCTTTTTCCAGCAACCTCAGAACCTCTCTCATTCCTCTGCTGCCACTTTCACTGCTGCCACATGGCTATTGGGGAGGTGCCGATTGCTGCTACTGACACTGAAGCCCATTCTGCTGCCTCCTCTGTGCAGGCCCCATGGGCTTCCACTTTCTCCATGCTGATCTCGTACACTGTGAGATCCGCATAGAGAAAGTGCTATTCTTGCATATTACCAAAGATTATATGTGGCAATCAGTAAAAAGTAGGGGTGTGCATTCGTATTGAACATAAATGTAAAACGCTACTTTTGTTTTTTTTTAACTTAAAAAAGTGATAAGACATAAACAATCGGATTTCCAACTTATTCAACATAGCTATGTTGAATAAGTTGGAAATCGCGATTGTTGATCCAAAATAAAAATTTAAACCCCTCACCTTCCTTAATCCCCCCCCAAAGACTTACCACAACTCCCTGGTGATCCAGCGAGGAGTGAGGACACCATTTCTGAAAGCCTTTCCGAGGAGCACGTGACGTCGGCGCCACGTCGGAGTGACGCGGCGTCACGTGATTCCCCGCGGGTTCGCGCCGGAACGCTCGTTTGGCCCAAAAGGAACTTTTGGCCAGCTTGGGGGGGTCAGGAGGCCCCCCCAAGCTGGCCAAAAGTTCCTTTTGGGCCAAACGAGGATCCCGGAAGCGACCCCGCGGGGAATCACGTGACGTCGGCGCCACGTCGCAGTGACGCGGCGTCACGTGATTCCCCGCGAGTTCCCTCCGGCACCCTCGTTTGGCCCAAAAGGAACTTTTGGCCAGCTTGGGGGTGTCAGGAGGCCCCCCCAAGCTGGCCAAAAGTTCCTTTTGGGCCGAAAGAGCGTTCCGGCGTGAACCCGCGGGGAATGACATGACGCCGCGTCACTCCGACGTGACGCCGACGTCACGTGCTCCTTGCAAAGTTGGTCAGAAATGGCGTCCTGACCCCGCTGGACCACCAGGGAGTTGTGGTAAGTCTTGGGGGGGGGGGGGGATTAAGGAGGGTGAGGGGTTTAAATTTTTATTTGCACATATGGACATATACTCAACTCATTGAATTCTGTTTATGACCATATTGACCGCAAATGGGACCCCCTTTGGACATATGGACATATGAACTTAAACTTTTGCTCTGCACATCCCTAGTAAAAAGTAATTTTTTTTTTTTTTACCTTTGCTGTCTGATCTTAGTTTTCTAATCGGTTGATCACAGGCTTTTTTTTTCCACCTTCCCTTTCTTATTTTTTTTTTGCCAATTCCTTTTATATTGTCTTTTTTCCTATTTTTTTCTCTCCATCTTCTTCCCTCAAACACACAGTCAGGTTCTCATTCTCACATGCATTTCTCTCTCTCACACACACACACAGGCTCTCACTGTCACATGCTGTCTGACTCTCACACACACAGGCTCTCTCTCACTCCCACATGCTGTCTTGCTCAAGCACAGGCTCTCACTTTCACATGCTGTGTATCTCACACACACAGGCTCTCTCTCACTCCCACATGCTGTCTTGCTCAAGCACAGACTCTCACTGTCACATGCTGTGTATCTCACACACACAGGCTCTCTCTCACTCCCACATGCTGTCTTGCTCAAGCACAGGCTCTCACTGTCACATGCTGTCTCTCTCACATGCTGTCTCTGCAAACATTCAGGTCCTCACTCTCACACACAATCTCTCAACTCATACATGCACACACACACATACTCTACAGACCCTCAGCCTCTCTCTCACCTCTGGGCCTCCTCTTCGCGGGTCACCACAGGATGGGCTATGCAGCGGCCCTGATCTTCTCGGGCTGCGGCGGCCCTGCTACCGGGCCTCTTCCTCTTCTCGGGCAGCTGCAACTTGGAATTCGTGGCGGCCCATAAGCGCTGCTCCTCTTCTGCACGCGCTGATGCTCCTCCTCCTTCCTGCCTTTGCGGCCCCGGAAGTAAACGTTGCCGGAGCCGCGTGGGCAGGAAGGAGGAGGAGCATCAGCGCGTTTAAACACGATCTTTTTCTTCGGGGCATGGTGATGTGAGCCTCACCACGGCCCTGCCGAACTGCCTGTCGCTGCGCCGCATGAGCCTCCCTGCGCCTGGGGGCATTGGCTCCCCTCGGGATACCACTGCTCGCGGCGCCCCAGGCCCAGGCCTAGTGCTTCCACCAGCCCTGTCCGCAGGTTTCTCTTCGGGCCGCAGCGCCAGCAGACCCTCTTCTTGTCTTTGGCCGGGAAGTTTAAAAAAAAAAAAAATCATGTGATGGGAGCAACCAGCCCACTGGGGGAAGCCCGATCCCCCGATAGGCCAATCCGCCTCCGAGTGCTGTATCAAAAAACATGTAAGAGTCAGTCCCTGCTTCGTAGAGCTTGAATCTAATAAGACAGGGCAAAAGAGACTTGAGAAATTGCATTTATTAAGATATTGATTAAAAATTAATGAAGCTGTAAGTGGGACAATCAGGGGTTAAGATTTAAAAGCAATCTCAAAAGGATGGGTTTTTAGTTGGGATTTAAATAAGGGAAGAGAGGGAGCATGACATGCTAGCTCAGAAAGTCTGTTTCAAGCATATGGAACAGCCAGCTGCAAAGCCTGGTGTGGGGAATCGGCAATAGAGGAAAAAGGCATAAATAGAAGTGACTTGCCTGATGAGCGGAGTGCATGATGAAAGTGAAGCGAAAGATGAGAGGAGAAGTAGTGAGGAGCTGCAGAGTGAAAACTCTTGTAGGTGAGTAAGAGGAGTCTGAACTGTATATGGGAATGAATAGGGAGCCAATGTAGTGATTTGAAAAGAGGGGTTAAATCAGGGTAATGACATTGGTGTAAGATAAGTCACAAGGCTGAATTTTGGATAGATTGTAGTGGAGAGAAATGGCTCACTGGGAGATTTGCGAGGAGCAGGTTGCAATAGTATATGCGAGAGTTGATAAGACAGCGGTTAAGGGTTCTGGTAGTGTGTTCAGAAAGGAAGAGATGGATTTTATGATGTTACAGAGAAAAAAATGCACATTTTAAGGTGTTTTGGATACTTGTAGAGAAGGGGAGAGAGGAGATGAAGATGACTCCACGATTTTGGGCTGAGGGAACTGGGAGGATTACAGTCTTATCCACAGAAATACAGAAAAGAGGAAGAAGAGAAGTGGGCTTGGGGCTAAAGATAAGGAGCCCTGTCTTGGCCAAGTTGAGTTTAAGGTGGCAGTGGGACATCCAGACAGCAATGTCAGTCAAGCAAGCTTCTAGGGATGTGCATTTGTTTAAAATGAAAGTGCAAAACATGATAAATAAGGCTAATTTGTTTTTTTTTCAGGAGGCCCCGAACCGAATGAAACAAACCTTAATCATTCATTTTGTTTAAACAAATGCATCAGGCCTAGATCTAAGCCCAAAGCCGGGGCCTCTCCTATGGCATAGGCAGAGGTTCAAAGCAGGGACCATGGCTTATGCCTTAGGTGAGACCCCGACATTGGGCCTGGGTTGAGCCACCGGCATCGTGCTTGGGCATAGACTGAGGCCCAAAGCAAGGATCATGGCCTAGGCCTGAGCATGATGACAGGGTTTTGGCAGAGGCCCAAAGCCAGGGCCTCAGCTGAGAACCCCAAAAATAAAAAAACAAACAAAAAAAACCCTTACCTGATCCATCGGGTATCTGTCAAAGGCCGGGTCCTGACACAGGGGCCTAGGCTTAGGCCAAGACCCAGACCCAACACTGCAACCTGACTCAGAGGCCGGGTCCCGACGCTGGATCCTCAGCCTGGACCCAGGCCCAGTGCTGTGACATGACCCAGAGGCCGGGTCCCAATGCCTGGGCCTTGGCTCAGGGTCAGAATCAGGCCCAGGCCTTGGAGCCCAGGTCTGGGAGCTCCTCTTCATGCATACTTTTCTTTCTTCGCTCGCAAGCATGACAGCACCCAGTGGGGGGTCGCACTGGAGTTAATTAACTCTGGCTCATTCACCCAGCGGAATGTGCCATTTTGATGTTTGGCAATTGTGCTGCAAATTAAATTTCATGTCCCTCTTGAATGTTAAGTTTGGTATGGTAGATCAAGGGAGACGACTGAGTGCATATACAGGCTGATGCAGTTCCTTGCACTGCGGCCAGCACATGGCTGAACACGTGATTAGACACATGTTTTGGACGCACTTATTTCATCCAAGAACTTTACCTCTCTAGCGTGTCCTGATGTAACATTCACCCAATCAATACTGGGGTAATTGGCCAGAAAAACTGAATGAATTTTTCTGGTATTCATTCTAGCTTTACCCCCCTCTTCTCATTTCCATTACCTGTAGACAGAATGGGAGGGAGGGGGGGGGGGGGGAGGAGAAGAGAAGAGGGACTGATTAGGAAGCAGAAGGCTCTTCTTTGCTTTGTACTGTATTCTGTGTGCTCCCGTTCTCCCCCTGCCCCCCCATCCTGTTCCAAAGCCAGATTTAAATAATAGCACCAATAGGCAGAGAATCGGGGAAGTGGGGATGAGCAGTACAGGGAGTCCTAGTTTTTGGGTGCCTTCGGAACTTGGCACCCTAGGCATATACCCATGTTGCCTATGCCTAAATCCAAGTCTGCCCTGTTCCTTGTATGCTTTCTGGGATCAGGGCCGGATGTAGGCATAGGAAATTATAGGCACGTGCCCCGGGTGCCAAATTCCGAAGGCAACCAAAAACCGGGACTCTCCTGCAGCTCTCTAATGTCTAGGGGGGGGAAAACAAATCTTCAGCCCCTGGTTCTCTGCTTATGCTTGCATTTAATTTAAATTCAGCCCTGCCTGGGAGTGGAGGGGGCTGCAGCAGGACGCAGAGGGCTGTTCTTTGCTGCATGAGATACGGAGCACTGACCAAAAGTGACATAAGAGCAGAGCCTTGTGTGCTTATGTCCATAGGTAAAAGCAACCCGGCTAATGATGTCCCCTTGGCCTTAATACCCAGGAGAGCCGCGCCCTTTGCTCCTCCCAGCCCAGTTCCTGATTGCAGCGCTCTTCACGTTTCTGGACTGAGGGATGAAATTCAGGTTTTCCTGCTGTTTGTTAAGGCTTAAAATATTTGCTTGCTTCAGCAGAGAAGCGCTGAAAACGCTCTTTTGTATTAGCGTACTATGTAATATAGTTTTTTCTTAAAATTAGGGCATTCCTTTTCATCCTGCAGACCTGTCCATGCCTGTGGGATTCCCCTGCTTGCCATAAAGTAGGACACAAATAGTACATAATTCCAATTAAAAGTTTGTAGTAATTTATTAATTCTTAATTGAAATTCTATGAGTATTTGTAAACTCAATTGGCAATATAACCAGAGTTATATACTGTATCTCAATACAACATATTTTTTAACTTGTGGGTATGAATGTGTGTGTGTGCTAGCTTAGTTTTATTGTCTATATAGGTATATCTGTGTGATATCTTTAAATAAATTTTGTATATTTCATATATTATTGTTGGGCTCTCTATATTGTGTGTAATTTTATGCCATAAAGTAGAGGCAGAGAACTTTTTCCATGGGTTTTTTTTTTGCTTACGTCACTCACTTTATATATCCTGGGATAGCTGGGCAGTTCCTCAGTAGTCTCTGCCTCCGGTTAGGTGGGTGTGTATACTGGGATAGCTAGGGAATATCAAAAAAGAAAAAAAAAAAAGAAGAGAGGAGTAGTAAGAGGACAAGGTAGTTAGACTCCGGGGTGATCCCCTCCTCACCTTTAAAAAAAAAAAAAGAAGAAATAGGAAAATTCCCCAGAGTCCTAAGCAAACCGTGGTCTGCAGCAGGCAGTTCCAGAAGAAGGAAGCACATGCTCATAGGGAGCAGTTTGACGTCCTTAGCCACAGTGGCAGGAATTCATGCTTCTCCCCCTCCAGCGGCAAGGTGAATGGCCAAGAGGGGCCAGAAATGTGCGCAATGAGGGACAAGAAGGAGGAGCTCCATCGCGGGCTCCTTTTGCCCCTGCTGTGAATCGCTGGAAAACAGGCAGTGGAGACCAGGGTAGGAGGGGCAGGCTGCAGGCAAATGAGCTGCCGATGCCAGCAGCTTGATCGAGGAGAGGGCCCATCATGGGGGAATGCAGCTGAAGTGCAGGCAAGCCCTATGATAGAGAGAGAAGAACTAGGGGGAAGAAGGCAAGGCACAGTGCAGGAAACTGAGTTTTCCACATAATTTATCTTCCGAATGCATCAGGCCTAGAAAGAAATGGAAGGCAAAGGGGCTGCATTAGAAGGTCCCCCAGGAGGCGGTTCCCCATTGTGCTCACAACAAATGCCACGTTTAAAGAAACCTAGGACAGAAGGAACTCCCCTGCTGCCCTTCCCTGGTGGTTGGAAGAGTGATGCAGGGGATTTAGTACTCCTTGAGGAAGCTTCCATGGAGGAAGATGGTAGTGAAGGAGAAGACGTAACAGTGAGACTGTTTAGGAAGTAAGATCTGAGCCTCTCATACTGAAGGTTATGCAAGCCTTAAGCCTGCAGGAGTCAAGCAAGAAAAATGAGGAGGAAAAGAACTTGCAAGGGGACCCAATCTTGAGAGGTTTAAGGAGACCAGCAAAAGCCTTTCCCCTCCACCCAGCAATAGAGATAATTGAGGGAGAATGGGTCATGCCCGATTTGGCTCGGAAAGCAAGATCCTTAATGACCTCCTCTACCTACTACAACAGCGGGAGGTAGATAGATAGATACTAAAAGTCCCAAAGATGGGCACCCCAGTGGCAGCAGTGTCAAAAAAGATGACTATACTGGTAGAAGGGTGTGTCTCCTTAAGAGATGCACAGGATAGAAAGGTAGAAGCCGTTTTGAAATTTGCATTTGAAACAGATAGTTTCTCCTTACCAGAAGTGGTATGTGGGGCCTATGTAGCCAGGTCATTGGTCAAATGGCTCCAGCATCTCCAGGAACAAATGCTAGGGACAGGAGAAAGCCCAGGAGATAATATGGCCAGAATAGAGTCAGGGTCATCAGAACCTCAGCCATGCAGATGGCACCAGTAGTGGTAGCAAGGAGGTTTATGTGGCTCAGACATTGGGTGGTGGATGCACCCTCAAAAGCAAGGTTAAGTGTCCTGCCCTTCAAAGGGCATCTCCTCTTTGGAGAAGAATTAGTTGCCCTAGAAGAGCCTGGTAGAGTCAAAGCCACAGAGAGTCCTGGAGGATTGGCCAAAGATGCCTTAAGGCCATTTAAACAAAACAAAGAATTTAGAGGGTTTAGGCAAGTGATTGTCCTGTGTAGTCACGGTTTTAGACCCCAGCTGAGATAGCCCTTTTGAGCAGCACAAGGCTGGGTTAGAGATAAAACCCCCAGAGCTCCCGGGGAGTTTAAAGGGGCTAAATGATGGTCGGGTTCTCGCCCTGAACTTCCTCCAGTGGGCGGTCGTCTAACACTGTTTTTTCAAGGATTGGGCCCAAGTCACCAGGAACAGGTGGGTCCACCGGGGGTATTCCATGGAGTTGGCTACCTCAGTGCCAGAATTCTTTTGGAGTTCCCCTACAGATCGTAGTAGAAAAGCAAGGCAATCAGAATGACCCTAGACAAACTGGTGGCACGAGAAGTGATAGTATCGGTTCCAGTCCCAGAGAGGGGGATAGGCTGTTACTCCCTATTAGGGATGTGAATCGTTTTACGACGATTAAAATTATCGTCCGATAATTTTAATATCGTCTTAAACTGTTATGAAACACAATACAATAGAGATTCTAACGATTTATCGTTATAAATCGTTAGAATCGTGAGCCGGCACACTGAAACCCGCTAAAACCCACCCCCGACCCTTTAAATTAAATCCCCCACCCAAATAACTTAAATTACCTGGTGGTCCAGCGGCGGTCCGGAACGGCAGTGGTCCGGAACGGGCTCCTGCTATTGAATCTTGTTGTCTTCAGCCGGCGCCATTTTCCAAAATGGCGCCGAAAAATGGCGGCGGCCATAGACCAACAGGATTCGACGGCAGGAGGTCCTTCCGGACCCCCGCTGGACTTTTGGCAAGTCTTGTGGGGGTCAGGAGGCCCCCCCCAAGCTGGCCAAAAGTTCCTGGAGGTCCAGCGGGGGTCAGGGAGCGATTTCCCGCCGCAAATCGTTTTCCGTACGGAAAATGGCGCCGGCAGGAGATCGACTGCAGGAGGTCGTTCAGCGAGGCGCCGGAACCCTCGCTGAACGACCTCCTGCAGTCGATCTCCTGCCGGCGCCATTTTCCGTACGGAAAACGATTCGCGGCGGGAAATCGCTCCCTGACCCCCGCTGGACCTCCAGGAACTTTTGGCCAGCTTGGGGGGGGCCTCCTGACCCCCACAAGACTTGCCAAAAGTCCAGCGGGGGTCCGGAAGGACCTCCTGCCGTCGAATCCTGTTGGTCTATGGCCGCCGCCATTTTTCGGCGCCATTTTGGAAAATGGCGCCGGCTGAAGACAACAAGATTCAATAGCAGGAGCCCGTTCCGGACCGCTGCCGTTCCGGACTGCCGCTGGACCACCAGGTAATTTAAGTTATTTGGGGGGGGGGGTTCGGGAGGGTGGGGGATTTAATTTAAAGGGTCGGGGGTGGGTTTTAGCGGGTTTTAATGAGTTTAGCGGGTTTTAACGATTTTAACGATTTATCACGATATTTTACCCCCCCCCAAACGGCAACAATACGATTCCCTCCCCCTGCCAGCCGAAATCGATCGTTAAGACGATCGAGGACACGATTCACATCTCTACTCCCTATATTTTGTAGTACCCAAAAAAAAGAAGGCGTGTTCCGCCCAGTGTTAGACTTGAAAAGGGTGAACAGATCCCTCAGGGTGAGAGGGTTCAGATTGGAAACATTGAGGTCGGTCATTTGGGCAGTCAGAAAGGGAATTTCTGACTGCGCTGGACCGAGCAGAAGTATATTTACATATTCCCATCAGAGAAGTGCATTGCAAATACCTGAGATTTGCAGTACTGGAGAACCATTATCAGTTGAAAAGCTCTGCTGTTTGGGCTAGCCACAGCACCAACAACCTTTATGAAGATGATGGTAGTAATGGCAGCAGCGCTAAGGAAGGAAGATATACCAGTGCACCCATATCTGGACAATTGGCTGATCAGAGCGAGGTCAGAGGAGGAGAGCAGCAGATTCACAAAGAGAGTGAGGGCACTCCTCGAGGAGTTAGGTTCGGTAGTAAACGAGGCCAAAAGCAATTTACAGTCTTCTCAAAACTTAGTTTACCTGGGGACCCAGTTCGACACCGGGTGGGCAAAGGTGTTTTTGATGCAGATTTTCAAAAGCATTTATGCGCTTAAGACTAGGTTTTACATGTGTAAATGCACTTAAGCTGAGTAAGTGGGCTTTTGAGAATTGCTGCAATATATGCCATCGAATTGTAAAGAGGTTTCACTTGCGTTAAGTGCACTTAACACAGGTAAATGGCTTTTAAAAATTGCTGTGACAGCATGCGTAACCTCTTTGAAAATTCACCTGCATGCATGTAAATCCAAATTCTGCCCCAGCTCCATCCACCTGAATGACTCTTGCTAGTTCATGCAAAAGTACATATAAAACTGGGTTATGTGCAAATTATTACATGAGCTGAACCCTGGACTGTTTTAGTATAATCTTTTACAAGCAAAAAAAATACAAGTGCATACATATACTTTGAAAATTACCCCCTTAAAGATCAGATATACAACTGTAAATTTCATACAATTTAACCAAAGAATTAGAGAAACTAGTATGTTTTGTTTAGCTAACATAAAAATAAGAATATGTGAATACACCTAGTATTTCTCTTTTAAATTTGATCCAAGTTTCTGTACTACTAAGTTATGAATCTTATTTTTTCTTTTCATGGAGTGTCAAAATTATTAATATGAAACCATCAACTAGAAAGGATCTGAGATATCAAGAAACATTTTGAACCTTCTGGTATCATGAACAATGTGGGCAGCCCATTGAATTAGGCAAGGGCACCAATAATTTAATCATGTACCAGACTATTGCCCAATATATTTTACTTTTTTTAATGAATATTTTTGTTGTGGCTAAAATCACTGTAACCATTATCGATTCTTGCTATGTCAATAAGCAGCTCTGGAATTTGTTGCCAGAGGACGTGGTTAGTGCAGTTAGTGTAGCTGGGTTCAAAAAAGGTTTGGATAAGTTCTTGGAGAAGTCCATTAATGGCTATTAATCAATTTTACTTAGGGAATAGCCACTGCTATTAATTCCCAGCGACTTCAGAACTGTTCTTCAGGCACTCATCCTATCCAAAATAGATTACGCAAACGCCATCTTACTAGGCCTTCCCAAAAATACCACAACCCCCCTGCAGCTCCTACTAAATGCAGCTGCACGCATTCTAACAGGCACACGTAGAAACGATCACCTCACGCCCGTTCTTAAACAACTACATTGGCTCCCCATATCCTCAAGAATCATCTTTAAGACTCTAACTCTCATACACAAAGCCATCCACAACCCAAATATGCATTGGTTCTCCGACACTCTACACCTTCATACGACATCAAGACCAACCAGATCACCATACCTTGCAACAATACCCACTCCTACACCCAAACTATCCCACCTCGCTTCCACCAAACAACGCTCCATCTCCTTAGCTGGTCCCAAGCTATGGAACTCAAAGCCCACCAGTCTACGCCTTGAGATCTGTCCAAAGAAATTCAGACAGAAACTTAAAACATGGCTTTTCACACACGCCTACTCTTAATCTGCCATCCCAGTTCCATTCCCCCCCCACACCCCCCCTAATCCACTCCACCCCTCACACAGACCCTTTCCTCCCCCCTCACCCCCCCACCCCTACCCCTTCCTCTCTATCACCCCACTCTCACCCCCCCTACCTCCCATCCCTCTCTAACCTAGCCCCCCCCACTCCCCCTGTGTATATTGAATGTACATATTGAATGTACATATATTGAATGTACATATTAGAATGTATACAGAATGTAAATAACTCCTGCTTTTTGTAAATAATCCTCCTTATTCCCCTACTCTCTTCCCAGCATACTCATTCAGTTCCAAGTTACTGCCCTGCCCCCTTCCCTCCCCTCCCCCTAGTTATAATATCAGTTACAATGTAAAGCCCTGTTGGCTGAATTTGCTGTTATCTGGAAACCGATGTGATGTCTCGTGCGAATGTCGGTATAGAAAAATGTTAAATAAATAAATAAATAAATAAATAAATAATTGCATCAGTAGCATGGGATCTTCTTAGTGTTTGGGTAACTGCCAGGTTCTTGTGGCTTGGTTTTGGCCTCTGTTGGAAACAGGATGCTGGGCTTGATGGACCCTTGGTCTGACCCAGCATGGCAATTTCTTATGTTCTTATGTTCTTGTGTTCTTAATGCCACCTGTGTCGAATACAACATAATTCTTGCGCCCAGAGAACTTTCATCATAAGTTCTATTATAATATCAACTCCTCCTGGTCAATAGAGATCCCGAAAATGATCTATTAAAGGAATTTTTTACCGTTTCACATTAAGCTAATTTCATAATAATATAATATTTTCCTTTGTTCTCCCTTTGGTTACTGGCCTAACTTATTTTTCTCCTTTGAGAGAATGATGTTAAAATTAGTTGTTATTACGATACTTTTACAAAAGAAATTACAATTTATCATATTAATTATAATATGAGATATATTGTTAACATCATTCTATTTACACATGTAAGATGTTATTGTCTTACATTTGAATTGAAAACAATAAAAATAAAATAATAAATAAATAAATAAATGACCTGGAAATGGGAACAAGAAATGAGGTGATCAAATTTGCTGATGACACAAAATTATTCAAATCACAAGACCATTGTGAGAAATTGCAAGAGGACATTGCAAAATTGGGAGACTGGGCATGCAAATGGCAAATGAAATTTAATGTAGACAAGATATGTACTTAGGGAAGAGAAACCCAATTTACAGCTATAAAATGCAAGATTCCATATTAGGAGTCACCACTCAGGAAAAGCATTTAGGTGTCATTGAAAATATGATGAAATATTCTGCTGTGTGCAGCAGAAGCCAAGAAAGCAAATAAAATACTAGGGATTAATAGGAAAGGAATAGAGAATAAGAGAGAGAAGATTATAATGCCTCTGTATCGCTCCATGGTGCAACCTCATCTTGAGTATTATGTGCAGTTCTGGTCACCACATCTTAAGAAAGATATAGGAAAATTAGAAAAGATACAGAGAAGGGCAACCAAGATGATAAAGGAGATGGAACAATTCCCCTATGAAGAAAGGCTAAAGAGGTTAGGACTCTTCAGCTTGGATTAGAGATGCCAGAGTGGAGATATGATAGAGGTCTATAAAATAATGAGTGGAATGGAATGAGTAAACAGTAATCAGTTGTTTACTCTTGAAAAGTACAAAGACGAGGGGACACACAAGGAAGTTACTGGGTAATACATTTAACACTAATAAGAGAAAATATTTTTTTTACTCAATGCATAATTAAGCTCTGGAATTCATTGCCAGAGGATGTGGTCAAAGAGGTTAGTATAGCTGCATTGAAAAAAGATTTGGACAATTTCCTGGAGGAAAACTCCATTAATTATTAAGGAAGAGACATAGAAATCCACTGCTTATTCTTAGGATAAACAGCTTTGAATCTATCAACCCCTTGGGATCCTGCCAGGTATTTGTGACCTGGCTTGGCCACTGTTGGAAACAGGAGATTGGGCTTGATGGATCCTTGGTCTGACCCAGTATGTCAAGCCTTATGTTCTTAATAGTCTGGTACATGAATAAATTCTTGGTGCCTTTGCCTAATTCAATGGTCTGCCCACACTGTTTATATCAACAGATTTAAAAACGTTTCTTGATATTAGACCCTTTCTAGTTGGTGGTTGCATACTGACTTGATTGGGTCATCAGGTTGTTTGATACAGTGGATACAAAATTGTTAATATACCAATCGACTCTTGCTTTGCTTTTTCATATTCTGCTGTGCCTATGGAAAAATTTCATTTTTATTACATATTGCAGCTCCTTCAAATAACCACTAAGTGTCACTGTAGTCATATAAATTAAAGAAATTATGTAACATTTGAACTGCATGGTTATCAGAGAGGCAATTTAGTGATAAGTCAGAATTATATTAACTTGGATGTAAAGTATCTATTCTATTCTGGTTTGATTTAAAATATATATTTTGGATAAGTGTCATAATCTGCCTCTCTATATGGGTAGAAATATATATTGTTATTGAAAACCATTGTGTGATGCTAAATAAACATTCACACTGTTCTGTTCATTTTAAACCTGAACATGTTCGAAAGCATTTCTGTGCATATAAATGAGAATAGGTAACAGAACATTTTGCCTATGTTGTTCCTTAAGGGTCTAAATGTTACTGTATATTCAAATGCCTCTTAGAAGGTCTGGGAACCTAGCAGCATGCTAAAAAGATACTGTGAAGCATGAGAGAACTGGAGTCACTCAGGCAGCACTGACTTTCCTGATAACAATATTTTCCACTTATCATGATGTTGTTTGGGCAGACTGTGTCCAACATGCCCTATGTGGCAGCAGCAGCAGTCAGGATTCATGTTTCATTAGTTCCTAGACACAGATGCAATTAAACAAATTAAGTAAAGTTTTAATTTACCTGATCCTACTGCACAGGACATTTGCAGGGAGGCGATGGAATTGGACATATCTACATCGCATATAAATACTATAAGAAATATTATAGAGGTTAAGAGTCATGGGGCTAGCTTTGTGTAACATCTTACTGGCCAGGTGTCTTGTACATATTTTTCTGAAATGACTGAAACGTCTGGATGAATTCAGTTTTTTCTGACTGGTATCTTGTATGTACATAGTCGATATGCAATTGCCCATTTAGAAAAACTCAGTTTTAGTGTTATTCATAATAAAAATGTAAAACCCCACTTATGAGGTAGATTTTAAAAGCATTGCTCACGCAAAAATGACCACACATGTGCAAATGTGGGCTGTGTGAGAGCAACGCAAATTTTAAGAACCTGCAAAGTATGCGTGTACATTTCTAGCAGGATTGGGATTGGTATATTTTTTGTTCACCGATGACATCCAGATTTTGATTCCTATAAAAGATTCTTTAACAGCTACTTTAAAACTATGGGATATGTATTTCAAGTCAATAAAACAGTTGCTCACACATATGTCCTTAGCACTGAACAATTCTAAAACAGAAATATTGTTTATCTGTAACAAGGTTACAGAGAAAATGGAAGCAGATATTTCATCTCATACCTCTGTACATAAGATTCTACGTGAGGTAGAGGTGTGCATCCGTTTTCCACGTATTTGTAATCCGCAACTTATTTTTTGCTATCTGTTAAATACGTGGGGAGGCGAAACGCATCGCGATTCCCCATGTATTAAGCAGATTTCTGTTTTATTCGGCCTAAATACAAATTTAAACCCCCCCACCCTCCTGACCCCCCCAAGACTTACCAAAACTCCCTGATGGTCCAGCGGTGGGGTCCGGGAACTCACTCAGACCCTCGGTGCTAGTTTCATAATGGCGCCGATAGCCTTTGTCACAGGGGCTACGGTGCCATTGGGCAGCCCCTGTCACATGGCCATCGGCGCCATCTTGTGCTCCTACCATGTGACAGGGGCTGACCAATGGCACCGGTAGCCCCTGTGACATAGTATGGGCAAAGGCTATCGGCGCCATTTTGAGTCCTGGCGTCAGACGGCAAGTCGCTCCGGGACCCCCGTTGGACCCACAGGGACTTTTGGCCAGCTTGGGGGGGCCTCCTGACCCCCACAAGACTTGCCAAAAGTCCAGCGGGGGTCCGGGAGCGACCTCCTTTCACGCCGTCCGTCCGATCCCAATACTCAAAATGGCGCCGATTGCCGCCATTTTGAGACTCAAAATCGCCGTCCCGCCAATACTCAAAATGGCGCCGATCGCCTTTCCCTCACTATGACGGCGATCGGCGCCATTTTGAGTATTGGGATCGGATGGAAGGCATGAAAGGAGGTTGCTCCCGGACCCCCGCTGGACTTTCGGCTGTCCCGATCCAAAAAAAACCCCCGCCCCAACCCTTCAGATTTAATTAATTACAACCCCCCCCAAACATACCAAAAGTCCCTGGTGGTCCAGCGAGGGTCCTGGGAGTGATCTCCTGTTCTCGGGCTGTCAGCTGCCAGTAAACAAAACGGCGCCAGTGGCCCTTTGCCCTTACCATGTGATAGGGGCTATCGGTGCCATTGGCCGGCCTCTGTCACATGGTAGGAGCAATGGAAAACCGGCACCATCTTAAAAAATGGCATGGGCCATCCATTGCTCCTACCATGTGACAGGGACCGACCAATGGCACCGATAGTCCATCACATGGTAAGGGCAAAGGCCATTGGCACCATTTTGATTAGCGACAGCCGATGTCCCGAGAGGTGGAGATCGCTCCTGGGACCCCACTGGACCAGCAGGGACTTTCGGTAAGTTTTGGGGGGGTTGGGCAAGTCTTGAGGGGGGGGGGTTGCAATTAATTAAATTTGAAGGGTTGGGGTGGGTTTGGGGGTTTTTGTTTTTTTTTATGAATTTCCATTTCAAAGTAAATCCACTCATTTTATATCCAATATTACATTGAATTCTTTAGGAAAAACTAGGTACATAAAATTAACAAACTAACATATAAAACCTCATTCTTAATTTTCCTAGTTTTCCAGTTACCAAACTATATTGGGAGCCTGAACAGCAAGCCAAAAATCAGGAAACAAAGGAAACATCCTTATATAACTATATGACAGAAATGACACAGACTCACAGACTTTTTCAATATTTCCAACTAAGTTCAATTTGAGGATTCCTACCCCCCTCCCTGGGTTCTACGTTCTTCCAAAAACCTTTTTAAATCTACAGGGTTATAGTACACATATTTTATACCCATCACCTCATAATGCATTTGCATGGGAATCTTATAATAATCTGTATACCAAATGTTCTGGCCAATCTAGCTAACATAATCAATTTTTTTCTTCTAAGTTGAGTATCTTTTGCTAAATCTGGATAGACCCATAATTTCTGACCCAGATAGAGAGAGGATCTATTTTGCATAAAAAGTTTTAATACTTTATCCCTGTCCGAAGAGAGGGCGAATTTGACAATTAAAGTTCATCTTCTCTCTATCTGGGCACTGTCTGACGTTTCTATAAGATCTGTAACATTCAAAGTTACGTCTTGTGGTGGTAAACTTAAATTCACATTTTGATTTCCTTCATTCAAAAAATATGCACTCATAATTAGCGGACGATTGTCAGAGGGAGGTAACAAAACCAATAAAATAATTTAAGCTGTTCTATTGAAGAAGTCATCTTACATTTAGGAAAGTTTACAAATCTAAGATTAGAGTAGCAAACTACATTTTCTAAAATTTCGACTTTCCTAGATAAAATACTTTCTCCTTTTTATTATTGATGTCTGAACCTCTTTTATCTTATTTATATCTACCTTTTTAAGAGTTACCCCATTATTTGTTACCATAGGACTTAAACTCAATAATGTAGACTGCACATCTTTGATACTAACATTCAAATTTTCAACATTCTTCTGTAAAGACATTATTGCTGACCATAGCATTTCCAAAGAGACTTGTTTAGGTTCACCTAGCTTAACATTAGGGGTGGAGGGCATGCTTAATAACTTTGAGGGTTCTTGTTTTGAAGTATTTCCAGGGAGAGGGGCTAATGTACTTCCTCCAATTGCCATAAATCTTCCATTGGCTTTTCCAGTTCTTTGATCAATTGAGGTGGTAGGGATTTCCCCTCAACCTTTTCCAGCACTGCTATCTTTTTACCATGAACTTCCTCTAACGGGCTCACCCCTATAAACACAGTCCGTAATATTGGTGAGCCTAGGACATTGGTATCTGCAATGCTCATTGGTGGTGCGGGTATTGTTGGGACCCCGGGACTAAGACTTACATCTCCTGACAAGGGGGAAACTTGCTCAAAATCCCCATTGTAATGGGACACTCCGGGGTCATGTTGTCTGTGAGTGAGAAAAACCAGTTAAAGTTGTTTGAACAGGACCCAGCCTTGCAGGGGTAGAGGCATCCTGCCTAACTTTGCCTTTTCTCTTTGTATGGGGCATAAATATTTACTCAACAGAGCAATAAACATTTTAATGGCTTTACTCACACTTCCGTCGCTGAAGAATTAATCCAATTTGAAGCAAGAGGGGATCTCAGTCCATTAGCCAAAATTCAGTGGCAGCCTTCCAGCCTTCGCTGGCCTAAGCCGGACCAAGCTGCACGCCCCTTACGGAGCGCGCGGCTTAGGCAGCGCGCGCCGACGGCAGCGGTGCACCGTCGACTACTCAATTTGTAGGAGCGGACGCTCCGCTGACGTCATTCCAGTCTCGTTCTGGGTCTCGGGAACCGAGTCCTCTCTGTTGTTCTGGGGCTTCAACCCACGATGTCACAGGGTCTCTGGGAATGGCGGCAGGCCTGGTAGCCCCTCTCACCTCCAACTGAGGCTCCCCGGGTTTTTTTTTTTAATGTGTCCTTTCTTCCCCCCCCCCCAAAATGATAAGAAAACTGCACAAAATTTTGTGGGTTTTTCTATCATTTTGTTGGCACTCTCGAAACATGACAAAATAGGAAATATCGTCTATATTTCCTATTTTGTTGCAAACGAATGCACATCCCTACAGTATATCTTTGCTCTCGCACCGATATGTACGTTTATGGGGGCATGCGTGTTCCTTTCAAAAATTAGCCAGTATGTGAAGAGCCATGTACATATCTCCACTTCTCAGCTGTATGATTTATAATGAGCATATGTAACACACCCACATCAACTAGAAGTTCTCCTATGGATGGGGAGTAGAAGTTGGAGCAGGAAAATAAAATAAGATCCCCCACAAAATATTACTATTACAAGTGATATAAGCAAAACCAGTGCATGCACATTTCTATAACTTATATACAGAAAAACACAAACCCCACTTTTTCTTTCAATTCTCAGTTAAGCAAATTAATTATGAGTTCCTATCTCTCATCTGAATTCTGACTAGAATATTAGCATACGATTTCTCAGTTCAACCTCATGTGATTGCCAAATACTTCACATTAATTTCTTTGCAGTTTAGTTGCTTCAGTTGAATGATAAGGTAGTTGCAAGATGCATAAAGAATCTGCAATGGCTTCCAACTCTTCACATGGACCAGGCATTCCTATTTTATCTCTTGGAAAAAATGTCCAAAACCTCACCAAAATAAAACCTTTCTATTCTGAATAAAATGAACTTCAATGCACATGTTGATGCCTCCCCTGCATCGACTGTTGGAGATTTATTGTTTGGAACTATGGGCACTTGTGGATGGGATCAAGTGATTTGTGGTCCCTCCCACAAAGCTGGCCATACCTTAGACCTTATTTTTTTTAATTTTTCCTGCTTTATTTTGAACTAAGCCAATTTAGAGATCACCAATGTACCATGGTCTGATCACTTTTATAGCTAAGGCCACACTTGATCTAAGACTTGAATCATTCTCACAAAAAGAATCTAAAAACATGACTTTTTCAAAAAGCATTTATAACATGATAAGAAGAATTAACAACTAATTCTAACTTATTTATCTCTCTTTTTTTTATTTCTCCTTCTCTGTTTTATTGTTTTCTGTTTTACTTTCTATTACAATGTAACCTCTAATTTTTGTTGTATGTAAACCAATGTGATGACTTTAGTTGAATGTCGGTATATAAAATACAAATAAATAAATAAAATAAAATAAATAAATGTTTCAATCCCAGCATATGACCCAGTGGTTCAGTCATTTATTTAATGGCAGTCCCATATAAGACCCTGCCTTATTTAACCAAAAATTGTTACTTCTTCTCTGAGTCTTGCTCTACTGAAATCCTAGTTAACAGATGGAATAATACTATCCATGATAATGTTGACAAACTTGCTCCCTTGAAGTCTTGTCATCCTAAGCGATCAAACATTACCCCTTGTTTTTCCCATTTTTTTTAGTCATAAGCGTGTCGTAGATTGATGTGAGACTTGATGGCACAAGTCACCAACATCTGATAATCATGAACTATTATGAAAAGATCTGGCTTCTTATCACTCAGTCACTTATGTTGCCAAGAGAGCTTATTATAATAATAGAATTGTGGCATCTGAACATAAGAATATGCCATACTGGGTCAGAACAAGGGTCCATCAAGCCCAGCATCCTGTTTCCAACAGTGGCCAATCCAAGTCACAAGTACCTGGCAAATACCCAAACATTTAATAGATCTCAAGCTACTATTGTTTATTAATTAATAGCAGTTTATGGATTTTACCTCTAGGAACTTATCCAAACCTTTTTTACACCCAGTTACACTAACTTCCATAACCACATCTTCTGGCAATGAATTCCAGAGCTTAACTATGCACTGAGAGAAAAAGAAATTGTTTTCAATTTATTTTAAATGAGCTACTTAATAACTTCATGGAGTGCCCCCTAGTCCTAATTTCTGAGAGAGTAAATAACTGATTTACATTAACCTGTTCAAGTCCTTTCATGATTTTGTAGACTTCTATCATATGCCCCCTAAGTCACCTCTTCTCCAAACTAATAAGCCCTCACTTCTTTAGCCTTTCCTTGTAGGGGAGCCATACCATGCCTTTTATCATTTTGGTCTCCCTTCTCTGCACTTTCTCCCGTTCAACTATATCTTTTTTGAGTTGTGGCAACCAGAATTGTGCACAGTATTCAAGGTGTGGTCTCACCATAGAGCGGTACAGAGGCATTATGACATCCATCATTTTATTTTCCATTCCCTTTTTCATACCATAAAGGTTTTAACTCACCAAATATCTACCACAAACACCTTTCCTGATGCTGTTTCCTTGGACTCCTTACATGAGCAAACTTACTAATATTTTAACTTCAAAGATTACTACTCTTTGTTCATCCTTTTCACATACACATGCATCTGTAATGAGACATGATCATAATCCAAATATACTTTAGGACTGCTTTTGTAAAACCTCACTCACTGAGGTGTCACAATTTATTAATTTAATGAACTCATCCTCCTGTCCACAGGATCCTTGTCATACTGCTCTGATAAAGTGCTAGCATGATGACATCCTAGTTCCCATTCCTGCAATAGCTTCTGATTACCTTTTTTGTGTTTGAAAGGGGCCTCAGTTAGACCTATCCTAAAAAAAAAAAAAAAAATCTTATTTAGATCCTAAGGATTTTTTTTAGTTATTACCCAGTTCTTCCCTCCCTTTCATTGCAAAACTCATTGACTCAGTGGCTCTGTCATGTATCCGACTTCTTCGAAAGACACAATATTCTAGATCAACATCAATTTGGTTTCCGTAAATTTAAATCTACTTATTTCTAGTTTGGACATCATTCATCATGGTTTTGACTCAGGTACATGCTATATGCTATTCCTTTTGGATATTACATCTGCTTTCAATACCTTAGATCATCCAATTCATCTTTCTAGACTCACAGAGGTCAGGATAGCTGGTTCAGTGCTAACCTGGTTCACTTTTCATATTGTACTCATCAAGTAAAGATTGGCACTTCTACCTCATCTTGGCACTTCTGCCTCATCTTGGTTTTCTATAAACTCAGATGTTCCTCAAGGGTCATCTCAAATTCAATCTGCTACCCTTTTTAAAATTGATCTTACCCCACCGTTTCATCTCCTTGCTCAATTAGGTGCCAAGTGAGAGGGCTGCACAAGAAGAATAGCTTCCATTTGCAATCAGGGTCTGGGAGGACAGAGTGGGGGTTTGTGGGTTGCATTAGTGACTCTGGGATAGAAAATCCAAATGCCCCAATACTCTTTTTTTTCTGGGTCCCTGGGAACAGGGAACAGCAAAGAAAATCACAACTCCACTGTAACGAAAATGGAGTAGATTTTATAAGGTGCGTGCACGCGTCCATGAGTGTGTGTTCCCGGTGTGCACACATGGACACACCAATTTTATAACATGCGCACATAAAATCCAATGGCTGCGCGCACATGAGCGCTGGATTTTATAGTCCACACATGTGCAGGCGGCGCGCACAAGGGGGGGAGAATTTATGCAAATTCCACATGGGGTACGCATACGGGCCTTCTCCAGTTCCATCCCAGTCCGCTCCAATTAAGGAGCGGACTGGGAGGGAACTTCCCTACTCCCCTACCTAAACTCCCTCCCCTCTTCCCCTCTCCTCCACACCACCTAAACACTACCTATCTTTCTTTTTTGTTTGTTTTATAACTTACTTCAGATCCCAAGCTGAAGTAAGTTGTACACACCAGCTGGCTGCTGGCGCACAAGTCTTTGGGACAGCATTCAATGGTGCTGTCCCAGCCCACTCCTTTGAAGAGGCCTGGCCTGGCACTTGTGCGCATATTGGAGTTTATGCACATGGCTGGGCCTCTTTGAAAATTTGCGCAGTGTGCGCAAGGCCCGGCCAGTCGGCCACACGTGTAAACCCCAGATTTTATGCGCACAGGCCTTTTAAAATCCGGCTGAATGCTTTCACTGTCAACTTGGGAGTAACAGAATATAAACAATTCTAAAAAGTCAGGAATAATGGCAAACATATACTAACAGAGGAAAGAAAAAAAATGCAGTTAGGTACAATTTATAATGGCACAGTAACTAAAGTGATACTAGATCAGCAATGGCAATAAAAAATACAGATCATTACAAACTACTAGATAAATTCCTGCTTGGGCTATACCTTGTGAAAGACACCAAATTATACCTCAAAGCCCTTAAGGTAACTTTATACCTTTGCCCAGTAAAAAGAATGATACCTTTCCTGGTCACAGTTCCCAGTCCAGTCCAGTAAGTGTGCACACACCAAAAGAGAAAATAGAAAAACACACACACATTTTTTCTATCATGCACATGTGCAGGCAGTGCGCACAAGGGTGTGTGTGAATTTTTTCAAAGTCCGTGCAGTGATGCAATCGGGCCTTCCCCAATTCCCTAAACTTTCTTCTCCTCCCCACCCCCTAAACCTAATCTAACTTTCCTCAAAATTTTTTTTTTTACTACTTACTGCTCTTCGGGACTGCAACACTCTCCTGGCCAGCCTCCGTCCCGCCCCTCCCAGGCCACGGCCCTCAGCCATCCCTTTTTCAGGGCCAGACGCTTGTGTGCATATCGGCACTTACGTGCCTGGCCACTTTGAAAAGGTGCATGGTGCACGCAGGGCCTGGCCATGCACATAATTATCAATTTTTACATGCGCTGAGCATTTAAAATTTGGGTGATAGCTTTTTTTCTAACCTGTCATAGAATTTGATATACCTTTGCACGCTGTTTTCAAGTAGAGGTCCCAACACAAATTGTCGAGAATGTAATTTCATGTAAGAGCTTTAACCCATGTGTTTATGTGCACTTCAGCGAGCGAACAGATTAGCAGACTGGCATGAATGTGCAGTTTTTTTTTGTCTGTCCTAGTATAGGTTCATTGCACTTTCACATTTTGTCTGTTTTGTTTTTGACAGGGATACATTATTGTCAGCTAGTATCACATGTGCGTTCACCATCATTAACACTGTAGCTATGTGCTTTGTCTATTATAGCTATTCCTAATAGTTGGAATAGTTAGAACCTGTGTTCATACCAATGTATAGTGGGCCGGATTTTAAAACATACGCGCGCGGCCTACATGTGCGCGCAATACCCAGCACGCGCACATGTACGCCCAATTTTATAACATGTGCGTGCATGTTATAAAATCTGGGGTCGGCGCGCAAGGGATTGCACAATTATGCACCTTGCACGCGCCGAGCCCTATCTGAGTCCCGCTGTCTTCCCCTGTTCCCTGCCAGGCCACTCCAGAAATCGGAGCGGCCTCGGAGGGAACTTCCTTACCCCCCACCCCACCTTCCCTTCACTTCCCTCCCCCACACTTTCCCTTCTGTTTTGTTGCTTTCTTTTTTTGTTTTAAAACTTACTTCAGCTCTGGGGCTGAAGTAAGTTGCATGCGCCAGCCGACTGCTGGCGCACAATCCCGGCCCATCGGCCATGCAGAGGCCTCTGGCCCAGCCCCTGCCCCGCTCCTGGACCGCCCCTTTTGTAAAGCCCCGGGACTTACATGCATCCCGGGGCTTTATGTGCATTGCCGGGCCTTTTGAAAATAGGCCCGGCGCGCGTAAGGCAGGTTATGTGTGTAACCTTTTGAAATCCAGCCCGGTGTGTACTGGTGAACAGTCAGCTCCATTATTGTCTATATAGTGAATTTTTTTTTAACTTGTTTGTACAAATCGTGTTTGGTATGTATATGTACTCAAATTCATTGTACTTTGAGCTACTTATTTTGGCTCTGTTTTTAAATTATAAGCTTATGAATAAAAATTAAATGTTTGTAATTTATACATATCATTAGTGCTTTTTCCCCCTTTATTGGCCTTTTTGGTTGTATTCTTTGAGCACTTTATATTGTATACATATAGCCCTTGCCTTATTCATTCTGTTTAGATAATTTTTTGGGCATGATGGAGGAAACCTATGACACCACACTTTTCAGCTATTCTGACACAGTAGCAGTGGCTGTCTTATCTGGTATCAGACTTTTTGATTTCAAAACTGCCTTTGGTTGAGACATCACAGACTGGTCTGAAATTACTAAAATCCGTAAGCAACGTATACATACTGAACTTCAGTCAGTGTCATTAAACGAGTATTGTGTAAATGCATTCCCTGGGGTCCTCGCATATACAAAGAACCTTTTCTTTATGCAGATAATCAGCTTATCAGCAGGTGGAATGCTATACTCAACCAATGTTCACATGATCTTATACTTCTCATCTTAGAGACTGCCAAAACCTCGGCAACCTCTTTACACACAGAAATAGACACACATTTAAATAACCTTAAAACACAGACTACAATAGAGCTTTTTACTATTCAGCTCGATGAATATAAAGAGGCTATGGATAAGTTTTGGCAGGATCTCAAAGCCTCAAAAATAAGGAAATTTCACAGTGACCAGCTCAATTATACCCAAGGTTATGTTTATCCTTGGATGAACAAAAGTAGGCCTCATAGACATGCACACACTTTTGACTGAATGTCAAGCGACTCTTCCGATGAAGACAATATCATTCCATCTGACAAGAAACACATCCCCAGATCTGTATTCATGAATTTATCCCATAAAACTGAAGGTGAGAATTTACCATCTGATTTTTTAACCTTGCCCACACAGTACCACGACACACATACCCGGAGATGAACAAATACACAAGGCCCTTGCCCCTCGATTCTCAAACACAACAAATGGGTAACTTGATCCCAGCAGTAACCTCTCAACTGGTTTTCAACTTATTTTCTTGGCCTTTCTGGAGTAAAGATGTTTCTGCTACGATGGCTTTGAAACATGCACCCATATTCGTAATTTCATCAGAAAACTGAATATCTCTCATTTTTTTGCTGATAAACCTCAGATATCTAGGAATGGTTTGGGAAGGAAATCCAGATAGGTTCCTCCTGGCCCTATTGATCTCATCTCTATGTTCAAACAGTTGGTGCTACGTGATGTATCCGTGATGGAGACCATCCAACTTCCACCTATGAACAATCTTTCCCATTCTGAATGCCAGGCTTGTTTGACACTTCAACAGGTCTCTTCAATGACTATTCATCCAGCAGACAAAGGGGGTGGTGTCAATTCTTGAAACCACTGATTATAATGAGGAAGCTTGCAGACAATTATCTGTTGAGGACTTCTATACTCCCTTAGCCTCTGACCCTACTTCTGTACTACAATCTCTCATTAAACAAATACTAGATGCAGGTCTAGCCCACAAATACATTACTCCTAAACAATATCGTTTCCTTTCTAACCTTTTCCACGGATTCCAGAATGCTATCTGGTCCCCAAAATTCAAAAATCTTTGATTTCTCCACCTGGGCAACAGTTAGTCTCTGGTATCAGTTCAGTTTTAGAACCACTTTCCAAATTTGTGGATTCTCTCATTGGCCCAAGAGTTCCAATGAGCAGATCATATATATGTGACTCTTCCGACTTTATCTTACAAATGCAGGTGATTCCACGCATCAAAGACACATGTCTATTAGTCACTGCAGATATTGTTGCTCTATACCAATATCCCACAAGAAGCAGCCCTCTAGTTGGTGCTTGAGGCTATTAGCAATCAGGGGTTCTCAGAGGGTTACTGAAATAGCAGCCATTGCTCTTAAGTGCAATTATTTCAGGATCAATAACCAGCTTTTTGAAAAGATAAAAAGGTACAGTAATGGGAGCCACAATGGCTCCTTCTCTTGCTTGCCTATATGTAGCTAAATTTGAGGAGTCTTTTATTTACATTTCAACACATGGGACAACTGTTGGGTACGTTTAATTGATGATATTTTCTTCATCTGGAAAGGTTCCGAGTCATCATTGAATCAGTTTGCTTCTTGGATAAACACTTGCAACTCCAACTCCAATTCACTTTCATATCACACATACATAAATTCCATTTCTGGATCTCATGGTGATCAAAAACCAGGGAAGGTTGATCACAACTATTTTTACAAAACCTACAGATCATAATAACCTCTTACACTTTCAAAGATTTCATCCCCATAACTTGCACAATAACATACCGGTTGGCCAGTTTTTCAGATTAAGATGCACATGCGAATCCTCTGTTTATAAAGCCCAAACCTCCAAGATGCGAGACCAGTTTTTGGAGAGAGGCTATCCTTGGAAAGTATTCAACCAAGCTTATAAACATGGTCTTTATGCAAACTGTGATCTTCTGTTACATGCTCGTCATCGCCCTCCAACTGACCCATTAGTATGTGTGCCCCCTTTTTCATCTAGATCTCATCTGATTCAGAACATTATCTTACAACATTGGCATATCTGACATTACATCAGGTTTTCCAGAGTAAGCCCTTGTTTGCCCATACTAGGGGCCATAATTTGTGTGACAAGCTGATACAGACAAATCCCCGTGACAATTCCCCCATGTTACCATTATGCAATTCCCCTGTAATCATTCCTCAGTTTGTAGCAATGTACATCAAATACAGGTGCATTATCATCCTTCTCTGTCATTGTCCCATGAGATTTGAGGATACTTTGTAGCATTACACAGGTTGTTTACACCATTATCTGCCCCTGTACCAAGTTGCACATTGGTCACATTAAGCTTTCCATATGCACATGCTTTATCCAACATAAAAGTTGCATACACAAAGAGAAACTGGAAGCCCCTTTGGTTCAATATTGGTTGCAGTTTGGTCATTCTGTTGACTAACTCAAAATTTTCATTATCCAATGGCTTTCTAATATCACAAGTGGTTATATCTCGCTACAGTTGTTATGGTGTGAACAGAAATACATCTACACCTGGTGGATGGTAACCCCACGAGGTCTAACCTCCACTATTGAGTGGGAGACATTTTTTAAAAATAATTTTCTTGAAATTTTTTCATATCAATTTTCTGGATAACTCTCCCTGAATTTTGTGGATCTCATCTTAATAAAAAAAAAATTGTCTTGGCTTTAGGGAATTTTCTAAAAATATTTTATTTTGAATCTTTAATATTTTATTTCACTCCATTCCTAGTGGTCCTATTTCCCCAGCACATGTTCAGTACTACTTTCATTTTCTCTTTTCATTCTAGTTTCTCTCCCCTTTCCAATATACAATCTCTATTCTGATTTGCCATTTATGGGCAGCTGCTCTGATTGGCTGCACTGATTCCAAAGAGTTTCTCAAATCCTATTTAATACCCGGATGCAGACTAGTTTAAGCCTGCCTCAAAGTGGTTTCTGCTCCTGGTCAGTAAGCTGAAGGAAGGTTATTTCAGGTATAATTTATTCTCTGTTCTGTCCTTATTCCCTTGAAGGAACAATGGTGTTGCGGTGTTTTTTTCATATATAGTGTCTCTTTGCACCTTTTTCTTTCTCTTTTTGCAGCCACCTATGTATAGTCCATCAATATACCCCTTTTCAATTCCTGCCTTGAACGGCAGTTCTGCTTAAGATTGATTTGAATTTTTTCCCTTTAGGCATTGGAAGAAAATTGCCCTTGTCTTCTGCAGCTATTTCTGCTTTTTTTTACCCAGGCCTTTCGCCCGCTAAATTTCGGTATTCATAGTGCCCTATTGCTCTTATGGCTCTACGGTTCCCCAACTACTATTTTTTTCAAATATTTTTCTTAGTTTAGTCATATGCCAAGTGTGTTTCAGTTATTTTACCTATTCTTTATCATTTTTTATTGCAGGGTTCTTTGGTTCACTCGAATGTGAGTGTTTCTTTCACATTTGTAATACACGGTAGTCCCGTTAAGAGTTTTCCCAATGCCATACTTTCAGTAACATTAGGGAATCTTTGATCCCAACTGTTGCAGGTGATCTCTTTTAAATTCTTTTTATCAATTTTTGTTTTGGGCTTAATCCTCGTTCCTGGGACACTTCATAGCATGGAGATGTCATTTTCAGTACTTTTTTTTTTTTTTTATAGTGTTCTTTTCGTTGGTATAGCTTGTGGGAAGGTGGCCTCAGTTTCCTTTCAGGTCCACTGCTCCTCTCTAAGCATTTTTGTTAAGCAATATTTCTTGTGTCCCTCTGCTATAGTAAAAACCAGTAATGACATTTTTTTTAGTCAAGTATTTCAATACTGTTAAGTTGTCCCTGCTTTATTTACAGCCCAAAATGTTTGCAAACTACTTGAAGGGATGCAGGTTCACCGCACACCTTTTCACAAGCCAATAGTGAACTGGCAAACCTTTGCCCACTCTGGTCAGTATTACTTCGTTAGTGATTTATTTAATATTCTATTATTTTTTATTTTACTTAGTATATTTAAAATAATATTCTATGATGTACTATCAATGAAAGTCTACCTTTGATTAACTTAGTCTTCAAATCTACAGTTTGTTTGTATTGCTTTATTATTCAAATATTCTCAGGGTGTTTTTTTGTTCTTATCACTAGTCAGCAGTTTTAGTCCATTGCTCTTCTGGTATGGAATTTTTTCAGTCCTCTTTGTAGCTGACATATACAAGATGGTCTTGGCTTGACTCTCCCAACTGTGATGGGAACAGCCTTTCTCTCTCCTTAAAGGCTGTTCCCATCACAGTTGGGCTAGCAGACATGTCTGTAATTAACAAAACCTTTTTTTTTTATTTTTTCATTCTCTGACTGTAATTTTTCTCATAGAGTCTGCCATTTTTTTTGGCATCAAGTGTCTCTACTGTGGAAGCCTTCTCTACGAAACAACATAAGAACATGCCATACTGGGTCAGACTAAGTATCCATCAAGCCCAGCATCCTATCTCCAACAGTGGCCAATCCAGGCCATAAGAACCTGGCAAGTACCCAAAAACTAAGTCTATCCCATGTTACTGATGCTAGTAATAGCTGTTGTGAACCTGCCTGTGATGAGCGCAGGCAGGTCCCCTACCTTCGCGACCAGTCAGGCTGCTGACTCCGTTCTCCTCAGCTGCTCTCTGAACGGTGGTCTGCTGCCATCCTCCATGGCACAGAAGCAGCGTTCTTCTTCTGCCCTGCTGGGAGCCACCTTCGTGGCTGAGGCCACTGCAGCTGCTCCTGCTTCCTCCTGCCAATGCCGGGGTCGTCGAGCGGCAGAGAGTCTGTCTCTGCCGCCGACTGTGCTCTCGTCTGTCTTCGCGGCAGGAAGCCGCTCCGGCAGCCTGCCCCTCTCCATCCAGCTTTGTGGCAGGACTGCTGCTCCCATGCTGCCATCTCCTGGGCCCTCCACGATGCTGGGGATGCCACCAGCATGTCTGCTCTTCTCCTGCTTCTCCCTAGGCACGGGCGCGCACCTCTCCTCGTCTTTTAAAGGGCCAGTGGTGGGAAAAGGTCCCGTGGCCCTCTTCAGTGATGTCATCACCCTGCCTTGCTTCAGCCCTATAAAAGGGGCCCTTTGCCAGTCCATCTTTGCCTTCAGAAGGAATTAGATGCTCCTGGATGTTCCTGTCCTTCGCTCCAGGAGTCCTTGCTGTTCCATCACTTCTTCCTTGACCAAGTCCTCAAGTCCTTGACCAAGGACTGCCGTGGATGATGGTAGGGCAGTATACAATCGGTTGGTCTTTGAAATGTTTTTATGAATGTTAATGGTGATTTATCTCTAATGGACATAATTGCACCGTGTTGTGTGCTGTGGTATGAAATTGTGATTAAGAATCGAGTCAACCGGGATTTGGAGTGGAGTCTGATTCATTAAAGCTTGGGATCTGAAGTTGTTTGGGATTTGAAGGTATTTGAGATCAGTGGGTATTGCGAAATGTTGTTCAATGGGAGTCTCCGGACATGCATGTGATGTTTTTGGAGCAAATGCTCAGATTTGAAAAATTGCTTTGCAACAAGGCAAGAAGTGGTTGTATTTTCCCCTGAGGAAACCCTAGTCAGGTAAAACAAGGAACCTTGTTGGGATCAACATTTTTTGACATAAGAACAAGCAACAATCAATTGATGGGATGGATTTATGACATGAAAAAGAAGAGAATAAGAATCATATATATATAGATAGCGAGCATTTGAACCTTTTTATGGGTTGAGTGTTTTTATGGGGTATGTATGTGGTGTGAATGTTGATATTTATTGTTATTATTGGGGTGTTGGGGATGGGTATGTCTGGGGGGTAAAATATTTGAAAAAGTTAAGAAATAAGTTTGAAAGAATTAAAAAGTTTGATTTATTACTGATGTGTTTGTGATACATGTTATAATGATGTATGATATGTGATATATATACAATGGGGTAGATTTTCAGAGCCCTGCTCGCCTAAATCCGCCCAAAACCGGGCGGATTTAGGCGAGCAGGGCCCTGCGCGCCGGGAAGCCTATTTTACATAGGCCTCCCGGCGCGCGCAGAGCCCGGACTCGCGTAAGTCCCGGGGTTCTCGGAGGGGGGCGTGTCGGGGGCGTGTCGGGGGGCGGGCCCGGTCGTCGCGGCGTTCCGGGGGCGTGTCGGCAGCGTTTTGGGGGCGGGTACGGGGCGTGGCTACGGCCCGGGGGCGTGGCCGCGCCCTCCGTACCCGCCCCCAGGTCGCGGCCCGGCGCGCAGCAGGCCCGCTGGCGCGCGGGGATTTACGTCTCCCTCCGGGAGGCGTAAATCCCCCGACAAAGGTAAGGGGGGGGTGTAGACAGGGCCGGGCGGGTGGGTTAGGTAGGGGAAGGGAGGGGAAGGTGAGGGGAGGGCAAAGGAAAGTTCCCTCTAAGGCCGCTCCGATTTCGGAGCGGCCTTGGAGGGAACGGGGGGAGGCAGCGCGGCTCGGCGCGCGCAGGCTATACAAAATCGATAGCCTTGCGCGCGCCGATCCAGGATTTTAGCCGATACGCGCGACTACGCGCGTATCTACTAAAATCCAGCGTACTTTTGTTTGCGCCTGGAGCGCAAACAAAAGTAGGCTGTTCGCGCTTGTCTGAAAATCTACCCCAATGTGTATTTGGTATGTGGGGATAAGTGCAATATAATAAATAAAATTGTTTACATTTGTAAAACTATAACAAAAACAATTTTGAGTGTATGTATTAACAAAAGTGTATAGATACATTGTTTCTCTTTAAATTAGTTGGGAATAAGACATGCTATTTACTAGTTAATGATTCCCATAATGATGTTTAGTGACATTATCACCCAGGCCATATCCCGGCACAGCGGAATAAAGAGGCCCCATGCTATTGGCATATAAGGGCGCAGTACCTGTACCAGACGGGGGGAGGAGCTCCTTGCCCAAAAGTCCTGATTCAATGGCTGAGATCATACATATTTGAGGGGATGGATGAGGCCCTGGATGTGACATGAGCCAGGACTGGTAAGTTCACATCACCCTCCAGTAAATGTCAAGTCTGCTACTATGTGCTTATATTTTGGCATAAGATGCTCACATTGATTAATGCGAAGTGCACATGTTATGCCAAAAAGTAAATGTGCACTTCTTAGCATTCATACATATGATTTCCTTTTTGTTTCTTCAGCTCTCTCCCAGAAAAAACCTGGGGCTTGCCATGTAGCCCCAGAGACCAGCAGCACAGCCCCTGGTCTCAGCACAGCCTTTCAAATGGATGTTCAGACCTAGTGGAGCAAGGAAAAGGAGGAATAACAGCAGCAACCTCCAGAGCAGCAGCAGCTACTGTATTCCCTTGGCTCACCTCTACCCCTTGACACCAGCCTAGACCTTTACAGATTTATGGAGGGGATATCCCTATCATAAGAGGAAGCCACCTCTTCCTCTTTGCCACATTATCAGTAGGATTTACTAGAAAGTCAGCTCAGCCCACCAGCCTGACCATGCCAGCATTGAAGCCACAGACAGTGCCTCAGCCACCACCAACCACAATACTGTCAACAGCAGCAGCAGCACCACTGGATCGTACAGTCCAGGACACACTTGACTGCATCAAGAGGAGGCATGGGTTTCAGCTGCACCATATATGGGAAGCATTGTTCCACTTGAGGAAGGCTCAGGTCACCCACACCCAGGTTGAGCAGGCACAAACAGCAGCCCTTACATAGGTCCTAACAACTGTCACCACAACCATAAACAATTTGACCAGCGTGATAACCCAAGTCATTCAACAGAGTCTGAACCTGTGCCATCCCCATCCTCCCAGGATTCCACTCTGTGCAACAGACCCTAGCTCTCAGGGTAGGCCTCCCAAAGAAATGCCACCTCCAACCATCTAAAAATACCAGGGAGAAAAAGGCTCATATGGTCCACAGTCGTTCAGGCTCCAAAAACTCACTCAAAGATGACATTTCCAAATAAGCCAGGCTACACCTCAGTACAGAGTTCCTGGGCTGGCTTGCTGATGTGGATGGTCTACTGTCTGCCTGCATTGTCCTGCTACTTACTTGTTATGCCTTCCTCTATGTTCTGCCCTTAGTCCTACCTCCTTGATGTGGTCTCCAGTCATGGTCCTGCTGATGTCTCTTCTCATCATGTCTCATCTCCTGGTCCTGCTATTGGTGTCTCTTCTCATCTCATCCTGCTGCTGCTTCCATACTGTTACCTCCTGGGACTTTCTCATCCATGCTGTACTCACTGTCCTGGTCCTGCTGCCTCCATGCTGTATTCTCTGGTCCTGGTGCCTGCTAGTTGAACTTTGCATGCCATGGACTTTAGGTTGTCTAACTTGAGTGCGCTCTCAACATGGGCTGTCTGGGCCTTCTCTTGAACTTTGTTGCCATGGCCCTTAGGCTATCCCATTTGAGTATACTCTTTCAACATGGACTGTATGAACCTTTGCTTTCCTTCACATTGTCGTGCTGGCATCAGTTCTAACATTAGAGGTGTATTGTTGCTATTGGATTGCTTTTCTAGGTTTTTGCTTTCTAGGTTATTTGCAGTAATCATGATTTTGCAAATGGATAAGATAACAATACTGTGTATGAGATGATGGCATTTGTAATGATGTATGTACATATCTTCACTAATTGCAGAATGTGATTACCAAAGTCATTGAATTGCTTTGATTCTGGTGACTACAAATGTTGTTTAATAAAGTAGTCACATGCTTTGAAACTTCACTTTCTGGTTGTTTCTTTTCATTATGTGGTCTTTGTTTTAAGAGTTCACTAAGTTAAAGGTTTGAAACCCATATGACCTTGCATACTAGAGTGTCATTGGCCATTCCTACTAGGCACATTTCTCACGTGCAAGACCATATGGCCTAGGCATATGACTGCAAGAGTCAAACAGAAAACTTCTTACTGTGGAGCTTCACAAGTGACTGATGTTGCCTTCTCCAGAAAGCATATATTATTATCTAAATCTTGGGTACATAGGCATATATGGGAGATGGGTGCTATCTAGCTAGTGTTCACCTCCAAATGCTATCTACTAGAAAAGCTGTAGAAATGCTTGGTCAGAGATGCTGTAGCAATGTCTTCACTCTGTTGGTGACCAATTGGTTGTATAGCTATGCTAATGTCATAGTACAGCTATAAAAAACCATTGGCCTCTTCCATTGGGAAGGTATATCACCTGTGATCAAACAATGGTCCTTCTCTCTGGGTCTAGCACTGAATGCTGTTATCTCATAAGTCTTTAATGAGAAGCCTACTTGAAAAGTATATAAACAACTGGGTCTTGTCCATCTCTAGGGAGCAGAAATGTGCAACTGCAGGTTCCAGACCCAAAGAGTAGATAGTGTAATGTAATTCTTGTGTGGTGTTAGGTGAAGTGACACTAATTACCATACAATGCCTGCCATGGTTCAGGGTGCTCAACTGGCAGGGCTTGCAGGTCTGGCTCCAATGCAGGTACTTCCCTATGAGGCATTTGATCCTCCCTTGCCTATTGTAATTGTTGTTGAACAGCCTGAAGCAGCCAGTATCCCATTACTAGTACACTTCCCCCCCCCCCCCCCCCCCCCCCCCAACATTGTAGCTTTAGGAAGACAGGACAGGTAAGAAAAAGGTGTTTTTATTTGCCCTCCAGGGCTGTGTGTGTCTCTCTAAGGCCTCTTTTTATCACTTATGACATTTTCTGCAATCTGCGAAATGCCAGTTATGCGATAAAACCTTTTTCTCCCAGGCTACTGCAAATCAAAAGGGTATTATTCCCCATTTGAAATTGTGCGTTATGTGTTATTTTTCTGTGAATTACAATAGGAATCCCTGATTTGCATAATCTCCTAGCTTTCGAATACTCATTATTATATTTATATGCTAACACATGTCATGGTAAGCCACATGGCTTATCACGCATTAGACCCCATTTGGCATGCTCTGAGCCCCTAATGTGGCTTGATGAATGACCCAGTTGGTTTGCAATTTGGGCAGTTTTCCTGAGTTTACCAGGGGAGAGACTCTGGTCCAGTCCTAGTGAGGGAAAAGACCCAAATCCAGGGGCCAAGGGTGAGGAGACCTTTTTACCCTTTCCCCTAAAGTGAAAGGGCAGCATGATGCATCACCTCAGAGAAAGCATTTGACACTTTGAAAGTGTTTAGCTCTTATTGGTTTGTGAGGAGGTTTATTGCCACCCTTCTCATGGTTGAAGCTGGGCTATATTAGGCTGTTTTTCCAGTGCAAACCTTTCCTCCAAAGAGGTCACACCATAAAGAGTCCTAGGGGCAGAGGCGACAGGAGCTTTGGAGACCCTCAATGGGATCTTCACCTTTGGGACACAGGCTACAGGCTGGGGAAGGACTGGACTCATGCGGACCTCAGGTATGATATTGAGATTCAGGGAATCCTACATACAAATAAGGATTTCCCTGCCAAACTGGGATTTTTGTTATCAGCCCACTCCCTGATGGATATGTTATAGCCCGGGATCTGATACTGAGGAATCACACATAGAAGACAGAAGCAGAATCCATTTATGTAAATACCCCATTGAGATCTCAGATGTAAAGAGGACATTATTGTTGTGATTGGACATTGATATCAGTTTTGAAGAATCATCAGTAATTTTTTTTTAATTTATAATTTTTTATTTCTGTTAAAGACAAACAAAAACATACAATATACGTGATAGGCAATCATCAAACAGTAGCTTGGCCAAAAATTTGCAATGTTACACATCAACACTCTGTCCAGACTGATCCCTGCATTTCAGCATCACCAAAGGACGTTACCTCCTCAGACACATACACAGGATGGGGGATCACCCCACTGCCTGGCCCAAGGAGGTTAGCTTTCCCCACACAGAAAGGACCCACCTCTTGGGACAAGGTGAAAGGAAAGCAGCACAAATTGAGACAGCCCCAGAAATAAATTATTTTGTGTATCCTCAGGAAACAGTTCATTCTTCTTAAAAAATGGTTACATAAATAAATAAATGCAGGCATTACCTAATTCTATTTACCAAGCTAGAAAATAAACAAAACCAGGAATTATCTAAGAAAAAAAAATCTACTCATTTGTATTAACTACTAAATAACAGAAGATTACCTGTTTCAGTCTACTGGATAAGTAATTTCTTGTCAAGGTAGTTAACAAATGTAGCTATAAGAAAACATCTTTAACTCCTTTTATTCCTGTTGCTTTCAGCAGCCAGAAGCAGGCTGCAATTACACCTCATGTAATGGCTTTCTCTCTGTCTCTCCTCTAAATGTATCAAAGACAAAACCCATCTTTAATATGTAATTAAGAATTCTCATTAATTTGTTCCCGTACCTTTAATTGGCTGCAGGGATGAATAGGTAATGAATAGCATAACTAAGCTCTGATGTAAAAGTCTGCCATTTCTAATTTTTAATTTCAACCTTTGATAGACTGCTAAAGAAAAAGTTAATTGTAATAAATTATGATATCCTTCCTTTTACTGGACTGACCAGGAAATGGCTTCCAGCAAATAATATTATTGCCATCATTTGTCGTGGCTAGGCACTAAGGGGTAGATTTTAAAAAACTGCACCCACGCGTACTTTTGTTCGCGCAAACAAAAGTATGCCGGATTTTAATAGATATGCGTGTAGCCACGTGTATCTTTTAAAATCCGGGGTCAGCGCGTGCAAGGCTGTGCAAAATCGGCTGCCTGCGTGCGCTGAGCCGCGCAGCCTGCCTCTGTTCCCTCCGAGGTCGCTCCGAAATCGGAGCAGCCTCGGAAGGAACTTTCCTTCCACCCCTTCGCACCTTCCCCTCCCTTCCCCTACCTAACCCCACCTCCCCAGCCCTATCTAAACCCCCCTACCTTTGTAGGCGTAACTTGCGCGCGCCGGGCCGGCTGCTGGCGTGCCAGGTTCCGGTCCAGGGGCTGGTCCGGAGGCCATGGCCACGCCACTGGAACGCCCCATGCCGGCACCATGCCCCCTGGAATGCCCCCCGAATGTCGCGCTGCCCCCGACATGCTCCCTGACACCCCTGACACTCCTCCTAGCAAAGCCCCGGGACTTAAGCGCGTGCACAGAGGGAGGTTGGGGCAGGTTTTTGGGGGGTACGCGTGTATCTTATGCGCATACCCCTTTGAAAATCTGCCCCTAAGGCCTCATTCCCATGAAACTTCTAAGGAAGAATACCAGCCTTAATAACCCATCCTAAACAAGAGCCGACTACTCTTGGTTTTTTCAAAAAGATCTTTGATCATTCCTGCAAATTAGGCATTTCCTGCCTTCAAAAGAAGTGACCAGGAGTTGTTTTCTGCTTCCATTTGTCCTTTGTATTAAACCTTGGTGGAGCAGAGAGCAAAACAATTAAAATGAATGTTTTTAAATCACTGACATCAGTGGCTTAAGGGAATGTGCTGCCTGAGGTGAGGGATGAAATGGTGCTCCCCCCCCCCCCCCAAACAAAAAGCACAGTGCATGTCAAATCATCAAGAGGGGCAAGGAGGGGTAGGGTCCTTTTATAGTCTGGTCCTTTTGGTGATTTGAAATGCTTCTTAAGGAGGAAAGCAGGGGCCAGAGTTCCCAGAGGAGTAGCAGAGTATCTGATAATTCAGTATTTCTAGGAATTGTGGCAACGCTGCCACAATTCCAGGAGTCCTTTACCTGTCTCCAATGTTTCCCCAGCATTTGCCCCTGGAGAAGTGGGGGATGGGTGAATGATAGGGGTCTGTGTGTGGCAATTTCTCTACTGTCCTATTGCAAGGGTATCAGGTGCTCTAGGTGAACCTTAGAGCCTTGCACCCCCTCCTTCCTAGCTCTCACTACACACAAAATAAAAATTTGCATTTATAATAACCAATTTTACATGAAAAGACATTCAAAGTATAGTTTTCTGAAATAAAAATATCATAACAATATGCATATTATTTTTACATGCACTACTGTGGTGCCATCCAGAAAGCTCTACAAAAAAGTAAAATAAACACTTGACAATACGGTTCTCTCATGAAGTGGCTGAAAAAATAAAGGCTAAAAGAACAGCGTTCAAGAAGTATAAAGGCTCACAAAATGAGAAACACAGGGAAGAATACATGGTGAAACAGAGATATAAAACTCCCACTCACACACTTTTCTTTCTACTCATAACTCTGGTGCACACAATTTGATGAGAATATAAGGACCACTTGGAGTTTGTCAGTGTCCCTTTTGAATGCTCTGCTAGTAACATAACTCTGTTGCCAGATCTCTTATGCTAATAGAGAATTTGAGAATCAATGTGAGAGAAGAAGAAAAATCATGAAAGCAAAAGGCCAAGCAGAAGAAAGGATTGCCAAAGAGGTAAAGTGAGGTGACAAAACATTTTTCAGATATATTAGGGAAAGAAGAAAAGTCAGTAGGGGTATAGTGAAATTGAAAGGTGACAAGGAACAATGTATGGAGAGAGACAAAGAAGACCCTGGAGAAGGACCATTGTGGTAGACAAGATTGTAGCTGGGGATGGGGTAGATGAAACTTTGTTTATGGAACAGAATATATGGGAAGAGCAAGGCAAACAAAGTAGACAAGGCCATGGGGCTGGATGAAGTACATCCCAGGATATTAAGGGAGCTCAGAGATGTGCTGGCAGGTCCGCTGAAGGACCTTTTCAATAGATCCCTGGAATCGGGAGTCGTGCCGTGGGATTGAAGAAGACTGGTATTGGTCATGCATCACAAGAGTGGTAGCATAGAAGAGGCTGGTGGGTAAATTAATGTAGACTCTTCTGAAGGAAAGAATTATAAACTATCTACAATCTGGTGGGTTGCTGGACCCGAGGCAGCATGGATTCACCAAGGAAAGGTCCTGTCAGATAAATCTGATTGATTTTTTTGATTGGGTGATTAGAGAGATTAAGAAAGAGCATTAAATGTGTTGTACTTGGATTTCAGCAACGCTTTTGATATGATCCTGCCTAGGAGGCTTGTGAATAAACTGAGAAGCTTGGGAGTGAGCGACAAGATGGTGATGTAGATTATAATCTGGTTGACAGTGTTGCGTCCGTCTGTCTTCGACTTCTTCACCCCGCCTACCTCTCTCTACTTGCGACTCTGCCCGCTCACCTTGGACTGATGGCTGCCATGGCATCTGCTTGCTGACCTCTCCGGTGTCCCCGGACTGGCTTTGGTGCTGCCTCATGCCATTCTCCTTCAAGGTACCTCTAGGGCGTGCGCATGCACTCTGCCCTCACCTTTATTTCCACGTTGACGCGAACCTCAGGGGTGTCCCCCTGTTCTGACGTCATGACTCCAGGGTGTATCTGCCTACTACATTTGCTAGCTCGTTGAGTTAGCAAATGTAGTAGGCAGATGGGATTCGCTCTCCATTCCTAAGCTACTCTGCCACTCCAGCTCTAACTGGAACTCTTACTACCCTTCGGGGTCACTAACAGGGTACCCGCTCCTTGGGAGCCTCTCTGTTTCTTTCAGGTGCTATCAGGAAACTGGTACTCGCTCCTCGAGGGCCCATGTTCCCTGTGTCACTGCCTGCAACTTCTACCTTCTACTTGGAAGAACTGATTACAGACACCATCTGTGAGTACAGAAACATCTCTCTCTACAGTACTGCTTCACCAGAATCAGGTACTCACTCCTCGAGGGGATGGTCCAAGAAAGCAAAGAGGAAGGCGATCTATGATAGCCATTAGGATAAACACAAAAATAGATGCCTGGATATTTTTCAATTGTTTATTCAAACAGAGACGTGTTCACAATTCGCCCGACTCAGGCCGAGTTTCGCGGCTCAAAAGCCGCTGCCTCAGGGGCTACAAACAAATCAAATATAAATTAACATCAATATCTAAAACAACCTAACCGATTACCAACATCATTAAGATCTTATAAATATTAAAAAGTCATTATTAAAAAATAATAAAAAACTTTTTAAATCCTTCACTAAGATCTCAGATATTGATTAAAATTATTAAAATGATGACAAAAAATATTTATTATTAATAACAAACATACCCAGAAATATACCTATCTAAAACATTTTGTCAAATAAATTATCCATTCCTGCTTAAGAACATAGTATTTAACACTATATATCATTCTTTGCAGGTACAAAGATAAATTTACCTTCAACAATCCACAGTCGTAATTAGAACTTAGAAGTTAGAGTATCATCCAATATGCAATCAATGATTGTCAGCAATGCAAGAGTCAACTGGAAAAAGTGTATAGGACAACTTAAAAAGTTAAATATCATCTTAACACATAACAGTCAATCTTATTGCATTCCCGATTCTTTTGTTAATTGTCAAATGACAAGAAATTAATTAAAACAACACTGAATAACATTGAAAACACAAGGAGTTCTCTGGTCCTGCTAACCCATATTCCAAGATTTCAAAACCCAAAAATTGATATGTTAATATATACTGCACTTGTAAGATATAAAAATAAATAAATAAACATGCCATTGAAAATGTTACAAACACATTGTTTCACCCTTAATTATAAAAACAAGATAATTACTTGCCTACTATATTGTGTTGCATTGCAGGTTGGGTGCATCTTGCAGATATAAAAAACTCAATAAAATTCCAAAAGCAAAAAAAGTGAAAAAGATCTATTTTTGTGTTTATCCTCACTCCTCGAGGGCCTGCCCTCTGCTCCAGACCTCTCGTCTAGTGGAATCTCTGCTACTGCTAGTGAGTACAATGCTACCGAGTCTCTCTGCTCCAAGGGATCAGGTATTTGCTCCTAGAGGGCCTGCTCTCCCTATCTCGGAGCTCTCCTATTCTACTTGGGACTCTGAATGCTAATTCTACTGTGTGCTCATAACTCTCAGTCTCTTTCCACTACAGCACTGCTTACATAGGATCCGGTTCCAGCATTCTGTGGGAAACGCGCCCAGCCGGGCTCTATAACTACTACTCACTACTGTCACCTCTGGTGGTTCCATATAGTGTTTAATAAAAGATTCAAATCTGTGTTTGTCTGTCCGGAGTTTAGCCTGACACTGTGGTCGCTCATGGGATTGTCCCCCGTGGGTGTGGTCAGCTGCCACAGTGTCCAAAGATCCATCCAAAGACCAATAACCATAACAGAGAGTTACTGCTGTTGTGTTGCCGTGTGGTGTTAACTCTGCTCCCCAAAAAAGGGGATCTGCGCAATTTGCGGAATTGGAGACTGGTCTCCTTACTGTGCATGGACTACAAAATTCTAGCCAAAGTGCTTTCTCTGAAGCTAGGGTCTGTGCTAGACCAGGTGATCTTCAGAGACCACAGAGACAAATCCTACATGGTTCTGGGCCACTCGATCTTTGATAACATCGTTTTAGTCCAAGATCTGATCCACTATTGCAGTAGGAAGGAGCTGCCGGTGGTCTTATTATCTCTAGACCAGGAGAAAGCTTTCGACAGAGTGGATCACTGGTATCTCATGCAGACCCTACAGGAGTTCGGGTTTGGCCCCTGGTTTTCAAAAGGGGAGTACGTCAGGGCTGCCCATTGTCCAGGCAACTGTAGGTGCTGGCCATTGAGCCTTTCCTGTGCCTCCTGCGCAGATGGCTCACTGGCATAGTGCTGCAGGAACCCAGACTACAGGTCACTTTATTTGCCTACGCCAATGACGTGCTCCTCATGATCCAGGATCTGCTTGATCTGGAGAGGATGTGAGCCTGCCAGCGGGTGTATTCATCCGCATCCTCTGCTAAGATCAACTGGATGAAATGAGCAGGGCTTTTGATAGGACTGAAGTGGAAGGACCTTGACCCAAGCCCTGTTGATAATTTTTCTTGAGTCGTAAATCATAAAATATCTGGGGATCCATCTTACCACTGGGGAAACCGTGGCCTCGGTGAACTGGCGAGAACTGTAGGAGAAGTTGGATGCTCGCCTGAGGTCATGGTCAGGACTGCTGTGCCTGTTGTCCTACCATGGGAGAGTCTTAATAGTGAACCAGCTGGTGTCCAGCATGTTGTGGCACCGGCTGATAGCTCTGAGCCCACCTTTGAAGTTTCTTACCTGCACCCAGAGGAAGCTGCTGGACTTCTTCTGGGCAGGGAAGAAGCACTAGGTCTCTACGGAAGTTCTGTCCCTTCCTGTGAATGATGGCGGACAAGGCCTCATATACCTGAAGAGTCAGGTACACACCTTACGGCGACAAATCTTGCAGATATTTCTGGATGCAGATCCCCCTCCTCAGTGGCGCCTGCTGGCTGCTTTTTATTTTTGCCAGTTGGGCAGGTCGCAGTATGACTGGCAGCTCTTTGTAATAAAACCCGAAGGGTATGCTGGTTGCCTCCTGGTACTGCTGCCTTTCTATCAAGATTTTATTAAGTCTTGGCGCATGATTTCTGCCTCGAGGTAATCGACTGGCCCCATGAGAGACTACCGGGAAGAGCCCCTCCTCTACAACCCCACTTTGGGTGTGGAGATGTTGGAGTCCCCCTAGGTATGCGGTCAATTTTCCTCATCCTGAATCATCAAGGTTGGCCACCTTATAAAGGCCAGCCATAATTCATGGGTGCAGCCCGCCGAACTGGCACTGCGATCTAGGCTGACAGATTTAACATCCGTAGCCGAGGCTGTTCGCATGATTGCTAAACTATGCACCCATGATACTGTCCACCCTACTGGGAGGGGCTCCACAGGCTGGAGGTCCCTGCCCACCTTCCATTCCCCCTCCTCCGAACCTGTACATCAGAGCTGCCCCTCCATCCAACCCCCCTTAACCCATCACAAAATCTAAGCAGGCTACACAAACTCTCGCCGATAGCCTTTGAGGCATTGCCACGAAAGAAAATGTATCATCTATTACTCCACAGCGTCCATTACCTCACCTTGATCTCTCACCCAAATCAGCGTGGCACTCCCTATTGGGAGACGAGGCAAGACCGAGGTGGGAAAGTTTTTATAGTGAACACACACCTAAGCGCTATGGAGACCTTTTGTGGTGGATTGTGCATGGGGCAATGGGAATGGGGAGCATACTTGAAGCTATGACAGGCATGCCACCCCTGTGCCCTTTTTGTACCTGCAGGGAGTCAGTACAGCACATTTTTTTGGAGCTGCCCGAGGCTGTCCCCCTTTCTAAGCTTTCTAAAAACATTGCTGATGAAGTTCTGGTTTGCCTCTTCTCCACACCTGCTCATATATGGGCAACCAATAGGAAAGGTCCTGAAGGAAAGACAGAAAGACCACCTATTCAATTATCTTATAGCGCCAGCCAGGCAAACCATCAGGTGCACTAGAGAGGAAGGAAGCACTGTTGGTGAAGCATTTGACTGCGACATTTATTTCAGATCAGAAGTCAGATCAAGGATCCGAATGGATCACTAACCTCAAAACAAAAGACTTAAAAAAAAAAAAAAAAAAAAAAGGGCTATTCAAGATATCCTCTGCTCTGACCCTCTCCCCTCTACTTATAATTTAGTTTTGCAGATTTAGACACCCCCTCCCCTTTATTTTCTTAATTTCATTTATTTTTTTTGTTCAGGCATTTGGATCCTTATACCAAGAGTGGTAATGTATGATGATTATTTAAAAGACACCCATTAGAAATGGATGATTCCTTTCTGTCTTCCTGCAGTGTGTAATATGAATAGTTACTGCTCCCTACCGCTCCTTTCGTCCCCCTTAGGGCACTGATTGTGAGCTGTGAGGAAGTGCCATGCCCGATGCCAACTAAGGCAATTAGTGTTTATAGTCAGACATGTCTTTTGTGTGTGTGTGTGTGTGTGTGTGTGTGTGTGTGTGTGGCATCCCACAGGATGTGGGGCCACAGCATATATTGCTACAACTATTTATTTAGGCCACAGTGGTCCACCTTAAAAACAGGAGAAACACTTCCTAACTGTGCAAGGAACCCTCAGCTTCTAATTTACAGGCGTGCAGGAGACAATATTAGGGGTGCTCAAGCACCCACAGCACTGGTGCCTATGGTGATGGTATGGGATGCAGGGAAGAGAGTTTTCAGGGTTTACTCATCACTGGTGTAGAGGCAATGCAATGAAAAAGATTTTGTATCTTTCAAAGCAAACCATATTTAGAAGGGAATGGTTTAGAAGGCATCTCATCCAGAAAAATCCTTCAGGAATGGATAAAATCCAAGTAATAATTACTGTAAGCGAGCAACATTTGCTTTGTATCAGAAAAAAAAAATCACAGAGAGAAGAAACAGCCTTCTGGCAACAAGAAAATGAAAGCTTTAGAGAATCTGGTTATAGATCCAGGAAAGTTTAACTTTTAAATTTGAAGTTTTGCTTTCTTTACTTTACTAGTCTGCTTCTGGCAGATATAAAAAGATATTGTACAGGGATCTAACACTTCCCAATATTTCTGAGTCTGATACTGAATTTGTACCCAAGCCCATTACACTACAGCAAATAAATGCCATGAGAAAGACTTTAGTTCAATTCATTTATATTTCTTATTCACCTCTATTCAAACCAAAGGACTCAAGGCGAGTTACGGGTTAACACAAATAACCTCTGAAAATCATGTCCTCCCCTTTGGGAAGTGGTTTTTAATCATTTTTACCAACATATTTAGAAATATGCTTACTATAAATTAATGTCAAACTTGTTGGAGTCATGATGCAGTTCTCCCATTATGCTACAGGCCACAATTTCCCTGTCAAATCAAGCAGAAAAAGACACATTTATCTGTTAGCACTAGAGACCTACATTTCTACTAAATGTTGATTTTGAAATACTTATGTGCATTGCCTGTGGGCAGGACCTTATTAGTCATGCAAGTTTATGTCTCTGAATGTTAAAAGGTAACACCTCTTTCCAGCCACTATGTTGGTTTCTATTTTAACTAAATTTTATTCTTGGCAGGTTAGTATGGTACTCATGTTTACTTTGTGAAATACTAACCATAATTCCCTCTGATGTCTCTAAAATGGTGCCATCTTTACAGCATAAGCCCCATGAGATGAGACAAGGAGTTAAATACCTTCAAGGAGAAGAGAAAGGAACATATGATAAAAAAACATTCATATACAACAAGCATTTGAATATCTTAATGCCATAAACTGTATATTTGAGACAAGCATTTTGCAGTATAAAAGTTCTAGAGCAGAAGGTCAGGAATATGAGGCTGGAAAAGGATAGCCTCAGGAATAAAATATGATGGTTTTTATTCACAGAAAGGCTAGTAAATGCAAGGTCCATCTCCCAGCAAAGGTAGTGGAAATAAAACTGTTTTTTAAATTTAAGAAGGCATAGGACAATTACAGCAGATCCTTAATGGTGAGAAAGTTATTGCAAGTTCATATACTGTATCAAGAAGGGTCTTTATTAAAGTAGGTAGAGAAAATGAGCAGAATAGATAGATATTTTACTTTCAATTCATAGCCTGCCTTCTCTTAAAACAATGCTCTAAGCAGATAACAACAGCCAAATGGTATATCCATAATTATATAGAAACAACTAAACAAAACATACATATAAAATGAAAAAAATTAACACAAAATAATCAGATATAAACTTATACAAATAACATAATAAAAACAGGTAAAACAGAAAATAAATAAAATCAATTCATAATAATCATTGGCTAGCCTTATGCCCAACAAGGCAGTATACTCATCTCAAGTGCCACTATACTCATTACAGCAGATCACTACCAAACTTAGGCCTAGATTTACAAAAACACTACGGTGTCATGAATCCCACGGTAACAGGGGGCAGGGTGGCAAAGTGGGGGGTGGTCCTGCGACAGCCAGCAGCGCTTGCACCTCTGCGGTGCGATCATTGCCGGCATTGCGCCGAATAACTATACCATAAAAGGTATAGTTATTCGGTGCGAAACTGGCAATGACAAGGAAGCTTACCTTTCGCCATTGTCTTCGCGGCATCCGCCCCGACTCCTCCTCTTCCAGTCTTGACACCCCCCACATTTAGTGATCCCGTGCGAAAAGTCCCTTTTGACGCGTGATCGCTTTAGAAAATGACCCCTTTAGGCCTGGATTTATCAAAATGCACTAAATATCACAAAATAAATATGTGATAGAAAAAGGGGTGTGTTTTATGGTAATAGACAGTTTATTGTAATGTGTGCTAATACCTATGCGAAGAGCTAAGTTACTGCAAATTATGATAACTTTTTCAGACTTTGAGATAAGTGTGGTATTTCCTACATACAACCACTGGGGGGGATCATGTTGAGAGAGAGAGAAAGAAAAAGCACCTAGCCATAATTCCACCAACACTAGATAGGTATTTATATCTCTATGGGAGGCCCACCTAGTAACTCAAGGTGAGATTTAGGTATTAGTGTAGGGGTTAGGGGCCCCTTTGACATTCAAAGTGAGAGGTACGAACAGAACAGTGCTCTCTTGTGAAGATTTGATGACCCTCGGAGTGAGGAAACCTACTCAAAGATGAGATTTGTGCAATGTTCTCTCAACCTAGCTTGATGTTACCCAGGTAGAGACTAGCTAGTATGTAGGTATAACTAGCTAGGCTCGGCGATCGTCACTTGGTGTTACAAATCTGTTAGGAATCTGTTAGGAATCTCCTCCAGGAGAGGGAGGAGTTAGCAATCTGTAATGAATCAGCTCCCTTGGTGGGAGGAGTTAGCAATCTGTAATGCTGTTCTCCAGGAGAGGGAGGAGTTGGCAATCTTGTTAGGGTATAGACTGCGGAGTTAGCAATCTTGTGTGAATCTACTCCTGTGGAAGGAGGAGTTAGCAATCTGATATGCTCAGTTCCTTAAAGGGAGTAGATAACAATCTGTTATGAACTGTTGCTTAAGACCCCTGATGGAAGGAGTAGCAATCTGTACCAGCGGGGTGCTTGGAGAGGGCACTCAGCTGTAGAGGAAGGTAGATAGGTGAATCCTTGGGCCGATGGCAGATGACAGCGCCCCCAGGAGGATCTCCTGAGAGGGACCACCGGCTAGGCTGGGTTATGGAGACAGACACAGATAGTTCTTTTATTAGACAAGTTAGTAGAACCACCAGAGGTGGCAGTAGTGAGCTGATATGCTCAGCAGGGCTGAAGTTCCTCAGGTACTGGAACAGCGATCCCAGGGTGGCTGAGCTGTAGAGAGACTATAGATAGTGAGTAGACAGGGTATGCTGTGTTCATAGCCAGAACTAGATAACCAATCTCACATAAGGTCTTAAAGAGGCTCAGTAGCTGGAAAGGGTTAGGCCCTCGAGGAGCGAGTACCTGGTTCCAGGGAAAGCAATGAGAGCACAATGGTAACTCACAAATATCTGTATCTGCGATAGCTTCCAGGCAGTAGAGAATCTTCAGAGTGTTCAGGAACATGGGCCCTCGAGGAGCGAGTACCAGTTCCTATCTGCGATCTGAAATAAAGAAAAGAGAGCGAGGCCCCCAAGGAGCGGGTACCCCTGGTAAGTCCGAGGAGGCAGAGTAGCTTGAATGAATTCATAGCGAAACCAAATCCTATGCAATGTCCTTGCTAACTCGATTAGTTAGAAAATACTGAGACCTTTTATATTGGTAGCGGATGACATCAGTTCAGGGGGACACCCCTGAGGTTCGCGCCCTTGCTGGTACATTAGTCGGAGCATGCGTGCACGCCCTACGTCATCAGGCAATATGGCGGATCTGCAGCGTCGAGCGGCTCAGGTCGAGACACGAGTCACACCCGTGGTGAGGTGGGAGTGCAGGAAAGGGCATCACAGGAGCAGAGCTGGATGGAGCATGAAAGACTGGATGTAGACGTAGAGACTTGGATGTAGACATGTAGACTTGGAGACTTGAACGTAGACTTGGGGACTTGAAGGTAAACGTGGAGATAAAACCTTGGAACTGAGGAGACGAGGAGGGATGAGCGAGACCCTCAGGTGCCCTACACAGCACGTGGGGCTGGTCGTGGACCACACTATCTCCATCGTGCCCTACACAGCCAGATGGCTGGTCACAGACTATGAGGAGAACGGGACAGGCTCAGAAAGTCTCTTAGCGCAGGGTTACAGCAACCCCTCGGATCCTCCAGAGATGGGACTTGGCAAGACAAGCTAAAACCTTGGGGCTTGACAACTCGGATTAAAAACAGAGGCATGGGTCCTATAGGCATTAGGACCAGAAACATGATGGAACTTGGGACACAAGGAGACTTGGGACATCAAAGAGACTGACATAACTGGAATGGAATCACGGACATCTCTCTGGAAGGGAGTCACGGACATCTCTCTGGAAAGGAGTCATGGACATCTTGGAATGGACTCACGGACATCTTGGAATGGACTCATGGAGCATAGACATCTGGACATGGAACAGACATCAGGTTTCAGAGTCACGGACATCAGAACATGGAATGATCATCGACAAGGGACAGACATCAGGATCTGGAAACACGGACCTCAGGACTTGGAACAAGCATCAGGCTGAAGAGTCATGGACATCAAGACATGGACCAGACATCAGGACATAGAACAGGCATCAGACTGAAGAGACGTCTTCAGGAGCATCTGGATAGATGCGAAGACAATGAAGGAATGAAGCAAAGCCTTCTTATAGAGCTGAAAGGGCAACTCCCTGGGAGGAGCTGCCTAGAGAATCACACCTCTCTGTCCCTTTAAGAAGGGAAGAGAGCCGCGGACCTGCCCCCTGGGAGTGGCAGGAAACAGGGTCCAAGACCCTGGACAGCGGCATCCCCGCCGCAGATGAGCAGGGTAAAGTCGGGCCTCAGGGCAGGCCCCGACAGATGGTGGCGCACTGCCGCCGAAGGAGGAGGCTCAAGGATGGCCTCCCAGCCAGGCTGCGGCGGCCTCCGAGCCCAGCCATGGGGGAGCGGCAGCGGCACGATGGCGGCCTCTGGGCCATGAGGTGAAGGCTCGGCATGGCTCCTGCTGTGTTGGAAAGATGGCAGTCGGGCTGTGGGATGGCAGAGGTAAGGCCCTGTCCGTGGGCACCGCGGGCAGGGGTGCAACAGTACTCTGGCAAAAACTGTCAAACTTTTTTTATTTATGACAGCATAAACAGCACTGCTTTTCCTTCGCAGTTTCAAACACAAAGACAGTAATCTAACTTACAGTTCAGCAGTATTAGCTTTCAGTAAGTTTTCTTCTCTCCCCAGAGCCTCATTTCCCTCCTCGGCTTAGCTAGTTGTAAAGCTTTACAGGGACATCTGCCCAGTCCAGGATTCCCTGCTATCTTGTGCTTCAGGTAGACTGAGCCAGATTTCTGGATCCAGTCCCTAAAGGTGTTCTTTGATTTTCTCCTGTATAGTCCTTCACACTCTGTCCTGTATAATGCAGGTGTTACTGTATGAACTACATGAAAGAGCGTAATGATATGTCTGTGAATGTTCAATACTGTATAGGCTGATAGGCTAGAGTAGGCTAAAGCATTTTAAATTGGCTGGCATCAAGATCCCCTGCAGGAAAAATGGCTTTTATGTAGGAAAAATTAAACAGTATTTCAAAGCAGGTCAAAATTGTTACATTTTTGCAGAGATTATATGATATTTTCTATAAGATAAAAAAAAAGTTTTAAGTGTCAAAATCCCTTCATTAGGAAGTAATAGAAGCTGTATGGCAATGACAAAGCCTAAACCAATACTTTTAGCAACCTCAGAAAGAAGAAAATATTTTTGTGACTGAGACCTGTCAGTTATGAATAAATAGCATGTCCCATGCATAAGTATTTATATCCCTAGGATAGGCCCACCTAGTAACTCGAGGTGGGGATTACATAAGGGTGTAAGGGTTTAGGGGCCACTGTCACATTCTACATGAGATGTACGAACAGAACAGTGGTCTCTTGTGATGCTTAGCTGGCCTTCGGAGTGAGGAAACTCCCTCCAAGATGGGATTCGGCCAAGGGTCTCTCAGCCTAGCTTGATGTTACCCAGGTAGAGAGTCCATCAAGGTAGGTTGAGAGACCCTTGCCCAAATCCCATCTTGGAGGGAGTTTCCTCACTCCGAAGGCCAGCTAATCACCACAAGAGACCACTGTTCTGTTCGTACGTCTTCGCAAAATGCGATAAACACCACATTAGCATAAACCACGCCCCTTTTGCTAACGCATGCAGTATTTACCGCATTTTGATAAATGAACCCCTTAGATTGTAAGCCCTCTGGGGATAGGGAAATACCTACAGTACCTGAATGTAATCCACTTTGAAGCACTGAAAAAAAAAGTGTGAAAAGTGGAATATAAATCTAAATTTAAAAAAAATCCTCTTTTCCACATTCTCCCTGCCACAAGCAGAGAGCAATGCTGTATATGCATTCAAAGTGAAGTATCAGGCTTAATTGGTTTAGGGTAGTAACCGCAGCAATAAGCAAGCCACCCCCACGCTTATTTGTTTACCCGACTGTGTAGTTCAGTCCTTGTTGGTTGTTGTCTGAATGCAAATCCTCTTTTCCACAGGAGAGGGAAGGATGAAACTCCATCCATTTACCTCCCCCCCCCTCCTAGTAGCCACCTGGAGGCCTGCAAGAGGGGGATGAGGGATAAGAGGAACACAACATATCATATCAGGTACAGTGAACATAGTTGCCATTTAACAGAGAAAGACCAGGAGACAAATAAGAGAGGGAGGGATAAGTTAGAGGCAATTGAATATTTGAAAGGGATTGATAATATTTATTTTTAGTGTAGTATAGGTTACAAGGTTATAGTCTAACTGAAATTGTAGTGATTTTTTGTACTGGAAAGCATGGCTGGCTAGGTCATGCTTTCTAGAAGCCTTTGTAATTCTTCCATATTATAGCTTGACTTCTGAAAATCTGTCAAATTTTACTTCTGTTCTTTGAAAAGTAATACTTATGATCTTTAAAATGTTATTGAAAAAAACATTGTGTGAAGAATAATCAAATGCTGGATTCGGAAGAGAAGTTACCCCTTAAATACTGTATCTGGACAGTGTTAACATTTCACAGACACAATTGAGTTACAAAGATTGCTCGGCCATGCATGCTGCCTTATAAAGCATTCTGAAATTTGACAATGCGTCATTAAGTTTATAAATCTCCAAACTCTTTCAAAGTATTCCATTTTTCCTAAGAAAGCTTTCATTTTGTGTGCAGCAATTTAACAGTAAACCCAAGAAACATATAACACATAGTAAACTTATTCTAGTGTGCTCTCTGGGTCGGAATAAGCAATATTTGTCACAAAAATACATGCAGTAAGAGAACAGCTGGCTACAGGATTCAATTAGAAAACCAATTTCAAAAAGGCCCTTTAGCTGCTTTGTCTTTATTGATATACTTTATGGAGCAAAATGTTAGAAATGGTTTCTTAGAGAGAAATGGAGAAATCATGTGGAAAATAGAAAATGCTCAGACAAAAAAAATACTATTAATCACTAAGCAATTAACTAAAACCACATAAAGGATATGCTTAAGTCTAAAACTAGTGTTGTACTATTAAAGCAAGTCTTTGGTTCTCTCTTTTTTCTTAAAAGAAAGGGAAAGGGATACTCGAGGAGAAGTTTAGTAAGAGAGGTGTTTGCAAACCAACATGTTTCTAATAAACTTGTGACTGCTTGTGGGCCTGCAGACAGACTTGTCCACAATCAGATGCAAGGAGCAGGTTCTCACAGGTTCAGCCATGTGGCATTGCTGTGCAATTTTTAGTATACTTAAATAACCTGTCTTGCAAAGCATCTCCCTTTGGGTCCCTTTTCTTTTTGCTTTTAAAGGAACAGGAAGCCTCAAAGCCTAATGATATGATAAACTGCAAGTTTTGAGAATCCAGCTAAAGCTATATTTTGCCAGAGGCACAGTGGCCAAGGAAAAACTCAATGCACCTGAAATCGATATTCTGTCAGATGTGTAGCAGGAAGCATGTTACTAAACATCATGAGAAATGAAGACCAATACATGAGACATTGTAGGGACAATATAGGCCAATGTTTTGAGGAACTTGTTCTCTATGAACCAAAGAAATTGGAAGACGGATAGCAAAGCATTATGGACATTCTTCTATATGTGCTGGGATTGCAGGTTGTAAAACACATCTTTGGCACTGCCGCTACTCTCTCTACTTTAGCTCTGCTTGAAACAAAGAGCTTTACTACTGATTAGAGAACTCTTATCACTAGGGTAAGTTTGAGACTATGTAGATCTCTATTCTAACATGAACTTTTCACTTTTATAAAAAAGTGTGAAATCCCAAACCAGAAAGCTGTGCTTGATCCTCATCCATATATATTGACTGTGCATGCATTATGGGAGTTATTTTCAGAAGGATTTAAATGCTTAAAACTTTTTTACATGTGTAAATACACATTACGATGCTAACTTTCAAATTGGCGTGCGGGTACACATTGGCACATGGGTATTGGCCTGCGCCCAGGGATGCGGCCATTTTAGAATGTGTGCGCATATATGCACGCATGTTACAAAATAGTTTGGCTGCATGCACATGAGTGTCCAATTTTAAGTGGGTGGTTACCTGTGTGTGGAAATCCCGGGGGGACTTTTAAGGGGGAATGCACCAATGCCATTCCTAGTTTACCGGTTTGTCCACCAATTTGGCTGGTTAACAGCTAGGTCCTCCAATCCCCTAATTTGATAGCTTTACACTGCTCCCAGTTACTCCAGGTCTTTTAAACCCTTCAGAAATGCCTTGATCCTCTTATTTTACAAGTTACACATAATCCGTGGCAGAAGTAAAGTTACGTGGCAGGGGACCTTGCTGCTTGCCCTGGTGCATATGTATTGCATACATATCTCTTGGTCACACCCTGAAAATCCCATTTCCACGACCATTTTTCGAAACAAGTGAGATGTGCATGCAGCAGGGCAGCTTTTAAAATTTGCTAGGCTTGTGCCAGCCCAACGTGTGCGTGCATCTTCCAAATTTGGCATATGCTGGGCTTTTAAAATTCACCTTTATGCATGTAACTGAGTTTTTAAAAATTGCTATGATAATATGTTACATTTACTTGCATAACTCCTTTGAAAATTATCTTCTATGTGTATTCACTTCTATAAACGTGAGCTAGACAAAGGAAATGGAGTCCCTGCCCTCAAAAAATCCATCAAGATGCCTGCAATCAGAGAGAGCTCCCACTGAAGCCAAGACAACACTCTTGCTTTCTGGAAATACAGCTACACTATATCAACTCGCTCACCTTTATCCACATATTTATAAACCCTCAAAAAAGGTAGCAAATGTCTGAGGCAAGATTTCCCTTGGCTAAATCCATTTTGGCTTTGACCCATTAAACTATGCTCATCTATATGTTCAACAAATTTGTTCTTTATGATAATTTTTACCATTTTGCCTGGCACAGACAACAGACTCACTAGTCTGTAGTTTCCTGGAACACCCCTTGATCCCTTTTTAAAAATTGGAGATACATGGCAACCCTCCAGTCTTCAGGTACCACAAATAATGTTACTAATAGTTTACAAATTTCCAATAGTAGGGTCTACAATTTCATTTCTCAGTTCTTTCAGCACTCTGTAAAGTAAAGTATTCAATCTGGTCCAGGTGATTTCTTACTCTTTAGTTTGTCAATTTTCCCTTGTACATCTTCCAGGTTCACTGTTATTTGTTTCAGGTCTTCTGAATCATCACCTTTGAATATCATTTCTGGCATGGGTATATCTCTTACATCTTGCTCAGTGAATACCAAAGCAATAATTCATTTAGTCTCTATGTTATGGCTTTGTCATCCCTAAGTGCTCCTTTTACCCCTTGAACTTCTAATGGTCCAACTGACTCCCTCACAGGCTTTTTACCTTGAATGCTTATTGCTATAGCACCTCTAGCAAAGTATTTCAACATCTATTCCACTCGACAGTGTCCCAAACCTTTTACCTAGTGAACTCTTACGACATAAAACACACAATGAAAAGAAACAACCAGAAAGTGAAGTTTCAAAGTATGTGACCACTTTATTAAACAACATTTGTAATCATCAGAATCAAAGCAAGTCAACATCTTTAGTCATCATATTCTGCAAGGACAAGATTTTAAAAAGGTTATGCACATGTAAGTCCCGGGGCTTTACTAAAGGGGCGGTACAAGGGCGGAGCGGGGTGGGGCCAGAGGCCTCCAACACAGCGGCCATTGCCGCTGTGTCGGAGGATCGCGTGCCGTCAGGCTGCCGGCGCGCGTAACTTGCGCCTGCTCGGAGGCAGGTGCAAAAGGTAAGACAAAGGTGAGGGGGGGTTAGAGTAGGGCTAGAGGGGGAAAGGTTAGGGGAAGGGGTGGGAAGGTCAGGCTAGGGGAAAGGGAACGGGGGAAGGCATTGCGGCTATGCGCGCGCCAACTCCTGATTTTATAGCTTGCGTGCGCCTGTGCACACACGTTATAAAATTGGGCGTACATGTGTGCGTACTGGGTAGCACGCGCTCCCTTTTAAAATCTACCCCAATACATGTACCAATAAACAGTCAAATTCTATAATATTTATGTGAAGCATTAGCACCCCTGTCAAAACCATGACAAAATCTAGCATAGTAAATCAGTAGATGACAGCAGATAAAGATCCAGTCCATCTAGTTAGTTTCGCCTCCACTGGTAATAAGGATATATTCTTCCTGCCAGTCCTAGAAACTTAACTGCTTGTAAGATATCACTCAGTCTTTATCCAAGACAGGTTCTTTCTATAGTTGATAGAAGAGTATATAGTCCTATACTTAATTCAACACCCTGGCCCTCTCAGTCCTCCATGTCTTACTACCAAGCTTAGTAACAGCCTAAACAGCTACCAAAAAAATTCATGGGGCTATTGCTTGAAACTAGTGAGGCTGTTGCCTGAACATCTGACTGCCCTATCCAAAAGCATCATCCAAAGTGGTTCACAACATAGTAACATATTATAACCATAAAATTCAATACCCCTCTAACAGGGCCAGTACAAGGGTATCAGTTGCCCTAGGTGAATTTTTTGCCTTGCATCTGCCCCCCCCCACCCGATCACAGAGCTCTCCCCCCCACTAAATCTCTACTCTTTGCCATGAGGTTAGGCTCTGCTTGTGGCTCTCATGGCTGCTCTTCGGCGCCCCCTAATTGTCAGCGCCGACCACCTACTTTGCCTACTAGATTGTGCCAGCCCTGCTCTCTAAAACCACTCTCCCAATAAAATAAAAACAAAAATATACGCTAAGCCCCAAAGCAACCATAAAATACAGCACATCAGTAGTAACCCAGAACATAAGTTTTATATTGCACTCCAGCTCATGAAAGGCACCGTCCCCTACAGTTCTGGGAAAAGCAAAGTTTTCACCTTTGTTTGGTAAGTAAAATAATTCAATTCTTGTCTAATTTTTACCAATAACTTATTCCACAGAATTGGTGTGTCAATAGCTAAAAGGCTCTTCCTCTTAACTGACTTTTCCATATAGACTTAAATGACAAAATCTGCAATAGTCCCTATGCCTCTGTGGCTTTGCTAGATGGTGTCTGGCCACTATTAACTTGCTGGCAGTAGCTCGATTAGTTTCTGGGGAGTTGTTACTTGTTGGTTTTCACCCAGAGCTACATCATGGTCTGCTGCATCACTAGCTTGCACTTCTTTTATCTCTATCTTTTTTGTTTATTTTTACCACCTCCTCTTGACTCTGCTCTTGAAGGCATGAAGAGTGAATTATTTACAATGCTGCAACATCTTAACCTTGTTCCTAGCAATATCCTCCACATCTATCCTGAGCATGCATGAATTATGTTGCAGTACTGGTTAGATGGTGGAAATTAATACTGTGACAATATGAATTGTCAGTCTGAGCATAGAGGCTGCATATTGATTTTGCATAAAAGATGTCCGTGACCTTAAAAAACACCTTTGAGAGCAAGGATAATTAAGAAACATTGTAAGGGCGGTGCGAGGAATCGTGTAGCACTGCTGCCTTTCCTCTAGAATAATGAAGCACTCAACATATATTGAAGGCAAATGCATTTATGTTGGCTGTGGGCGTTTCTATTCAGTAGATCATAGCCTGAATAAATAAATATATCTATTAGCAGTGGGCACATTTTTTGAAAGTAGTGAGGCAGATTAATCTTTACCAAAGCCTTTTTGACCCTTATTGGCCTGGTAGCATATTGTAGGAGTCATTTTTTTAAAATTTACCTTGTTCAACATAATGCTTTTTCATCCTTTTGATTGAGTAATAACAATACAAAAACTAAGCAAGAGTAAATCAAGATAAATGAAAACATTTGATTGTGCCCAAGAAACCCAAGAGGGTTAAAGTGTCCTTTTGATAATGATTCTATGTAAGAATTTTATATAGCCTCCCCACCTTCATGAGATGTAGCAAATTTAGGGAGTGACAAAGTTCCCCAGATTGCTCTTTAATGTCCCAAACCATTCCTTTTCTATTACACAGTTCATAAGAGCCCCTGGAGACACCAGGGTTCACTTGATAGAGAGGAGCCTTACTGTCCTGTTCCCCTAGTGCATTCATAGAAACTGTCATTAAATGTATACTGACCCCACTCTTCAGGATCACTCGTCAGTGGTATTCTTGGGTGGGAAGTATGCCCATCAGTGTTGCAGGTAGCAAAAAAGAAACCAGAGTCCAAAGATGGTGTTAAAAAAAACAATGTACTTAAAGTCTGAAAATCAGAACATAGGCCAGTATGGAAAAAAGTGGTAACAGCATCATAAAAATCATAATAAAAAAGGCAATAGTCTCTTTGTCCATGATAAATCCTCTTATTGTTGTTCTCCCAACTGAACCAGTGTCCAGTTCAAGAGTTCCATCCCCTTGAAGGGTAGGATAACATCTCTCAAGTTCCTGCATGAACCAAGGGCTAGAAAAGATGATTAAAAAATCCCTTGTTCAAAAATAGATCTTCCAAGTAGAAACTCCAACAGTCTTTATCAAAAATCTCAAAAGTCTTCACAATCATCTGCTGTAGAATGGTCACAAAAGCAAAAGATCGAATCCAGCCCTTCAAGATATTGGGGTTTGCCCTTCTATCAGGTAACTGGCTGAAAATCCAAAAAATCCAACAAATCTCTCTAAAGGTCCATGTCTCCAAACTTTCTCACTTTTTGGGTACAATTCATTAGGAATTCAGAAAGACCCTAAAACCCCTCCTTAACTAATCATCTAGCCAGAAAGAGAAAAAACTTTGTGGGTGGGACCCTGCTGAGAATGAATAAGGGTGAGGGCTGGGAATGGGGAGGTCCTGCATCTTCAGGAAAAGGCAGCTACTGACACATCTCTGTCCTAAGGTGAACGCTGAGAGTAATACTGCTGGAGTGAGCAAATTACATGTTGTGAATGCTGTTGTAAATAAGGCTGGAGTCTGTAAGAAAGAATGCTGGAGTCCATTTGCATATGTCTCCAGCCTAGAAAGCTTACTCGGCTATCCTATAGACCCCTCCTGATCAGACCTCTTGGGGAGATGCAATGACTCTATACACCTGCTCCAAGGGCAATGCAGTATATACCCCAAAGCCACAACCCACAAAAAGGTAGAGAAATAGCAGGGGGAGGACTCCAAAATTCAAAAATCCTTTAGATGCTAAAAATAGGGCACAAAATTGTAATGACTGACAAAGCCTGGTTACATTTAGAACCACACAAAATAACTTCCTCTGCAACCACAGCTTTAATTCATCTTCAGACATCTCTAAATGTCCCCCAGAAGTCCTTTCATATGCTTTACAGAGGTAATAACAAAAAAATGACTTAGACCGACAATTTGGCTATGGCAATGTTATGGCCATTATAGTTTCATACTCTGCCGCAAATATGTCTGTATATTTGACCAGTGCATGAAAACAGAAAACTGCAATGACTGGCTATAATTACAGATATGCATATTTTTCAAAAATAGATTTGATGGAAAATCTGTGGATTTCCTGTAAAATGTGAACAATAGGAGTCAACAAGCAAGTTGTAGGTGGTATCTTTTATTGGAGTATCTTAATACATCTGTTTTCCTCAGCTTTGCTCTTGAAAGCTAGCATAGAGGTACCAAGTCCAATAAAAAAAGATATCACTTATAGATTGCTTATAAATATCACTTATAGATTGCTTGTTGACTCATATTAAAATAGATTAAAATGGAAACTGTAAAATGTGCTCAAATTAGCTGCATAAATTCAAAATGATTTTGAGTGGAAATTTTTTGATTTTGTATTATATCTGCCTTCAAGCAGATCTGAAAATTGAATGGATTTTGCCAGCAGATTTGCCATATAGTGAGTGAGCAAAAATCCTCATCTCTAGGAAGAGATTGTAGGGTTAGAGAGAAGCTTTAGGACTGAGATAGGAGAGCATGACAGAGAAAGAGAGAAAATAAATACATTTAAATGAAAGAGATGAATGAGAGAGATATTTTGCTTTCCTTGTTTTGTGCATGGGTATGTCAATTTTTATTTTATTGTGTGGGGGTGGTGAGGGGGTTTGGTTTGTTGTTGGGATGAGGAAGGGTGAAAGAGAAGCAAGGGAGAAAGGTTAGTGCCAGTTAAGGTAACCAACAAGGTGTGTGAATTGATTGCTGCAGGTTTTCTGCTGCTGTGCCACCACTACCACCATCAATGCTGCAGGCCGTTGTGCCTAATGGACAGGCCCATACAGTCTGAAGGCTGGTAAGGGAAAAAAAAAAGGTGATGCGGAAGAGTTTGTAGAGATGAAGGAAAAGGGGGGGGGGGGGGAGATAAATGAAGAACAATTGCCATCTGCTGAGAGGGAGGAAGAAGCCAGGGAGGAGGAGACAGCTAGACTGCTCAGAAAATGAGGAAGCAGTGATGGGCAGGGAGGAAGAGGCAAAGGAAAGGAGATGTCTTACAGATGGAGGAGGCGATGGAAAATGACCCAGATCCACCATAGCAGCCAATGCCTGCCTTGAAATTATGGATCTGGTAATATTTTTATCTTCTACATAATGGTAGTATTAGCAACACAGCAGTGGTATTCTGTACATGTAACTTTGCCAGGAAGCGGGGTCCCTATCTGAAAAAGTTGGCGCTTATAGCCCACATTTATTTATTTATTTTATTTAAAAGTTCTTTTATACCGCCTATTCAAATATAGATCTAAGTGGTTTATAATATTGGCAAACATAATTAAAACAGAGGTAACAATAAAAATAATTGAAATAAGATAAAAAGCAAATTAAAAATTACAGTTTTAAGACGATAACTAAAACAGTAGCATCACAAAAATAATTTAATATAAAGGAAAAAATATCACAAATAAGATAGAAGATTTAGTGAAAAGTTTTGGGTTATGAAGTGGATGTCATCAAAGTTTAATTGAGGAGGATATTGTGATTGAGGATTATTGAAAACTGAGGAAGATAAGTAGGTTTTTATGGCTTTCATTAATTCCTTTGTTTTGGTCATTTGGCATAGAGGAGTTGGAAGTGAATTCCATAATATGGGTCCTGCCACAGAAAAAGCACATCTGCGGGTGAGGTTTAGTGTAGCTGAAATTTAATGTGGCTAAGTGCAAGGTGATGCATATAAGGAAAAATAGCCCATGCTATAGTTACACAATCTTAGGTTCCATATTAGGAGCTACCACCCAAGAAAGAGATCTAGGCGTCATAGTGGATAACACATTGAAATCGTCGGTTCAGTGTGCTGCGGCAATCAAAAAAGCAAACAGAATGTTGGGAATGGTGAATAAAACGGAAAGGGGTGGATTTTCTATTTTCTATAATAGGATGCACTGTCTTATAAAAATGGATGAATACATAATAATAATCTCTATATTACATCACTAATCTGGAATAAAATTAAACTGTGATTCGACCACAGCTATTTTAAAACTGTCTGTAATTTTGAAACATTAAGATACCAATCTGAGCAGAACATCAAATCCAATGTATGTCCTGCCCTATGGGTGGGCTCATTTATAATTTGTGTCTAGTGAGGCATAGCCATTGTAAAAAGCAACTCTTTGGCATACGCTGAGCTCAAATCCTCTTCATGAACATTGCAATCCCCTATAATCAACAACTTCTCATATTTTAATTGAAATGCAATTAACTGCTTGTCTGTCTTTACAATATCAGCCATCACATAACCTGAAGGGCTGTATAATAAGCAGAACACCCATTTAGATAACTTAAATACCAACCCTTCCAAAGCTTTTATAAACTCTACTTGCAAACATTCAGGTCGATACTGTAAGACTGCGGGAGAGCGGACGAACGCCTGCTCTCCCGGCGCGCGCACCGGCCCTTCGCCGGTGCGGGCGATTCAGTATTTAAATGAGGCGACGCGGGAAAAACAGGGAAAAGGAGGCGCTAGGGACACTAGCGCGTCCCTAGCGCCTCCTTTTTGTCAGGAGCGGCGGCTGTCAACGGGTTTGACAGCCGACGCTCAATTTTGCCGGCGTCGGTTCTCGAGCCCGCTGACAGCCACGGGCTCGGAAACCGGACGCCGGCAAAATTGAGCGTCCGGTTTTCGGCCCGACAGCCGCGGGCCGAATTCAAATTTTTTTTTTTTTTACTTATTTTTACTTTTGGGGACCTCCGACTTAAAAAAATAAAAAAAATAAAAAATAATATTATTTATTAACTTTTATTTACCAACATTCGTGCAGCACATCATGCCGGTTTACAAATAACTCAGGTGGGCGATACAATAAAACAATGTACAAAGAATAAAATAAAAGTAAAACCATAACAATGTAACCTTAGAACCAAATACTATTTCTTACAAAAGGACACATTAACCGATCATGATCAAAAAGGGATAAATTAAGCAGTAGGGGGGGATATTGTTTCTTCTAGGGTATCCATGGGTGGTGCGGGGGGAAGCGAGGGAAACAAAGGAAGGGGTGGAAAGTTCGAACAGGGGGGGCTGGGGAGAAATTAAATTTGGTTTGTGTTGGGATAGGCCTGTCGGAAGAGCCATGTTTTGACTCCTTTCTTGAAAATTTGCAGGGATGTCTCTTGGCGTAGGAGGGTGGGGAGGGAGTTCCAGAGGGTGGGGCCAGCGACGGAGAAGGCTCTCTCTCTGGTGTGCGTGGAATGTTCTGTCTTTAGAGATGGGGTGTGCAGAGTACCTGCATGGGTTGTTCTTGTGGGTCGGTCGGAGGAACGGTACCGAGGCATTTCGTCTAGCCAGGTGTGATTATGTTTGTGTAGGGAATTGTGAAGGATGGTGAGGGTTTTGTATTGTGAGCGGAAGGAGATGGGTAACCAATGTAGGTCTTTTAGTATGGGGGTGATGTGTTCCCTTTTTTGTGTGCCTGTTATGATTCTAGCCATGGAGTTTTGTAGAATTTGGAGGGGTTTGATGGTGGTGGCGGGGAGTCCTAGTAATAGGGAATTGCAATAGTCTAGTTTTGTGAGCATTGTGGTCTGTACGACTGTGCGGAAATCGTGGGTGTGGAGGAGGGGTTTGAGTTTTTTTATGATGTTAAGTTTGTAGAAACCCCCCTTTAGTAGAGTTTTGATGTGAGGTTTGAAACTTAGGTGTTGGTCTATGTAGACTCCCAGATCTCTTACAAACTGGGTCTGAGGGGTGGCTGTGGTTGTATTTTGAGTAGTGTTCTGTCGCATGGGGAGATTGAAATGTTCAGGCTGCTTAGAGATGACGAGTAATTCTGTTTTTGACGAGTTTAGAGCAAGATGGAGTTCGGATAGTGAGGCGCTTATGGTGGCGAGGCAAGATTCCCAGTGTTGCAGAGGTTCTTTTATGGATCCCTGAAACGGGATGAGAATCTGCACGTCATCTGCATACAGGAAGAATTTCAGGCCTAGTTTGGAGAGGAGGTGGCATAGGGGTATGAGATAAATATTAAATAGGGTGGAGGATAAGGATGATCCTTGGGGTACGCCTTGCGTGATAGGTATGTGTGAGGATTCGTGCTTGTCGATTTTTACTAGATACTCTCTGTGTGTGAGGTAGGAGGAGAGCCATGAAAGGGCTGTGTCGGCGATACCTATTTCTGTTAGGCGGGTCATTAGTATCTGATGGTTGACAGTATCGTAAGCAGCTGAGATGTCTAGTAGGGCGAGTAGGTACGAGTTTCCGTGGTCCATACCTTTAAGTATGGTGTCTGTCATGGCTAGTAGTAAGGTTTCGGTGCTTCGGTCTTTACGGAAACTGAACTGTTGAGTGTGGAGGACATTGTGGTCTTCTAAAAACTCCGTTAGTTGTTTGTTAATAACCCTCTCTAGGACTTTGGATAAGAATGGGAGATTGGAAATAGGACGGTAATTGGCAGGGTCTGTGGGGTCGAGAGTGGGTTTCTTCAGGAGGGGCTTGACTATGGCCAGTTTGAGTGGGTCTGGGACACTGCCTGCAGTAATGGAGCAGTTGATAAAGTCCTTAATATGTTTGGTGATGGCGGGAGTGATGGAGGGAAGAGTATTTGAAGGAATGGTGTCTGAAGAGTGTGTGGATGGTTTCATCTTTTTTAGTATAGTTTCTACTTCTATGTTGGTGGTGAGGTCAAATGTTTTAAGGGTGATCTTTTTGTCATTGGGAATGGGGGGGAGGGGGGTAGTGTTGTCTGGGAAGTGGAGTAGAATATTGTCGATTTTATTCTTGAAGTATAGGGCTAGTTCTTCACATTTTTTGTTGGAGATAGTATCGTTGAGAGTTGGTGTATTGGGATTGGTGAGTTCTGAGACATATGTGAATAAGGCGTTTGCATTAAATTGGTAGTCGTGGATCTTTGTTGCGTGGAAATCACGCTTGGCTTGGGTAATTGCATGACGGTATGCGTGTAAAGTGTTGTTATAGGTGGCTTTAAGTGCAGCCGACGGTTGTTTGCGCCAGGCGCGTTCTTTGGCTCTTAGTTCTTGTTTCAAGGTTTTTAACTTGGCGGAGAACCAAGGTTTCCTTTTCTCCTGTTGTGTAGAGGGTATTTCTTTGTGGATAATGGGGCATAGATCATTGGCTATGGTCATAGTGAGATTGTTCCAGGAGTGTAGTGCGGTGTCTGGATTGGTGAGATCGATGTTGTTAGTTATTTTGTTGAAAGCTAGGGTGAGCTCTTCCGTACTACAGTGTTTACGGAAGGAGATGGTTTTATGGTGTTTTTGTGTGGAAGGTGTGAGGGGTTTGGTTTCAAGGGTTGCATTAATGAGGAAATGGTCGGACCATGGTACTGGGGTGACTACGGGTGGGGTGGCGATGGTTATTTTAGAATTCACGAATATTAGATCGAGTGTGTGGCCTGCTTTGTGTGTGGGTTCAGTGATGATTTGATTGAAATCTAGGGCTTTGAGGGTGTCCAGTAGAGTCTCGCAGGCGGGGGTGGTGGGGCGGGTATCCACATGGAGATTGAAATCCCCTAGTATAATGGTAGGAAGATCTGCGGAGGGTGCACAGAAAAGCAGTTTTTACTGCTTTTCTGTGCACTTTCCTGGCGCCGGAAGAAATTAGCGCCGACCTTTGGGTTGGCGCTAATTTCTTAGAGTAAAATGTGCGGCTTGGCTGCACATTTTACTTACTGGATCCCGCGCGCATACCTAATAGGGCCATCAACATGCATTTGCATGTTGAGGGTGCTATTAGGTGCCGCGGGTGGGCCGCGTGTTTTCCTCCCCTTACTGAATAAGGGGTAAGGGAAAACATGCGTCCAGAGCAGGCTGACAGTGCGCTCCGACGGAGCACACTTTACTGTATCGACCTGTTAGTAACTATCTACAAAATCATAAAAGGACTTGCATGGGTAAATATGTTTTAGTTATTACTCTTTTGGATAATACAAGGACTAGGGGGCACTTTATGAAATCATCAAGTAGCACATTTAAAACAAATTGGAGAAAATTATTTTCACTCAGTGCACTAAGGCTCTGGAATTCATTTCCAGAGGATGTGGATAAACTAGTTAATGTAGCTGGGTTTAAATTAATCAATTGGGAATAGCTACTGCTTGTTGCTGGCATTAGTAGTATGGGATCTATTTAATGTTTGGGTACTTGCCAGGAACTTGTGACTTGGATTAGTCACTGTTGGAAACAGGATACTGGACTTGATGAACCTTTGGTCTGACCCAGTATGGCAACTTCTTATGTAAAATTACTTAATGCATAATTATTAAACCTCCCTCTCTCCCCAGTAAACATGGTTGCTATATAAAAGAATATCCACTGGGACAAAGTTCATTTAATACTGCTGCATCATAATCCATGTAACTAAGACCCTGTGATCAATAGCAAATCTAGCTTATATTTCACTATGATATCTTGAAGATATTGCTCTTTATTTTTCACAGAGAGAAAATTTAAATAGCCAACCTGAAAGGGGCTTGAAAAAACATTTTTTCTCCTCATAGCAAACTTAGCACTTCTGGGTATCATTACTAACTAACATGCAGCTCAAATAGTTTCCTCCTCCCCCAAATAACAGGAATAAAATCACCCATCATAACATAAAACATCCAATTTAGCAAAATCACCCAAATTAACTGCATTTTTAAAATATAAACTTAGGGGTAGATTTTAAAAGAAGGGCGTGTGGCCTACATGTGCGCGCTACCCGGTGCGCGCACATGTACGCCCGATTTCATAACATGCGCGTGCAGGCACACGCATGTTATAAAATCAGGGGTCGGCGCACGCAAGGGGGTGCACAATTGTGCAACTTGTGTGCGCCGGGCCTCACTGCCTTCCCCCATTCCCTCCCCCCTAACCTAACCTTCCCATCCCTTCCCCTAACCTTCCCCCCCCCAGCCCTACTCTAACCCCCCCCTGACTCTTGTCTTACCTTTTGCACCTGCCCCTGGGCAGGCGCAAGTTGTGTGCGCCGGCAGTCTGCCGGCACGCGATCCTCTGACACAGCAGCAATGGCTGCTATGTCAGAGGCCTCTGGCCCCGCCCCTGCTCCGCCCCTGGACTGCCCTGCCTCCAGACCGCCCCTTTTGTAAAGCCCCGGGACTTAAACGTGTCCCGGGGTTTTACGCGCATCACCGGGCCTTTTTAAAATAGGCCCGGCGCGTGTAAACTTTTTAAAATCTGGTCCTTACTTTTCAAAGTCAAGTTTTACTTACAAAACTTATTTAAAACCATGTTACCCCATCTATTACATGTCCATATTTAGAACCACAGGCTGTATATCTAATAAGGCATATCCTAGGCCTAATGACCCTCTGGAGATATTGCCTGCTCTTTATCTTCTGCCTTTACCTTTTCTGAGGCTCATGAATCCAAACCCATACATGAGAACTCATTGCGGGAACACACAAGTCACCTAACACCACAACACCAGCCACCTGTTAGGCACCCCGGCCCTCGGGGAGTCGGGCCGGTTCTCCACACCTGCGCAGCAGGAAGCCCACTCCAGCGTCCCTCCGTTGCTGCCACGTCCCAGCGCAATTTGCCGCCATTGCGGCCTGCTCAAGGTGCCCCAACATCCCCGCTGCATCCCTGGACTTCCCTAGGCACACGTGCATGGACTCAATTTAAAGGGCCAACGGCGGGAAAGTTCCCTGCGGCCCGGGATGATGACTTGCCTTGCCACTTCCACCTTGCCTCGGCAACAGGTCCAGGTGAGTGCAAGTTGTCTGCATTCTGACTGCACATTCCTGTGATTCTTCTGACTCCTGCTCCGGATCCTGCTCCTGCCCTAGTCCTGCTCCAGTTCCTCATTGTTCCTGCTCCCTTGGATTGATTTACTGGCTCTGACCTTGCTTGTCTCACCAATTCCTGCTTGTTCACTGCCTGCCCAGACCTCGACCTGTCCTCTGTCTCCTGTAGCCTGCTGCCTGTCTCAACCCTTGGCTCGCCTGACCTGTCTTCCGCCTGCTGTCCGAGAGAGTGCACCTAAGACCTGCCAGCCCCGTCACCCAAGGGCTCCACCTGCGGGGAACGTGGGCTGGTATAGGTGAAGGTTCTGTTGGGCTCTCCCCCTTGAACCGCTTCCCGATGACGAGGACCACCAAAGGCCTCTCCTTGGTGGTGGCAACAACCTCGTCTCGGCTCAAGGATCCACCTTCCTTACACCAAGTCAATGAAGAAAAAAATGTGCTTGTATTAACTCAGTTAACATCTTGGTTGGAAAGTAAACATAGAGCCAAGATGTCATACATAAATTCTATGTTTTGAAAATGTGACGTATGCATATGTGCATACTTCTCCAGCATGCCTGTGAAACTTTCCATATCAGCTTCTTTCATGTGAGGGCAGAGAAATGTAAATGTGGATTCTGTTTATAGTTTGAAAATCTATGATAAGCGGATTACATTGAGGTGCACGTCTTATCCCCTATGGGACATATGTTTAAGCCAATTAAACCTTAGTAAAATGTCCCTTTTATGCACAGAAAAAAAACATTCAATTGTATATTGTGGCAGGTTTTTTTTTTACTACAGACCACAATAAGGTTGCAATATATATTTGTGTATCAAAAAAATATTTTTAAGTAGTTCCAGATGGAACTAATCTTTTCCTTAATCTTTAATTATTCAAGAAAACATAATGTTCCCTTAGGTTATTGCCTAAGAGGACCTATGTGAGATGCTTTTCTGACTTTTCACCAATGAAAATGATTCCACCTGGAAACAGTGTAAATTTCATTTTATTGCTATTCTATTGCTCACCTTACTGTATGACAACAGCCTTAGGTACAAGTTCCAGGATTTACCCAGCAGTCTGAAAGCATCATCAATATGTGTAAGTAGGTAGTGGCAGCTGGAATAGAAAAAACAATATTTACTGTATGCTCTGATAGAAAAAAAAGAGAACATTTCTTAAAGGAAAAAAAACTTTTCTAGATAATATACAAATGTTAGCATCTAGAAACTATTTTATTGAAGAAATTACTGGGTCATTCATCAAAATGCGTTATGATATTAACGCACGTGATAATGCGTTAACGCATGCATTAATACCATAATGCATGTGATACTAGCGCTAGCGCACAGTGCAAATGCAAATTTTTGAAAGGGGTGGGATCAGTAAGGAGTTTGGGTGGGATATAGTAAAATGAGGGGCAATATCGCACTGTGTGATTGCATAATGCATACTATCGCATGGTTTTAACACTGGAAATAACTACACTTTTTTTTCCAGGCATTAGGCTATGCAATATGCCTGAAATGGCCATAATGCAATTCACAATAAATTTTTAGACTTGGGAGGGGGAAGGGGAGAGGGGAAAAGGGAGTGTAGTGTAGAGAGAGAGCTTCTGGTGAGGCACTCACAGGGTGCAACTATTTATATCTCTATAGGAGGGCCATCTAATAGGTCGAGGTAAGGTGTTGGTGGTGGTTTAAGGGCCAGTTACTCATGTAGAGTGAGACGTATGAACAGCACAGTTCATCTTGGTGAAGATTTGACATCATTTGGAGCGAGGAAAGTCTCACAAAGATGAAATTTTGTACTATGTTATCTCACTCTAGCTTGATGGTACCCTGTTATAGAGTCCATCAAGCTAGAGTGAGAGAACATAATAGAAATGACATCTTTGTGAGACTTTCTTCACTCCAAATGTATTTATTTATTATTTACCAACATTCAATGTGAGATATCACATCTGTTTACATTCAGGTACTATAAGTATTTTCCTATCCCCAGAAGGCTTACAATCTAAATTTTGTACCTGAGACAATGGAGGGTAAAGTGACTTGCCCAAGGTCAAAAGGAGCAACAGCAGGACTCAAATGCTGGTCTCCTGGCTTGTAGCCTACTGCTCTAACCACTAGGCTATTCCTCCTCCCTTATTGTCATAAGGGAGGAGGAATAGCCTCCCTTATAAGGTGCTATTCGTACATCTCACTCTACATGAGAAACTGGGCCCTAAACCCTAAACCACCACCAGTACTTTACCTCAGCCTATTAGATGGCCCTCCTATAGAGATATAAATACATCACTACTATTAGGGCCTTGTAGATTGTCTCAGTCTATCTCTCTTTCTCTCTCCACAAGATGTAAAAATAGGAATTATCATAGGGTGCAATAAGTTTACCATACTACCAATGCAGTAATTCTAAAATGTCCCTAAACACACCCCTTTTTCTTAATGCAGGCGTTATCAATGTGTTAATAACACATTTTGATGAATCTAGGGGTTAGTGTTCATTGCTGATGTTGAGCCATGAGAAAATAAATCAATTTTCAAGTTTACACATGCATGAAATTAGAGCCGAGACAGTTAAGATGGATTAGAAAGTACAGGGCACTATATTGTATAACAGAATTTTCTTTGGTCATATACTGCATTTGCATCTAAACATCAATTTTATTTCATTCCATTTGTATATTTTTTATTAATGCCCTTAGATACCAGATTCAAAAGTCAGTGCTGCACTTTCATTGCTAAATTCCAAAAAGGCAAAACACTTTAATTGCCTATGTTTCAGCTGCACGATATTTGCTGACTTGGATGCCAAAAGATTTATTCAGTTAATTGGAGCAAAGTAAATGTTCTTATTTTGACATAAAGTTTGAAAACATTTTTTTTTGGTTCAGCAATTTCCTCATGCCCTTTTGGGCTTCCAGCTCATTCAGAATCAAAATCCAGCTCTGAGAGTCTTCATTTGCAAGTATCCAGGGTTTTTCCTCCTATTTCATACTCTTTCCTGACTCAGCCCTGTTGCAGTGACAGTTCTCCAGATGTCAAGTACCAGGGCTCTTTCCGGAAGCCTGCAGTCAAGGCGCCTAAGTCCAGCCAGTAGGTGTCAGCATTACTCAGTGGCTGAGATTTCTTTCCCCTAGGAGCTGTGATCCCATTTTCTGTGGCATCACCAAGCTCAGCCAACCCAGGGGGCAGAAGCCAGGCCAGGTTCTCTGCATGGCAGTGCTTTCCCTCATCAACTGAGCCAGCCATACAAGGGATTTTAATGATCCTAAACCAATTCAGTTTTGTTAGAATATATCTCCCAGAGAAACATCACAAAGAACTAAGGTTTGTTTTTATTCTAAGCTATCACTGCATCTCCTATCTGACAAGTATAATTGTTTCTGTTTTATCCATTTTTTGTAATAAACATTGTCTTTCCTGCAATCAGAAATTTCATCCAGGCTCCAGGCTTCACAAAAAAAGCAATAAATGTGCTTTCAAGTTTGCATAAAGATGTTTGCAACAGTTCTGACTGAGTTTAGGTGTAACTGGATCTGAATCATCACCCTCTTTCACTTATCTTCCCTTGAAAGGGGAGCGGAAAGATAAGCCTCTAGCTAGCCAAGATGTCCATGTGTAGTGATGGTTTCTAGAACAGGGAATATATCCAAAGAAACTTGATTCTTAGAAAAAACCCCAGCCTTCATTTAAGCCCTTTACCATGACGTTTTGGTTTCTGTATGTCCAAAGGAGTTCTGTGGATTTTTTTTTTGGGCTACAACCACAATAATTTTTACATTATTCATAATTACCTAGGTAAATTATACATAATTTTCAAAGCATAACCAATGCTTTATATTGCTGCCATATAAATGTATCTATAATGCCTAAAACGCCTATTTACTAAGCTGTATTAACACTTCAACATGCATCAGAAATATGAATAACACACATTATGGGCAACCTTCATGTGAGCGTTACCAATAATTCTTAAAAATTCAGGACAAGGCAAGGCATGCAGTTACATACAAAGCAGCTCATTAATATAAAAAAGGCTTAACAGATCACAACGAGCCTTGTGACTCTTATAAGCCTCGGAAACTTAACTAAACCTTAAAAGGTGTAGTTAGCCTGCCAGTACTCTAGAGGGAATGTTAACTCTCCTTCAGATGTCTTTGGAGTCCCCTCCCCAGATCTCTAAAGGAGCAGCTATCTTCGAGTGATGTTTCTGCCCTATTATATTGATGCAAATTCCTGCACAAAGTCTTCCACAAAGCAGATTCCCATCCCACCTTCAGGACAGCATCCCCACTCCCACTGTAGATTCCCTTTTGTCCCCTAATAGATCTCCCTAAAGTAGCTCTGCCTCAGCTCTAAACCACAAACACAACCCCAGTCCCCAAAACATTTCACTCCCTCTTTATTCAGTGGAGCCCCTGAGTTCAAATGCCCAGTTATTCCTGCCCATGCTGTAAATAACATTGGTGCCATCTGAACCAGATTTCCCTTTTCAATTAATATTGGTGCCATATTTCCCTTTGTCCTTTTGAAAGACTTCATCAGGGTAGGGGAACATGTCGGGGTGGATAGTGTGCGGGAGATGGTGGAATTTTTTGGGCATTATATGAAGGTTGGAGTTGGAAGCCTAGAGGAAGGACTACGGGGAGAGATCTATTGGCAGGGGAATGAAGCAAACACATGGGGTGGGAGAGGGTGATGTTCCAGGGGAATAGTACAGGGATCTCTTTTAAGGGGGTTTGTGCCAGGAGGTTTACACTTGCAAGGAAGGGGAGAAATATTACTTGGGGGCTAGCTGCCTCCTTGAAGATTGTGATCCAGTGGGGTTAGGAATGTGCATTGCCATGGTTGGTAATGTGTACTTCTCCAGCCATAGGAACATGCTTTACTGGTGCAAACTCAGGATCTACTATATGTTTAATGCCTTGAAGTAGATCCTTTATTTACAAAGAATGGGAGAGACTAAAACATGTTAAAGGTATGCTTTAAAATAGAGGCGTAGCCTAGTAGTTATAGCAGCAAGTTGAGAATCAGGGAAGCTGGGGTTCAAATTCTGCAGATACTACTTGTGATCCTGGCAAGTCACTTGACCTCCATTGCATCATGTACAAACTTAGGAGATCATTTAATAAGCCGCATTAGGCATTTACTGCACTGTAAACCTATTGTGGTAGCAATAAATCATTGCAGAAACTCTTTAATCTCTGTTTCTCCCACTGTCTCTACAACCAATTTGATGATCTCTACTATTTCTCTCTTAATATGTAATGTTCAATTAATTAGGAAAAAGACACCATTTATCCATGACTTAATAACAAAACACATCCTGACTGTTTCTTAATTTCCAAATTTTGGCTCACTGACTCTGATGCTGTCACCATTAATAGTCTTTGTCCAAATGATTATGTTGCCTTCTCAGAACCTAGACTTAACTGCAAAGGTGGAGGCCTCCTTGTTTTAATAAAATCTTCTCTCTTTCCCTGTAATAAAAACATTACCCTTTACTTGTCCTTATGAAATTCTACTCATTTCTACCTCCATTAAGAACCTTGGAGTAGTTTATTGTCCTCCAGGTCTACTACAGTCCAATTTCTCCCCATTGCGTGAAACGTTATCAACTCTACCAGTAGACCTCTCTCACACTATTCTTGCAGGTGACTTTAATCTTCACATTAACTCAATATTTCAAACATCAGTTGCTAACTCCTTCCTTGATGCTATGTTGGGTCTAGGTTGGGAGCAATTAATAAATGTGCCAACCCACAACCTGGGTCATACCTTCGACCTTGTTTTCTGCAATCCTTCTTTTGTGTCTTTTCTCTCTGTAAATCTTGTTGCGTTCGTGGATGCTCTACGCCCTCACTCCACCCTCTCTACCTCTGTGGCGACTCCCTCCGGGACTGATGGATGGCTTGCTGCCGTGGTGTCTCCATGCCGCTTCTCCCCAGCGTCCCCGGACCAGCTTGATGCTGCGGATCCACCATGTTCCTGATGATGTAGGGCGCGCACGTGCGCGCACTCCGAAGTATGTACCAGCAAGGGCGCGAACCTCAGGGGCGTCTCCCTGTATTGACGTGATCCGCTTCCAACATAAATTGTCTTCACTTTCGCTTACGATTTTAGTTAGCAAGGACGGACAGACGGACTATGAATTGGATACGGATTGTCCAAGCTACTCTGCCTCCTCGGACTTACCAGAGGTACCCGCTGCTCGGGGGCCTCACTCTCTTTTCTCTATTTCAGATTGCATATAGGAACCGGTCTCGCTCCTCGAGGGCCCATGTTCCTGAATACTCTGAAGAGTCTCTACTGCCTGGAAGCTATCACAGATACAGACATTCATGAGTTACCACCGCTCTCTCAGAGCTTTCCCTGGAACCAGGTACTCGCTCCTCGAGATCTTAACTCTTTCCAGCTACTGAGCCTCCTTAAGAACCTATGTGAGATTGTCATCTACTACTGGCTATGTATACAGCATACCCTTTCTACTCACCATCTATAGTCTTTCTACAGCTCAGCAACCCTGGGATCGCAGTTCCAGTATCTGAGGGACTTCAGCCCAGCCGGGCATATCAGTTCACTACTGCCACCTCTGGTGGTTCTACTACCTGTCTAATAAAAGAACTATCTATGTCTGTTTCCATACCAAGCCTAGCCGGTGGTCCCTCTCAGGATATCCTCCTAGGGGTGCTGTCATCTGCCATTGGCCCAAGGATTCACCTATTTACATTCCTTTCCAGCTGAGTACCCTCTCTAGCACTCCTCTGGTACAGATTGTGAACTCAGCAGTCTACATCATAACAAGATAGCTAGTCCCACCTACAGAGCATATCAGATTGCTAAACTCCTCCTTCCACGGGAGCCAGTCCCTAACAGACTACAACTCCGGATGGTGACTCATAACAGATTGCTAACTCCTCCCCTCTGGAGGAGCAAAACCTAACAATAATAGAGTTGTCTGAAGAAATTTACTGGAATAAATATGCATAATTAACATTTAACATATTAGTCAAATACAAAACCAAACATAACACATTTGCTATTTACATATTTCACAAATCATTAAAAATATCACAAAACCACTTCCCTCCAAATCCTTAATTTAAGGATATGTACAGTCTACAATACCTTTTAAAAAAAGCAGCTTATAAAAGTGCAGCCAGTGTCCCTTCTTTACAACAGCCGGTTAAAACTAAACTTATCATGGGATACATGAAGTTGGGTAGGAGAAATATTTACTGCTTATACGGCTGAAATGTATCCAGACAGTGGGTGGAAATATTTAAACCTAAGATTTGTCTGGCTAAGACCTGAACTTAGCTAGACAAATACCTTTGAATACTGACCTCAATGTGTCTTTCTTCCAACTTAGAAGTCCAAATTCAGAAGCATTTATTCAGATAACTCACAAATTATCCAGCAAAATGCTGATTTTTGATTGTTTTGGGCACATATTCTGCTTATCTTTAATTGTATATCTCATTATTAGGCTAAAATCTAGCTGGATGTTATAGGGGCATTCTGGAGACATTTCTGGGAAGAGTTAGAGTAGCCAGATAAGTTATCTTGCTAATTCTGATCATTCTGTAGAGCAGAGCTGTCTTAAATTTCGCCAGATAAACTTATACAGCTATCTATAAGATAGCCATCTCTAGTATAGTATGGGTACACTACTGAATATCCCTCCAAATTAGGCGGATAACTTTGCAATCCAGTCAATGACTGACTATTGATCTCTTAGATTATAACTTTTCTGAGTTTTTATGATTTATTTTAATATGAAATATTTAATATATATAGTGCTGTTCAGAATTCTTTGTTTACCTGTTATAGTATTACTCTTATGTTACGAGCGCGTGCGGGCGCGGTCGTCTCGGGCGGGTGGTGAGCCCTTGGGCCACGGCAGGACCCCAGGAGGAGCCCAAGGCCACACCGTGGGAGGTGAGCTGAGCAGGCATGGTGAGCCAGGCAGGCAGGAACAGAAGCAGGGAGTCCGACCCTCAGCCGGACCTGCATGCCCATGGTAGCCAACACGGGGAAGTTGACTAATGAACGGTCCTCCGACTGTTCCCGGCCCTTTCGGACCTGCCGCAGGGAACGGCAATGGGCAGCAGGCCGGACAGAGGCGAGGGCAGACAGAGTCCTTAAACAGCAGACATCAGACGGGGCAGAAGCAGGCTGAAGCAAGACGGAGACATCAGGACAAGGGCTGAAGCGAGACACAGGAAAAGTCCAGGCGAGCAGGAACTCCGATGCTGGGATACTCACATCCGAAGCCCCCTCGGCTGGCAGAAGCTCAAGAGCCCGTGGGACGAATCCCTCCTGTTGGCCACTTCAGGGCCCAACAGGACAGAAGGCTCAGGAACCAGGTCAAGGCAGAGACAGGTAGACATCCGGACAAGGGCTGAAGCAGACACTGAAGACAAGGCTGGACGGGAACATTGCACTGTCCATCAGGGCGCCCTACTCAGCCCACCCGTGGGACTGAGTCGCGGACCACCCTGTCCCAGACGCGCCCTACACAGCCTAGGAAGGCTGGTCGCGGACCACGCTGAGAAGGAGGGCGCGGGGAAGACCCAGGCGAATAGGAACTCCGATGCTGGGATACTCACATCCGAAGCCCTTTCGGCTGGCAGAAACAGGAGCAGACATCAGGCAAAGACACTGGACAAGGAACCATGGAAGACCTGGATCAGCACAGTTACAGCCAACTGTAAGGCCTGATCTGCAGGCCGAAGACAAGCAGGAGTCGGAGTCACGGACCGGAGTCAAGGCAGGCTGAAGACAAGCAGGAGTCAGAGTCATGGACCGGAGTCAAGGCAGGCTGAAGACAAGCAGGAGTCAGAGTCACGGACCGGAGTCAAGGCAGGCTGAAGACAAGCAGGAGTCAGAGTCACGGACCGGAGTCAAGGCAGGCTGAAGACAAACAGGAGTCGGAGTCACGGACCAGAGTCAAGGCAGGCTGAAGACAAGCAGGAGTCGGAGTCACGGACCAGAGTCAAGGCAGGCTGAAGACAAGCAGGAGTCAGAGCCACAGAGGACCTGGATCGGGACAGGCCACAGACAACTGTGTAACCCAATCCGAAGGCCGAAGACAAGCAGGAGTCAGAGTCACGGACCGGAGTCAAGGCAGGCTGAAGACAAACAGGAGTCGGAGTCACGGACCGGAGTCAAGGCAGGCTGAAGACAAACAGGAGTCGGAGTCACGGACCGGAGTCAAGGCAGGCTGAAGACAAGCAGGAGTCGGAGTCACGGACCAGAGTCAAGGCAGGCTGAAGACAAGCAGGAGTCGGAGTCACGGACCAGAGTCAAGGCAGGCTGAAGACAAGCAGGAGTCGGAGTCAAGGCAGGCTGAAGACAAGCAGGAGTCAGAGTCACGGACCGGAGTCAAGGCAGACTGACGACAAGCAGGAGTCGGAGCCACAGAGGACCTGGATCGGGAGAGGCCACAGACAACTGTGTAACCCAATCCGAAGGCAAAGACACAGTGAACAGAAAGTCCTTAAATACTGGAGGTAGAAGGCAACTCCCTGGGAGGAGCTTGCCAGGACCGCCCACCGCTGGTCCTATAACTAGGGTAGAGAGCTGCGGGCCAGCCCCTAGAGAAACGGGCGTGGCTGGAAGCAGGAAGTCCAAACGCTGAGGCTTGCAAGCCACAGGCATGCCTCAGGAGCAGCTAGGCCTCTCAGGCCCTGGAGCAAGTCCTGGATGATGCGCAGGCGAGGCCCTGGCTTCAGAGCAGCCTCTGGAGGAAGGTAAGAGACCTCCTGCAGCGCAGCAGCAGGGGGGATCGCAACATCTTACTGTCAACCCGATATATAAAATCAATAATGTAAATGCAAATTTTTAAAAAATATTGTCTGCACAGAATATATCACTTTTTATTCAAGAGTTAGTATTTGTTGAAATATTGCTTTATACTACTGATTTTTCACTTTAACCTAATGCTACTTGTTAGTAACAGAGATGGCCATTTTGTTAGAAGACATATTTGTTTAACTTCATACCTGTGATTCCAGCAGCAGTATATAAGAAGTTGAACTACAAAAACTGGAGTCAGACTAAACTTCATCTGTCTCCATTAGTGTTAGTACATATTTGGCCTCTACTGCCCCTCACTCTAGCTTCATTTCCTTAGCTTTATTTTATTCATGTAGAGTAAAAAAACATTGTAGCTTGTAGGGATGTGCAGCAGGGACGGATTCATTCCATTTGGTATTCGTATTCGTCAGGACCCAAATCCGTTGCATCCGTTCTCGGGGGACCCCGATCCATTCATTAGTTACATATGTATTTGTTTCCACCAAAAAAACCCATCCCAACCTTTTAAATTTAATTTACTACAACCACCCACCCTTCTGAACCCCCAAGACTTGCCAAAAGTCCCTGGTGGGCCAGCGGTGGTCCTGGAACAATCTCTTGCAATCGGGCCTTTGGCTGCCAGTTTTCAAAATAGCACCGATAGCCTTTGCCCTTACTATGTCACAGGGGCTACTGGTGTCATTGATCATCCCCTGTCACATGGTAGGAGCACAAGATGGCACCAGCTGTCCATTGCTCCTACCATGTGACAGGGGCCAACCAATGGCACCGGTAGCCCCTGTGACATAGTAAGGGCAAAGGCTATCGACGCCATTTTGAATACCGGCAGCCGACAGCCCGAGTGCAGGAGATCGCTCCAGGACCCTCGCTGGACCACCAGGGACTTTTGGCAAGTCATGAGGGTGGGAGTTTATTCGTTAGTGATATGTTGTATTTATTTATTTATTTAGCATTTTTCTATACCGACTTTCCAATAACAAAATTATTGATCAATTCGGTTTACATTTTAAACAATAACAACAATGACAAGTAAATGTCTTACAATGAACAGGTCGAATTAACTTGGATTAAGATATATGGGGGTAATAACATAATTAAGATATATGGGGGTAATAACATAATTAACATGAGCGGTGCCTAATATAGGCTAGAGGTTGGGTTTTGATAATAGACTATTTGTGGGGGTTTGCCAAACGTTTCGTGACCCCCACGAATACAACATATATGGCATATATGTTGCAGATTGCCAATACATTGCAAGCGAATGCACACCCATAGTAATTTGCCATTAAGGCTCAATAGAAAATCATTTGACTGAGAAGTATCATTACAATGAACATGTTCTATATCTGCTGCTGTCATTTGCTCAGTTGCTTTCTGCTGAAATGATTAAACTAACTTTTAGCAGCACTTCAGACTAGCTGTATAGCTAGCCAGTGGTGATTTTCTAAAAGATAAAGGTATTGTTTGGGTACAGTCTGGTCGGGATCTTTACCAATGGCCAATTATTAGGGACACAAATGGGTAAAGCACAACCAATGAGTCCATTTATGTTTCTTTTGTGAATCCTGAAACAAATGGATGGGTCCCATGAATTTAAATGCAAATTTTCATTTCATTTGTTTATGCTACCTATTCAAGTTTATGCCTGTGCTGTGAGCATTGAACAAACAAGTACAGAAAATGATAGCAACCAAGTCTTACCTGCGTTAAATCACATCTGCCTGCGAGCCAAGTCAGGACAAGTTGGCAAGGAGAGCAGATGGAGGAAAATCACATTGAAGATCTGCTGTCAACACCATGTGACATTGATGTCCTCCCACTGAAAGGTCTGAACATGTTCAAGAAAGTCTATTTCTTCTTTAGCAGTTGGTAGAGAAGTATCGCTTGTGAGAAGCTGACAGTTAAAAAAAACACTAAAAAAATTAACTTTGACACTGGTAAAAGGGCTTTCACTGATCTTCCCTGTCACTGTGACAGACAGAAAGATAGAGGCAGTGGCATTGTTTTCTTTCAGTGTTTGGTGGGGAGGGGAGGGAAAAATATCTCTGGATATTGAAGCATAGTACTAGTGATTTTTTAAAAATCTGTCTGAGTGTCTAAAGCACAGTAAGGTTAGCATCCTGACAGACTTTAGTGCTTTCTTACAGTCAGTCAGCACTCAGTAGAGCACAGTACAAACATATACTGCATATGTCTGTGTGTCTGACACATATATTTTTCCACATACAGAACCACTCTTCTACATAGAAGAGTGGTTCTGTATATGATATAGTATCAATATTAAATTCTTTTATGATATCAAAACCCCTGGTTTACTTCAAATTCCATCATGCTACTGACAGGAATAGGCAGAGGAGGGAATGGTGGGGAAGAGGAATTGCTGCAGAGCCAGCTCGGCTTTGTGCTAGAAGCAGCAACAAGAAAAAAGGGAGTCCTGCCTCTAATCTGAAGATAGACCTTTTAGCCTCAGAATGGCAGGAGTGGACAGCAGCTCAAAGCCAAAGCAATTGAAATTTGGAGAGTATGTGCAGTGGCTGCCTGTTCCTCTCCCTCATTTGTTAGAAGAGAGGGAAAAGGTAGGAGAGTCATCCAAGGCTGTCATTAGCAGGGCATAGATGGCAGAAGAGCAACACCAAAACCAGCAATATTTTCAATAAATGATTCTGAGGAAGAATCTTGTGTGGGATTCTCTTAATCAAAACTTAAGAGCTAGTAGCTGAAGAAAATTTGGAAAGATTAATCAGTAGTGTCTTAGCCTCCAGTGCAATGATGGGGTGACAGATTATATTTACAGTTTTGAGAGCAACCCCCAGAAAAAAGGATAGAGTGAAAGTGAGGCCCCTCACATTTTTCCTTATAGTCTACCCTCAATTTCAACCCCAGTACCAACATCAGCTCTCACGGTTGTAGAAAAGAGATCACGAAAGAGATCTCTGATCTGGAGGCATTTTAAAGTGAGGAAGGACCCATGTTTGTCTCAGTTTATTCACTATAGTAAGGATATCAGTCAAGGGAAGCAAATGAGGCATCTGACAAATGCTGGTATATAGCATCACCTGCAGAAGCAGCACTCACTATCATTGGCATCAGGAAAAGGTGGCAGAACTAGCCTGAGGACACCTTCTGCCAGTCAAATACAAGCCAGAGAAAGAGGTTGAAAAAGAGAAGACCGTTCCCCAAATTGATCCATGGCTTCTTCCACCACTTTGATGGCAGGCCAGCAGTCTCCTGCCATGTGACCACAGCAGCAACCCACCATAGAGGAAATGGAGTTGTGTGTCATGGAACAAGAGGTAGGGATAACCTGCCCTGTACCACCAGTGCTGTAGTTGCACCCAGGTGCAGTTGGCTAAGGCAGAGAGGAATAGCATGCATTTCACCAGTGATATCTAGACCAGCATGAATTCTTTGTATGCTTACTTGATGGCACATCAGATGACAGCTGGATCCAGATTAATACAGCTGCTATACCCTACACCACAATTCCGATTTCCCTTGAGCTGAAGAACTGAACTGGTATGCAGCCCTTGAATTGGAGGAGGAGAAATCTTCCTAGGATGAGAAGGAACCAAAACATGCAAACCCCAAAGCTGTGAGCACAAGAACCACTGTACCTAGGAGATGGAGAGTAGTGTTGACTGGTGACATGCTTCTGAGGTGCATAAAGTCATCCATCTGCCAATTAGACATTGTCCCAGGAAGTGTGCTTTCTTCTAGGGGCCAAAATCCAAGATATTATAAAGAGATTGCTGAAAATCCTTAAACCTACTGACTAATATCCAATGCTGCTCACCCATGTTGCCACAAATGATATTTCTACATACCCACCAATCATATCAAAACTGACTTCATGGCTCAGGGAGAGAGAGTAAAGCAGATAAATGTAAAGGTGGTATTCTCCTCCATCCTCCCAGGCAAGGATAAAGACCCGGGCAGGGAAACTCGCATTCTGAAGATAAATGAATGGCTACGTAGATGGCATCAATGAGAGCATTTTATTTTTCTGGACCATGGGATGATTTTTCAAGGACTTCTGAGCAGTGATTGGGTATACTTGTCAAAGAAGGGATGGAACCTCCTCAGCAGATTTTCCAGTCTTCATCTTCCAACACAGACTGTCAAACCTACTGAGGAGGCTTTAAACTAGGATTCTCAGGAATGGGTGAATAAAACTCAAAGATAAGTAAAACACTAAATGTATGTATAGAAATGGGAAAAATGGCAATATATGGAAATCTTTGTACACAAATGCACCTAGTCTGCATACGCATATGTAAATAAAGTCCTGAATCTAAAGGCAGTCATGGAAGAAGCTGATCTAGATATAATGCATGTTTCAGAGTCATGGTACATGGAAAACCATGATTGGGTCATAGTTATACTGGGCTATTATCTATTCAGAAAGGACCAGATAGGAAGGAAGTGAGGAGGCAAGGCTCTCTATATAAAAATTAATATTAAAGCAACAGATTTGCAAATCTAATAAGGTAAGAAAAGGCACTGTGGGTTAATCTAGAAAGAGGGACCATATCATAAATTTATATTGGTGTAATATATATATAACAGACAGCAGAAATGGATAGAAATTTAATGGAGGATATACACAAAATTGATATGAAAGGGGATGCTCTATTGCTAAGGGATTTCAATCTGCTGTTGAGTAGGCCACCAACTAGTAATGGAACCCACATGGGAGGGGGGGGGGGGTGATACAGAATCTGGTGATTACCTATGGGGACAGTATTTCTGATGTTGTTGTAGATATTCATTAACTAGTGTGGTACAGTATTAGAGTGCAGAAGATGAAGGTTCATTCAAAAGTGAGGATCTTAGACTTCAGGAAAACTTAACTTTCTTAAAATGGAGGAGTAGCTCAAGAAGTTATTAGCAGGATGGGATAATTTAGGGGAAGTAGAAGAGCAATGGGCAAAACGAAAAAGAGATATTATAAGGGCAACTAACCTTTTTGTTATGAGAGTAAATAAAGAAAAAAGAAGCCACTATGGTTTACTAGCTGAAAAGTTAAGGGAAAAAAGGTTAGCATTTATAAACTAAAAATCAAAGAAAGAAGAAGACAGGTGAAAATGGCTGGAAAAGCTAAGAGAAGTTGAGAAAGAAATGCAAAAATTGAAATGGAAAAGAAATAGTAAATTGCCAGGTTATGAGTAAGACACAAGCACAATAGGCTTATTTCAACAGTTTTAATGAAAGGAACATAACTCAAACATAACCTGAGCTTTATGAATTAAAATAATGTTGGAAATTAAAGAAAGTAGCCAAGCAGGCTTTCCTTACTGGGCAAAGTGTGAGGTCCAAACAGCTTGATAGATTTCAGCGCAACCCTCTTCAGACCCAGCTCTAAGGATAGAGAAAAATGATCTGCCAGCAGAGAGCTCTCTGCTTGCTAGAACTTAAAAAAGCTGTGCTACAATGGTGGGCATACCTTCAGGCCAATGAGCCTCTGGCTGGGTATAATCCAGACCATAATACCTGAAATGTAACAGCACTAATGCTTCCCCAACTTTCCACCTTTAGCAAATATCATCAGGTATGGCCTCAACCTACGTAGGGTTAAGGCCATACCTCAATTGCTGACCCCAGGGTCAGCAATTGAAGACCCTGTGAATCCTTCATTCATGCAGTAAAATGGGGGGACAAGACACTTGTTTAGATGTATGTCAGTCATAGAAAGAAGTAAAAGAAAGTAGCATTTTGAGACAGAGGTGGAGAAGAATATGTAGAGGTGGAGAAAAATATGTATAGGCTGATAAGGAAAAAGCAAAATTACTTAACAAATATTTTTGTTTGGTATTCACTGTAGAAGGAGAAGACTATATTAATCAAGCACAAATAAAAGCAAAAGTAGTTCATGTGCCTATTAGTGAAGAATCACCCAAGCTAAAAGATTCCAAATTATCCCTGTCAACTGAAAGCAGGTTGTTAATACAAACAAAAAACACACTTTGAAATGTCTGTCTACCAATGCCAGAAGTTTAAGAAGTAAGATGGGAGAATTAGAGTACATAGCAGGGAATGAAGAGATTGATATAACTGGCATCTCAGAGACCTAGTGGAAGAAGGATAATTAATGGGACAGAGTTATAATTTGACGTGAGTCATGGGCCTTTGGTTGCAACAAGAGATGGCTCCTCCTACAGGGCAGAGCCCTGTGGGGACTTGTTGCGATAGGCTGGCTCTAGTAGTAACAGACACAGAGGGTATAGAGTCTTTATTATACTGCAAGCGATGAAATAACCCGAGGAAGGGGGTAGAGAATCTCAACCCAGAGGAGAAGAGTCTCAGATGTAGTCCTGTCTGTACTCTGTAGCGTGGAAAACGTGGAGGTGGAGTCTCACCAGGTCTTGAGAAGGAGATGGGTCCGGTAGTGGTCTGTGTAGCGGGGTATGCCAAGAACCCAGTCACAGATGGTAGGCCACACTGTAGCTGGAAGGCCTGAGAGAGATAGATCCGGTAGGGTCCGCAGAGCGGGGTATGCCATGAATCCACTCTGTAGATGGTGAGAGACAGAGACAGGCTGGAGAGCAGGAGTACTCACTCAGAGGCTGTAGGCAGTTGTAGAGAGGAACCCCCAAGGAGCGAGGGTTCAGGACGAGACAAGGCCCTTGAGGAGCGGGTACCTTAGGCGTCCTTGCTGAAAGTAGGCTGACCCCAAAGGGTAGATACAGAGCGAGGCAAAGCCCCTGAGGAGCGGGTACCTAGTCGTCTGAAGCAAGAACACAGAGCAGAGTGCATCTGGTCACAAGGCGAAATAAGCAGGAAAGGAATCCTTGCTAAGTCGTATCTGTTTTAGCAAAGGGAGTTTAAATATCCATAGGCAGTGATGTCATGCAGAGGGGACGCCCCCGAGGTTCCCGCCATGACCAAGTAAAAAGGAGGGTCAGCGCACATGCCCAAGTGATCCCATGGGGGAAATGGTGAACGCAATTGCCCATGCTGGTCCGGGGATGCCAGAGAGGTCGGCGTGTGGAAGTGGAGGCAGCCATCTTACCCAATGGAACTGAACTAGGCAGAAGAGAGGTGAGCAACAGAGGGTGCAGCTGTCTACGACCGATGGGCGCAACAGACAGTTTAATACTGGGGTACAAATTATATCACAATGTTAGGGAGGATCAACTTGGGTGTGCGGTAGTGCTTTATGTCCAAGATAGCATAAAGTCCAACAGAATAAAGATCCTGCAAGAAACTGAATACAAAGTAGAGAATTTATGGGTAAAAATTCCATGTGTGTTGAAAAGATAATAATAATAGGAGTATACTACCATCCATCTGGCCACAATGATAAGATGGGTGATAAATGCTAGGAGAAATTAGGGAAATTAACCAATTTGGCAGAGCAGTAATAATGGGAGATCTCAATTACCAAACCAAAAACAATGGGAACTGTAGAATTATATCTCATTAGTCAAGAAAGCCTAAATGAAGGTGTCAGCAAGCCAGATGTTGCATGTTTCAAAACAAACCAACCAGTCTTCTCAATCATTCACCTTCATTAAAAAATTGCTTTATTTCAATCTTCAAGAAATTTTTTATAAAAATGAATATCTTTTTAAAAATTATTCTGTAGTGCAGGAAAGCTGACTGACTTCTATTGAAGGAAGGTGGTAGTGGCTCGGGGTACGGGGTACACCGCATAGAATCCTTAGCACAGTTTGTATTGCAGAAGTCAGTATAGATACTCATAGAAGATGGTTCCTGGAGAGAGAGACCTGAGAAGCAGGTCTGTAGCAGTCAGGCAGGTAGGCCCTCCGAAGAGCAGATAGCCAAGAACGCAGGGGAGCCCCCGTGGAGCAGGTACTCAGAGCGTCCAGATGCCAAGACCAAGTCAGGAACAGGAAGTCCTTGAAGAGGAGAATTCAGCAAGACAGAACTCCTTGCTAACTCAAGGAAGGCAAGGACTGGTTGGATTAAATACGCAAGCGGGTTGACGTCATCGGGAGGGGACATCCCCGAGGTTCCCACCATGACGTCTTCACGAGAGGCCCTTGCACGTGCGCGCGCGTCTAGGTGATTCCGGGTCCAAGATAGTGGTCGGAAGCACCCATGCTGTCCCAAGAACGCCGGAGAGGTCGACGAGGATTGGCAGAGGCCCCCATTCATCCCAGACTTGGTGGAGCAGGGAAAAAAAGAGGTGAGCATGAGAGGTCGCAGCCATCTGCGACCGACAGGCATAACAAAAGGATCTGAGCATCACTGTGGACAATACTTTGAAATACTCAGCTCAGTGTGCAGTGGCAGTCAAAAAAGCAAACAGTATGGTAAGAATTAATAGGAAAGGAATTAAGACTAAAACAGAGGATGTCATAATACCTTCGTATCACTCCACAGTGAGATACCCAGAGTAATGTGTGCAATGTGGTCATTGCATCTCAAAAATGAAATAGCTGAAATGGAAAAGGTATAGAGAAGGGCAACCAAAATAATAAAGGAGATGGAACAGTTGCCCTATAAGGAAAGGCTAAAGAGATTAAGGTTGTTCAGCTTGTAGAAGAGATGGCTAAGGAGGATATGACAGAGATCTATAAAATCATGAGTGGAATAGAATGGATACATGTGAATCAGTTATTAACTCTTTGAAAAAAATACAAAAACTAAGGGACATTTCATGAAGTTAGTAATAAGGACATTTAAAACAAATTGGAGAAAATTCTCTCTCACTCAATGTACAATTAAGCTCTGTAATTCATTGCTGAGGATGTAGTAAAGGCAGCTAGCATAGTTGGATTTAAAAAAGGTTTGGACAAGTTTCTGGAGGAAAGGTCCAAAAACTGTTATTAACTAGATTGATTTAGAGTAAACCATTGCTTATCCCTGGTTGTTAGCAGCATAGGATCTATCTACTGATTTGGATCTTGTTAGATACTAGGGATGTGAATCGTTTTTTGACGATTTAAAATATCGTCCGATATATTTTAAATCATCAAAAATCGTTAGAGGCGATATTTAATAGGAATTCCCCCGATTTATCGTCAAAAATCGTAAATCGGGGGGTAGGGGAAGGGGGAGGGCGGGAAAACCTGCACATTAAAAGATCCCTAAAACCCACCCCGACCCTTTAACATAAATCCCCCACCCTCCCGAACCCCCCCAAAATGTCTTCAATTACCTGGGGTCCAGTGGGGGGGTCCCCTTGTGATCTTCCACTCTCGGGCGTCGGGCACGTTGATAGAAAATGGCGCCGGTGCCATTTTGGTTCCTGTTTCCTGACGTCACGAGCGTAGAAGATCGCTCCCGGACCTCCGCTGGATCCCCAGGGACTTTTGGCCAGCTTGGGGGGGGCCTCCTGACCCCCACAAGACTTGCCAAAAGTCCAGCGGGGGTCCGGGAACGACCTCCTGCACGCGACTCGTGTTGACGTACGGCCGGCGCCATTTTGCTTTACGGCAAAGCAAAATGGCGCCGGCCGTACGGCAACACGAGTCGCGTGCAGGAGGTCGTTCCCAGACCCCCGCTGGACCCCCAGGGACTTTTGGCCAGCTTGGGGGGGCCTCCTGACCCCCACAAGACTTGCCATAAGTCCAGCGGGGGTCCGGGAACGACCTCCTGCACGCGACTCGTGTTGCCGTACGGCCGGAGCCATTTTGCTGTACGGCAAAGCAAAATGGCGCCGGCCGTACGGCAACAATAAGCAATAAGCAAAAAATACTTAGCCACAATGAAGATTTCACAATGCAGTAAACAGTTCCACCAAGAGAAATCCCTCTAGCATGTGCACAGGACAACAATGGCTAACAATGGCTCCCTTGCTCTGATTACCTTGCCCAAGGTCTGATACGATACAGTAAGTACTTTTACGCTTGAATAGTGGGGAACTACTTATCTTAAAAACGTAAGAACAATGTTATTATCTAGTTCTCAGTAAGTTTTAAAAATAGTTATATTTTTAGGTCCATGTGCAGACTCCATCCCAAACCCATTCCCGCGGCCCCTGAAGCAGGCAGTGAACGCCGAAACATGGCCCATGTCGGGCCGGCGGAGTAGACCCGAAACCAGCGGCAAAAAGCTCATAGATAAGAAAATTTGAGTAAGAACCTTGGAAGGTAAAAGGAAGGTAAAGGGTCGATCCGCATGACGGGGGACATTGACGGTGGTATCGAGCAATGGACAAAATAAATATTTGAATTAAACAAAAAAGAGAAAATAACATATAAAAAAATCGGGTTGTGAAAGGAAATAAAGAATAAAATACGGGAGCCATCCCAGGGGAGCAATCAGAATAAAAGGCTGCTTCGGGGCTGGCAACCGCACAAAGATCCACATAACAAGCAGTTTCCTTGTTATGTAGTTGGTTACAGTGTCATATGACAGGGCAAAGGTAGCGCCGGCGCCATTTTCTATCAACGCGCCCGACGCCCGAGAGTGGAAGATCACAACGGGACCCCCCCACTGGACCCCAGGTAATTTAAGACATTTTGGGGGGGGGGGGGTTTAGGGATGTTTTAGTGTGCCGGTTTTCCCGCCCTCCCCTGATTCACGATTTACACGATATTTAAAAAAACAAAACCGCAACGATCTGATTCCCTCCCCCCTCCAGCCGAAATCGATCGTTAAGACGATCAATCACACGATACACATCTCTATTAGATACTTGTGACCTAGATTGTTCACTATTGGAAACAGGATACTGGGCTTGATGGACCCCCTGGTCTGACCCAATATGGCAATTTTTATGTTCTATCTCCTCTCTTTGCAAATACTTGAGATCCCTTTTCTTCACACTATAAAAATGAAATACATTCTACTGACACAAGCAAGTTTGGAAAACAATTTTATAATGTAACATAAAACATAGAAATATTTGTATATTTTTTCATAATTTTCTAATTCTTATCTTAGGATACTGTGGGGCTGTGCCTTAGATCTTCTTTTCCCTGTTCTTGGAATTTCTTGGGTAGGGCAGGGGAGGGAGGCTGACAATATCAACAGTTTTTACAGGTGGTGAAAACCTAAATTTGTCACTGCTTATATCCCCAGTCCTCTCCCTTTAGTCTTTATTGTGAGTGCAGGTGGGCGCCCGAGAGCGTTAGCCCCTGTGCCGCGATGCAACTGACACATCCCAGAGCTGTCTGTGGTCCACACCACTGGTGGGTGAGCACATTCAGGCATGGGTTGACTGAAACAGGAATACTCAAAGACTTGGAACAGGAACACTCGAGGACTTGGAACAGGAACTAGGAGACCAATCTTGATTTGGAACAAGAACACTTGGAGGTCCAACGTGCTTCAGGAATTGAGAACCAGCAACCCATGCTGGTCTCTGGGGTAGCCCTCCAGCCACTCCAAAAGCCCTTTTGAACTACCGCTTAGTTTGAGCATGAGGAGAGACATAGGCAAAGGACTTGAAGAGGACTCTGGAGACATGGACAAGACGCTGGATACTTAGATGTAACACTGACAACTTGGACATGGCTTGAAACTGGAACATGGCTCGAAGGAAACAAGATGACAGCTCAGATTTGGAACAGGCAGATGGCTGGAACAAGAACTCTGGAGAGAAGGGACAGGACTCAGAAACTCAAAACTCAGACTTCGGACTCAGGAACTCAGACTAGGAACTTGGTCTCCAAAGACTTGAACCAGCGACGAAGACTTGGACAGGACTCTGAAAACTTGAACTGAAGACTTGGATGCAGGATCGAAGCCTACATGAAACAGGAGAACTTGAAAGATCAGTAACCAATGGACATCCATGCAAAGGTCTGGAGCAACGTAGAAAGTGGACTTTTAAAGGTCTGAAGCAATGATATCATCAGGAGGGGCCGCAAGTCTTTTCCCACCATGGTCCCTTTAAATTGTAAGCAGAGGTGCGCATGCACAAGTAAGGGGGCTTCCCATCACGTCACAGAATGTCAGCAGTGTTTCAGGCTGCATAGGAAGCAAGAGCAGGATCGGTGGCATCTCACCCGCCCCCCCCCCCCCCCCCCAGTGAGGAGTGGCAAACAAGCTGGCATCAAGTGGAGCAGCAGGTTCCTCCTGCTGCCGAGTGGCTGCATGGGTCTGTGAAGAGAATTCTCCTGCCACGGAAGGCAGCAACACAGGTCAGGCAGTGTCAAGCTTCATCAGCACTCTGAGGCTACACAGAAAGGCAAGGCGGCGATGGCGGCACCACCACCCACGGAGAGCAGTGGCACAAGGCTCTGCCCGGGGGGAGTGAGATGCTTGCGGGCCTGTCCCACAAGAAGGGATCACAACAGTCCTGGTCCTCTTTCTTTCCCTCATCTTGGATCCTATCTCCCTGTCCCTCTAACCAATGCACACTCCCATCTTCCTCCATACTGGATCCTCTATACCTCTTCCTCCAGACAATACCCAAGCCCTCTCACCCTCTCCCTCCACCCTGGGTCCTCTTTTCCTTTTCATCTCCCCATGTACATATTCTCTTTACTCTCTGCCCCCTTCCTCCCCAAATTTTATCTGGCTCACCCTCAAAACCCAATACTCTGTCTTCCCTCCACCCAAAATCTTGTTCTCCACCCTCTCCAGTTCTCGCGCTCTCTTCTTCCTTCCCTGCCATCCTGAGTTCTCTCCCTTAGTCCTGGATCCTCTCTCCTGATTTAATGTTGTTAATCTGAGTCCTCTCCTCCCTGCCTCCAAACACTGTCCTGTCCTATCCCATGTACAATTTCCTTCTTCTTGCTTCTTTGCCCTTTTTAGGTCTCCATCATGTAGGTCTTCCACTTCCTGCCCTTCCTTCATGTTCAGACTCCTTCTCCCCCTTATTCCTGGCATTCTCAATCTTCCCTCCTCCTTTTGTTATATCCATAGCTCTTCTCTGCTTCCCAACTGCTGCTGGAAGAACAGTGCTTGACAGTAGGTCATCTTCGTCTGCCATGTGGAGCTATTCTTGTGGAATTAACTGAGAGATCTAACTGTGCAGTTTATACTGCGAGACTGGCCCTGCGTGGCAGAGAAAGCTGACGCACTATTAAGCACCGCTTCTCCTGTATAGGGGAAGCAGAGAAAAGTGGAGGGTACAGCAGAAGTGGAAGGGAAGATCAAGAGTGCCAGGAACATGGGGTGGATGATGAGAAGCCCTGTGAGCAGTAGCTTGCAGTGATAGTCAAAGTAGAGCACTCAGTAAATTTACACACCATCATCTTCTCTTCCCTCCTGCCATAATCGCCTTGCACTCCCTCTCTCAGCTCACTGGAATAAACACATTCCCCTGGGTCTTCCTCCAGCTCCCTGGCATCATCACTGTCACTTTCCTCTGGCCCCCATCACCTGGCATAATCCCCTTCTCTTCCTTCTTCACACACCCCTCCCCCGCACCAGTCCCCTGGTATAACACCCCTCCCCCAATGGCCTCATCCTGGTTTCTTTCCTCTGCAGCATTAGTCCCTTCCCATTTTCTTCCACCTCATCTTTCAGAGCTGTGCCGGGTCAGAGTCCCTGTTATAGCAGCAAAAGCAAAGAAATCCAGCACAGGGCCAGAGCAGGTGTGTGTGCTCCTGTGATGCCCCTCCCCCCTCTCCTGCAGGCGCCTCCTGTAATCAAGGAAACCTGAGGAAAGGGCGGGCCCTGTCTCTGACCCTATACTGCTTTTCTTTTCTTTTGAGCTGTGCTGTTCCCAGAGGAGTCTGGCTCCACTTCAATTGGTGACCACTTGTCCCTCACAAAAAGCAACTTGGGGCACTGGTCCCAAATCATGGAGCTTGCCTGAAAATTGGGGACATCTGGTAACCCTAGACACTTCTGACAAAGACATATTCTTAAATATAATCCCTAAATTTTCTATAAAATTTGAAGCATCACAAGTGAAAGACAGCCAATATATGGTAATGTGCATAAATGAATTACAGCATCATTCAAATTAACACATCAGCAATATGGTAATGCAGTATTTTGAAAGTTCTTTGATTGAGATTATTGTGTAATTTAAATGCAGGAAATAAAAAGCACTACTGGAGGCTAGAAATCTATCCATTTTAGTAGTAATTACTTTTCATATGGTTGAATAAGCATTTCCAGGTTTAGGCATTTTAAAATATCATCTGACAAAAATTACAAACTAATAGACATTTATTGATTTGTAAGCAAATATTCATTGTCAAATTCTGGTAAATGCCAATCTTTGCAGATTTTATTTTAAAAAATCTTTCAGGTGCTAATAATTACTTTTAGCCCTGACATTTCTTCTTTTTCTTTGGCTTTCAACACAATTAGAAATAGTCCCTATTTGCATTATAGTAGCATAAGACTTAATTGACAATTACTTATTTCCCCCTCATTCTCCCCCCTATCTATCTAATGCATACAGGGCTGGATTTTCAAAGCCCTATGCATGCAAAAAAGGGCACTTACGCGTGTAAATGTCCGGGGCGCGCACAACCCGAATTTTGCATAGCGGCTTTTGGACGCGTAAATGACCCAGCGCGCACAAAATTGCGCAAATAAAAAAGGGGCATTTTGGAGGCACGTCAGGGGCATGTCAGGGACGTGCACATGACTTATGCGCATATGATATATTTTATAAGGGACGTGCACAAATCCCCCGGCGTGTTCAGTGTATCTCACGTAAGTGTATTTACTATTGCCTGCCTGTGGGCGCAAGGGACTTCTAAAGTTTCCGCAATTTCTTGGCCTTATCGCTCAGGGACCCTCCATTACTAACAAAGGCCGAAGGTGGAAGGAAGAGCTCATGGGGCTTACTGGTGGTAACTGGGAAACACCTCTTTTCCTAGGCACTGTTCATTTGTGTGTAATGGTAAGGGACTGCCTCAGGAGGTGAGAAACAGAAGGAACATCAATTCTCCTTGGGCATTCCTGTTTCTACATATATTTATAATAGCTGCATGGGTCCTATGCTCTATACGGCTCAGAAGAGAAAGAGAGAGGAGAAGAAGAATGCTGAGACTGAGGAAGTACCCTTTACAAAGTGTTTACAGGACTCGCTCACAATTTCTGGATCTGTCTGAAGAGGAAGTAATGCGCAGGTTCAGATTTAATAAGGAAACCATACTGTACCTCTGCCAAATGTTAGAGCCTGACCTGCAACCTATCACCCAAAGGGGCCCTGCCTTGCCAGTACACCTCAAGGTAACTACAGCCCTGTCCTCTTTTGCTACTGGCACCTTCCAAACACCGCTCAGAGTGACATCTGGAATCACTCAGTCTGCCACCTCAAGGTGTCTAGAACAGGTCCTGGCTGCCTTGCTCTAGAAAAAACACTTTATCTCCTTCCCCTTCAGAAGACAGGATCAATAAGAAATAATGACAGAGTTTTTTCAAATTGCACTCTTCCCCTCAGTTTTGAGAGCTATTGATTGCACCCATGTGGCCCTAAGGGAACCAGGAGGAGATGAGGCCACCTACCGCAACCACAAGGGATTCCACTCCCCAAACATGCAAGTGGTCTGCAACACTAAGGGCATCACCCCAAATGTGGTGCCCCGCTTTCCTGGATCCACTCATGACGCCTACATTCTATCAAATCCAGAATTCATGACCACTTCCAGCAAGGACACATCACTGGGGGATGGTTCCTAGGTAGTAAGCTAACCAACACTTCTAACATGCATAGTTCCCAGCTTTCTTTTTGTCAGCCTTACATGTATGGTCCACAGCAGAGCTCCTGTTTACTTGGCCTGTGAGCTGTGCCAGAATGAAACAGAAGGAATATGTAACCCTGATGTTCTGTGTCTTCTCCTACAGGTGACAGAGGCTATCCACTGAAAACCTGGCTCATGATCCCCATTGCCTCCCCCGCATCTGCCGCTGAGGCTCACTACAACAGGGCACACCATAAGATCAGGGCTGTCATAGAGAGAACATTTGGCCTACTGAAGTCAAGCTTCCATTGTCTAGAAAGATCTGGAGGATGCCTTCTTTACAGTCCACCTAAAGTGTGTGAGATTTTTCTAGCCTGCTGTATGCTACATAACCTTGCACTTAACAGACACATGCCTTCACAAGAGGAGGCCCCTCAAGAGAAAGAGGAGGAGGAGGAGCAGCATTTGACTCAGGAGGAATTGCAAGAAATCCATCGCTTGAGTCAAAGGCAGGCTTTACAACAAAGGAGCACTCTTATAGAAAGCCATTTCATAAGGTGAAAGTGGATTTATTTACAATAAAGTGCATATTTAAATATAGTGCATGTATGTACAAAAAGTGCAGGTAAATAAAAGTGAACAAAGTAAAAGATCACTTCCTTGGCCGTCCACTCGTTCTGGCTTCAGGAACCTTTGACTGCCCCAACCTGGAGCTGCTGCGCAGTGGACTCCTCCCACTGCTCACACTACCCTCAGAGGGTGGAGGAGATTGGGGCAGTTCCAGTTCATGGCTGCAGGAAGGTACAGCCAGTGGCAGCAGCAGCTCTGGTGGTGGAGGTGAAAGCATGACAGGTGGTGCAGGCGGGGGTGGGGGTGCCATCCACGGATAGCCTGGGGCAGGCTGAGGCGCAGGTGGTTCTCCCACAGTGGGCTCTTCTGCAAAGGCAGGTGCCATCCATGGGAAGAGTGTCCCATAAGGTGGAGGGTAATGCATCCAGGGCCCCATGAAAGGCCAAGGTGCCACTGGTGGCTGCAGTAGGGGTGTGCATTTGTTTTCGCCGTATTGGCGATCCGCAACGTATATTGCACCATTCGTAGTATTCGTGGGGAAGCGAAACGTATCGCGATTCCCCACGAATACACGAATCTTCGCCGAATTATACGGCCACCTAAATAAAAATTTAAACAAACCCCCCACCTCCTGAACCCCCCCAAGACTTATCAAAATCCCTGGTGGTCCAGCGGGGGGGTCCGGGAGCCATCCCCTGCACTCACACCCTCGGTGCCGGTTTCATCATGGCGCTGATAGCCTTTGTCACAAGGGCTACCGGTGCATTGGTCAGCCCCTGTCACATGGCCATCGGCGCCATCTTGTGCTCCTACCATGTGACAAGGGCTGACCAGTGGCACCGATAGCCCCTGTGACATAATATGGGCAAAGGCTATCGGCGCCGTTTTGAGTACTGGCATCGGACGGCCAGAGTGCAGGTGGTCACTCCGGGACCCCCGTTGGACCCCCAGGGACTTTTGGCCAGCTTGGGGGGCCTCCTGACCCCCACAAGACTTGCCAAAAGTCCAGCGGGGGTCCGGGAGCGACCTCCTGCACGCCGGCCGTCCGATGCCAGTACTCAAAATGGCGCCGATCGCCTTTGCCCTCACTATGTCACAGGTACCGACGGTCGGCCCCTGTGACATAGTGAGGGCAAAGGCGATCGGGTCAGCCCCTGTGACATAGTGAGGGCAAAGGCGATCTAAAATGGTGCCAATCGCCTTTGCCCTCACTATGTCACAGGGGCCGGCTGTGGATAGTGCGCGTTTCCTCAGGGAGGTTTTTGCCGGCTGGGTGCGTAGCATATTTCTGTACGCACTTCTTGTCGGTCTCTTGGAGGTGTGTAGCTGAAGTTGAAAAGTTAAATTGAGAGGAGAGATGTTATGTAGGGCCTTGTGTATCATCATAATGGTTTTAAAGTGAATTCTGTATTTGATTGGTAGCCAATGTAGGTGCTGGAGGATGGGGGTGATATGATCCCTTTTTTTGATGTTTGTAAGAATTCTGGCCCTAGCGTTCATGACCATCTGAAGAGGTTTGGTGGTGCAAGCAGGGAGACCAAAGCTGCAGTACTTATAAGCTGTGTGCTGGCTTGGCATGAAGATCATGCATTCCTACTATCCTAGGATAATGAAAGCTCAAATGGCCCCTGTTTCCCTTACAAAGCCTAAGCTAAACTGCTGTACTCTATAATGTGTACATACAGATAGTTACAGATGTGAGCAACGTGGCTTTTCATACAGTACCAGAAAACATTTACTAGTTGAGTAGCTAGAAAAAGGCATGGTTAATCAGCAGTGCTAGATGGTTCTTAGTGCAGATGACTGAAAGCTTTTTTTTTTTTTTTTGGCTTACCTTCCTGCCTTACACAAGGCATGGTATCAAGCTGGCCAACTTCTCCCACAGCTGCCTCAGACAAGGTACTGAGGATCAGCTGCTCAGAGGGAGTGAAGCTGATGTGGCTGCCTTCTCCCTCTGCATTCCTTCTGGCCTGCTTCCGCTTCACAATTCTCCTCAGGTCCCTCCACTTGTGCATCAGTTCCCCAGTGCTACAGTTGTGGTGGAACACAGAGTTGACAGCATGCCTGATCCACTTCCAGATCTGCTCCTTCCTGTATGCACCCACCGTTTGAGACTGTGGACCATACAACAGATTCTGGTGCTGAAAGACATGCTCTACAAGCATGTCAACCTCAGCTGCTAAGAAGTTCAGCTTATGAATCAGAACTGCATGTGCCTTAGACATGGTGAAGGTACCCATTGAGTGGACCAGTGAGCCTTTTGAAGGGAGCCCGATTTGCGCATTTCTCTACCCACAGCTGCGTAAATTACGTGCACAGGTGGGTCCTATCAGCGCAGATTGCAATTATGCATGCCGGCAATTAAAATTGATGTGGAACTTGTGCACACTGGCTGATTTGTGCGTGCCGCCCATTAATTTTAATGAAGATGTGTGCACCACCTATTAACATCAATGGAACTGTGTATGCTGCAAAATGTGTGCGTGCAGCTATTGACGATTATATGCAAAAAGTGCGTTCTGTTTCCTTTCCCCAGCGGTAATTAGGAGTAATCACCTACCAGAGTCCAGTTTGTCTCAGTGTCCTACTGAGTGTGGGAGGTGCTGATTTGCATTGCAGCATTGCAGCAGGTCATTTACTTGGGGTTTAGTTAAACATTCGCTTGCAGCGGACTATGGGGCTGATGCAATATTGGGTGCATGTTTTGGATGCGATAGACACTAGGGATGTGAATCGTTTTAGGACGATTAAAATTATCGTCCGATAATTTTAATATCGTCTTAAACCGTTATGGAACACAATACAATAGAGATTCTAACGATTTATCGTTATAAATCGTTAGAATCGTGAGCCGGCACACTAAAACCCCCTAAAACCCACCCCCGACCCTTTAAATTAAATCCCCCACCCTCCCGAACCCCCCCCCAAATGAGTTAAATAACCTGCGGGTCCAGCGGCGGTCCGGAACGGCAGCGGTCCGGAACGGGCTCCTGCTCCTCAATCTTGTTGTCTTCAGCCGGCGCCATTTTCCAAAATGGCGGCGAAAAATGGCGGCGGCCATAGACGAACACGATTGGACGGCAGGAGGTCCTTCCGGACCCCCGCTGGACTTTTGGCAAGTCTCGTGGGGGTCAGGAGGCCCCCCACAAGCTGGCCAAAAGTTCCTGGAGGTCCAGCGGGGGTCAGGGAGCGATTTCCCGCCGCGAATCGTTTTCGTACGGAAAATGGCGCCAGCCATACGCGTATGGCCGGCGCCATTTTCCGTATGGAAAATGGCGCCGGCAGGAGATCGACTGCAGGAGGTCGTTCAGCGAGGGGCATTTGGGGGGGGTTCGGGAGGGTGGGGGATTTAATTTAAAGGGTCGGGGGTGGGTTTTAGGGGGTTTTAATGTGCCGGTTTTGCGATTTTTCGATTTTTCGATTTTTCACAATTTTTCACGATATTTTACCCCCCCAAACGGCAACAATACGATTCCCTCCCCCTCCCAGCCGAAATCGATCGTTAAGACGATCGAGGACACGATTCACATCCCTAATAGACACATGCCCAATACAATATCATGATTAACGTATCCAAAATGCGTCTCCATACTGGTGTACAGATAACAGTGCTCATCACATGCAAATGCCATGTTGATGAGACTATTATCTACTGCTGATGCGCATATTTTAACGCTCAAAAATTAACACCAGCCTAGAGCTGGTGTTAAGTTTTGAGGCTCCCCAACCATGCTCAGAAGAGCAGAAAATACATTTTTTGGGGGGTTCCTCCTACTTAATATTTTTGCGATACTAAGCAGGAGGAACCACAGAAAGCTGCAACAACAACAAAACAAAAAACCAAAAAAAAACTTGACAGCGGTCAGGTTAGGAAAAGGGAAGCTCAATTTATGAACGTCCATTTTCCTAACCTGTGGCTGTGCACGGGTTAGGAAAAAAGGATGCTCTGAAAATTGAGTGTCTATTTTCCTTACCTGCATACAGCCACTTCTCCTGGGCACTCAATGGCATGGACACACTAGGGACGTGCAAATTATCCATTGCGCGTCCCTTTTAGTGCACCAGCTCATTAGAATATCAGATCAAGCACCCATGAGAGGGGATGTGCGTGTATTCAAAAAACGTGCGTCCAGGTTGGATGCATGCTTTTTCCGTGCATGATATTGCATCGGCCTCTGTGTATGAAAACATATTAGCTCATTTTTGAGAAGTTATTTTTTCGCAGATGGGGGCTTTGCTTGAAAAATAGTGCAAAATGCTTACTTTTAAGTGTTTTTCTTCATATTTATGGGTATTTGCTACTTTGACGAAAAATCTTTGCAGCTTATTACATCAGCCTTTATAGAAGAAAGATAAGAATTGGGATGAGTGGGATTCTAAGTTACATGCTAATGTAATGAAGCTTTCCCCAGCAATTCTCTAAAAAAAAAAAAAGAGAAAGAATTGTCAGCAGAAGCAATTTTAAAAGGAAGAAAACATCACTTTGAAACATTCAGTCTTGCCATCAGTCAGCCCAGTTGTAGCCAAGGAGATGATTGATTGTGAGAACATGAAGGAAATGCTGGGGATCAGGTGGATTTATGACAACGCTTCCAAACCTGTCCGGGGACTCCACAGGCAGTCTGGTTTTCTGGATAACCACAATGAATATGCATGAGATAAATGTGAATAAACTGAGTCTCCATGATATGCCAATTTATTTCATGCATATTTATTGTGGATATCCTGCAAACCCGACTGGCTGTAGGATCCCCAGGCCAAGTTTGGGAAACCCTGGTTTAAGGTCTTGAAACAGGAAGGAAATTGAGCAGACTAGAAATGGACATATTTCTGTGTATTAAACTGCTTATAAGGCATCTTATTTATGTATCTTGCTGGTGCTTTATCCTTCATTATGGGGTGGAATTTAAAAGGGTTATGCGCATACGTTACGCGCGTAACCATGAAAACCCCCCTGCATGCGCCGAGCCTATTTTGCATAGGCTCGGCGGCGCGGGCAAGCCCCGGGACGCGCATAAGTCCTGGGGCTTTGCTAGGGGTGTGTGTCAGGGGGTGGCGTGATGTTCGGAGCGTTCCGGGGGGCGTTCCGGGGGGCGTGGTGCCAGCCCGGGGGCATTCCGGGAGGCATGGCTGAAGCCTCTGGACCAGCCCCCGGGTCAGGTGCTGGCGTGCCAGCGGGTCACCGGCGCGCGCGAGTTACCCCTACTTCGGGCAGGCGTAACTTTTGCGATAAAGGTGTGGGGGGGATTTAGATAGGGCTGGGGGGGTGGGTTAGGTAGGGGAAGGGAGGGTAAGGTGGGGGGAGGCAGAAGGAAAGTTCCCTCCGAGAGAACAGTGCGCGCAGGGCTCGGTGCACGTAAGGTGCACAAATGTGCACCCCATTGCGAGCGCCGACCCTGGATTTTAAAAAATACGTGCGGCTACGCGCGTATCTATTGAAATCCTGTGTACTTTTGTTTGTGCCTGGTGCACGAACAAAAGTACGCGCTCGCACTTTTTTAAAAAATGTACCCCTATGTTTTATAGAGTCAGGCTATGTATGTGTTTGAGGGTATAGCTAAATGAAGAAGGACTCTGGTTGAAATATGAGCAAGCAGTTTTTTTTTTAATTCTTGTCCTTAAACTGCCCTGATTTCACTTCTTCATCATGCTTCGTACCATTCTTCTGCCCTATTCCAGATTTAGCAGACATCACAGGAGCAATTTTGAATGCAGAGTGACTTTGTATGCCTTAAAAGAAATAGAGATTCATGCATATTTTAATGAGGGAGATAATATATTCCACACCTCTGAAGGGCCTGCTGGAAGTCCTTCATTGTACAATCATTAATAACTTAGTCAATGTTAATCAGCTTCTGGACTACCCTAAGGACTTTTAAAATATACCATAACTTATCAGATATTCACCCAACCCACCAGAACAGATATTTGTCACACTCCTTTCCAGCCTCTAAATAGGAAAGTTGACTTCAATGTCAGCAGGCTATATGCCCTTTTTCCATTTTTATGCTGTTGCACAGGGTCGGTAACTTTAAAACAAGTGCACGCCTATATACGCCCATATATGGGTGCGAGCACACATGCACATGAATTAAGTATCGTCTCAGCAAGTATGCATACATTATATAAAATATGCCTACTTGCACGTATGTACTAGGGGTGTGCATTCGTTTTGAACGCATATGTAAAAAGCAACTTATTTTTTTTTAAAGTTAAAAAAGTGATGATGCGCAACGCATCGCGATTTTCAACTTATTCAACATAGCTATGTTGAATACGTTGAACCTAAATAAACACTTAAACCCCCCACCCTCCTGACCCCCCCAAGACTTACCAAAACTCCCTGGTGGTCCAGCGGGGAGTCAGGAAGCCATCCCTGTATTCCTTTGCGAGGAGCACGTGACGTCGGCGTCACGTTGGAGTGACGCGTACGTCACGTGCTTCTCCGCGCCTCCGCTCCGGGACCCCCATTGGACCCAACCGGAACTTTTGGACAGGTCAGGAGGCCCCCCCAAGCTGGCCAAAAGTTCCGGTTGGGTCCAACGGGGGTCCCAGAGCGGAGGCGCGGAGAAGCACGTGACGTACACGTCACTCCGACGTGACGCCGACGTCACGTGCTCCTCGCAAAGGAATACAGGGATGGCTTCCTGACTCCCCACTGGACCACCAGGGAGTTTTGGTAAGTCTTGGGGGGGGGGGGGATTAAGGAGGGTGAGGGGTTTAAATTTTTATTTAGGGAACAGGTGAACATATGGACAGACCCTCAACTTATGGAATTCTCCATATGTCCATATTAACCGAATTCGATCCTCACCTTCAACTTATCGACTTATCAACATAAACTTTTTTTCTGCACATCCCTATTATGTACACTGCTAATTTTAAACAATTGCATAAGGAAATGTAATTTACATACTTTCCTTATCACTTGTCGACTTTTACAAGCATGAGTCAGCACATTTTATAAAATACATATATGAAGAAAATAACCAGTTTAACCAATCAATTCACCAGTTTGCCCAGTCTGTCTCTAGGTCATCAAGACCCCTCTGGTTATTCAGTCAGAACATCTCCCAGTTTACACTGACCCTTCACCCAGTCAGTATTTGGTTATAAAGAGTTTTAATCTGACTTACACCTGAAAAATAGCAGAAGTAAATATGTGCAGGTAAAAGCTATATGTGTGCCTCCGGCGCAGGTTAGAAAATCTCAATTTGTGCGCAATAAATGTTGCTTCTGCCCTGGAAAACCCCCTGCCCTGCCCCTTTTCTACACAAGCAAATGTATTTGAGCATCAGTACTTGCAGGTGTATGTGCAAGGTTTATAAAATACTAGCACATGCATGAATATTCACTATTTGCACTCACATCTGCTATTTTGTGCGCATGCATTTCTTTTAAAATTCACCTTAATGATCTCCTCTCCCCCTCAGATTCATGCATTCTACCTCTTTACAGAATCTCCCCATATTCATTTTTTATATTCTTTTTGTTTTCTGTTCACTGATTTGATCTTATTTTATTTTGATTTCATTGCCTCTCTCATTTTTTTCTCCATCTCAATGCCCACACGGCCTTCCTGCACTGAGAGCCTTAAACCCAATATTTCCTACTGACAACTGCACTGAACTGGAAAGCAGGGAGGCTACAATGACTATTTTTTTCATATTTGATTAGTGACATGTAACTGCAAACCAGACGATACTCAGTTACTGATGATTCATATTTCCGGTGATGTGAAAAACAGCATTTATACATAGATGGTTTTCTTCTACAGTGAATTGGCCTGAATACATGAATTTAATGATGTATCCCATTTTTTACAGATATCAGTCACCACTGTTGTGCTCAGTCGGTTCACTTTGCATTGAAGAACTAATTTTGTAACCGTCCGTGAAAGGGCACATCAGCACTTGGTGATGAGTTGCAATAAAATGCTAATCATAGTTTCATTATGCTTAGCCTGTTTTATTTGTTTTTTTTACGGATCATCATTCATTCAGTTAGAAGTACGTCCCTGTGCACATCAAAACATGATTACGTAGGATTTATTGTACTTTGCTAGGAGATGGGGAGCATGGGTCTTGATTTTGTTTTATGTTATTTTAAATTGTTTCTACACCAGGTGTGAGATGAGGACAAGGTGTAAATGCATAGGTTTGTTCCATGAGTCACATGAGTTTCTGAAGACTCTTGTTTGCATTATCATTTACCGACTGTATATATTTCTTTTTGGGAGGTCACTGATAATCCAGATTTAGAAAATTAGTTCTTTGCTTGTTCAGAGGATTCTCTCCCCTCCCCTCCCATCCTCACCTAATGTTGTTTTGTCTCATTATTAATTATTAGGCTAAATCTAGTCTACACATGACAACAGCACCTCTAAAAAGGTATGCAAACTTCATATGTTTTTGCAGGTATTTATGTGAATGCAGCTGCCAGCTAATAAACTAATTTGAGAATGTTTCCATCTTGCATGAGCAAAAGAGTCAGCAAAGATCACCTTAGTACATCCCCAAATAATTCATTACGAAACAGCCTTGTACTCTATATCCGTACTGCTTAACCAGTCCTAATGAGCGCCCAGCCACCTCTCCTGGGTATGCGATAGAACATTTAAATGAAGGGTTTTGCTGCCAAGGAGGTGCTAAGGACAAATGTGTACCCCTAGTGCTTTCTTGGCAATGGGTGCCCAGGAGAGATGGCTGTCAGGTGGCTGACAGCGGGTTAGGAAAACGGACGCTCAATTTTATAAGTCTCCGTTTTCCTAACTTGTGCACAGCCACAGGTTAGGAAAATGGATGCTTGTTAATTGAGTGTCCCTTTTCCTAACCTGACCGCGACACACTTTTTAAAAAAACATTTTTTATTTTACTTTCTGTTCTTTTTGTTCCTCCGACTTAATATCGCCATGATATTAAGTCAGAGGAAGTACAGAAAAGCAGTATTTTCTGCTTTTCTGTACACTTTTTTGTGCTGCTCAGAAATTAATGCCTTCTCTGGGCTGGCATTAATTTCTGAGCATTAAAATGTATGGGTCAGATGCACATTTATTTTTTTTTGGATTGAGGGAGAATAGCTAATAGTCTGATCAGCATGCATTTGCATGTGATGAGCGCTATTAGTTTCACAGTGGGTTGGATGCGTATTTTGGACATGCTAATCCCTTTATGGAATAAGGGGTTGTGGATGTGTGTCCTAAACCCGCATCTAACCGTGGATTAAACAGTGCACTCGGTTGAGCACACTGTATTGGATCGGCCTGTAGGTTAGATAGCTATTTAAATTGTTGCAGGGCTTGGTGCTGGGACATGGGGCGGGGCTGGGTAGGGGTTAAGTATAGGATTTTGTATACTCATCTACTCAGGATGATAGGGAACCAATGCAGAAGCAAACAAAAACTGACTTGGATAAGGAGTGATATCCAGCAAAGGGGTCAAACTTCTACAGTTGCAAGATGGGATATATTTCTTCAGTATGGACAGGAATAGCGGGGCAGACTAGAAAGGCACAATTGTTTTTTTTACTGCCTTTAACTACTATGTTATTATGGGCACTTGAAATAGCGGGATGTGTGAAGACCAAATTCCCTTTATTATGGTTTACGTTAAGGCGGCGCTCACTTGTCAGGTGCTGCCAGACATAACAGGAGAGGAGTGGTTGGGTGCTGCCACTGAGATCAACGGTGGTGCTGCTAGTTCGCGCCTCAGACCGTCCGGGCAGGCTGAGGCAGTGGCAGCATATTTTGTTTCCTGGGTTTGGCGGCCATTTTTGTCAAGAAGTATGGTAAAATAAATATAATAATATTTTTACAATTAAACTTTTAATTCAGCGGTTTCTTTTAAAGTTTAATTTTTCATTAAACGACGCTGCTCCCCTTAGAGCATGAGCCATTGTGTGAGGGATCGCTCGTCCTGCGGCAGCGTGCTCAGGCCGACCTCCGGAGAGCCACTGTGCTCCCCCATGCAACTTCCATGCCAGCGATTTTCTGCCTTGCTCCTTCAGCCCGCCCAATGGTCAGGTAGGAGCAGCCTCTGCAGGCCCCCCCGATTGTGCTAGCTCCCACGCCGCAGCTCCTACCTCCCATCAGCGGCGGTTAGGCCTCCCCTCCCCTCGCCTCCCCACCCCACCCCGGCCATGTGGGTCGACTCCAGCGAAAGCGGGCCCGAGTCGATGGATGTTGACCCAGCGGCCCCTGGGTCAACATCCGATTGACCCAGCGGCCCCTGGGTCAACATCAGATTATTAGAGGGAAGACGTAGAGCCAAGAAAGGAAAGAAGAAGGGTAAGAAGAAGGGTAAGAAAGAGGGGCCTAAGATTGCTAAAATCATAGTGAATTGGGTTTGGGGTTTTTTACGATTGGCAAGCGTAGTGAGCCATTATAATCCGTCCCAGTATGGTGGTCTCCTAGCTTACATGGATAATATCGTAGGGGTTTTCAAGGATTACAAAGGTTGGGCTTGGCTCAACTACGATGAAAAAATATGAGATAAAATGGCAGGTGATTGTTACATGGTGTGGGGCAGCCACAACATTCATTTGTGGCTTACACAAATGACAGGTAAAGGGGCCCATTTTAGCAAAGGTACGGGAGCTGTTGGCGGGGCAATGGGGGGCGTGGTGGTTTCAGGGGGGAGCAGTGATGGAATGGGTTCCTTTCAAGCCATCGGACAAGTTGCTAAACAGGGTATTGGGAGCAGAGTGGCCACAGGGGGTTTGGACGTGTATTGGTGATTTAATAAAGTTGCCTGTCTTCCCCGATTGTAAATTCCGGCATGCTTGCTCCGCACGTGGAGGTCTCATCCAGCCACCAAATGTACCCAGAGTTCAGGAATTCCCTCACCCAGAGGGGGAAAATGATAGAATTCTTCACTGCAAGGCAGAGTCCCTGATAGATTTGCAGGAGTTAGGTCGATTGCTACGGCGTTATCCCGATAAGGCAGCAGCGGGGTTTTTATTCCAGGGATTCCATGAGGGTTTTGCTATACCGTATAGGGGTGGGGGGCAGTGGGAGAAATGCGAGGTCGGCTTCCATTCATGTGGACATTGCAAGGGAAAAAATTGTAGTGGAGGTGCACTTGGGGCAGATAGGTGGACCCTTTGCTAGTCCACCGTTCGATCAAATGCATTTGATGCCATTAGCAGTTATTCTGAAAAAAGCACTAAGTAAGTTCCGCTTGATTTTGAATCTGTCATCCTCGAAAGGTACGTCTGTAAATGACTTCATTCCTCCAAGCATGTGTTCAGTGAGATATGCTTCATTTGATAAGGCAGTAGCGTTAGTCCGCCAGGCGGAGAATGGAGCATTGTTAGCCAAGGCCGACATTGAATTGGCTTTTCGTTTGTTACCTATTCACCCCACGAGCTTTCCGCTGTTGGGCTTCCGATTTGAAGGGCAATATTTTATTGACCATTATTTTCCGATGGGTTGTGCGGTATCTTGTGCCTTTTTCGAGGCATTTAGTTCTTTCCTTCAATGGGCAGTAGAGCAGTTTATGGGAAGCGACCATTACATTACCTGGATGATTTTTTGTTTGTTGGGCTGCAACAGTCAGGTAGGTGCCAATTGCAGTTAGAAGGTTTTATATAAGTGGCACAGTGGTTAGGAGTGCCCATTGCGCATGATAAAACAGAAGGTCCCATTACGCGACTCACTTTTCTGGGCATAGAGTTGGATTCTGTAGCTATAGTTTCATGTTTACCCGACGATAAAGTGGCAAAATTAAAAGGTTTGGTGCAGTTAGTTAAAGAGGCCAAAAAGGTGACATTGCGGCAGATACAATCACTGATTGGGTTGCTTAATTTCGCTTGCTGAGTGATTCCAATGGGCAGGGCTTTTATTCGTAGGTTGTCTTCGGCCACCGTTGGGGTGCAAGCCGGTCATCATTTTATTAGAGTGACTCGGGTGAAGGATGAGTTAGGCATTTGGGTAACATTTTTGGAGTCTTTTAATGGAATTTGTAGCATGCAGGAGGCAGAAGTCATGAACCAAGCATTAGAGTTGTACTCGGATGCTGCAGGATCATGTGGTTTTGGGATTTATTTTCAGGGTCAATAGTGTGCGGAGCCTTGGCATCAGTAGGCGGAGTATCTTGCGGCAACAGTAGGCATTACTAATAACATAACATTTTTGGAATTGTTTCCCATGGTAGTGGCGTTGGACATTGGGGCGATAGACTTGCCAATAAAAGGGTAGTCTTTTGGTGTGACAACCAGGCAGTCATGCAAGTTATGTACAGACAGTCGGCCAAATGTAACATGGTGTCTATGTTACTGCGAGAACTAGTTTTCCGATGTTTGACTTGGAATGTTCATATAACTGCGCGACATGTTCCAGGAACGAGAAATTTGATTGCGGATGCTCTTTCTCGTTTTAAGTGGCAGGTCTTCAAAGAGTTGGCGCCGCATGCGGAGTTGGAAGGAGTCCATTTCCCGGAGCAACTGTGGATGCTTGGTCTGCTGCAGTGTGGTCATTGATTCGAAAATCCATAGCCCCGGCTACTTGGGCATCATATGCAGGGGGATGCGGTGTGGTGACGCACTATTTATTAGCAATGGGATGGCGGGGAGGCCCGGTTGAGGAGGCGGCCATGGTGCAATTTATTCTGTGGGCAAGGGATAATGGGTATTCGTTAGCATCTGTGCGTTCCCAGATAGCATGGTTCGCTTTCTTCCAGAAGTTAAGGAGATGGGGCAATCCAGCTTTAAGTTTTGTTGTGAAGCGTATGTTGGGGGGATGGGGTAGGGAGAGGACAGGGGAAGAGGACAAACGATTGCCCATTAGATATGGGGATCTCATAGTGATTGTTGGGAGGTTGGAAATAGTTTGTTGGTCACAGGACAAGGTACTATTATTTCGCACAGCATTTGTATTGGCATTTTTCGGTGCGATACGCGTGCGGGAATTGGTGGCAAGCTCGAGGGCAAATGTTCAGGATACGGGTTTACGAGCTAGTCTCATGTGGGTGTAGAGAGGGGTCATTAAGTTTTGCATTCATCATTCAAAAGTGGACCAGAGGGGACGAGGTCATGTGGTAACTTTGATACCAGCCCGAGATGCCGCAGTATGTCCAGTGCGAACCATTCAGAATTATGTGTCAGTGAGGCCGGAGATTCCAGGTGCTTTTTTGGTGCACGAGAACAGGGAGCTATTAATGGTTTATCAATTTTTGGCAATTTTGAAGCAGGTGGTCCAAGGTTTGGGATGGGATGCTACTCGTTGTACATCCCATTCGTTCCGGATAGGAGCAGCAACCTCGGCAACGGAAATGGGAGTGTCAGAGCAAGCAATTAGAGCAATAGGCAGGTGGAGATCCAAAGCCTTTGTCGTGTATGTAAGGAAGTAAGCATGCAAAGAATTAAGTGGGCTGGATTTTCATTATTTTTTTTGTTTTGCAGAGTCACGGGGGGCTCCCTTGTGTGTAGGAATGTGCCTGGGTCGTGGGCCATTCATTTGTCCATTGGGCTCAACAGAGAGCGTTAAAGAGACCTTACGGGGAGCATCTCACGCTGGACGACAGAGGATGGAGGATCAAGTGGTTCAGTATTCGAGGAGTGAAATGGAGGCAATCGATATCCTTTCTCCAAGAGCGGGTCAAGGAGTGGGGTTGTCCGTGACTTTTACTTATTCATTTGGGAGGTAATGACATCGGGAGTTGCTCTTGTAGAGAGTTGGTGATGCTCATGAGGAAAGATTTTACATCTATATTAAACGGGATGCCAGATACTCGGGTGGGGTGGTCAGATATTATTGTTAGGTTATGCCATAAAAATAATCCTTTATGGACCAGAGGGGTGACAACATTAAACAGGCAGATTGGCAAATGGTTGTTGCGGCAAGGGGGTTTCTGGGTGCGGCATCAATGGTCCTGGGAGGGATTAGCAGGTCTTTTATGGAACGATCAGGTGCATCTATCGGATGTGGGCATTGATTTGTTCAATAATGCCTTGCAGGAGGGATTTGAACAGTTGATTTTGTAAGCTAATATGGGCCGCAGTGGGGGAACAAGACCAACGAAGTTGCCTTGTTTAGTGGCGGTAAAACCGAGCCTAATGAAGTTATGTGTTGTTATTTAAGATAAAGGAGCGTTCGAGGGGGGGGGGGATCTTGTGTAGTTTGGGGGCTGCTACACGAGATGGCCGATGAGCAAGAAGGGGGCCGATGCTCAAGGCCGCGTTCTTACCCTCGCTGTGACGAGGTGGGGTAAGTCGAGTGATGGACAATGATTAGCCCTACCACTGGGGGCGTGGGGGGGGGATGATATTTTGATATTATGTTAAAGTATCGGGCTCGGGTTCAGGTTATTAATAAACTGCGGACTTTGTTAACCCAAGAAAGTTGTATTGTTGTTTGTAAGGTGTAAGAGGGGGGAGAGTCACAGAGGAGCGGGATGAGCATCTCTGCTCCCCATGTTAGTTAAGGCAGCGCTCGCTTGTCAGGTGCCGCTGGACATAACAGGAGAGGAGCGCGAGGGAGAGTGGGTGGGGCATGGGGGGTGGGGTTAGGTGCCCGCGGTGGCACCCAATAGCAAAGGGGCATTTTGAAATGCCCCTTTGTGGTTGGGTGCTGCCATGGAAATCAACGGTGGTGCCACTAGTTCGCGCCTCAGACCGTCCGGGCAGGCTGAGGCAGGGGTGGCATATTTTGTTTCCCTCCCTCCCTCCCTAGGGGCAGTGGTGTAATATGCTTATGTGATCTTGTGATTATGTGTTGGTTTAAAGTTGCCGCAGATGGTGGCGGTAAACCCGAGCCTAATGTTTTTATGTGTTGTTATTTAATGTAAAGGGGCGTTCGGGGGGGGGGGGGGGGGAATCTCGTGTAGTTTGGGGGCTGCTACACGAGATGGCCGATGAGCAAGTGGGGGGCCGATGCTCAAGGCCGCGTGCTTACCCTCGCTGTGACGAGGTGGGGTAAGTCGAGTGTTGGACAATGATTACGCCTACCACTGGGGGCGTGGTGGGGAGCTATTGATGGGGGAGGGGTGGGGATGGAGATGATGTTTTGATATTATGTTAAAGTATCGGGCTCGGGTTCAGATTATTAATAAACTGCAGCCTTTATTAACCCAAGAAAGTTGTACTGTTGTTTGTAAAGTGTAAGGAGGGGAGGGTCACAGAGGAGCGGGATGAGCGTCTCCGCTCTCCATGCAGTGATTGAACCCTTGTGTGCGACAGATTCGATTGCAGTGGCCAATGCCCATACACTTGCTGACCTGTATGGAAGGGTGATGGATTCCGATGTCATGACAGAAATGCAGCGATTATGTTTTGCATGGTGTGTTTAAGGGAAAGGTGTGTGTCTATTATCCTGTGAATGTCATGGCTTTATGGACAACATAGGATGGAACATACAGATTATGTATATGCGATAAAAAAATATATTTTTGAATACATGCTGGTCTTGCATACCTGCAGTGTACTATGCAATGTGTTTTTCTGACTGTAATAAGTGTTTCTAAATGTGCAAGTGTTGGAATTTTCACTATTGATTCCTAAAGGCAAATAGGTGTTTCTGAGAGTATGCAAATGAAGCACTATGGATTTTGAAGAATGGATAGGTATTTTGGCTTCTTGCATTTATGTCATGCTGATAGTGCAACTCTTGAATTCCTCTGCCCTTTTATAAGGGAATCAACATCACCTGAGTAATTTTGCATATGCAAACAAGCAGGGAAAGCATGCAGAGTCATGGCTTTGGGATTGCTTTCCAACATAGATTTGGGTGTATGTAGTTGTGGGGAGGTTTGTGATGGGGGGGTGTTTGAGGGAAATAGTGCCAGTGGATGTATGAGGGGGTATAGATGGCATGGGTGGGGTTTTGTGTGGGACGATGTCTTTGTAGTTACATGTATGGCTGTGTGTCATTGTGGAGGTACGTATTTGGTGATGTGGGAGGGGGGGTGTAGAGCTGTATGTTGTGTGTAGGGAGGGTATCTGGGGGTATGGTGTTTGGGGAGAGTGTGTATTTTGGGATGGGTAGGGGCTGTTTGGATGAGATGGGTTTGCGGACAGGTTGTGGGATGTGTTTTTTATATATAGCTGTGTGTTTGTAAGTACTGGTGTGACTATGAGGGAGTGTGTTGGGGTTGGATGTGTACAGAAAGGTTGTATGAGTGGCGGAGTGATCGTGAGAGTATGGTTGGGAAAAGTGTGTGTGTGTGGCATGTACATATAAGGGTGTGGAGTGGGGTATATTGAGAAGTTGCATCATTTATTTTTTTCTGTTTTCATGGGTGGTGTGCATTTTCTGAGAGTGAATGTGTGTGTGAGGAGGAATGAATTGAAAAATGGTGTCATTTATTTTCTGTCTGTTTAGATGGTGTGGGTATTCTGGAGCAGGTGTGTGTATTTGACGTATGGAGGTACAGGGGGTATGTGGGATATGGGGTTGTGTGCAAGTGTTTGTATTTGTAGGTGGATGCAGGTGAGCATATATGTGTGTATATGTGAGAGATGTGCGTATAGATATGGGGGAGGGGGTATGGGAATGTGTGTAGGTGCATGTGGGCGTAGTGTGTGTGTGGAGGAACAATGTTGGGGTGAGGCTTATGTGTTACTTGGAAGCACTTTTCTGTGCCATTCTTTGACAGTTGTTTCATTTTTTTTCCATATCTCTGCCTCTCTGCTTTTGTTGCTGTATGGCAAAGTGATAGGATGGTGAGGTTGGGCGTTTGGAATGGAGCAATGATCAGCATTCTAATAGTTTGAACAACTTCTAACATTTTCCGATAGAGATCAATAAGGACTTTTTTTTTAGATGCTTGGTTCTCTGCAAATACTGACCCAATTCTTCTGGTCTTTGAACAGGTCTGAGATAGTTACTTTTTTTCCTGCATGCCAAATTTAGTGAATGTCTATTTTTTTTTAGAGTTTTGTGCCTATAAGCATACAGAGGGATGGATGGATGGACATCAATCCTTTTATATAATTCTTTCCAATGTTCCATATGTTGGAAAGTATAAACAAGATAATCAGGTTTATGCATAACATAATGAAGCAGCTAATATATTCCATGGCTTGAAGAAAGGAAGGCCCTGACTGCTTCATTATGCATTCATTATTGCCTAATTTTCTGCTATTTTTTCCCCCCATGCAGCCTCTGCTCCATTTTTGAATAAAGAATTTTTTTTTTTTTTAAATCAATAACTTTTCTGTTTAGCTATTTACCATAGCCTCCTTTTCAATCTCATACTGGTTCAGCAGGACTGAAAAAGAGTAGATGTTATCCCCTTCATAATTGTGGTAATAAGGAAGCGATTGATATATGCAGTTAATATGAACTTGGTAGTAGGACAATTAAAGAAAACTATACTAAAGGAAAATGTTAACAAAAAGACAGTGGAAAAATCTGCCATTCTGGGAAAAGTAAAGAGGTAGATTTTAAAAAGGTACGTGCGGGTGTACATGTGCACGTGCTACCCGGCGAGCGCAAGTTATAAAATCAGGGGTAGGTGTACGCAAGGGGTCGCACAATTGTGTACCTTGCGCGTGCCGAGCTGCGCTGCCTTCCCCTGTTCCCCCTAACCTGACCTTCCCACCCCTTCCCTAACCTTTCCTCCCCCTAGCTCTACTCTAACCCCACCCAAAATTTTTATTTTACCTTTTGCGCCTGCCTCTGGGCAGGCACAAGTTGTGTGCGCCAGCAAGCTTCCGGCACACGATTCTTCGACACAGCGGCAATGGCTGCTATGTTGCAGGCCTCTGGCTCCACACCTACTCCGCCCATGGACTGCCCTTTTAGTAAAGCCCCGGGACTTACACGTGTCCTGGGGCTTTACGCGCGTCGCCGGGCCTTTTTAAAATAGGCCCGGTGCGCGTAATCTTTTTAAAATCCGGCCCAAACTGAATAAGAGATAATGACAGGGACATATTAATATAAATCAACTGGACAGATAGCTGTGAAGTTGTGAAAAACAGCACAGTGTTGTATATGAACTTGGGGACAGAAATCAATATTTTATCTACTGCCCTAGCAGGTTACAGGATAGGGATGTGCTTTGATTTAAAACAAATAAGGATTCTGAACCAAATCTGGCAGCTTTGTGGGAAACAAATATAAATGGCCAGTACCCCCCAAAATAATGAAATTTGTCTTGGATTTGTTTTCATTTCCCACTAAAATCTATGGAACAAGCAAAACTACAAAGCTTTTTCTTTTCTTTTCAAGGCTGCTAACAGTGCTCAGCAATCAGTGGTGTCACTCTTGACCGTAGACTGATGAGAACCATGGTGGAAAGGGAAAAGGAATAAGCCAGGACGCAGGACCAATCAAAGTGAAACTTTTTTTAAGCAGCCTAACCAAGTTGGAATCTTCTTGTATTGAAAGTGATTTCCTCTTCTTTTTTCCAAAACTAAAAGTTAGATCAGGCAGCAGCAGCAACATTTTGAGAACTTTTGAGACCAGTATTTAAAGCTAGCCGGCTTTATAAGTTAGCCAAATATGATTTATCTGGCTACCTTACACAGGATATTCAATGGCATGTTGCGTGTGTCCTAATTGTGTATGTACTGTTGTAATCCACCAAGATCTGTGGATTGGTGGACTATAAATGTTTCAAATAAAGAAATAAAATAAATATCCAGATATGTATTAAAGTTAACCGGATAAGCTTATCTGGCTAACTGTAGTCCTGGTATGGGTCACGTCTAACTTATCTGGTTATCTTAACTGGATAAGGCTGAATATGGTCAGATATCTGGATAAGTAGCCCCACCCAGTTATGCCCACTACACACCCACTGATTATCCATCTATTTAGCCAGATAAGTGACTTATCCAGCTAAGTAGTATAGCCGGGTATTCAGTAGCAGCCACTTAGCCATATAAGTCCGACTTATCTGGCTAAGTAGCATTTGAATATGGACCCCTTTGTGTTTTGCAGTGATATAGCACACACACCCATATACACACACAGTATAACTGTAATTCTTTCAAAGCAGAGCAGAAAGAAAATTCAGTGTGAATTTTTGTTTTTGCAAGTCTCATCTTGGAGTAGGAATGTGTATAGTGCATGTGATGATGTGCTGTTTTTCCATAAACTGTCTTCAACTATGGAAAAATAAAATACTGGTACCAGGTACCATGTATGAAAGTAGTGAAAAGAAGTGTAACACTACAGTATTTGTAAAAAGACAAACCCCTTTCCATTGGCATGGAGCACTCCTGCTATGAGTGGGGTTATCAAATTTGCGGATGATACAAAATTGTTCAGAGTAGTTAAATCACAAGTGGATTGTGAGACATTACAGGAGGACCTTGCAAGACTGGAAGACTGGGCATCCAAATGGCAGATGAAATTTAATGTGGACAAGTGCACGGTGTTGCATATAGGGAAAAATAACCCTTGCTGTAGTTACACGATGTTAGGTTCCATATTAGGAGCTACCACCCAGGAAAAAGATCTAGGCATCAGTGGATAATATTTTAAAACCGTCGGCTCAGTGTGCTGCAGCAGTCAATAAAGCAAACAGAATGTTAGGAATTATTAGGAAGAGAATGGTTAATAAAATGGAAAATGTCATAATGTCTCTATATCACTTCATGGTGAGACCGCACCTTGAATACTGTGTACAATTCTGGTCGCCGCATCTCAAAAAAGATATAGTTGCGATGGAGAAGGTACAGAGAAGGGCAACCAAAATGATAAAGGGGATGGAACAGCTCCCCTATGAGGAAAGGCTGAAGATGTTAGGGCTGTTCATCTTGGAGAAGAGACGGCTGAAGGGGGATATGATAGAGGTCTTTAAGATAATGAGAGGTCTTGAACGAGCAGATGTGAATCAGTTATTTACACTTTCGAATAATAGAAGGACTAGGGGGCATTCCATGAATTTAGCAAATAGCACATTTAAGACTGATCGGAGAAAATTCTTTTTCACTCAACGCACAATAAAGCTCTGGAACTTGTTGCCAGAGGATGTGGTTAGTACAGTTAGTGAAGCTGGGTTCAAAAACGGTTTGGATAAGTTCTTGGAGGAGAAGTCCATTAACGGCTATTAATCAAGTTAACTTAGGGAATAGCCACTGCTATAATTTGCATCAGTAGCATGGGATCTTCTTAGTGTTTGGGTAATTGCCAGGTTCTTGTGGCCTGGTTTGGTCTCTGTTGGAAACAGGATGCTGGGCTTCACCCAGCATGGCAATTTCTTATGTTCTTATGCTGGTACTTTTGCATAAATTAAAGGGCTGTTCATGCCAATGTTGTTGGTGCCCTTAATTTATTTAAAATATTTTTACCCCACCTATCCTTAATCCTAGCTGAAGACCAAAATGGCATATACAAATAAAAACAAATACACATGGACCCGGCTTTGCCGGTCACTAAAATGTTTTGCCATCTTTTCCATCAGGGAGGGATTTTTTTGCATTTGTGAATCCTCCTCCTGAGTTACCCCCACCTTTTTGTGGGAGGCTTCTGGGGATTATTAAAGTCCCCTGCAGCATGCTCACAACTTTAGCTCCGTTGGGCGAACTCGCGGCTTCAGCCAGCTACCACCAGCCTTCTGGCCTCCGTTCCCAGGCCTATCCGAGCAGCATGGAAGCTCCCAACTGCCATCTTACCCGTGGGGTTCCTTAGGCGCACTCGCACACTTCCCGACCAGCTTTAACCACGTCATGGCGGGAACCTCAAGGGCATCCCTACCAACTGACATCACTCTGCTCTAATATTTAAATCGGCCTGCCCAGACAGCCAGCGACTTGGCAACGAGTTCACTTGCTGTTATTCCAGCTTCTACTCAGCTTGTTCCGGTTTTGCTTCCGTGGTGTGAGACTACTGGGTACCACTCCTCGGGGGCCCCCCTCGTCTCTTGGCTATCCGCTCCTCGGAGGGCATCTCACCCGGACTCCAGCTTGCCTTTCTCTTAAGGCCTTATACGGGATTTCTACTTACTTCCTGTCACTGTGAGTACCACTTTCTGGATCACTGTTCTGATTGCTATGTGGGAATCCTTGCCGGTGTACCCCGCCCTGCGGACCATTGCCATGAGGACTCACTTCTGGGTCCCTTCACTGCTCTACGGACCCACATGGTGATATCATCTGAGGAACCCTCACTGGTGTACCCCTCTCTGTGGACCATTGCCGTGAGGACTCACTTCCGGGTTTCCCCCCTGCTCTGCAGATGTGTGCCATGTATCACCTGAGGAACCCTCGCCGGTGTACCCCGCTCTGCAGATCACTACCATGTTCTTCCACCAAGGAACCTCCCTGCATTTCTCCACTACTGATTCTGTGTGTTACAGTGACTGTATTTCCCGGCACCTCTGCTCCTCGGGTAGTGCCGCTTCCTCCTTTGACTCTTGTCTCAAGCAAGACTGAAGTCAGCTGTGTGCTGCCGTTCTGTGGCCCACCTCCAGGGGTCATCCTCTACATCTCCACCTCTACGTATGCTGTATCCCCATCCCGCAGCTGAGGCTCCGCCTCCCGACGGTGAGGCCCAGTGGGGCTCCTCCCCCACCTCTCACCTCGGCCAAAGGGTCCACTCACTTATCTTAACAGCCAACAGTCACTATCAACACATCCTGCAGAGGCACAGCAACTAGATTCTTCCCAACTAGTAGTCCAGGGCCTCAGCCTCAACAGGCTCACCTTCCTCTCTCCTATCCTATAGGATCTCCTTCCCTTTTTGCCTTAGGACCTTCAGATACAGGTCCTGAGGGTGTCTAGCCATTTAAAATTATTGTGGTGACTTACAATGCTACATTCATAACAAAACAATGATTTTGGCCTGCACCCCATGTCAACAGAGGTAGGCACTGTGGCTGGAGCCGTGGATCACTTCTGTGGGGTCAGCAATTCAGAGGATGGGGGAGGATGTTTATGAGATGTGCTCAAACCTCATTACTTTTTGAAAATGATGGAGCAGGCTTAAGAGTGCTTCTGTTACCCGCTGAGGTTTGTGGAATAGCGGGATAGAAGTTTAATGAATAAATTAAATAAATACAATTTTATGCATAAAAAATAACCACTCTTGAGATGGTGGGCATGAGGCAACCTCCTCAACTTCCAGCACCCTATGTCTATCAAGATCTATCCTCCAGAAGTTACTGGGCCCTTTAATTTATGCAAATAGTTTTCTTTTAAGCTGTTCCCAGTTCTCCCCTTTTTTCCTTTTAATTGTAAAAATAAAGTTTTACAATTTTTTATATTTATATACAAGTTATTTTAAAGTTTAACTTTTATGTGTGGTGTTTTATGCATGCAAAGTACTATGCCATCCCAGAATCTAGCTCCTTTCAGGGCAGCCTACTATGCTTACTAGGGATATGCATTCATTTTAGGTGAAAGTCCAAAATGTGATGAATAAGGTTAATTCACTGCACTCGGGGGAGCCCTGAATTAAATCAGGAGCCAAACAAGTGTTTATTTGTTTGTTTTGTTTTAAACTAATGCATTGAACTTAGACCTAGCCCCGAAGCTGGGGCCTCACCTAGGGCATAGACCAAGGCCCAAAGAAGGAGCCACAGCCTATGTTCAAGAGCAACGCTGGCACCTCGCTAAAGCTGGGGCCTCACCTAAGGCCTAGGCCAAGGTCCAAAGCAGGGGTCTTTTCATAGGCCTGAGAACAACACTGGGCTCTCAGTGGAGACACAGGCTGACATTGGAGCTTTGGCCAAGACGTCTGAAAGTAAAAAAAAAATCTTACCTGATCTGTTAGATATCTGACAAAGGCCGGGTACCAATGCTGGGGTCTCAGCCCAGACCCAGGTCCCATGCCATGATCCAACCCAGAGGCCAGGTCCCAACACCTGGGCCTTGGTGTAGGCTGGAGCCCAAGCTTAGGTCCAATGCTTGGAGCTGTCCCAGAGGCTAGGTCCTAGCACTGGGGCCTCAGCCTGGACCCAGGACTGAAGCCGCATCCCGACCCAGAGGCCAGGTCCGCATCGGAGGCCAGGCCTGGGAGCTGCTCTTCGGCTCCTCTTCTTTCTTCAGCTCTTCAATGCCAAATGATGGCGTGCGCCATCTGCTTCACCATTACTGATATCACAGAGTGAAATTTAATGGCTCTTTCACCAATAGAAAACCTTCCAGTGGAGATGAGGTATCATTTAGATGTGCAGGTAGGAGAAACTCTTAACTGAAGCTGTCTGCATCAAGTTCTAAACATTCACCTCTATCTCCTAACAACTGATTATATGAATAAAAGTAACCCTTAAGTTTTAGGCAAGAGACACTTTCTCATTAAAAATCAATCAGCTCTTATCTAAATCATACTATTGCACCAGATTTTATTGAGAGTTTACTCATCCCCTTGAAAGTCACTAGCAGATTAATTAGTGAAAACACCTATAAATTTAAAGAACTCTAATTCTAACTTCCTTAGCAACATAAACTTAACTAGGAACTCAACAAAATTAAGATGAAGGCAGCAGTCCAGCAGCAAGAAGGGGGATTTCCAGTCTTTTGCATAGAGTATCACATATATGATTTTTTACCCACTGGTGAGAGGTTGTATGTGTGCATAAGAACATAAGAAACATAAGAAAATGCCATACTGGGTCAGACCAAGGGTCCATCAAGCCCAGCATCCTGTTTCCAACAGTGGCCAATCCAGGCCATAAGAACCTGGCAAGTACCCAAAAACTAAGTCTATTCCATGTTACCGTTGTTAGTAATAGCGATGGTTGTTATCTAAGTCAACTTAATTAATAGCAGGTAATGGACTTCTCCTCCAAGAACTTATCCAATCCTTTTTTAAACACAGCTATACTAACTGCACTGACCACATCCTCTGGTAACAAGTTCCAGAGTTTAATTGTGCGTTATGCAAAAAAGAACTTTCTCTGATTAGTTTTAAATGTGCCCCATGCTAACTTCATGGAGTGCCCCCTAGTCTTTCTACTATCCGAAAGAGTAAATAACCGATTCACATCTACCCGTTCTAGACCTCTCATGATTTTAAACACCTCTATCATATCCCCCGTCAGTCGTCTCTTCTCCAAGCTGAAAAGTCCTAACCTCTTTAGTCTTTCCTCGTAGGGACGATGTTCCATTCCCCTTATCATTTTGGTCACCCTTCTCTGTATCTTCTCCATTGCAATGATATGTTTTTTGAGATGCGGCGATCAGAATTGTACACAGTATTCAAGGTGCGGTCTCACCATGGAGCGATACAGAGGCATTATGACATTTTCCATTTTATTCACCATTCCCTTTCTAATAATTCCCAACATTCTGTTTGCTTTTTTGACTGCCACAGCACACTGAACCAACAATTTCAACGTGTTATCCAATATGACACCTAGATCTCTTTCTTGGGTTGTAGCACCTAATATGGAACCCAACATTGTGTAATTATTGTTGTGATTGACCAATCCGGAAGTGGATCCTTGGGCCGACCGCCGGAGGGAGACGGACGGGAGGCAGACTAGATGAAACGATGAATCTTCACCTGGGAACCCGTGACCCCTCCAGAGGAGCTGTAGAGGCCCGGGTCACTAGGGCTTAGGAGTCTTCGCCCTGGAAGCCCGAGATCCCCCCAGGAGGAGCCTGTAGGGACCCGGACCGCTGGGTCTTAGGTGATAACAGAAGAATCCAAGGAAGCGATACGAACCGGGGTACAAGCAGGCAGAGAGCGGAGTCAGGCAGGCAGAGATCAGGAACCGGGCAGGCAAATGATACCGGAGTCAGGCAGGCAGAAGTCAGGAACCAGGCAGGCAGATAAACGATACCAGAGTCAGGCAGGCAGAAGTCAGGAACCAGGCAGGCAGATAAACGATACCAGAGTCAGGCAGGCAGAAGTCAGGAACCAGGCAGGCAGATAAACGATACCAGAGTCAGGCAGGCAGAAGTCAGGAACCAGGCAGGCAGATAAACGATACCAGAGTCAGGCAGGCTGAATTCAGGAACCAGGCAGGCAGACGAACGATGGCAACTAGCACTCCGAAGAGAAACCTCGTTGCAAGGCGAATTGCAACTTCAAAAGTCCCGGCTTAAATCCCCTGCTCAATCAGCTGACGTCAAAAGAGGCGTGTCTGCACATCCGGGTGCAGACGCCTCAAAACACGGCTCTTCGCGCGCGCGCGCGTACCAGGGCTGGGGGGAGGAGTTTCTGACGGCGTCTCCACGAGGAGACGCCGCTGCCATGCGGCCCTGGAGGCCAGAAACCCGGCGGTTCGCGGCGCCACGGAGGAAGGTAAGAGCCCGGTCACTAGGCTAGTGACCGGGATCGTAACAGTACCCCCCACTTTACGCCCCCTCTTTAAAGGACCGGGCCTTCCAGGGTTGTCCAAGTGAAATTGGGACAGCAGAGTCTTATCCAGGATGTTCTGCGCAGGTTCCCAGGAATCCTCCTCAGGACCACAGCCTTCCCAGGCTAGCAAATATTCCCACCGACGATTGTGAAATCGTACGTCCCGTACCTCGTGTACTTGATAGACCGGATCCCCAGGAGATGATGCTGAGACATCATCCGGAGTGAGGTGATGATAACGTGAGTGGACCACAGGTTTTAACAGGGACACATGAAATACATTGTGAATGCGCAATGATGATGGCAGTCGAAGTCTGTAGGATACCAATCCAATACGTTCTGCCACTGGAAATGGACCACAGAATTTAGGAGCCAACTTGCGAGAGTAGCCTGAAAGGTGCAAATTTTTGGTACTTAACCATACTTTAGTACCAGGTAGTAGTGTCGGAGCAGCCCGTCTATGATGATTCGCTGTTGTCTGTGCTTTCCGTGCTGCAGACGAAAGACGATGCTGAAGTGACGACCATAGGTGACGAAATTGAGTCGCTGCTGACTGAGCCGCAGGAGATGCCACCTCCACTGGAACTGGGACAGGAGGTTTGAGATGACGACCAAAAACCGTTTGAAAAGGTGATTGGCCCGTGACAGAGTGTTCATGGTTATTATATGCAAATTCTGCCCAAGGCAACAACGCCACCCAATTATCTCTTTTCTCAGAAATGAAACTGCGGAGAAAAGACTTGAGAGACCGATTCATTCTTTCCGTCTGTCCATTACTTTGGGGGTGAAAAGCGGTGGAGAAATTCAACTGAACCCCGAACTGTTTGCAAAGGGCTCGCCAATAGCGAGCTGTAAACTGAGGTCCACGGTCAGAGACTATACTTTGTGGAAGACCATGGACTCGAAAGATGTGTTGTACGAACAGCTTTGCTAACTCAGGTGCAGAAGGCAGTTTGTCCAGTGGTACGAGATGTACCATTTTAGAAAAACGGTCCACAATAACCCAAATTACAGTCTTACCCTCTGAAGGAGGGAGATCTACCACAAAGTCTGTGGCAATATGTGTCCATGGTTCTGTGGCAATGGGTAACGGTTGTAGCAGGCCCCAAGGTCGACCAGAAAGTGGCTTTTGCCTGGCACATACTGGGCAAGATGCCACGTATTCCTGAACGTCCTGACGTACCCGAGGCCACCAGTAGAATCGATTCAAGAGAGTGAGAGTTCTTACTCGGCCGGCATGACCTCCTGTAAGGGAGTCGTGAGCCCACTCCAGAACCTTCCTTCGGTCTCGTCGAGGTACTACTACTCGTCCTTGCTGAGATACACTAGTGCAGTCAAGAGAAATCCTGGCTGGGTCAATGATATACTGTGGAGAGTCACTCCTTTCCTCAAGGATGGTGTTACGGGACAGAGCATCGGCTCGGATGTTCTTAGCGGCGGGTCGGTACTTGAGGATAAAATCGAACCGACTAAAGAACAATGACCATCTCGCCTGCCTGGGATTGAGGCGTTGGGCTTGGGAAAGAAACTCCAGGTTCTTATGGTCAGTGTACACCGTGATTTGGTGCTGAGCTCCTTCTAGCCACTGCCTCCATGCCTCAAATGCCAACTTGATGGCGAGAAGTTCTTTATCGCCGATACCGTAATTGTTTTCGGCAGGAGTGAATCTCTTCGAGAAATACGAGCATGGGAGTAGAGTTCCTGCACTAGAGTGCTGAGAAAGTACTGCACCTACCGCCACACTGGACGCATCTACCTCCACTATGAAGGGACGTGACGGATCAGGGTGTCGTAGGCAAGTATCCAACAGAAACGCGTCCTTTAAATCTTGAAACGCTTTACAAGCCTCTGCAGACCAGTGGCGAACATCCGCTCCTTTCCTTGTTAAGGCTGTCAAAGGTGCCACCAGCCGGGAGTATCCTGGAATAAAGTGTCTGTAAAAGTTGGCGAAGCCCAGAAAGCGTTGCAACGCCTTTAATCCTGTAGGCTGAGGCCACTTCTTGATGGCCGAAACCTTCTCTGGGTCCATGCGAAATCCTGTGGCAGACACGATATACCCTAAGAAAGGCAAAGAGTCCTGCTCAAAGAGACATTTTTCCAGTTTGGCGTAAAGGTGCTGGTCTCGGAGAATCTGAAGAACTTGCCGGACCTGTCGGCGATGAGAATCCAAATCTTGCGAAAATATGAGAACATCATCCAGATAAACAATGACACAAGTGTTTAGCAGTTCCCTAAGAATCTCATTCATGAGATGCTGGAATACGGCAGGAGCATTGCACAAGCCGAATGGCATAACCAGATATTCGTAGTGCCCATCCCGGGTGTTGCAAGCAGTCTTCCACTCATCCCCGGGACGGATGCGCACTAGATTGTAGGCTCCTCTTAGGTCCAGTTTGGTAAAAACTCGAGCCCCCTGGAGTCTGTCCAAAAGTTCTGGGATCAAGGGTAACGGGTAGCGGTTCTTTTTAGTAATCCTATTTAAACCACGGTAGTCGATGCAAGGACGTAAAGATCCGTCCTTTTTGGCTACAAAAAAGAATCCTGCCCCTGCAGAAGACTTAGACTGACGTATAAACCCCTTAGCGAGGTTCTCCTTAATATAATCGGACATGGCTTTAGTCTCTGGTTGGGATAACGGATACACCCTACCCCGGGGTGGTGTAGTACTGGGAAGAAGCTCGATGGCACAGTCGAAGGGACGGTGTTGTGGCAGCAACTCCGCCTTTTCCTTAGAAAATACATCGGAGAACTCACTGTACACCGCCGGAAGAATTGGCCCCGCATGTGCCAGAGTGATGGGAGAACTCCCAGTAGTAGTAATGCAGGACTGGAAGCACTGTGGACTCCATTGAGCAATCTGTAAATTGTCCCAGTGAATTATAGGAGAGTGTTGTTGTAACCACGGTAGGCCAAGAACTATAGGATGTACCGACTTTTCCAAGACCAGGAAAGAGATCACCTCGCTGTGGAACAGGCCGGTCTGGAGAGAAATCGGAGCTGTAACCAAGGAGATACTCCCGGCCAATGGGGTCCCTTGAATGGAGGTGACTCGCAAGGAGGGCTACCGAGGTTGAGTAGTTATTTGCAGGCGCTCAACCAGAGACTGAGCAATGAAGTTTCCTCCAGCCCCTGAGTCGATCAGAGCCCGAGTTTCAAAAGACTCCTCGGGAAATTTTAAAGTTATCGGTACCGTACATTGAGGAGCAGCGTTCAAACAGCCCAGGCGACACTCCTCCCTTACTCCTAGGCGTGAGCGTTTTCCCGGCCGTTCTTTGCAATTAGACAGGAAATGTCCTTTCCCGCCGCAATACAAACACAGACCTTGGGTCCTGCGGCGGCGCTTCTCCTCCTCAGTCAGGGTAGTTCTTCCCAGCTGCATTGGCTCATCAGAAGATGGTGTTGCGGTAGCCCCCGTAGACCGGGGAACAGAGGCAAGAGGTCTAGACGAGACCGGCGCTAGTGGCGACATGCGCCATAGTGGGCGTACCTCTCTAGCCCGCTGTTGCAACCGCTGATCAATGCGTCCCGCAAGCTCTATGAGAGCATTGAGATCTTCAGGGAGCTCTCTGGCAGCAAGAATGTCTTTAATCCGGCCTGCTAGACCTTCAAGAAAAATCCCCCGAAGGGCATCATCTCGCCACCCCACCTCAAGCGCCAGGGTGCGGAACTCCAGAGCGTACTCCGCCAGTGTACGTGGTCCTTGGCGAATTTGCAAGAGCTCCGAAGTCGCTGAAGTTTGGCGAGCAGGCTCATCGAACGCGGCTCTGAACTCAGCCACAAAGAGGTCCAGACTCGAGAGAGCGGCATCATTCTTCTCCCACATAGGAGATGCCCAATTCAGTGCCTTGTCATCCAGCAGGGAGAAAATGTACGCCACCTTGACTGCATCAGTAGGAAACTGATTGGGAAGTAGAGCGAACCGCACATAGCACTGATTGAGAAAACCACGGCAAGCTTTGGCATCCCCAGCATAACGAGAAGGAGCAGGCAGCTGGGTCTGAGTCTGGAATGTGACTACTGGAGCCGGAACCGGAGGCGGAGCCTGTCCAGGAGGTTCATTGTCCATTCGAGTAGCCACGCGCTCAACCGTGGCTACTAACGAATCCAACACCTGTTGCTGCTGCACCAGGCGTTGTGCCAACCCAGGAATGGCCTGAAGCCCAGCGAGATCTGCCGGATCCATGGCCTTGCAAACTGTTGTGATTGACCAATCCGGAAGTGGATCCTTGGGCCGACCGCCGGAGGGAGACGGACGGGAGGCAGACTAGATGAAACGATGAATCTTCACCTGGGAACCCGTGACCCCTCCAGAGGAGCTGTAGAGGCCCGGGTCACTAGGGCTTAGGAGTCTTCGCCCTGGAAGCCCGAGATCCCCCCAGGAGGAGCCTGTAGGGACCCGGACCGCTGGGTCTTAGGTGATAACAGAAGAATCCAAGGAAGCGATACGAACCGGGGTACAAGCAGGCAGAGAGCGGAGTCAGGCAGGCAGAGATCAGGAACCGGGCAGGCAAATGATACCGGAGTCAGGCAGGCAGAAGTCAGGAACCAGGCAGGCAGATAAATGATACCAGAGTCAGGCAGGCAGAAGTCAGGAACCAGGCAGGCAGATAAACGATACCAGAGTCAGGCAGGCAGAAGTCAGGAACCAGGCAGGCAGATAAATGATACCAGAGTCAGGCAGGCAGAAGTCAGGAACCAGGCAGGCAGATAAATGATACCAGAGTCAGGCAGGCTGAAGTCAGGAACCAGGCAGGCAGACGAACGATGGCAACTAGCACTCCGAAGAGAAACCTCGTTGCAAGGCGAATTGCAACTTCAAAAGTCCCGGCTTAAATCCCCTGCTCAATCAGCTGACGTCAAAAGAGGCGTGTCTGCACATCCGGGTGCAGACGCCTCAAAACACGGCTCTTCTCGCGCGCGCGTACCAGGGCTGGGGGGAGGAGTTTCTGACGGCGTCTCCACGAGGAGACGTCGCTGCCATGCGGCCCTGGAGGCCAGAAACCCGGCGGTTCGCGGCGCCACGGAGGAAGGTAAGAGCCCGGTCACTAGGCTAGTGACCGGGATCGTAACAATTATAGCATGGGTTATTTTTCCCTATATGCATCACCTTGCACTTATCCACATTAAATTTCATCTGCCATTTGGATGACCAATTTTTCAGTCTCACAAGGTCTTCCTGCAATTTATCACAATCTGCTTGTGATTTAACTACTCTGAACAATTTTGTGTCATCTGCAAATTTGATTATCTCACTCGTCGTATTTCTTTCCAGATCATTTATATATATATTGAAAAGTAAGGGTCCCAATTCAGATCCCTGAGGCACTCCACTGTCTACTCCCTTGCACTGAGAAAATTGCCCATTTAATCCTACTCTCTGTTTCCTGTCTTTTAGCCAGTTTGCAAGCCAAGAAAGGACATCGCCACCTATCCCATGACTTTTTACTTTTCCTAGAAGCCTCTCATGAGGAACTTTGTCAAACGCCTTCTGAAAATCCAAGCATACTATATCTACCGGTTCACCTTTATCCACATGTTTATTAACTCCTTCAAAAAAGTGAAGCAGATTTGTGAGGCAAGACTTGCCTTGGGTAAAGCCATGCTGACTTTGTTCCATTAAACTATGTCTTTCTATATGTTCTGTGATTTTGATGTTTAGAACACTTTCCACTATTTTTCCTGGCACTGAAGTCAGGCTAACTGGTCTGTAGTTTCCCGGATCGCCCCTGGAGCCCTTTTTAAATATTGGGGTTACATTTGCTATCCTCCAGTCTTCAGGTACAGTGGATGATTTTAATGATAAGTTACAAATTTTTACTAATAAGTCTGAAATTTCATTTTTTAGTTCCTTCAGAACTCTGGGGTGTATACCATCCGGTCCAGGTGATTTACTACTCTTCAGTTTGTCAATCAGGCCTACCACATCTTCTAGGTTCACCGTGATTTGATTCAGTCCATCTGAATCATTACCCATGAAAACCTTCTCCATTACGGGTACCTCCCCAACATCCTCTTCAGTAAACACCGAAGCAAAGAAATCATTTAATCTTTCCGCGATGGAAAGATGCAAACATGCAAGGAGCTCCTGTCTCTTAATGAATGAGTCCAATCTTTGGAGGCTAGAGTGGCAGACCTGGAGGAGCTGAGACAGAGAGAGAGGTACATTGATGAGACCTTCAGGGACATAGTAGCCAAGTCCCAAATCCAGTCTGGCAGCCGCAGTGCTACCTTGGATCAGAAAGGTCTCCTGGGTGGAGAGCATCAGCCTGGTGTAGGAGGAAGTGATCCTGTCACAAGGACCTGCTCTCCAGGTAATGCATTGTCCTCTTTCACTGAGGACAAGTCTCCCAGGGCTACTTCCCAGGAGGGAAGGGTTAGGTCAGCTATCATAGTTAGTGATTTGATTATTAGAAATGTAGATAGATGAGTGGCTGGTAGACATGAGGACTGCCTGGGAACTTTCCTGCCTGGTGTGAAGGTGGTGGTCCTCATGTGTCACCTATATAGGATTATAGACAGTGCTGGGGAAGAGCTGGCTGTCATGGTACATGTGGGCACCAATGACATAGGACAATGTGGGAGGGAGGTTCTGGAAGTCAAATTTAGGATTTTAGGTGGAAAGCTGATATCCAGATCCTCCAGGGTGGCATTATCTGAAATGCTCCCTGTTCCATGTGCAGGTCCCAGAGGAAGGCAGAGCTCCAGAGTCTGAATGTGTAGATGAGACAATGGTGCAGGGAAGAAGGATTCAGTTTTGTAAGAAAGTGGACAACCTTTTGGGGAAGGGAGAGATTTTTATGACAGGACGGGATCCACCTTATTGGAGTGGAACCTGTCCTGGCACTAACTTAAAAAGTAGATAGAACAGCTTTTAAGCTAGAACAAGGGGGAAAGCTGACAGTCACTCAGTTGTGCTTGTTTCGGAGGAATGTAACTTTGAAGGATATTAATGAAACAGGAAAGTTAGGGCATCCCAACAGAGAGGTTCCAATAAAAGCAAAAGTAGTCTAGGTGCCTATAAGTAAAAATCACCTGAACTAAAAAATTCCAAATTATCCTGTCAACTGAAAAGCAGGTTGTTAATACTAGAGATGTGAATCGGAACCGGAATCGGTTCCAATTCAGGTTCCGATTCACATGGTGAATTATTTTTCGTGCGGCCCAATCAGGTTTTTTTTTTATCGGCTGCGCCCGAGCCGATAAACAAAAAACCCACCCGACACTTCAAAATAGCTCCCTTAGCTTTCCCCACCCTCCCGACCTTCCCAAAAAGTTTTAAATTACCTGGTGGTCCAGTGAAGAAGTATAGCAACTCCTCTTTTTTTATGAACTGCTGGACTAAAAAGGGCTGAGCCAACCCATTGTTGCCGAAGCTTAAGAGACTCTATTGACGAAAGGTGTGTCTCCTGTAAAAAGGCAACATCTGCATGCAAAGATTGTAGATAAGTCAAGATCTTCTTCCTTTTGATTTGGTGTGAAAAGCCGTTGACGTTTAAAGAGATGGTCGTAATATGTGTAATTGCCGAAGCCATGAGTGGTAAGCATAAGATCTTAATGGGAGATATGACAGGAAGGCATTGCTACAAGTAATTGTACTCCAGCAGTTCACCAAGATGAAAGAAACCTGAGCAAAAACTCTGTCACTTTTCAGATAGAGAAATGGAAAAAAGAGAGAAACATATATACTGAAAAACATCAGCAATGATAGAAGATTCAAAAATGCCATTTGGCTAACAAGCATAAAATGAGCCTCTTGACAAGCCAGAGGCCACAACCAACTGAGGGGCAGCCAGATCGCTATTGAAAAGGATTTTACAAAAATAATAATAGTGCCTGGGAACCATTCCAAGCATAGAGGATATTCCACACTGATATTCAGGTAAAAGCGGTATGTGCAGTTTCAAGTAATCATTTCAGAAGCCGATTGAGACTGCAGAAATTCTTCCAATGCCTTCGGTTGATGAAAAACCTGCGTGTGGTTATGAAGAGTAACCCTCATCTGTGCCGGATACAGGAGACCATATTGCGCTCCGAAAGATCGAAGTTGCGGACGCAAAGCCAAAAATTGCTTACGTTTCATCGCAGTAGCTTTAGCAAAGTCAGGGATCAAAATAAGATTATTACCTTGATATTGCGATGGGGCTTGGTTTTTCGCCGCTGCTAGAATAAGAAGGACTTGCTGATAACGCAGCACCTTAAAAATAATAGGACGTGGGTGTTGAGAGTCACGTAGCGGCCTGGTAGGGATCCTATGAGCCCGTTCGATTTCAAAGGGCAGATCGAATTTAATTTTAAAGAATGACGGGATAAATTGAGAAAGGAATGCAATGGCGTCCGCACCTTCAGCACCTTCAGGTATGCCAAGTAAGCGAATATTATTCCGGCGATTGCGGTTTGAGAGATCCTCAACATCTCGCTGTAGTTGTTCAATTTCCGTCGCCATATGAGGAATGGCTGCTGTTGCGAGAAGCAGCGAGGAGGCCTGTGCCTCAACATCGTCTAGGCGTACCTGAAAGTTATTTATTTGTTGGGTCACTGTTTGTAGCTCTCCCCGGATCGCTGCAGCATGTCCTTTAGTTGTTTTAGCTCTAGCAGGACTAAGTCTGTGGACGCCATTGATTTTGACGCAGCTATTTTGTCTGGCGAGGGTGGATCCTGTTTTTGTCTTTTAGAGCCAGTCCCTGCTGCGAAAGCCACTTCGATTTTCCCGGATTTAACAGCAGACATCCTTAGATAGCAAAGAAATATCAAATGACCAATATTTATGGCAAAAAACTACTGGTTCCCAGGTTTGGTAAGCGATATCAGGCAGAGCTCCAAAGTTAGGCGGCCATCTTGATCGCTGCTCAAGAGTGCCCCCCTATATTTCTTGATTTTATTATTTAATGTTTTTAGAAGAATGGTAAGTGTTTCTGTTTTTCCATTGTTGCTCTGCGTGTAGAGGCTGGCTTGTTGTGGGTTCTAGTTCAGTTCCTCTCAACATGTTTCTGTTGGTATTTTGTGATCTCTTTATTCTGTATTTGGTTAGGGTCTCTCTGTGTTCTGCACATGTGACCTAGGTAAGGTATTTTGCTGGCATGAAATTTTTGTGTAGGGATCTATAGCAGCCTGGTTTCCTAATAAGCGCTTTATTGGTGTTCTAGGGCCTGATGAAATTGTGTTGTCTTATCCTCCCAACCCCTAATGGCTACTCTCGACCTCACCTCCTCTAAAGAGATCATCAATATCCTTCGAAAACTCAAGCCTGCCTCACATCCCAATGATACCATCCCAACTAAAGCCCTAATAGCCATACCCAACACCATAGCCAAAGCCCTGGCAGATGTCATCAACTGCTCCTTAGCACACAGGACGGTCCCTGACTCACTCAAGCATGCAGTAGTCAAACCCCTTCTGAAGAAACTCTCTTTAGACCCTAAAGACCCCTCCAACTTCCGCCCTATATCCAACCTCCCTCTTATCTCCAAGCTGATGGAAAAGGTTGTCAACTCGCAACTTATGGACCATCTCGAAAATCATGCCATCCTCCATGCCTCCCAATTTGGTTTCCGGAAACACTTTAACACCGAATCTCTACTCCTATCTCTTTCCGATCATCTCCTCAGAGGCCTAGGCCAAGGCCGCAGTTTCCTCCTTGCCCTCCTCGATATCTCAGCTGCCTTTGACACCATCAGCTACCATCACCTTCTAACACGTCTAGAAAGTATTGGCATTTCTGGACTAGCCCGCGCCTGGTTCAAATCATATCTCTCTAACAGAAAGTTTTCTGTCAAAATAGGAAACAACATCTCCACCTCACACTCTCTACAACAAGGAGTACCACAAGGCTCATCGCTCTCCTCCACCCTTTTTAATATTTACTTCACGCCACTCTGCCAACTCCTCTCTGAACTCAAGCTCAAATTCTACCTCTACGCTGATGATGTTCAGATCATTATCCCCATCCACACCTCTATTTCTGATGCCCTAGAACACTGGCAGAATTGTCTTACGGCCATTAACTCACTGCTCACTAATCTACACCTTGCCCTTAATACTAATAAAACTGAACTCCTACTCATCTCCTCGCAATCCTCCCCCACCCCCCTGCAGCCCAACAACCCCACACTTAACCTCCTCACAGCACAACCGTTTGTTAGGGACCTCGGTATCTTCCTTGACCATCAACTAAGTATGAAACCGTACATCAGCTCCATTCTCAAAACAGGATTTTTCAAGCTCAACGTACTTAAAAAACTCAGACCCCTACTGTACACCCAAGATTTTCGCACAGTAATACAAGCCACCATAACCTCCAAATTGGATTACTGCAACGCACTCCTCCTAGGACTCCCCTTTTCCACCATAAAACCTTTACAAATGTTGCAAAACGCATCAGCAAGACTTATCACCAACACACGCAAACACGAAAACATTACCCCTATCCTCAAAGACCTACACTGGCTCCCCATTACCTCTCGCATTCACTACAAAACCTTGACCATAATTCACAAATCCATCCACACCCACAACTCCAATTGGCTCGACATCCCCTTCAACACCCCACAGTCCACCCGCCCCACCAGATCCATCAACATGGGCACCCTACATGTTCCCTCTTTGAAAACAGCCCGCCTCTCCTCCACTCGCGATCGTGCTCTCTCTATTGCAGGCCCTTCTCTCTGGAACTCCCTCCCAGTAAACCTGCGCCTCGAACCATGTTTATTCAAATTTAAAGAGAAACTAAAAACGCTACTATTCAAACAGGCCTATCCAGAATAGATTCCCTTCTCACCCCATCCCTACACCGCCCCATAGATTCCCTCTCCACCCTACCCCACCCTTCCACCCCATCCACCCTATCCACCCCATCGCCCATATAGATTCCCTTTCCACCCCTATCCCTGCCCTGCTTCCTGGTGAACGCAACTCCCTTATATTAAGGAATTTAATTAATTGTACTTTTAACTTATGCTTGTTATTGTTTACGTTAATCTTTCCTTTCACGCTGCTCCTTGTTATCCCCTTCCCAGTTCACGCTCCCTGTTATCATGTAATTTCAATCCTGTCTGTTCAAATGTAAACCGGTATGATGTCCCCACTAATACCGGTATATAAAAGGTAATAAATAAATAAATAGGTTGTTAGAGTTGCTTTGGTATGGGAGGTTTACTATATAATGATAATTCCGTTTATTTATGGCTTTCTGAGGGCCAAGCCCATACCCAGCACGCATTACAAAAAGTCTAATTCCATAGGAGTTCCAAGTGTCTTTTTTGCAGAGTTTTCTGGTTGACACCACAGGAGTGCATGTAAATATAATATGCATGTTGTAAGTGATATTTTTGCCTCAGAACTCTGTACGTTTGAATCGTCTTTTTCATGTAAAATGTGCTACAAATGCATAGTTAATTGTGAGTGTCTGTAAAGGGTTTGGGAGTTTGTGTGTGTGTGTGTGTATGTATGGGAGGAGTGTTGTGTGTGCAAGACTGTAAGGTTTGCCTAGGGTACCTAATACCTTTCCCTATCCATGGGTTCTGGGTGTGTATGTGTGTCCGTTTTAAAAATATAGATTGCAGAATGAAGTTGAGCTTTATCTGACGGGCCCGGGACAGGCACAGAATGAATCAGGGGGAAGGTGGGGCAGCACAATACTTCTTCTCACAGGGCAGCAAAAATAGCTAGCACCAGACCTGGGGAGGTCCTTATGTTAGAGTTGCTGAGGCCTCATCATTGTTGTGTGCGCGTGTGTGTGTATATCTGTGTGTGGGGGAGGGGAGAGGGGGGCTACATTACAGTCCAAAATGTCCAAAGGTAGGGAAAAAAGCTTTTTCTTTTTGGTTTAGTGATTCAAATGTCAGCTTTGGGAATATGAATGTTCAGTATCTCTGATGTCTTTGTATTTTGCACGATGTAAAAAAAATGTATTTCTTTTTCTATTTCTCTAGTACTACATGTGGAGTCTGGATTCTTGGGGTTCCCAGTTCAGTTTTTATCTGCATATTTCTAATTTGTGTTTGCTTATTCTATATTTGATGTAATTCTAGTCATGTCCTGTTTGTGTGATCAAGGTGAGATATTCTGCTAGTATGTAATTTGTGTAGTGATCTGTAGTAGTTTAGCTTGTTCTGTTTTCCCAATAGGAGATGTATTGGTGTTCTAGTGTCATGTGCAATATTTACAACTCTGTCATTTCATAGACTCTGCAGCCAGTTGCAGGGGGAAGGACCCTGAGTGGTTGCCATGTCCCATCTCATTCCCAAAAAGGGCCGTGCATGTGAGTGCTAGCACTTTTTGTTTTCCAGAAAAAAAGCACTGCCCATTATATATGCTCCTATGGATTTCTGAACCCCCAAATGTATGCCCCTATAATTCTTAGATTAAATCTTAAGTGGCACACTTTTCACCTCTTCAAGATTTTCTGATCTCTTCTTCCTTCTGGCTGCCGTGATTCTTAATGGTTTATTTTACTGACAAAAGATTAGCAACCCACACACTATAAAAAAGGTATTTCTTTTCTTTTTTACAATTAAAAATTTGTAGTGAGACTTTTAAAATTTTTGATAAGGAGTGGGTAATACAAAAAAAAATATTCTAAATACACTTACAAAATACCCTAATGGGCTAATTGAGACAAAGCTATACATACAGTATTCTTTAGCATGCATGCAGATATAATAAGCAAGTAGTGTATCAGAAACACCATGAGATTATATTAAATGGACACTTCTATAATTCATTTCTAATATTTTTTTTATCTCTTCAGAAAAGTGTTTTGAATTCAGTCTTGCAAGGAATAATAATTTGTAATCACAATGCATGCTTTCATTTTAAAGTTAATTGAAACAAAACCTTACTTTAGTGCAATCTAATTCCAAGCATCATAGAAAGAAGGCTGCTACTTAAAAGCAACTGAAAACAACCATAATGACATATCATTTTTGAGCTTTAAAATTGTTTATTACAAAAATATTAGACTGCAAAGTTAATTACTCTGGTGCTTAAAAAAATCTATTCACATTGAAATCAATTAAGCCTAGCTCAATTAGAATTTAAACGGTGCATATGTCTTAGTCCTATACTGTGACTGGCACTTCAGATTAATTTTCACTTCATTTAGGTTAAGAACCTCTCTATAAAAAAAATCTATTCTAAATTAAAATCAAGCAGGAATGTGTTAGACTGGGCTACAAGCTAATGAACATTACTCCTTTACATGCCCATGGTCATATTGATGCGTTTAGTAGGGGTGTGCATTCGGATTGACCGCATTAGTAAAACGCAACTCATATTTTATTTTTACTTAAAAAATTGATTCGACATAAACGATCGGATTTCCCACATATCGAACATAGATATGTTCGATATGTGGGAAATCGCGATTGTTGAGCCAAAATAAAAATATAAACCCCCTCACCCTCCTTAATCCCCCCCACCCCCGACTTACCACAACTCCCTGGTGATGGAGCGAGGAGTGAGGACGCCATTTCTGCAATCCTTGGCGAGAAGCATGTGACGTTGGCGGCACGTCGAGTGACGCCGGCGTCACGTGATTCCCGGCTCGTTCGCGCCGGATGGCTCGTTCGGCCCAAAAAGAACTTTTGGCCAGCTTGGGGGGGTCAGGAGGCCCCCCCAAGCTGGCCAAAAGTTCTTTTTGGGCCGAACGAGCCGTCCGGCGCGAACGAGCCGGGAATCACGTGACGCCGACGTCACGTGATTCCCGGCAAGTTCGCGCCGGACGGCTCGTTCGGCCCAAAAAGAACTTTTGGCCAGCTTGAGGGGGTCCCCCCAAGCTGGCCAAAGTTCTTTTTGGGCCGAACGAGCCGTCCGGCGCGAACTCGCCGGGAATCACATGACGTCGCGTCTGAGTGACGCGGCGCCACGTGATTCCCGGCGAGTTCGCGCCGGACGGCTCGTTCGGCCCAAAAAGAACTTTTGGCCAGCTTGGGGGGGTCAGAAGGCCCCCCCAAGCTGGCCAAAAGTTCTTTTTGGGCCGAACGAGCCGTCCGGCGCGAACTCGCCGGGAATCACGTGACGCCGCGTCACTCGACGTGCCACCGACGTCACATGCTTCTCGCCAAGGATTGCAGAAATGACGTCCTCACTCCTCGCTCGATCACCAGGGAGTTGTGGTAAGTCTGGGGGGGGGATTAAGGAGGGTGAGGGGGTTTACATTTTTTTTTTGCACATATGTACATATACCCAACTCATTGGATTTTTTTTATGTCCATATTGGCCGCAAGTGGGACCCCCTTTCGGACATAAAAAATATGAACATAAAATTTTGCTCTGCACATCCCTAGCGTTTAGTATTATTATTGTGGGATATATTAAGATTATGTTTTGTCAAGTATTGGATAAAGTAGGCTGGTTGCCATGTTAGTTCATGTATTAACATGGGCGATAGTGGCTTGGAAACAGACAGAACGAAGAATAAGGCAGACTGGCTGTTTCATTTTGTGCAATTTATTTACAATGAAAAACAGAAAGTGCAAAGCAAAACAAAGAAATGATGCAGCTCACTTTAAAGTTCAGATTGTAATCACATTAATCATAGCAGGTAGTGTAGACTGGCTTCCTTCCTGCTCTTCGGGGCCTGTCTAACCCTTCTAGGCCCTGAGTTCTTGAACTCTGGTGAGGGGCCTTTAGCCAGGATTCCTTGTGGGTCTGGATCTTAAGGAAGACTAGGCTAGACAACTGTGCATGATCCCTTAAGGTAGTCTGAGGGAGTTTCCTATAAACTCCTTGACGTACTCTCCTCCTCAGTTCACCCTCATTCGGGTGAGTGCCTGCCTGTTCAAGGGACACCTCTCGGGACAGGAAATCTGCATTGGTATTTTCCTTTCCTACTCTATGTTGTATTTTGTACTTGAAGGGCTGTAGGGCCAAGAACCATCTTATCACCCTTGGATTCAACTCCTTATTTCTATGTATCCAAAGGAGCAGTTGGTGGTCCATTACAAGCATGAGCTGCCATTCCAGCAGGTAGTAGCACAAGGCCTATAAGGCCTACTTGACTACTCCTATTCCATTTTCTCAAATGTTCATTAACACTACCAAGGCCTCCTTCTCATCTGTTGAATAATGCTTTTCCCCTGGCATCAGTTTCTGGTTAATGTATGCCTCGGGATGCTCTTGGCCATCCTTCTCCTAGACTAAGACTATTCTTAAGCCTACTGAGGCATTAGTCTATACCATGAAGAGTTTGGGGGAAGTCTGGACTTATCAGGACAGGCTTGGAGCATAATGCCTCTTTTAGACCCAGTTGACCACTGGTCCTTCTCCGGTACTTTCTTTACCGCTTCTCCGAATAATTGGGTATAAATCTTCTAGCGTACCCCGTGATACCTAGGAATGTTCTCACTTTCACTTTTGTTTCTGGGACTGGCACCCAGGTGATCATCTCAATCTTCCAGGTCTGTGGATGAACATTGACCTTCTCTAAGCTGTAGCAAAGATATTGTACTTCTTGCCCCTCTAGGAAGCACTTGTTAGGGTTGGCAGTCAGTCCTACTTTCCTCAGGCTTGTTATCATGGCTTGGAGTTGATTTAAGTGTGACTTCCAGTCTTGTCTGTATACCATGATTTCATCCAAATAAGCGGCAGCTTACTCTTGATATGGGTGGAGCAGGTGGTCCACCAAATGCTGAAACATTGCAGAGGTGCCATGAAGTCAAAAAAAGGAGGAATGTGAACTGGAAAAATCCCACAGGCATTGAGAACGCAGTCTTCTTCTTTGCCTCAGAGTGAGATGCACCTGCCAATACCCCCCAATTCAATTTTATCTTGGCTGGCCAGGACCTTCAAATGGTCCTGGCTTGTTGTATACTTGTAATGAACTGGCTGCTGGATACTCCTGTTGGAAGAGGAGTTAGCAATCTTGTTGTGCTCCGTAGGTGGAGTTAGTGATCTATTGTAAATCAGCTCCCGAGGAGGGAGGAGTTAGCAATCTGTAATAGCTCTGTTGAGAATCTGCTAGGGAGTTAGCAATCTGTTAGGAACTGACTCCTGAGGTAGGAGGAGTTAACAATCTGTGAGGGTCCTCTGTGAGGAGTAGCAATCAGTTACCAGCGGAGTGCTTGGAGAGAGCACCCTGCTGTAGAGGAATGTAGATAGGTGGATCCTTGGGCCGATGACAGCGCCCCCAGGAGGATATCCTGAGAGGGACCACCGGCTAGGGTGGGTATGGAGACAGACGCAGATAGTTCTTTTATTAGACAGGTTAGTAGAACCACCAGAGGTGGCAGTAGTGAGTTGATATGCCCGGCAGGGCTGAAGTCTCTCAGGAACTGGAACAGTGATCCCAGAGTTGCTGAGCTGTAGAGAAACTATAGACAGTGAGTAGACAGGGTATGCTGTGTTCATAGCCAGAACTAGATGACAAAACTCACATAAGGTCTTTAGGAAGCTTAGTAGCTGGAAAGGGTTAGGCCCTCGAGAAGCAAGTACCTGGTTCCAGGGAAAGCTCTGAGACAGCAATATTAACTCACAATTTCTGTATCTGCGATAGCTTCCAGGCAGTAGAGAATCTTCAGAGTGTTCAGGAACATGGGCCCTCGAGGAGCGAGTACTGGTTCCCGTCTGCAATCTGAAATAAAGAAAAGAGAGTGAGGCTCCCGAGGAGGGGGTACCCCTGATAAGTCTGAGGATGCAGAGTAGCTTGGACGAATCCGTAGCGAGTCCATATTCTTGTCCTTGCTAACTCAATCTGTTAGCAAATGTTGAGACCTTTTATATTGGAAGCGGATGACGTCAGTTCAGGAGGATGCCCCCGAAGTTCGCGCCCTTGCTGGTACATCAATCGGAGCGCTCGCATGGTGGACCAACAGCGTCGAGCTGGTCCGGGGACGCCGGAGGGTGATGGCATGGAGACTCCGAGGCAGCAACCGTTCATCAGACCTGGAGCGAGTCGCCACAGAAGTAGAGAGGGCGGAGTGAGGGCGTCGAGCAGCGATGGACGCAACAATACTGTCTTTGGTCCCCATGGATGCATGCCAGGGTCACTGCTTGGCACAGTTAATCTGGACCTGATTTACCAATTCTCTTTGGATGAGCATTTTCATACTCTCAGAGTCCATAAAAGCCTGGGTTGGAATGCCATCTAGCTCTACCACAATCACAAAAGTAGAGACTCATTGGCTAGGGACATCCACAACATTACAAAAGTGTGGGGCCACAGCATTAACGTTCATTGGTTCCTCTTCCCTGCACGGACAATCTTGTGCAAAATGTCACCTCTCACCGCAGCTAAAGCATGTTGGTCCTGCGGGTGTTTGTGGTTGAAATGAAAAGTCTAGCCTGAATGAATCTACCTGCTGTTGAGGTCTCCTGTCCTTAGGATTCCAGCATTCTCTACCAAGATCAGGAGGTCTCCCCTGAGCCTATGTTGATTCAGGGATGGATTGAGCTTGGTAATAGGCCTCCACCATTTCCAACGCCATCTCTAGCGTAAGTTTTGGGTGCCTGCACACCCACTGCCACATAGGATGTTCTAGGCCATCTAGGAATGTTCCAGCAAAACTGCATTGGCTACCTCCATCCCAGTTTTCTCTTCCTGTTGCAGCCACTTCCAAGCCACATCCTTAAGTCGGTAGAAAAGTTTCTGTGGGTTTTCTTCTGGTTGAAGAATGTCTTGCCGAAGGCTGTGTCTGTAGGCTTCCAGGATAAGTTATGTCCTCTTTAGGATGGCTGTTTTGTCTTTGGAATAAGTAGTTCTTCCCTTCGGGTTGGCAGTTTGTAATACAACTTCTGCTTTCTTTAAGGAAATTCCCCAGTCCATCTATCTTCTTGCCATCCTGTCAAGCGAGCTGTGCATTCAAAGTTATTCAGGAAACACTTGGGGTCTCCTACAGGGGCCATCTTAAGTACGACTGGTGACAAGGAAAGTGGCCTGGTCATATAAGTCTGTATGGTATGTGCTACCTGCTTTAGTATTGTGTTTTGCTGCATAACTTGTTCTCATAGCTTCTGCTGCTGGTCAATTTGCATTTGCAGGGTGTTCTGCAATTGCTGCTGCCTATAGCCAAAACCTGGATCACTTGCTCCATGTTCCCCCATCTTCCCCCCCAAAAGCCTGCTGGTTGGTTCTAGACTTAGGCACTGCTTTGAACACAGCTTGCTTTGAACAGGCCCCTTGGCTTGTGGTAGCTTCAGTTAGATGAGTGGAAAAACAATCTTCTGCTGTTTTTTTCCTTCTGCTCCTGTGGCTGTTGGCTCCTGCATGTGCTTCCCACTTAAGGTTGCCAACTTTTCCATGGAGCAGGACCAGACATTTGGAGGGGGACAGCTGCGGATGGCCATCCCTTTTCTCTTTTAAATCGTGTTGATTTTTTCCTAGCCAGATTCTGCCTGCCTGTCTTTGGGGCTCGGTTCAACTCTCCTCTTCTTCTGTGACTCTCAGGAGGACAGAGTGAAGTAGCAACAAGTGCGACACAGCTGTGGGAGAGGCAGAGGTGGAAGAGAGTGAAACTGAGCCCCAAAAACAGGCAGGTGATTGGAGCACTGCCAGGCTGCCACCACTGATTGGCCCCTGGCCTTGCCTGACTGGGTTTTGCAGTATCCGGTTATCCTTGCAACTGGACACTGTACAACAGGCTGCAAAACCGGGCTGTTCGGTCAAAAACCAGGCAGTTGGTCACCCTATTCCCACTTAAGCAAGAGAGCCCACTGCTCTCACCATATGCAGTAACTTAGGAGACAGCGGCTTGGGAAACAGCCAGGGGGAGTAAGGAGGAAGACTCTGGCTGTTTCCTTTATGTGCAATTTATTTACAGTGCAAAGCAAATAAAAACAAAAATGCAGCACACTTTTAAGTTCAGGTAATATATAATTCAAACATCAAAGGTTTTAGCGTAGGTTGGCTTCTTGCCTGATTCCCTGGGCCTGTCTGACCCTTCTAGGCCATGAGTTCTTGTACACTGTTGAGTGGCTCTTCCCTCCACCCAGGATTCCTTGTGGGTCTGGATCTTAAGGAAGACCGGGTGAGATAGCTTTGCACGGCCCCTTAAGGTGGTCTGAGAGAGTTTCCTATAAATTCTCATGAATAATTTTTGTCTTCCCTGGGCTTGAGAAAGAAGTTATATTATCTATTAATAAGTAAATATCCAGTCCTATATTAAACACTGAACAATAAATGCTTTCAAAATTGCTTGGGCAATCCATTGCCTTGGAGAGAGAAAGAAGGGAACTTCTATATAAATCAAAAATTATTTTCAAATACTTTCTCAGACAGGAAAGAAAGGGGGGAACAAAACTATCTGTAGGGTACAGGGAATATTATGCATTATAAAAGATATTTATACAAAGGCCAAATGTTGGTATCAAAAACTTTAAATACTTTTAGACTTGGTGCCATGGTTGGTGTGCATTCCAGAGGTTTGTTCTATTCTTCATTTTCCTGCTTTTAGATAAGAGTTAATGTATTTTTGAACTTTGAAACACTGTGCATATGATTCAGTTTTAAACTTCTTTTAACCATGTTAAAATTTGTTTTAAGAAACAGGAATGAAAAAGAAAAGAACTTTCATTTCTGGATTATTAAATACATAAAGATGCAAAATCATGTATTTATTTATTTCTTCACAAAGAGTACCTTTAGTGGCTTATTAGATTAGATTAGAAATTGTTATTTACCTATTTTTCCAAGATTAATAAGAATTTTAATATTGTTGAGTTTTTAATGAGAGAACATTCCTGAATCTTATTTCAATTTAGGCTTATGTGATGAAACACTTTATGGAAATCACAACAATATTGAATTAGGTTTAATTATGATTTATTGAAATGCCGCATATCTCTGTTCTAATTTGATCATCTTAATATTCTGTCTTAGATAAAATGTTATTAATTTGAATGAATGAACTCTGATATGTGATTGTTGCCACCTTAAATATTTATTTATGAACTAGCTATACCCGGCCACGCATTGCTGTGGCTCAGTCTGGTTTAATGTCACAATGTACATTAGCTCTGCTCCGGCCATCCCAACTCCCTCCCCCCTTTCTCCGGCAGTGGACGGACTGGCTCGGCGACGCTTTTATCCTTTCCTCCTCCTGTGTGTAACTGTCCGGCAGTCCCTACTTCCTCCCCCCTTCCCCAGGGGCGGAGGAACGGGCCGAGCCATTTCTCAGAGCTCGTTGCCATGCCACGTTGCCGTGGCTCAGTCTGGTTTAATTTCACAATGCGCATTAGCTCTGCTCCAGCCGTCCCAACTTCCTCCCCCCCTTCCCCGGCGGTGGATGGACTGGCTCAGCGACTCTTTTACCCTTTCCTCCTCCTGTGTGTAACTGTCCGGCAGTCCCTACTCCCTCCCCCCTTCCCCAGCGGCGGAGGAATGGGCTGAGCCATTTCTCGGAGCGGTGACTCTTCTGCCCTTTCCTCCTCCCCTCTGTGACACCCAGCACGTAGCGCAGAGCTCTATGGTCTGCACATGCGTGGTAGAGCTGCTCTCTACTGCGCATTTGCGGTCTGTCAGTCAGAGCCCATTTATATTGTAGATAGCATGTGTCGCTTTTACGTCCAACAGATGGCGCTGTTTTTCGCAAAAAGCATGTTTTTACCTGTCACAGGTGTGACATCTATATAATCTATACTAATAAACGAAGCTTGACCGACGTGCCGCAAATGCGCAGTAGAGAGCAGCTCTACTGCGCATGCGTGCACATCGGCCAGAGCTCAGTGTGTCAGGAAAAAAAATGGCGCCTGCTCCTTAGGAGCAGGACCGGCAGCGAGCAGGACCGGCGGCGGTGGCGGCGACGACGAGCAGTAGCCGCGGCGGCGACGCACGCGAGAGGCAGGGAGGAGCAATAGTGGCGGCGACACGCGCGCACGAGAGAGAGAGGCAGGGAGGAGCAGTAGCGGCGGCAGCGTGCGAGAGGCAGGGAGGAGCAGTAACGGCGGCGGCGCGCGTGCGGGAGGGACACCCCCTGTCTGCCGGTTGTGGATGAGCTGGGAGGAGAGTGAGCTGAGGGGAGGTGGGAGAGAGTGAGATGGGAGAGGTGGGAGGGGAGGGGGAGAGAGTGAGGTGGGGGTGGGGGGAGGTGAGAGGGAGGGAGGGAGGGAGGAGAGAGAGAGGGAGGGAGTGGAAAGGAAATGGACCAAAAAAAAAATTTTAATGTAGCCCGTTGTTACGGGCTTAACGGCTTGTATAGGTATATATAAACACGCACGAAATCGAATGCAATGTTGTGTGAAAATTTGAAAGCAATTGGTGAAGAACTTTCGGAGATTTAAGATTTTGAACAAACGAACATTTACATTTTTATTTATATAGATTAATACTGGATTAACTAAATTGACCCAAATCATAAAAAAAGACTGAATAGAAAACGCTTTTTATTCTGGCCAGAAGTGTTTTAAATTAAGAAAGATAATATTCTTCATCCATTTGAAATTATTATTTGATGTCCTATGACAACAATTTGTTTTGCTTACTTTATATTGCAAAGCACTGATTTAGACTATTTTTTTAAATCTTATTTGTAAAGATTTAACAGGTACCAATACAATGATATATTAACTTTTCAGTAACAGTTCAGTTCTTATACAAAAGATTGACATTGATATTCCCATCTGAATATGAAAGATATCCTAGAATGGCCCCAGCCCATGGCCCTCAAAGCCCTGCATTGTTTCCTCAGGTTTGCAAACTATTACAGGCAATTCATTCATGGTGACTAACTTGGCCATTCCTCTCACTGCTCTTATGAAGAAGGTTCAGATACCAAGAGTTGGGCCAACAGTATCATTCAGGTATTTCCGCAGCACATGGAGGATATCACCAGTGATCTGTACCTAAACCACCCAGACCCTTCCAAGCCATTCATATTGGAGGTAGATGTTTTTACCCTTAGAGTGGGGGCTTTCCTTTTACAGCACAACAATTATAGAATGCTCATGACCTGCTCTTTTTTCTCTAAAAAATGTATTCCACAGAGATAAATTACACTATTGGAGATTGTAAGTTGCTGGCAGTGAAGCTATCTTTGGAAGAATTGCGACATCTGTTGGAAGGAGCCAGACATCCAGTGACTATCTACATGGGCCACAAAAATCTGGAAAACTTAGCACAAGCACAGTACTCGGCAAGCTCACAGTACTCGGCAAGCTCACAGGTCATTTTTCGTAAATTAATTTAACTTTGAACTGTGAAACTGACCAGTGGAAAATAATTAAAGGGCAGATGCCTTCTCATGTTCTTTTGACTCCAAAGACTCCCTAGACCCACCACAGTATATTATCAATACCACAAAAAATGTGATTGCTGCTGTCATTCCTCAATGGTTGCATCAAAAGATTATTCACTAGGCCCACGACTCTCATCTGGCAGGTCATCTAGTATGACTTGCACCCTGGAGATAATTTTCCATTGCTACTGGTGGCTTCAGATGAAGACTGACATGAAGTGATATGTTGAAACCTGTCTTACATGTGCCATGTATAAGAGTTCTCAACCTCTGAGGATGTTGTAGCCTCTGCAATCCCCCAAGGAGCCCTTGGACCCACTTTTTCACTGACCTCCCCCTCTCATGTGGCAACACCGCTATAATGGCAGTGGTGAATCATTTTTCAAAGATGCCCCATTTCATATTTCTACCTTGTCTTCCTTCTGTGTCTGAACCGGTCAATCTCTTTGTTCAGCACATTTTTCTTCCTCTCCACATTTCTTCCTCTCCACATTCTCTCAGTCTGGGGAGTACAATTTACAGCCCCCTTTCTGGAAAAACCAGTGCAACAAGTTTGGGATTACCCTGGATTTTACTTCAGGCTATCACCACAAGAGTAATGGGCAAACAAAGTGCACAAATCAGACTCTCAAAGCCTTTCTAAAAACCTGTGTAAACCAATGCAGGACAATTGGGCATCTCTACTCCCAGGGACAGAGTTTTGCCTCAATAATCATGTGAACAACTCAAACAGGTCCTCATTTTTTATGTTGTACTTGGCCATCATCCTCAAACGCTCGGATTTAAGCCAGGCCTGCACGTTCTGCGCCGGAGACCCGCCGGGGTAAGGCCTTTAATTCTTGCACCCTTACCCACAGCCACCACCAGCGCCAACCACAAGGCTTCCTTGACTCGAAACGCGAGCCTCTTCCTCTTCTTCTCACCAAAGCCAATCAGGAAGCCACCGCCATATAGCCAATCGGGGACAGCCCCGACTGGCCTTTAAATCAGCGCGGCAGCGAGGCGCCGCATGCCGAAGGAGCACGCTGAAGGAGCACGAAAAAGGGGCAGGCTCCTTCGTGCGCCCCTTCGTGCAGCCCCGGAATGTAACCACAGTCCCTTTCTAGCTACAATCACAATTGCCCACCTTAGCATTCGTTGCAGACCTCAGACCAACCATATCTCGCTAGTCATCACGTCCAGCAATCACTCAAGCAACCTCAGCTTCAACTTACTCTTGCGTTTATCTTCCCAGCCTTCATCCAGCATTCAATTTGTCTCAGCACTCATCCTGCAGTCACTTAGAACCAGCACTCATCCAGCATTCAACTTGCATTCATCCAGCATCCTACAGATCTTAATTCCTGGGCAGGCCCCTTAGCTTTACCGGAATTCTATTCTTCAACTTGAGGCTGATCATTCAGGCACAGTTAAGATTGACCCTTGCCCGCATTGGCCATCGCCTGCTCTGCCCTCTCTCCTCACCAGCTCCCCCTGCCTGATCAACACCTCTCACTTTCTCCAGGATGCGCTCCTTCGCTATCCCCATAATTTACAATCACTTGGCCAGACCGCCTAAATCTAAATCAACTGCTCTTCCTTCCAGCATACAACAGAGGCTCATCCCCATCATGATATCACCAGTCACACAAATACTCGGCCTTTCACTATTCTCACTTACTCTATTCAATGCCCAATCCATCACCAAGAAAACTCACATATTCAACGACTACCTGTTAGAAACCAAACCAGACCTTTGTGCAATCACAGAAACTTGGTTGAAACCCTCAGACACAGTGTTATTAAATCAGCTCCCCATTCAATCTTACGACCTCCTCTCAATTCCCAGATCCAAAAAGAGAGGAGGAGGAGGGCTGCTCTTAGCTGCAAAAAAAGGGCTAGGCCTAACCCTATATCTCTCAAATGCTACAACTAACCTGGAATGTGCCTTCTTTAAATCAAAGTTTCTTCAAATTGGTCTAATTTACGCCTCCCCCCAGGAATATTAGATTCCGACCCTTCTCCGGTTATTGAACTCATCGCAAAACACTTCAATGCGGACAAACCAGCCATCCTGATGGGAGACTTTAATCTGCATGTGGACGCCCTGCCACTCTCTTTGAATTGCAAAACCCTACTCACCACACTCAGCCATATGGGATTCAGACAAATTGTCAACAGTCCAATCCACAAAGCGGGCCACACCCTAGACCTCATTTTTATAAATGAGTGCATCTCGCTATCTGCCAACCCAATTTGCTCTCCAGTCCCATGGTCGGATCACCAGATCATCTCCACGGTCCTAGAGATTAAGGAACACCCTACCCAAGCTTTCCCTATTACCTTGATAACATTCAGGAAACCCTGTTCCAGAGAACTCCTTAGTACGCAGCTCTCCAAAGAATTAGTTCAACTCGACCTTTTTGACGCCAACACCGCGACCTCGTCCTGGAGTAACATCACCAGCAAAGTAGCCGAACGAACCTGCCCAACGATCATTAAAACAATTCATCCTGATAGGGACAACAGGAAACCATGGTTCACACCTGAACTGAAGTCCCTCAAGCAGGATCTCAGAAGTCATTAACATAGCTGGCGCAAAAATCCCTCCACCACAACCCTAGCGGCCTACAAATCCCGCCTAAATGCCTACAGGAATGTCATCAACAGAACAAAGAAAGAATTTTTCTCAAAAAAGATACATCACTTCATCTTCGATTCCAAAGCTCTGTTCTTCTACGTATCAGCCCTCACCAAACCGTCAACACCTCTCATTCCAGATGACCAAGCCACCAGTAAAGCCAAAGAATTGGCCGACTACTTTGAGAAAAAAATTGCCGCCCTTATTGCGTCCTTCACGGCGCCCACTCCTCCGCCCCCTCCCGCACTCTCTACCTGTCATCAACGAAACACATCTCTAGTCTCCTTCAAGTCCAGGTCTTCTCTAGAAATAGAAAACATCCTCAAGAAAATTAAACCCTCTTCACACCCGTCAGACCACATACTGTCCAACCTGCTCGTCACCATTCCAAATATCATTGCCAAGCCCATAGCAGATGTCATAAACTGCTCTCTTGCTCAAGGGCTTGTCCCAGACCAACTCAAACTTGCAATGCTGAAAACTCTGGCTAACACCATTAAACCCTTACAGATAGCCCAGAACACGATGGCCAAGATTCTCACCAACGCCAACAAAAGAGATCACATCACCCCCATCCTTCAGAACCTTCACTGGTTACCAATCAAATTCAGGATCCACTTTAAAGCCCTCATGATGATCTACAAGGCCTTACAAAATATCTTCCCCCTCAATCTAACCTTCCAACTACGGCCACACATCTCAATCAGACCTATCAGAAGAGCATACAAAGACACTCTGTATACCCCACCTGCTAAAACCTCCTTAAGGAAGCGCACACTTTCCACAGCTGGTCCCCCCCTTTGGAATTCCCTCCCTCTGGACCTCCACCAAGAACCCTGCCCCCTGGTTTTCAAAAAGAAGCTGAAAACATGGCTTTTCAACCAGGCCTTCTCAGAAGGATAATCCTCTCACTGAGGCTCCCCTGCTCATGTCCAACTATAGACTGGATATTCGACTAAGTCCTTAACTATACCTGCACTCCCATATATCCCCCAACTCTTCAATTATACCGAGAGCCAGAGACTACATTAACCCCTTCACCTATCCGCGGATCAATACGCAGCCAGAAGTCACCTAGTCCCTCTTTGAACCTTTAAGTTAAACGTTCTTGTGATGCTTTCACCGGTCTGTATACTGCCGCTTGCGTCTGTTCCCGGGATCCAATCCCTGCATGAGCTTCCCTGGTCGCTTGAAAACTCAAAATAGCAATTTAGCCATATTTACCTTACAAGTCCCCAGGTGGGATTTGAACCCTCACCACCTGGATAGAAGGCAGATGCCTTCCCCACTGAGCCAGCAACTCACATTCCAACCACTGGCTTCAGAAGTCCTTCTCAAAGTCCATAGTTCAAAGTCCGGCCCCACTGGGCCTAACTGCCACCTCCCTCCATACCTCTGGGAGCTCAACACTTCCCCAGAGATACAGCCACCCACCAGCAGTTCTCCAGGCAAAGTATCTTTGTTGTATGTCCAAACAACAGAAGTCCCCACGCTCACCTTCCTTGTGATAGTGGTTGCCGTCCTTCACACCGTCGGGGATATCCAGTGTCCAAGTTTCCCCAAGCAGCCAGGTAGCCGGTTCCTTCCTCCTCGGTCATTCCAACCACTGGCTTCAGAAGTCCTTCTCAAAGTCCATAGTTCAAAGTCCGGCCCCACTGGGCCTAACTGCCACCTCCCTCCATACCTCTGGGAGCTCAACACTTCCCCAGAGATACAGCCACCCACCAGCAGTTCTCCAGGCAAAGTATCTTTGTTGTATGTCCAAACAACAGAAGTCCCCACGCTCACCTTCCTTGTGATAGTGGTTGCTGTCCTTCACACTGTCGGGGATATCCAGTGTCCAAGTTTCCCCGAGCAGCCAGGTAGCCAGTTCCTTCCTCCTCGGTCCCCGGCAGGAGACTGAGACTGCTCTCCCAGGGAGTCCTTTTTATCCTGTGGCTAACTCCGCCTCTTCCGCCAGCTGATTGGCTCCTTTAGCCACACCCTCAACTTCCCACACCTGTGGTTCCTCTGGGTCTTTATCTGACGGTTCTGGTCTAGCATAGTGACCCCGTCACAGTTCTTAATGCATTTTTGTTTGATCTCTTCCCTTTTAACTTGCCCACTAGCTAAGTCAGCTCTACCCGATTATTCCATAGCTACTCCAATTTTCCCTTTATTATGGCGTTCCCCTAAGAATAGTTGGAAGTTTCATCATGTATAGCCATATGTTACTATTATATTTCAGTATTTTTTCTAGGTACCACATGTTCTTTGTTTCTTCATGTTCATTGTACCACATGTTCATTGTACCCGCCCCTCTGCGACTGTTCAGTTACCATGTAAACCGGTGCGATATGTATCCTATACTGGAACATCAGTATAGAAAAGTTAAAAATAAATAAAATAAATAAATAAATACTCCCAAGCCTGTTCCTATCTCTGTCGCCTGTCCTGCAACCAACTTACAGGCTGATTCAATAAATCAGCACAGAAAACGGACAGTCAGCCGTCTCTGCTGGGCACGCAATCAAATAATTCCATGAGGGATCGCACTGCCAAGGAGGCACTAGGAACAAATGTACACCCCTAGCACCTCCTCGGCAGCAGGTGCCAGAAGAGGTTGGCTGTCAGCGAGTTAGGAAAATGGATGCTCAATTTTACAAGCATCCCTTTTCCTAACCTGTACACAGCCATAGCCACAGGTTAGGAAAATGAGTGCTCATTAATGTTGATAAGTAAGAAAAATAAATATAAATAAATGAGTACCTAGATCCATGGGGGGGTGGGGGGGGGGGAGCTATTAGATGGCTCATGTAGGAATGGCACCCTTTTTTTTTTTTTAGGGTATGGCTGGCCTTTATAAGTGGAAGGGCTGGCTGAAAAAAAAAAGTGTGTTTAGGCGGCTGAATGCCATGTTTTAAAAGTAAAACTGAGCGGTACGTGATGGAGCCTCTGGCGGTGTGTTCGCTGCGTTTTGAAGGAGGGGAGGGCGTGTGAGGAGCAAATCAGTGGCTGCGTGGTCACTGCATTTTTTTTTGTGAGCGGCGAAAGTGCTGTGAGTGCAGGAGGAGTTTGTGAGCAGTTTGGGCTGCATTTGAGGTGGAGGTGGCATCTGCCACGTCTGTGAACAGGAGAGGGACATCAGGACAAGAGCAGGCAGATGTTTTTTGTGTCGAGACTGCTCCGGGTCTCCTGATGCCTCCCAATCCCTCTCGATGTGGTCCCGATGCATTGCCTGATGCACCGACGTGCGCTGGAGGGCTGGCTCAGGAAAGTTAGAAAAAGAAGTTAAAATAAACAAACACCACGTACACGGAGAGACGGAGTAAGCAGAAGATGTTGGTGTGCTGCTGTTCTGAGTCTTTTCTCTCGGTGCAGATCCTGAGTCCTGTGGAGGCAGGATTTGGATTTAAATGAAATAAAAATAAGTATACACTCTGTGGAGAAAAGTTCCTGGTACATAGGGAGTTAGGACCCTGGCTGATGACATCATCAATGACATCAAGATAACTAGAAAATGACTGTAAGCTCTTTCTGAGTAAAAATAAAAGTTTTTTTGAGACATTTTAGAATTCTAAAACCTAGCATTTTTAATATGTAAAAGTTGAAGAGGCTCACATAAAATTTTTAAAGTGATACACATAAATTTTCATACTTATTGGGGAAGGGGGTCAGAAGCAGGGCCGGTGGAAGCACTAGGCGAACTAGGCCTGGGCCTAGGGCGCCGAGCATTAGGGGGCGCTGAGCAGTGGTATACCGAGGGGAAGTCAGGGGGAGCCAATGCGACCACCGGTGGACCTCATCCCACTGGCGGCTGAACAGTGAACTACTGTTGTGCTGTGCTTCCTGCTGTGTATGTCGGACACACACAGCAGGAAGATCGGCAGGGCCGTGGTGGAGCTCATGTCACCAAGCCCAAAGAAAAAGGTCACGTCCAAACCTGCAGGTGCTCCTCCTCCTTCCTGCCGTGCAGCTCCAGAAGAAAACGTTGCCGGAGTCGCATGGGCAGGAAGGAGGAGGAGCATCAGCCGCTTGTAGAAGAGGAGCAGTGTTTATAGTCATCCGTGAATCTCAAGTCGCAGGGGGCTGAGAAAAGGAGGAGGCCTGGTAGCAGGGCCGCCGGCGTGGATCCCACATTGTGGGTGGCCTGAGAAGATCAGGGCCGCTGCAGAGCCCATCCTGCGGCGACCCATGAAGAGGAGGCCCAGAGCCAAGAGAGAGGCTGAGGGCCTGTAGAGTGTGTGTGTGTGTGTGTGTGTGTGTATGAGATGAGTTGAGAGATTGTGTGTGTGTGTGTGTGAGAGTGAGTTGAGTGACTGTGTGTGGGAGTGAGGACCTGAATGTTTGCATAGACAGCCTCTGTGTATATGAAAGAGACAGCATGTGACAGTGAGAGCCTGTGCTTGAGCAAGACAGCATGTGGGTGTGAGAGAGAGCCTGTGTGTGTGAGTCGGACAGCATGTGCAAGAGAGAGACTGTGTGTATGAATGATTGTATGATAGAAAGCATGTGAGAGTGAGAAAGCATGTGAGAATGAGAACCTGACTATGTGTTTGAGGGAGAGAAAAGAAATAGAAAAAAAGACAATATAAAAAGGAATTGGCAAAAAAATAAGAAAGGGAAGGTAGGAAAAAAAAGCCTGTGACTGATTAGAAAACTAAGATGAGACAGCAAAGGTAAAAAAAAAAAATACTTTTTAGTGATTGGCACATGTAATCTTTGGGAATGTGCAAGAGTAGCACTTTCTCTATGCGGATCTCACAATGTACGAGATCAGCATGGAGGAAGGGGCCTGCACAGAGGAGGCAGCAGAATGGGCTTCAGTGCCAGTAGCAGCAATCAGCACCTCCCCAATAGCCATGTGGCAGCAGTGACAGTGGCAGCAGAGGAATGAGAGAGGTTCTGAGGTTGCTGGGAAAAGAGAGGGGGGTCTGCCTTTAATGCCACCACCACCTCCACCTGAAAACGAGCCTTACCAGTTGCCGGCCCCACTCTTTGGAACTCCCTCCCACCCCTTCTCAGGAACGAACCCTCCACCCAAGTATTCAAATAACAACTCAAAACCTGGCTCTTCAGAAAAGCCTTCCCCCCAGATACATAATCTCCAACCTGGGATCCACGCTGCCTCCAAATAATAACCACGTTCCACTGTTATGCCCTGATGTAACCCACCCTGCATAATTATATCTATATCTATATATATATATATATATCCCACCCGCCCTCCCTCCCCAGCCACTCTCTAAATCAGGGGTGGGCAAGTCCGGTCCTTGAGGGCTGCAAACCAGTCGGGTTTTCGGGATACCCCTAATGAATATGCGTGAAATAGATTTGCATACAACTGAGGCAGTGTGTATGCAGGTCTCTCTCATGCATATTCATTAAGGATATCCTGAAAACCCGACTGGTTTGTAGCCCTCGAGGACCGGAATTGCCCACCCTTGCTCTAAATGCTACCTTCAAAGTAACAACCCCCAGCAAACCATTCTGAGTCTCCACGCAGGTCGTTATCTACAACGTTTGCACTCAAGTTACATTCTAAACATTGATCTCTATAGTTTACATTTCCTTTCAAGTTACAATGTTGTTATGCGTTATCAATATTTATTTATTTTATTTATTTAAAATTTTTATATACCGGCATTCATGTTGCAAACACATCATGCCGGTTTACATATAACAGGGGTGTACAGTGAACAATTCAATAACCTATTTGTGTAGAAGGAAGCAGTTACAAATAACAAGGTAAAAGAACTGGGAGGAGAGAAGAAAAGGGAGAGAATAACATTAGGTATAGGTATTTACATTAGTAATAACATTTTTACATGTGGAAGTGGTAGAATCTGGCTGAATAGAATTAATCGGTGTCCGGGAAAGCTTTTTTAAACAGCCAGGTCTTAAGTCTCTTCCTGAAGGTTGGGAGGCTGGGCTCCTGTCTAAGGTCCGGTGGGATGGAGTTCCATAGAAGGGGGCCGGCTGTTGAAAAGGCCCGATCTCTCAAGGTAATGTGTTTGGTAGATCTGGCTGGGGGCACTTGAAGAGATCCTCTGAGTGTGTCTCTTGTTGGTCTGGCGGAGTTATAAATTTGGAATGGGAATTGTAAGTCGAGTGGGGTGTGTTGATGGATGGTTTTGTATATTATGGAAAGAGATTTGTAGAGGATTCTAAAGTGAACAGGCAACCAGTGGAGATCTTTTAGGATTGGAGATATATGGTCCCTCCTCCTGGAGTTTGTCAGTAATCTTGCCGCAGCGTTTTGTAACATCTGGAGGGGTCTAGTATAGGAGGAAGGTAGGCCCAGTAGGATAGAGTTACAGTAATCGATCTTAGAAAAATGATAGCTTGTAGAATGGTTCTGAAGTCCTGAGTGTGGAAGAGTGGTCTAATTCTTTTCAGAACTTGGAGTTTGTGGAAACAGTCCTTGGTGGTTCTGTTGATGTAAGCTTTAAGGTTCATCCGGTTATCAATTAATACTCCTAGATCTCTCACCTGTGTAGTAGTTGGGATAGTTGGAGGATTAGAGATGGCATTGTTATCTGGGGAGATGAGAAGCAGTTCTGTTTTAGAGGAGTTTAAAACTAGGTTTAGGTTAGCCAGGAGATGTTTAATTTCGAAGAGACAGTTTTCCCAGTGAACCAATGTTTTTGTGTAAGATTCTTTAATGGGTATCACGATCTGGATGTCGTCGGCGTAGAGAAAATGTTTGAGGTTAAGGTTGGAGAGGAGTTGGCAGATAGGTAAAAGATAAATGTTAAAGAGTGTAGGTGACAGTGAGGAGCCCTGAGGGACTCCTATGGATGCGTCCATTCGTGAAGATTCTTTGTTCTGTATCTTAACCTTGAAGCCTCTGTTGGAGAGAAAAGATTTAAACCATGAGAGAGCGGTGCCTGAGATACCTATAGAAGCCAGAATGGAAGTGAGAATGGAATGATTGACCGTATCAAAGGCGGCTGATAGGTCCAGTAGAATTAAGAGGAAGGATTGGCCTTTGTCAAGGCCCATTAATATGAAGTCAGACATGGAGATGAGGAGGGATTCTGTGTTCAGTGATTTGCGAAATCCGTATTGTGATTGGAATAGGATTTTGTTTTCTTCTATGTATTCGGAGAGTTGAGTATTGACAACTTTTTCTAGAATCTTGGCTATGAATGGGAGATTGGCGATAGGACGGAAGTTGTTGGGGTCTTTAGGATCCAAGTTGGGTTTCTTGAGTAGAGGTTTGATGGAGGCCAATTTGAGGTCGTCAGGATATAGTCCTTGGGAGAGTGAGCAGTTTATGATGTCCGACAATGTTTTAGCGATGGAGTCAGGGATGGCCAGGAGCAGTTTGGTGGGGATAGTATCCAAAGGGTGGGAGGAAGGTTTCATTCTTCTTATAAGAGTTTGTATCTCTAAGATAGAGATGGGTTCAAGTGTTTCCAGACCATTGTTGTTGGGGGATGATTGTTGAAGAGACTGGTAAAGAGCAGGGTCGGTGGGATTAGAAGGCAGATGAGTTAGAAGGCTGTTGACTTTGTTGTGAAAATGAAGAGCAAGTTCTTCAGCTTTGGGTTGTGCTAGGTCGTTGGGAATCTCCTGTGGGATGATTTGGGTGAGATTGGAGACATAGGCAAAGAGGGCTTTTGCGTCGAAGATTAAGTGGTGAATCTTGGATGCATAGTAGTCCCTTTTGGATTTAGAGGTAGTTGACTTGTATTGATGGAGGGTGGCTTTGTAGATGGATCGTGTATTGGTGCTTGGGGATTTGCGCCAGTCGCTCTCTTTCTGTCTTAGATTTTGTTTTAGCTTTCTTAGTTCTTCCGTGAACCATGGTTGTCTTTTGGAGGCGTTTGGGAGTGATTTTTTGGTTGCTAGCGGACATAGCTTGTCGGCTATGGAATCTGTGATGGCTTTCCAAGAGCGGAGAGCTGTGTTCGGGTTTGAGAGATCAATGGATGGAAGTTGAGAGGCTAGGTGTGAGCTGAGGTCTTCTGTAGAGCAGGATCTTCTGTATGGGAAGGATGGTGAGGGCCCTTTGGAGGTGGAGGGTTTATTCAATGAGAATGCGGTTGAGATAAGTGAGTGATCAGACCAAGGGACCTTCTTGCTTTTGAGGCGTGAAGAATGTTTGATGCCAGGGTTAATAAAGATAAGATCCAGCGTGTGGCCTGCTTTGTGTGTGGGTTTGGTAACTAATTGATTGAAACCCAGGGCTGAGAGGGCTGAGAGAAAGGATTCACAGCTGGATGATGGGGTAGGGTTGTCCACATGCAGATTAAAATCTCCTAGGATAATTGCTGGAGCGTCCAGTTTGATGAGGGTTGTGATTTCCTCTACTAAGGGGGAGGGGTCTGTCTCAAGGAGGCCCGGAGGGGCGTAGACGAGTAGGATTTGTAGTTGTTCCGAGGTGAAGAGACCCATTTCTAGCTTAGAGTCTGAGTTGTATGGGTGCTGGATGAACCCGAGGTCTTTTTTTGATGCAAATAGGAGTCCTCCTCCTCTTTTTTTCAGTCGGGGGATGGAGAAGATGTCGTAGTTTGATGTGGGGAGTTGGTTTATAATTGCTGTGTCCGTGGGTTTGAGCCATGTTTCTGTTATAGCACATATATCTGGTTTGGTATCAAGGAGATAGTCGTTGAGGATTAGAGATTTCTTGGACAGAGATTGTGCATTGAATAGTGAAAGTGAGAATACAGTGAGGCCTAAGAGTTGGGTGATGGGTGTTATCAAAATTGGGGTGAATGATTTAAGGTTTCGGTGTAACGCCTGTCGTTTGTGTTGTAGTATGAATGATCTGTTAGGTTTTCCTATTGCTGACAGGCTGTGTTGTAAAATAGGTATTGGGAAGGTGGGGAACATTTTAGCGTGTAGCGCTTGTGTTGTAGTGGTGCTGCGTTTGTGCTGTTGATGGACCGGGGGGAGAAGGCAGTCTTTGTGAGTCTTTTGCTTTAATGTAGAGTGCTGAGAGGTAGTTGTTTTGCTGTTGCTTGAGTGTTGTTTGCTCAGGATGGTTGCTTGTTCAGGATGGTTGCTTGCTGAATGCTTGTAGTATTAATCAGTTAATCATGCTTGTAGTATTAATCAGTTAATATAATGTATCGCTTTAACCATTATGTAAGTTACCATGTTACAATGTAAAATAAGCAGTCTCTGCCTTATTTGTTTATTTTCATGTAAACCGATGTGATATTTCGATCAAATGTCAGTATATAAAAGCAATTAAATAAATAAAATAAATAAATAATGTGTGCATGTGTATGAATGGGAGTCTGCCTGGGGGTGTATGTGTGTGAGAATGAATGTGTGTCTTCCTAGGGTTTGTATGTGTGAGAATAGGTGCCTGCCTGTGTATGGTGTATGTGTGTGTGTGTGTGTGAAAATGAATTGATGCCTCCCTGGGGGTCTGTGTGTGTAAGAACGAATCTGTGCATGCCTGGGGGATGGTGAGGCAGTGGTGTGAAAATGAATGGGAGTCTGCCTGGGGGTCAGTATGTGTGTGTGAGAATGACTGGGAGCTTGCCTGGGTGTGTGTGTGTGTGTTTGTGTGTATATGAGGGAACCAGTGAGAGTGAGAGCATGAGTGTGTATGAGAAAATCCAGGGGAGTAAGTGTTTGTGTGGGATGTGTGTGTAGAGGGGGAGAGAGTGTCTTAGAACCTGAGAGTGTGTCAGTGTCTGTGAGAGCGAGAGGTTATGGTGGGTATAAGCACATGAATGTGTATGTATGTGATAGTATATGTGTGAGAGAGAATGGACATGTGAGTATGTGTGAGAGAGAGAGGATAACCTCCTAATCCTTGACAATAACAGGGTGACTGGAAATCAAGAGCTCCCACATATGGACAGCAGGGGCTTTTTAAAATCCTTATTAGTTTTAATTATTGGGTGTTATTTGATATATGTGCTGTTTTGAAATATTTTATTGGTGTTTGGGAAATTGTAAAAAATGTGTATGATTTTAATTAATAGAAATTCTATTTATCAGTAGTTTTAAAATATTATTTTATTAGTATGGTTTTACTATTATAACTGATGCTTTATGTTTCTTGATTTTATTTGTTTTATGAGGAATGGTGGTTCTGTTTTTCCATTGTTAATACACAGAGTCTGGCTTCTTGGGGTTTCCATTTCAGTTTTTGTCGAATTTGTGCTCCTTTATTTTGTATTCTGTATTTGGTGAGGGTTTGTCTCTGCTCTGTGTGTGTGACCATGATGAGAGATTCTGCTAGCATATAGTGTCTGTATAGGGATCTATAGCAATCAGGTTTGTTTTGTTTCCTCAGTAGATAGTATTAGTATTCTAGGACCCAGTGTAATATTTACCCTTGCTTTTTCACAGGTAGGGTTATTGTTGTTTGAGTCCGTGGTGTTATTACTGTTATGTTATGAAGGGAATGCAGTATAGATTCTGTCTTTTTTGGGGGGTTTTGTGTTAGTTCACAATGTGCCTGGCAGTGGAAGGTGTTTGTGCTGTTTCTGTGAGGTGACACCTGAATTTGAAAATATATTTTAGTATGATGAGCTGTAAGGGAGACATCCAAGCTCCATTGTTTGGGGGAATTTCAGTGGATGCAAAGAGTTACAGAACTGGAAGTGCAGGATTTATATTGACATTCTGTCCCTTCCTATATATTACAGATTTCATACTCATAACCATATAGAATGAATTGAATGAGGCAATCAAATAATTTTATAGTAGTTTTACTAGAAGTGTGAAACTGGCCTGCTTTTTAAAATTATGCAAAAGACCCTTTGGACGTTTTTATTAACACTTTTTTTATAACCAATTTTAAAGCAGGATTCATGCTATAGAGGTGGGTGTGATGAAGAAATGTCATTTTGGCTCCCCCCCCCCCAAAAAAATTTCTTCTGTCTAGAGACGCCACTGATTTTCCATGACCTTAGTACAAGAAGGATTAAAGGGGGGGGGGGGGGGATGCTGGAGAGGCACACAAATGCATTGGCCCCCAGGCACCGGAGACCCTTGGTGTGCCACTGGGTGCGAGCCATATGAGGCCGCAAGCGGTGGCAAAGAGGAGTGGAGATTTGGCAGGCCGCAAGCAGTGCCCAAACTGCTTGCGACCAAGAAAACCACACAGTCGGCGGGCGTGATCGAGAATGCGGTAGGAATCGGGGCCGAGACCGGGGAGTGGCGGTGGGACCCGGGGGGGTGGGGGCTGCAAGGGAGAAGGCTCACCTAGGGCGACAAATCCCCTTGCACCGGCCCTGGGCACACACTATCCATGGATATAGGGTATGAAGACTTTCCCTGGTTTGTTTTTTAAATTTGGGAATAAGTTGGGGTTTTATAATTTAGAGGAGGGAAATGCTTTGCTATTTTCTTTCTTTTCATCAATATTGGTTTCTTTTTTTAGGAAATTCTTTAATTCTGCTCTACGCACTAATACAGAGAATTGAAGACTCTTAAAGCATTTTAGCACCACTCTGTGAGTCAAGATGTATAAATTCTGCATCTGACTAGCATTGATTAGATGAAGTGGTGTAGGAGGACCGTCTGTACTTCTGTGCTGGTGATTGTTGGGGGAGGGGGGACTGCTGGAGCTGTAGGGGGGGGGGGAAGAAATGTAGAGTACTGGGTGTGTGGTGGACTGCGCTGGATAGGGCCAGAGGAAGGAGTGAGGGTGATGGGGCTGTGCTGGCTGGCTAATCACTGTAAGTAGGGCTTCTGATGTTAAGTGTTTAGTATATTGTTAATTTGACATAATTGAAAAGAATTCCAATAAATGTGATAGCAATGCAAAAGCACTGATGGACACCAAGCTTTTGTTCCCTTAGAAGACCTATAAAACTTAGAAATTCAGAGTTTTGTTAGTGGTGGTCATGAAAAGACTTATTTAGAGTATGATTCATATGAAAATGAGACTTTGAAAAGGTTTATTTAGAAGGTTATATTTATAAGTAGTTCTGGAGTCTGAATAAAAATACAGATTCATGAGAAAAATGTGTTCTGTATTAATAAACATCTAAGAAGTGTTAAGAAAAACTTTTAGCTTCTTTTTAAATTTTTCTGAATTGTTTTAAATTACTACTTCAAGGCCTTATTTGTACAATGTTCTCTCAGCCTAGCTTGATGTTACCAGGGTAGAGAGTCCATCAAGCTAGGGTGAGAGAACATTGTACAAATATCATCGTTGTGTGAGTTCCTCACTCCGAAGGACATCAAATCTTCACAAGAGTATACAGTTCTGTTCGTATGTCTCACTCTGCATGTAAAAGTGTCCCCTAACCCCTACACTACTACCTAAACCTCACCTCGAGTTAATAGGTGGGCCTCCTATAGTAGCATAAATAGCTGCTTACTATGCTGTTATCCCCAGAGGCTCTCCCTCAATCTTTCCCTCTCTCCCTCTCATCTCAGGTTCTCTTCCCACACTCCCCAGCCTAATATGCCCAAAATGGAATTTGCAAAAGAAATTGTAAACCCCATTATAGGTATAATGTACAATATCAAACAGCTTAACATAATTGAAAAAGGTATAGTCATTTTCACCATTAAAACTGTGCAACATCATGCATTATGGCTTCACAAAGCCAGCCCACTTTTTCAGAAATCCCACCCCGGACTCCTCCCCAATTCCTCCCCTTTTAAAAATTTGCATTGCACCATGCATTATAGTCTTTTCGCATGTGGTAACACATTTTTGCATGCATTGAGGCAGTTTTCACATGCAAAAACTCCTTAACTCGAGCGAAAACGCCATAACGATATTTGATAAATGACCCTATAAGATAGATAGGTTAAGACAATGAAAGTGAGGGAAATGTTTTTTTATTTTTATTTTGCAATAGATAGAATTCTAGTACATTTAGTTTCCTGCTTGCATACATGTAGCAAGATATAGTCATTGGAAAAGAAGAATTGAAATAGGGAGTTAGGTTTCTCTTATTGATTTATTAAGTGAGTATAGTAGGTAAAGGAAATTAGACTACGAGTTCAAGAGGTACCAGAATTACAAATTCATGTGGGTAAAGAGTTCCAGCCTGAGATAGCTAGCATCGCAAGCCAGCACCTGGTCATGAGCATCTAAAGCTTCCCATTAGCCTATGATAAAGGTTAACCCACACTAGCCACCTGCAGTCACAAGCATCAAACTCAATCATCCATTGAAGAGACTAAAGCTAAGTTCATTATATATTGTCACATGGGAGATATTACATTTCACATGCAAGCTTAATGCATGTTTGGTACCAAATTAAATACTAGTTCTCTTGAGATATATATATCTAATTGAGATATAGAATTCCTAGATACAGTGTATATTATTTACTTGACCATCGGTGATTCATGATTGTTAAATGAATTACATGTCATTATATACCTTGTATATGCCTAGTGTATTCAAGTATATGAGTCAAGAGTTAATACAAGGATGAATGAACTTATATGTAAGAAAAATATAGAGTGTATGAATATCATTTGATAATTGCTAAAAAAAATTCTTGTCACTTGGAGGGAACAAGTTGTTATAACTGGAACAACTGAATATTGTTAATGCAAATATATCTCTAATGTCTCTTATTCTTTTGGTCACTTTGGAAATAAATTGTGAATTAATTATAGATTTGTCTTTTGACAATTCCTTATTTTTCTTCATGACGACAACTAGCATATGGATTGTTTTAATAATTTGCTATAAGGGGAAACTTTCTTAACTAATTGGCTACCAATACGTGACACTGTGCATAATTAAACAATACTGTGCCAGGTGCTCTACATTAATTGAGTGTCCCTTTCCCTAACCTGACCACTGGTACACTTTAAATTTTTTTTTTTTTACATTCTGTCCTTTTTGTTCTTCCGGCTTAATATCACCATGATATTAAGTCAGAGGAAATACCGAAAAGCAGTATTTTCTGCTTTTCTGTACACTTTTTTGGGTGAGTGTATATAAGTGTGAGAGTGTGTGTGCCTGCCTGTGTGTATGTATGAGAGGGAGTGTGTGTGTGAGAGAGGGTGCCTGTGTATGTCTTTATGAGAGAGTACCTGTGTGTGTGTATGAGAGGGTGTGTGTGTATGAGAGGGTACCTATGTATGTGTGTGTGTATGAGAGGCAGTGTGTGTGAGAGAGGGTGCCTGTATATTTGTGGATATTGTGAGAAGGTGTGTATGTGTGAGAGGGTACCTGTGTACTTGTGTATATGAGAGGGTGCCTCTGTGCATGTGTATGTATATTATTTACCATTCCTGTGATGCAGTAAGACTTCCTGTAATTTTATAGACATAGGTTAATGGGTATGAATGAGGTGTGAATGTATAATGAGTTATATATAGTAAAATAATTAGGAGTCGTACTTCAAAATTTTTTCAGTTCATTTTAAGAATGTTTTGGGGATGGGACATTTCAGATCCACTCCCAGATCACTGGTTTGTTTTCATTTTTTTATTTTTGTTAAAAAACCATAAATCTGCTCCAACGATTCCCATATTATCATCATAGTTAAATCAATGAATCATATATTGTTACTGCAATAAAGCCTGGAGAATCTCAAATTATAAATTGCACACTTACTTTTAAAATTTAAGGGGGGGTTATTGTGTTAGCTGCTGTGATGTACAGTTTCATTGCCATCACAATGTCTCCTGTAAGGCCTATTTGGAGGGAGAGAGAGAGAGAGACTGACTGACTGTAATGTCAGCCAGACATAGGTAGGTATTTGTATCCCTATGGTAGGCCCACCTAGTAACTCGAGGTGGGGTTTATGTATGTGTAGGGGGTTAGGGGCCACTTTGACATTCTACGTGACACGTACGAACAGAACAGTGGTCTCTTGTGAAGATCTGATGGCCTTCGGAGTGAGGAAACTCATTCCAAGATGAGATTTGGGCAATGTTGTCTCAACCTAGCTTGATGGACTCTCTACCTGGGTAACATCAAGCTAGGTGGAGAGAACATTGCCCAAATCACATCTTGGAGTGAGTTTCCTCACTCCGAAGGCCATCAGATCTTCACAAGAGACCACTGTTCTGTTCGTACGTGTCACGTAGAATGTCAAAGTGGCCCCTAACCCCCTACACTTATAATTAAACCCCACCTCGAGTTACTAGGTGGGCCTACTATAGGTGGGCCTACTATAGGGATACAAATACCTACCTACGGGGATGATATTATGGCCAGTCTCTTGCTCTCTCTCTCGCTCTCTCTCTCTCTCTCAAAATGGTCCACCCAGTGGTCATATGCAGGAAATACAACAGGTCTGACACCTATTGCAAATTCTGATAACATTATCACAATGTGCACTAACTTAGTTCTTCACATAGGTAATTATTGCAATAAACTGAATTTTTGCATAAACCACGCCCCTTTTGCAATCACATGCGGTACTTACCGCATTTTGATAAATCCAGGCCTAAAATTGTGGAGGTCTATATCAGATACAGTCTGGATAACAAAGTTAGGGCCTGATTCACTAAGACTTTTCTCCCATTCTGTGTCTATGAGAAAATATCATGATGAATTAGACCCTTAGCTGGATAAACTTAGCCAGCTAATTTTGGTTATTTTCAGCCACACTATTGAATATTGCCAGCTATCTTACCCCTAGATTTATCAAAATGATTTATTTATAGCAGAAATAGCATCTACAATAAAAAAGGTATATTAAACACACAGGGATATATTTTAGCAAATTATCCTCTATCCATTAAATCATAACATAGCCAGAGAATATATTATTTATGCAAAAATAATATATATATTTTATTTATATCCAATAATTCACATCCCATCTAGACAATTAAAATTTAACTAATCAAAACATGCTCATCCATTCACCATTCACACCATTTAAAAAAAATATATAGAACATGTAAACACTGTCTCAAAAATCAAAATTTTAAAAAATGTTACTTTTGTTGCGGTCTCCACCGCTTCCCTCTGCTTAGGACTCAAACCTGCCTACCTCCACCTTAGGAATTTCTGCATTCCACCCGCTCTGGACCCCGGGGGCTTCTCTCACTCCACGTGGCGGCCGCCATTACGTGCCTGCTTCTCGTCCATCTCGCGCACGTGCGAGGACGCCCGTCTTGAGTGCTCAACTCCCGGAAGCCGGGCCCTGCCCGTCCAAGCCCCGATATAACCGGCACTCAAACTCTCTCTCATCAACTTGCAACGAGGTTCACAACTCCAGAGTTGTTCTTAGTTGCGTTCCTGGTGATTTCCACGTTTCCTGCTTTTGACCCAGTCTACTTCCGACTCCGCTTCAGCCTGCTGCCTGCCTCTGACTCCGGTTTGCCTCTGACTCCGCTTCTGCCTGCTGCCTGCCTCTGACTCCGGTTTGCCTCTGACTCCGCTTCTGCCTGCTGCCTGCCTCTGACTCCAGTTTGCCTCTGACTCCGCTTCTGCCTGCTGCCTGCCTCTGACTCCGCTTCAGCCTGCAGCCAGCTTCTGACCCCGGCCTGCTTCCGCTTCAGCCTACAGCCTGCTTCAGCCTCCGGTTTGCTACCGACTCCGCTTCAGCCTACAGCCTGCTTCAGCCTCCGGTTAGCTACCAACTCCGCTTCAGCCTACAGCCTGCTTCAGCCTCCGGTTTGCTACCGATTCCGCTTCAGCCTACAGCCTGCTTCAGCTACCGGTTTGCTACAGACTCCTCTGCCGCCCGCTGCCCTGTCTTCAGCCGGCCCTCGGCCCTGTACAGCCGGTCCCCTGCTTCCCGGGTACCTTTGGACTTCCTTTCCCCCTGTTTGCTCTGGTCTCGGTCTAGCCCATCTCAGTCCCTGGACTTTCTGCCTGTATTGCCAAGTCCCGAGGTCCCTGTGCCCTACGGGCTCCTCCCGGGGGGCTCCTGGTTCCCGGGTGAACACCTCCTGCCTGTGGCTCCGCCCCCAGGCCTACCCTGTCACCCTAGGAAGGCCGGCCCAAGGGTCCACTATCTCGCCAGCAGTGTTCAACTGCAACAGTTTGCAAGGCCATGGACTCGGCGGAGGCCCCAAGCCTGCAGGCCATCCCGGGGATGGCACAGCGCCTCCAGCAGCAACAGCACTGTATCGACACACTTGCCGCTACCGTGGAACAGCTGGTCTCCTGCCTGGAGGTCTCTCCTCCGGAACCGCCCCCAGCCCCTCCTCTGGTACCAGCACCCAGTTCAGCTTCAGTGACTCAGTTACCCACACCGAACCGGTATGCCGGGGATATCAAAACATGCCGTGGCTTTTTAAATCAGTGCTACGTGTGTTTTGCCCTCCTTCCTGCACAGTTCCCCTCAGACGCAGTTAAAGTAGCATATATATTCTTGCTACTGGATGGTAAAGCCCTTGACTGGGCTTCACCCATGTGGGAGCGTCAGGACCCTTTGCCACAGAATCTGCAGGAATTTGTCCTCAACGTTCGCCTTGCTTTTGATGATCCTGCCCGCCAGACCACCGCGGCCTCGGAGCTCTTGCACCTCAGGCAAGGGACACGCTCGGTGGCCGATTATACCATAGACTTTCGCACGTTGGCCATGGAAGTTGGCTGGCGAGATGACTGCCTTAGGGGAATCTTCCTGGAGGGGCTTGCTAGTCGCATCAAGGATGAGTTAGCAGGCCGGGATCTCCCGGAGGACTTAAATGACTTAATTGACATCGCTGGCAGGGTGGATCGTCACCTTCAGCAGCGGGATAAGGAGACCCGCTCCTACCGTAAGGCCTCACCACAGTCGTCCACTGCCTCCAGAACCCCAGCTCCTAAGGCTCTCCCGGCCTCTGTTAGCAGTGGAGAACCCATGCAATTGGGTAGATCTCCACTGACTCCCAAAGAAAGGAGGAGGCGCCGCCTGCTGGGCCTCTGTCTCTACTGCGGAGGCAAGGGGCACTTCCTCGCCAATTGCCCAGAACGTCCGGGAAACGACCGTGCCTAGGTTATACTGAGGAGCTACACCTAGGCTCTACAGGATCAGCTCCTCTACGTACCTTGCCAGTGACTCTGAAATACCCCAGTGGGGAACTCCAGATCCGCGCTTTCATCGATTCTGGTGCTGAGGGGAATTTCATTGTGGCCGACCTGGTGGATCAGCTGTGTCTCCCCATGCTACAGAAAGTTCCTCCACTGCGGATTTCCTCTATCCGGGGCACCCTGCTCCCTGGTGTCATCACTTGCTCCACAGCCCCCTTGACTCTCCAGACAGGCTTGTTCCATTCGGAGGAGATCTCCCTGCTAGTCCTGGAGCAAGCTGTGCACCCCCTGGTTCTTGGACTACCCTGGTTGCGACAGCATTCGCCCGTAATTCAGTGGGACAACTTCCAGCTGACCCGATGGAGTCCCTTTTGCTTTGAGCACTGTTTACGTCTCCCACGTCCACTGAAAATCTTGCACCTTTGCTCCTCGCTTCTGCTGCCTGAGCCATATCAAGACTTCGCTGATGTCTTTTCCAAAGAGATGGCTGAAATACTCCCTCAACACCGGCCTTTTGATTGCCCTATTGACTTGTTGCCAGGCACTACGCCCCCCCCCCCCCCCCCCGTGGCCGGGTGTACCCTTTGTCTATGCCAGAGACTACTGCTATGTCTCAGTATGTGACTGAGAACCTTGCCAAGGGCTTCATTCGTCCTTCTCGCTCGCCTGCGGAAGCTGGCTTCTTCTTCGTGGCCAAAAAGGATGGCTCCCTCTGTCCATGTATAGACTATCGTGGCTTGAATGCCATCACCAAGCGAGACCAGTATCCGCTTCCTTTGATCCCTGAGCTTTTGGACCGCCTTCAGGGAGCACACATCTTCACCAAGCTAGACCTCCAAGGGGCCTATAACCTTGTCCGCATTCACCCCGGGGATGAGTGGAAGACGGCCTATACTACCAGGAATGGGCATTACAAGTACTTGGTAATGCCCTTTGGACTCTGCAACGCCACAGCCGTCTTCCAGAACCTCATGAACGAGGTTCTACGTGACATGCTCCACTCGCATGTCATTGTTTATCTCGATGACGTGCTCATCTTCTCCAAGGATCTGAAGACTCACCGTCGCCACATCGCACAAGTCCTGCAGGCTCTCCGAGACAATCACTTGTACGCCAAGCTTGAAAAATGCGTTTTCGAGGCTGAGGCCCTGCCCTTCCTCGGCTATATCATCTCCTCCACAGGATTTCGAATGGACCCCGAAAAAGTAGCTGCCATAACTAGGTGGCCTCAACCCAAGGGTCTCAAGACCCTCCAGAGATTCTTGGACTTCGCTAACTTTTACAGACCTTTTTTCCACAATATTCGCATCGGGTCGCCCCCCTTACTGCCCTGACCTGCAAGGGGGCCGACGCCAAGAACTGGCCTGATGCTGTGGTTGCAGCTTTCACTGATTTGAAAGAGGCATTCCTCACGGACACTTGTCTCCGTCATCCAGATCCCACCAGACCTTTCATCGTCGAGGTTGACGCCTCCAGTATTGCCGTCAGAGTCGTCCTCAGTCAACACTCCGACTCCGGACAGCTCCTGCCGTATTCTTACTTCTCCAGGAAGTTCTCCCTTGCCGAGACTAATTACTCCATCAGCGACAAGGAGCTGCTGGTGATCAAACTCGCCTTTGAAGAATGGAGGCAATGGCTCGAGGGGGCCCGACACACGACCACCGTATATACGGATCACAAAAACTTAGAATTTCTGTCTCAGGCTCAGCGACTAAACCCTCGCCAAGCCCACTGGGCCCTGTTCTTCAATTGCTTTGATTTTATTTTACAATACCGGCCGGCGGCCAAGAATCTCCGAGCTGATGCTCTCTCTCGGACTTCCTTTTCCGAAGAGGACCAAGAACATCCACAGTATATCCTCAACCCTAGTAAGGTTTGCCTGTCCGCCCTGACAGTCCTCTCCCAAGATAGGACCGTGGTTCCCCGACGAGACCGTTTAAAGACGCTACGCTGGGCTCTTGACTCCCTCACGGGAGGACACGCAGGATGCGAGAGAACCCTGGAACTCCTTAACCGCTTCTACTGGTGGCCCAACATCCGACAAGATGTGCGCACCTACGTTGGTTCCTGTCCCACCTGCGCCCGTCAAAAGCCCAGTCCTGGACCCCCGTGCGGTCTCCTACAGCCTCTGCCGGTCCCCACAGAGCCCTGGACCCATCTAGCTATGGACATCATGGTGGACTTACCCCCGTCTTGCGGTCACACGGTTATCTGGGTTACCGTTGACCGCTTCTCTAAGATGGTGCACCTTGTTCCGTTGACCAAATTACCCTTTGCACCCGAACTAGCTCTCCTCTTTGCTCAGCACATTTTCAGGCTACACGGCCTCCCGCAGGACATCATTTCTGACAAAGGGCCCCAGTTTGTTGCACGCTACTGGAGGGCTCTCTGCAAGTGCTTCAAGGTAAAGCTCAGCTTCTCTACAGCTTTCCACCCGCAGAGTAACGGACAGTCTGAAAGAATGAATCGGTCTCTGAAAACCTACCTTTGAGCCTTCACCAATGAAAAGCAAGACAACTGGTCAGAACTAATGCCCTGGGCCGAGTTTGCCTATAACAATCAAGCTCATGCAGCCACCAGGCTCTCACCATTCCAGCTAGTCTACGGGAAACAGCTGAGACCCCCACTTCCTCTCGCTATCCCCAGCGCCTCTCCAGCTGCCCAGTTGACGGCACGCCAGCTACAGACCTTGTGGCAGAAGACCCAGAACAAACTGCTCCGCTCAGCCTCTTCCGCCAAACAGGCAGCTGACCGCCACAGACGACCAGCACCTACCTACCAACCAGGAGACCGGGTCTGGCTTAGCACCAAAAACATCCGTCTCCGTCTCCACTCACGAAGATTTGTGCCCAGATTCTGTGGGCCATTTCAGATCGCCGAAAGAGTGGGGTCAGTTTCGTATCGGCTGAGGTTGCCGTCCTCCCTTCGAGTCCACAATGTTTTCCACGTATCCTTGCTTAAGCCTGTAGTCCTCTCCCGCTATCCCCGCAAACCTCCGGATCCTTCTTCTACTACCATCGACGATGATCCCACTTCCCAGGTACGCGAGGTCCTGGACGTTCGTTTCTATAACCGCAGGTGGGAATACCTACTCGCTTGGGAAGGTTGCGGTGATGAGGACAACACTTGGGAACCTAGCCGCAACATCCTGGACAAGTCCTTGTTACAGCAGTTCCACCGTGACCACCCGGAAAAACCCGGTCCTCTCAAGAGGGGCCGTAAGGGGGGGGGGGTACTGTTGCGGTCTCCACTGCTTCCCTCCACTTAGGACTCAAACCTGCCTACCTCCGCCTTAGGAATCTCCACATTCCGCCCGCTCTGGACCCCGGGGGCTTCTCTCACTCCACGTGGCGGCCGCCATTACGTGCCTGCTTCTCGTCCATTTCGCGCGCCCGCGAGGACGCCCGTCTTGAGTGCTCAACTCCCGGAAGCCTGGCCCCGCCCATCCTGCTGACGTCACGCCCAAGCCTCGATATAACCGGCGCTCAAACTCTCTCTCATCGCCTTGCAACGAGGTTCACAACTCCATAGTTGTTCTTAGCTGCGTTCCTGGTGATTTCCACGTTTCCTGCTTTTGACTCCAGTCTGCTTCTGACTCTGCTTCTGCCTGCTGCCTGCCTCTGACTCCGGTTTGCCTCTGACTCCGCGTCTGCCTGCTGCCTGCCTCTGACTCCGGTTTGCCTCTGACTCCGCTTCAGCCTGCAGCCAGCCTCTGACCCCGGCCTGCTTCCGCTTCAGCCTACAGCCTGCTTCAGCCTCCGGTTTGCTACCGACTCCGCTTCAGCCTACAGCCTGCTTCAGCCTCCGGTTTGCTACCGACTCTGCTTCAGCTTACAGCCTGCTTCAGCTACCGGTTTGCTACAGACTCCGCTGCCGCCCGCTGCCCTGTCTTCAGCCAGCCCTCGGCCCTGTACAGCCGGTCCCCTGCTTCCCGTGTACCTTTGGACTTCCTTTCCCCCTGTTTGCTCTGGTCCCAGTCTAGCCTATCTCAGTCCCTGGACTTTCTGCCTGTATTGCCAAGTCCCGAGGTCCCAGTGCCCTACGGGCTCCTCCCGGGGGGCTCCTGGTCACCGGGTGAACACCTCCTGCCTGTGGCTCCGCCCCCCGGCCTACCCTGTCACCCTAGGTAGGCCGGCCCAAGGGTCCACTATCTCGCCAGCAGTGTTCAACTGCAACAACTTTTTAACAGAAAATACTTATAACATCTTTCATGAATTAATAACAATTTTTTCTCATTTATAAATTATTTTCTAATCCTCATAGCTCTGTTATTTTGTCCACTCCTAATTACAAAGGGGTTTCCCACATAGTATCTTAATCCTCCCGATCGCAAATAAGCTTCATATATTTAATCTCCTTTTTTTCTCGTCCAACAAAGATCTTTGTTTCACCCCCTCCTCGGGGCTTCCTCAGGGACTAAACACGATAATGTTCTCCACAATATTATTTTCCCCACTTGCTCTAAAATACAGATAATAATGACTATGAACTCTCTGAAACTTATTTTAAACCACTCCTCGACTCTCTTAATGTTCCCCACACTAACCTTAAATAACAAAGTCGTAATCTCATAAATGCGTCATCTTAAAAGTGCTGTTTATCACATTTGTTCATAACCTTCATGGTTTCAAAACATTCATGGTTTCAATGCCGTTATCTATAAACCAGTCAATACCATCAGACTGTCACAAGAGAATTCTTACCTTACAACTTGCCATTGACCCGCACGACCATCTTGTCAACTTACTTTCTACCAGAACTGATGTCCTCACCATCAGTAGTCACACGTCATAGCGTAATACCGTAACTCTTCTTCCCTTCTCAATATAAAGGCAAACTCATCAATGCTAATTAAGTCAAAACACCTCTACCCATTTTTCGAAACTTAAACCACTGGATCATAAGAATGGAACTCCACGCAGCTACGTTGGCAGAATACTGTCACATCAAGCGTATTCCGCGTGGGCTATGATTAAATAAAGAACCATCTCTATTCACCGATGACAAGAATTTTATATAAAAGTGGAATGCTATCCTTAACAAGTGCTCACATGATTTAATGATTTTGATTGTTGAAAATACTAAAAATAAAATTGAAAGTATACAAACAGAAATGAATATAGAATTGGAAAAAAATTCAGGAAGAATTTCCAAAGGAAGTATTGGAGGATCACATGAATGAATTACAATGTCAGTTAGATGAATATAAGAAAGAAACAAAAAAAGTTAAAGCGAGTAAATTTTGCAGGGATGAAAAGGATTATAATAGTGGGTACGTATATCCCTGGATGCAGGTAAATAAAAAACAAGGTAAAAAGGGAGGGGATTGTTCATCTTCTGATGAATCTAATGATGAATTGGAGGGGTCTTCAAAGAAAAATCAAAGAGATCCACGGCATGTGAGATTTAAAGAAGGGGACAGTAACAGTTCATGTGATCCCAACCAACACTCTACTTTTTTAGAGTTCTCGCGGGTACAAAACAAAGTGAGAACCCAAATTTCCAAGGGGCAAAAGTGTGAGCACAGGATACAATCTAAATAAAGGATTTTCCTTTGTTCCGGCTTGCAAACATGACTCGTTTAATACCCGAGTTGAATAGAAGTTCTTTAGAAGATTACATCTTAAAGAATTTTTTTCAAATGAACAAAACCATGAATTCAAACCATCTAATTGGATACCTCCAAGTGCACTGAGTCCTTTATTACAAGCTTTTCAGGTGTTGGTGTTAAATGAATTAGATGGAATAGAAAGTAAAAAAGAATACTTGGCATATAATCTCCCTAAAGAAGAATGGCAAGCCATTCAACAGTTGTGAGATGACAGAACAGTTAAGATCGTGGCAGCGGACAAAGGAGGAGGTTTAGTTATCATGAATGAATGTGATTATGATCGAGATGTTTTGAGACAATTAAACAATCAGCATTTTTACAGGGGAGGTAGATGATACCTTTAATTCCACTGTATGTCAGAGAGTCAATAACATTTTGGAATTGACAATTAAAGAAAAAATTATTTCCCAGAAAGAATTTCATTTCCTGTATATAGCACATCTGACTATTTCATATTTTTACATATTACCAAAAGTACATAAATCTATGATAAATCCACCCGGCAGACCAATTGTTTCGGAAATAGGTACCATCTTAGAACCCCTCACAAAATTAATAGATCATTATCTGCAACCTCATGTCTCAGCCATTGCCTCTTATGTGAAAGATTCCTCAGATTTTATCAACCAACTAGCTGGGTTACCCCAAGTTAATGATAATTGGACATTGGTGACTGTGGATATTGTATCTCTTTACACTAATATTCCCCAAAATGAAGCTTTGCAGATTGTTAAGTGGGAATTAAACAAAATGGATCTGTCAGAAAAAATATTACAATTCTTATTAAATATTGCTGAAATTACATTGAATTGTAATAGTTTTCGCTATAATTCTAAATGTTTTCTGCAGATTAAAGGCATCCCCATGTGATCTGCCATGACACCTAGTGTAGCATGTTTGTATGTTGCTTTGTTTGAAGAGAAATTCATGTATAGGTCTAGTTGGTTTTCTCAGATTATCACGGGAAGAGATATATTGACGATTTGTTTTTTATTTGGCAAGGAAGTGATGATGAGTTGAAAATGTTTTTGGATGAATTGAATGTAAGTGATCCCAATTTGAAGTTCACTGTGATCAAGGACAAGAAAACCATCCCATTCTTGGATATGTGAGTTTATATACATGAACATAGATTGGTGACTACAGTTTACAAAAAAAGCAACTGATAGAAATACATTGCTCACTATCAAAGTTTTCATCCTAAACAGTTGCAAGACAATATACCCACTGGCCAATTTCTACATTATAGAATGTTGTGTACCTCTACAACTGAATACAAGATTCAAGCTCAACAATTGAGTGATCGATTTATTGCTCGGGGATATGCTAAGTCTACCATTAAGAGAGCTTACAAAAGGGCATTATATGCCAATAGGGGCAATCTTTTATTACAAAATCAGAGAGAGCCTGACGCAAGAGATATATGTTCAATCCCTTACTCATCAAGAATTACAGAAGTTAAGGCAAGCATTTTGAAATATTGGCACATGTTATCTTCAATTACAGGTTTCCCTGAGAAACCTATATTTGCAATAAAAAAACATCAGAATTTAAGAGGTAAATTGAAACCTCGAAGGTATATTTCAAAGGATAATCAGGACCATGGACAGATCCTTTGTGGATCGTGTTCTGTATGTAGACACATTTTACTATGTAAAGAATTCAATCATTCTAATCTTGCTTATCCTTAGAGAATTCTGGAATTGTTTTCATGTAACACTAGTGGGGTGGTTTACGCGATTGTTTGCCTCTGTGGGCTAATCTATAGCCCACAGAGGCTATAGATTAGCCCACTGTTAGAGTTATTTGATCCCGTATCATCGAGCATAGGAGCAGATTTAAAGCCTTAAAAGAACGTGCTCCATTAGTACAGCACTGGGTAGATTTTGGACACACAGTAGAAGATATTAAATTTTTTGTAATAATAAAATTATGTCTTCAGAATGGGGGAGATTTGTCATTAATGTTGAGAAGAACAGAACAATGCTTTATTTTCAATTGGGGCACAGTAGTGCCAGGAGGGCTTAACAGACCCATAGAGTGGAATGCATTTTTTTAGGTAACTGTTGTTGTGTTTAGAAGGTTCGCTAACCGGTGGTTTAAGTTTTGAAAAATGGGTAGAGATATTTTGACTTAATTAGCATTGATGAGTTTGCCTTTATATTGAGAAGGGAAGAAGGGTTACGGTATTATGCTATGTCATGTGATTATTGACAGTGAGGATGTCAGTTCCAGTAGAAAGTAAGTTGACAAGATGGTTGTGCGGGTCGATGGCAAGTTGTAAGGTAAGAATTCTCTTGTGATAGTCTGACGGTGTTGCCTGTTTGGTTTTTAGATAATGGCATTGAAACCATGAAGGTTTTGAAACCATGAAGGTTATGAACAAATGATTAATGTGATAAACAGCACTTATAAGAAGACACATTTATGAGATTACGACTTTGTTATTTAAGGTTAGTGTGGAGAGTATTAAGAGAGTTGGGGAGTGGTTTAAAATAAGTTTCAGAGAGTTCATAGTCATTATTGTGTGTTTTAGAGCAAGTGGGGAAAAGAATATTGTGGAGTACATTATCGTGGTTAGTCCCTGAGGAAGCCCCGAGGAGGGGGGGTGAAACAAAGATCTTTGTTGGACGAGAAAAAAGGAGCACATTAAATATATGAAGCTTATTTGCGATCAGGAGGATTAAGATACTACGTGGGAAACTCCCTTGTATTAGGAGCGGACAAAATAACAGAGCTTTGAGGATTAGAAAATAATTTATAAATGAGAAAAAATTGTTATTAATTCATGAAAGATGTTATAAGTATTTTGTGTTAAAAAGTAACATTTTTGAAATTTTTGATGTTTGAGTCAGTGTTTACATATTTTATATGTTTTTTAAAAATGGTGTGAAGGGTGAATGGATGAGTATGTTTTGATTAGTTAGATTTTAATTGTCTAGATAGGATGTGAATTACTGGATATAAATAAAATAATAAAATCACAATAAAAAAGGGGTATGGCTAGACTAATTTTCCTGTTCCCACATTGCTTAGGTAATTTCGACAAGGTAAGATTTATCACACCTGCTCTGATGAGAGAGAAACCAATATGTCACTTTACTATTTATATCACTGTAAGAGGGGGCACTTTTAACTTGGTAAGGAGATTGTGGTAGGTTTGGGGGTCTGGTTTTACAAACACAGAAGGGTAGATTTTTAGAGGGGTACGCGCATAAGATACGCGCGTACCCCCTGAAAACCTACCCCAAACCCCCCCTGCACAAGCCGAGCCTATTTTGCATAGGCTTGGTGGCACGCGCAAGCCCCGGGATGCGTGTAAGTCCTGGGGCTTGGCAAAGGGGGTGTGTCGGGGTGTGTCGGGTGGGCGGCACTAATTTCGGGGCGGGGTGGGAGGCGTGTCGGGGACGTGATGCTGGCCTGGGGGCGTGGTCGAGGCCTCCGTACCAGCCCCCAGGTCGGGTGATGACGTGCCAGCAGCCTGCTGGCGCGCCGAGATTTATGACTGCTTTCAACAGTCATAAATCTTCCAACAAAGGTGGGGGGGGGGGGTTTACATAGGGCCATGGGGGGGGGGGGGTTAGGTAGGGGAAGGGAGGGGCAGGTGGTGGGAGGGCGAAGGAAAGTCCCCTCCGAGGCCGCTCCGATTTTGGAGTGGCCTCGGATCTACAAGATCAAATAGAGGTGATATATCTTTTATCTAAAACTTAATTGTTTCTCCATTATGTAATCAACAAGTTTAAAATTATGTATTAGAAAACTTTAACTCCTGAAACCATTGGAAAAAATGACATGCCTGTATCAACATTTTAGGGGTAGATTTTAAAAGATTGCACGCGGGTGCACATATGCGTGCACTACCCGGCGTGCAGACATGTATGCCTGATTTTATAACATTCGTGCACAGGCGTGCACATGTTATAAAATCGGGGGTCGGCACGCACAAGGGGGTGCACAATTGTGCACCTTGCACGTGCCGAGCCGCGCTGCCATCCTCCGTTCCCTTCCCCCTAACCTAACCTTCCCACCCCTTCCCCTAACCTTCCCCCCCTAGCCCTACTCTAACCCCCCCCAAAATGTTTATCCTACCTTTTGTGCCTGCCTCCAGGCAAGCGCAAGTTGTGCGTGCTGGCACACAATCCTCCGACACAGCAGCCTATCTCATTTTTGGGAGATAGCCTCTCTGATGGAAACGAAGACTCATACATTCTGATTGACACTTGAACCCTTCAACAGATGTGCAAACCCATCGAAATCATAAGAATTGCCTGACCGGGATGTTCTCTCTAAGCCTCTGAAGGTGGTGACTTTAAAACGAAAGCAATGTGATCCTATCAGTCAGTTACTTAATGTAGAAATTACAATAAAAATTGTTTTTCAAGATCAAGTTGAAACATTATTTGTGTAAGTTTTGTGGTACACTTTGTTATAGTTGTGGTATGTATATATCCTGTATATATGTCAGTAAGATATACCAGCCTGCTGAATTTTAAGTTATGTTGTTTTCAGTGGCAGCAAGTTTGACAGCCAGATTTGGAGTTAGAATTGAATGTTCATTCAGATATACCATGCAAGCTCAAAATATTGCCATGCAGTGACAGGCAATGAGATGCACACTATACTACATTCATCTCTCTTGCCAGTCAAAAATTACCATTTCCATGTATGTAAATATACATTTTATACCTTCCTCAGGATGATTTACATCTGCTCACGGATATAAACTTTAGGGACTGCTGGTTTTCTACTGCCATTTTATTAAACAATTGCCCACTCCAGGCATTATAAGTGATAAAAGTTGATGATGCTGGAGTCTTCATACCCTTAAGAGGTCACCATAAAGTATGCTTCTCACTTTGCTGTTTTCATTATAGTACAGTACATATTATACGGTTTCTGTGGATAACTGCTTAGCATAATTCTGTGCCAGGATGGGATATTAAATCTCCTAGACAACCTAAAATGTCCCAAAGCATAAAAAGCATGTGGTGCTGTTAGCCAGTATTTCTACACTGCAGAAGCTTAAATTTACCCTTTAGAGTTATTAGACCATTTCCGTCCAAAGCACAAGGTCAACTCTAATGGTTTTCCATTTTTTAAGAGCTAATTTTGCTGAAATATTTCACTTTGCTTGCAAAAAACATCAGCATTTTATGGTTACAGTAAACTATGATCACCTTAGAGAGAGCAAATCAAAATGTAAACGATTTCTCAGCAGATGACACTTTAACTTTGCAAGATCTCAATTTTTACACCTGCAGTCACTAGAAGAGTCTAGATTAATGCTTTTTAAAAAAAACCTTTCGATAGTAAATGACAAATTATTGAAACTTTCGACATGATAGAAATTTAAGAATAAGACATTGCTTAGTACTGCTGTACTAACAACTCTATTCCAATTTCCTACTAGCATTATCAAGCTATAACACCATTACAGACAAGGCTGCATCTGTTGAAGATGCTATGTTCACTGGTTTGCAGAAAACCATTTCAAAATGTCAGTTTTTTAAAATGTAGTTATTTATTTAAGATTTTTTTTATAGACCACAGTCTAAATGGTGCACGAAGCGGTTCACAAAAATTGGTGAATGCTTAGTTCTGTAACCTAAAAAGGTTTTTCTACAGCAGTACCTCAGCTATACATTTTCTTTTCTGAATTGCAAGATCAAATTCAATCTGTTTATTAAAAGTGCTAAAAAGCTGTTAATAAATCAAATGTACAGAGTTCACAAAACAGCCATACGTGGTAACTAGAGAATGAGAGTCTGACACACATATCATTAACCTTCGGGGTGACATTTATTTATTTATAAACATTTGGGGGCCAATTTGCATAGAGTTAACTTTTGGAGCTAGGCTCTTAGATTAGCTTTTTGAAAATGTACTACATGCTGGTTTATCACAATCCATTCTTGCCAAGGTGATTTCCTTGTTTTATATTTCACAATATTTTTTACCTGTCTCTGATCTGGCTGCAGCAGCCAGTAGTAGAAGAGGAAATGGGCACTGGTGCTACCAACTTGGGCCGAGGCAGTGCGATTCTGGGATGAGGGAGGGAGGCAGTGGGAGTGCAATGCAGAGTTGCAGAGATTGCCATGGGCCTCAGACAGAGATTTTGCTGCCGGTAGTGCACTGGAAAAAGTCAAGTAGGACCACAGGAGTCATGGTGCTGGATGAATGGAAAGCAGCTGAAGCTGCCTGCAGCCTGCAACAAGGAGTGGGTCCCCACCAAGTTGAGAGGGAGAGAGGCAAGCAGCGCATCAAAAATGCTATTTGTTGCAGCTTGAGCCTGCTCCCTCCTCTCTCACGTCTGCTGCAACTGCTCCGGCTGTCTAAAAGAAAAAGCATAAAGCTGATTGGTGTGGTGGGAGAGTAATTGTGTTTTGGGGTACACCTGGAAGCAGGCAAGCAGCTGGAAGAGTATTACAGCAATAGACTGGCAAATTGCTTGGACCTGGTGATGAGGTCTCAGATTGGTGGTGCATGTCGTACCCCTCTTGTAAACTGGGGGTGCCTGTGCAACACTGTGCTCTATGGACACTACAGCCCTGATTCTCAGGTACATTTAAATCTCAAAACCTGCATTTCTAACTTATTAGAAGGAGAGTTAAGACTATATTGTTGTTACAGTGGACTATCTAAACACCAATTAGATTTCCTAAAATATGAAGAAAGACTAAATGGGTTAGGACTCCAGCTTGGAGAGCAGACATCTGAGAGGGGAAATGATAGAGGTTTATAAAATAAGGAGTGGGACTGCCAGAGGATGTGGTCAAGTCATCCAACTGAGGTAGCACAAATTCCTAGATGAAAAGTCCATAAAAAAATATTGGCCACCGCTTATCACTGGAAGTGAGCAGCATTGAATGGATCAACTCTTTGGGATCTGTTGGATACTTTAAAGTTACGTAGAAATCTGTCTGTTCCTTTATTTTGTTCTCCTTTCATTTTCCTGCCACTTTTTTTCTCTTTTTGTATTTATGTGGACGTCGAACATCTACACTATTTTTATACTTGAGATATTTGTGCCCTAATGTGTTGAATAATGTCAGACCTTCACAAGTATTTTGCATTTCCAGATACCTTTTTATTGGACTAATTTAATACATTGCAACTAGTTTTGTAGCTATACTCTCTTCATCGGGTCAAAACAAAAAGCTAGTTAAGAAATGTTTTAAGTTAGTTCAATAAAACAGATTCACTTTATACATTTTTTTGATAAGCTTTATTTCATGCTTTCACCTGGTCTGTGAGGGAGTCTATAGGAAACTCCCTCAGACTCCCTGAGACCTACAAGGAATCCTGGGTGAAGGGAGGAGCCCTCACCAGAGTATAATAACTCAGGGCCTAGAAGCTTTAGACAGGCCTGGGGAGCAGGCAGGAAGCCAGCCTGCGCTAAAACCTGCTGTTTAATGGGTATGCGACCTGAACTTTAAAGTGAGCTGCATCATTTTTTTGTTTTTCTTTGCACTTTATGTTTTTTCACTGTAAATAAATTGCACAAAAGGAAACAGCCAGAGTCTGCCTTATTCTTCCTTCTGGCTGTTTCCAAGCCGCTATTGCCCACATAGGATGGCAAAAGTGGGATTTCCTGCCTATGAGGGAAGCACAGGCAGAAGCCCTTAACTGCAGCAGCAGCAGAGGAAAAAAAACACCTGCAGAGTTTGTTTTTTTTTCTTGGGGCTGCCCAGTTCCACTTACTTAGCTGAAGCTACAACAGACCAAGGGAGTAGCCCGCCTGTGCAGTAAGATGGTAGTTTTGAAACAGCAGCGCGGGCACACATGTACATGCGTACACTGGCTCACGCCAAAGGATGTAGCCGTATTATATCATGCATGCATTGCATATATGCATGCATGGTATAAAATAGGCTCTATATGCATACATGTGCACACAATTTTATATGGACATGCACGTCTTCACAAATGCAGCCTCTACCGCGTAAGTGGGGAGATTTTAGTAGACAAGCAGCCAACGCAATTGCTAGAGATAAAGTTTAAGATGGTAGAGGCCTTTTACCAAGCTAAATCCATACATGAATCACCATGGGCTCAAGGGAGACCTCATGACCCAGGTAAAGTTTGCCGGAGTCCTAATGACAGGAGACACTGATAGCAGGTGGAGTCAGACAAGCTGCCATGTTTTAGTTGCAGTGAGAGTGGCATTTTGCGTGGTTGCCCTGCAGGGAAGAGGAATCAATGGCCGGTAATGTAGTGGCTCCACACTTCTGTATTTCCATGGATGTTCCTAGTCAGGCACTCTCTATTTTTGTGATTGTGGTGGAGCAAGATGGCATTCCAACCCAGGCTTTGGTGGACTCTGGGAGTGTGAAAACTCTAATTCTAACAGAGTTAGTAAAGCAGGTCCAGATAAACTATGACCAAATAGTGACCCTGTCATACATCCACAGGGATCAAATGCAGTTTACAACAGCCAGGTACAACTGAAGACCCTGGTCAGCCAAGACAAAATTGAGATGAGAGTTCTTCCTTGGTGTTATTACGTGTGTTTTTAGTGGATCCTTGGGTGCTGTGGAGATGACCATGCCCACGGGGAGGAGCTCCGTGAGGAGCCACAGCACTGGGTTAGACTCTGATACTCAAAACACCGGAATTTGAACTCTTTTATTTTACAGCTTGAAGTAGCCACCAGGTGTCAGTGGTGAGTTGTAGTCTCAGGGACCTCGGCAGAGGGAGCCCTTCTCTCCTCGATGACGTCAGGAGGTTCCACAGCAGGTTACTCAACAAGGAGTTACTGTAGATGAAACATAGAAACATAGAAACATAGAAATGACAGCAGAAGAAGACCAAATGGCCCATCCAGTCTGCCCAGCAAGCTTCCCTCATTTCTTCTCCCATACTTATCTGTTTCTCTTAGCTCTTGGTTCTAATTCCCTTCCACCCCCGCCATTAATGTAGAGAGCGGTGGAGGAGCTGCATCCAAGTGAAATATCTAGCTTGATTAGTTAGAGGTAGTAGGAGTAGTAACCGCCGCAATAAGCAAGCTACACCCATGCTTATTTGTTTTTACCCAGATTATGTTATACAGCCCTTATTGGTTGTTTATCTTCTCCCCTGCTGTTGAAGCAGAGAGCTATGCTGGATATGCATCGAAAGTGAAGTATCAGGCACATTTGGTTTGGGGTAGTAACTGCCGTGACAAGCCAGCTACTCCCCGCTTTGTGAGTGTGAATCCTTTTTTCTTCTCCCCTGCCGTTGAAGTTATGTTGGATATGCGTGAAGTATCAGTTTTTCTTTTCCCCTGCCGTTGAAGCAGAGAGCTATGCTGGAAATTCGTGATGTATCAGTCTTTCTCCGATGCCGTTGAAGTAGAGAGCCATGCTGGATATGCGTCGAGAGTGAAGTATCAGGTACATTTGGTTTGGGGTAGTAACCGCCGTAACAAGCCAGCTACTCCCCGCTTTGTGAGTGCGAACCCTTTTTTCTTCTCCCCTGCCGTTTAAGCAGAGAGCTCTGCTGGATGTGTGAAGTAACAGTTTTTCTTTTCCCCTGCTGTTGAAGCAGAGAACTATGCTGGATATGCATTGAAAGTGAAGTATAAGAATGGAGTGATCAAGCTAGTTGAAAGGCATCAGGAATAGAGGAAGGTGGAGGTAGTAATCTGGATATTTGGTTTGGGGTAGTAACCGCCGTAACAAGCCAGCTACTCCCGTCATTGTGAGTGCAAATCCTTTTTTCCACATTTCCTCATGCTGTTGAATCTTAGAGTGATGTTGGAGTCACAGTAACCATGTGTATGTTTATTGACTAAGGGTATTGTCTCCAGGCAGTAGCCATCATTCTGGCGAGTCACCCACTCTTCATTGGCGGCCTCTTGACTTTATGGATCCACAGTGTTTATCCCACGCCCCTTTGAAGTCCTTCACAGTTCTGGTCTTCACCACTTCCTCCGGAAGGGCATTCCAGGCATCCACCACCCTCTCCGTGAAGAAATACTTCCTGACATTGGTTCTGAATCTTCCTCCCTGGAGCTTCAAATCGTGACCCCTGGTTCTGCTGATTTTTTTCTTATGGTAAAGGTTTGTCGTTGCCTTTGGATCATTAAAACCTTTCAAGTATCTGAAAGTCTGTATCATATCACCTCTGCTCCTCCTTTCCTCCAGGGTGTACATATTTAGATTCTTCAATCTCTCCTCGTACGTCATGCGATGAAGATCCTCCACCTTCCTGGTCGCCCTTCTCTGTACCGCTTCCATCTTGTCTTTGTCTTTTGTAGATACGGTCTCCAGAACTGAACACAGTACTCCAGGTGAGGCCTCACCAAGGACCTGTACAAGGGAATAATCACTTCCCTTTTCTTACTCGATATTCCTCTCTCTATGCAGCCCAGCATTCTTCTGGCTTTTGCTATCGCCTTGTCGCATTGTTTCGCAGACTTCATATCATTAGACACTATCACCCCAAGGTCCCTCTCCTGCTCCGTGCACGTCAGCCTTTCCCCCCCCCATCGAATACAGTTCATTCGGATTTCCGCTCCCCATATGCATGACTTTGCACTTCTTGGCATTGAATCTCAGCTGCCATATCTTCGACCACTCTTCCAGTTTCCTTAGATCCCGTCTCATTCTCTCCACTCCTTCCGGCGTGTCCACTCTGTTGCAGATCTTAGTGTCATCCGCAAAAAGACAAACCTTACCTTCTATCCCGTCCGCAATGTCGCTCACAAAGATATTGAACAGGACCGGTCCCAACACCGATCCTTGCGGTACACCGCTTAAAACCGCTCTCTCTTCAGAGAAGGTTCCGTTTACCATCACACATTGTCTTCTGTCCGTCAACCAATTTGCAATCCAGGACACCACCTTGTCACTCACTCCCAAGCTTCTCGTTTTATTCACCAGTCTCCTGTGCGGAACCGTATCAAAAGCTTTGCTGAAATCCAAGTATATGACATCGAGCGCTCTTCCTTGGTCCAATTCCTTGGTTACCCAGTCAAAAAAGTCAATCAGATTTGTCTGACAGGATCTTCCCCTGGTGAATCCATGTTGCCTCTGGTCCATCAATTCTCCGGACTGTAGATAGTTCACTATTCTCTCTTTCAGCAGAGACTCCATTACTTTTCCCACCACCGAAGTGAGGCTAACCGGCCTGTAGTTGCCAGCCTCCTCCCTGTTCCCACTCTTGTGAAGCGGGACCACCACCGCTCTTCTCCAGTCTCTCGGCACCACTCCCGTTTCTAGGGATCTATTGAACAGGTCACACAGCGGACCCGCCAGAACATCTCTGAGCTCCCTCAATATCCTTGGATGAATCCCATCAGGCCCCATGGCTTTGTCCACTTTCAGGTTCTTTAGCTCTTCCCACACATTTTCTACTGTAAAAGGATTTTCATCTATTCCACTTCCCTCCAGTTTCTTGTTGTGTAGAGATGGTCCTTCTCCAGGGTCTTCTTTAGTGAACACAGAGCTGAAGTATTCGTTTAATATTTCTGCCATTTCTTCGTCTGTCTCCACACATTGATCATTACCACCTTTCAATTTCACTATACCACTTTGGACCTTTCTCTTTTCACTGATGTATCTGAAAAATGTTTTGTCACCATTTTTTATCTCCTTGGCAATCCTCTCTTCTGCTTGATTTTTTGCCAACTTGATTGTTTTCTTCGTCTCCCTCAGTTGATACAAATATTCTTCTTTGTGCTCCTCCCTTTGGGATCCTTTATATTTCTTGAATGCTGTTCTTTTAGCTTTAATTTTGTCAGCCACCTCCTTTGAGAACCAGATAGGTTTCAATTTTCTTTTGCTTTTCTTTATGTTTCTAACATATAGAGCAGTTGCCTTGGTGATTGCTCCTTTTAGATTGGTCCACTGCTGATCCACATCTCTCTCGTTCTCCCATCCTTTAAGTTCTTCCTCCAGGTACTTTCCCATTTCCTCAAAGTCTGTGTTTTTGAACTGTAAAACTCGGGTCTTTGTGGTTCTTTTCCCTATTCTATTAGTGATATTAAACCATACCGTTCGATGATCACTGCTGCTGAGGTGGGCGCCCACCTGGACATCTGAGACAGATGAGAGATTAGAGTATTAACTTGGTGTTAGCTGTTATGGATGTGATTCCACCAGATAGTTGTAGAAGGTACAGGTACTGAGGCAGGGAGAGCAGGCCCTCAAGGAGTGAGTACCTGTTCCCTGTAAGGCACCTGAAATAAAGCAGAGGGCCCCCAAGGAGCGGGTACCCAGGCTAGTAGTAAACCCCGAAGGGCAGAGGTAGAGCTTCCTGCAGCAGCAGGGAAGTGGCAGAGTAGCGCAGACAGGAACAGAATGAGTCCTTATTTGAGTCTTTGCCAACTCAATGAGCTATCAATCGTGAGAAGCAGATATACCCGGGTGGCGTGACATCAGATGAAGGAACGCCCTCGAGGTTCGGACCACTGGGCGTACAAAGACGTGGGTTGCATGCGCGCGTGCATCCTAGCAGGTACCTGGGAGGAGCAATGGCGTACGGCTGCACCATAGCCATTCCGGGGACGCCAGAGAGGTCGGCTTGATAATGCTGCAGTAGCCATCCTTCCCAGGTAAGCGGAAGGAGCCGAGATAGTGGTGAAACAAGCGGGACAAAACCGTCGAAGACCGACGGACGCAACAATTGGATACCCTACCACACAGTGATAGGATGGTACTGTCCAAATGTTAAGAGCCTGTGGGACCAGTTGATAATGGGTTTGTCCAGCCACATCAATGAAGAATTGGAGTTTCCTGAATTATTTCCCTTGGATGATCCATATCTGTATCATAAAGACTCTAAGATTCCTAAGTTCCAGAGGTAATGCTGACAGGACAAATATTGTTATAAGGCTTATTCAGAGGGAGCCGGGGAAGAAAGGTAGAGTCAGGAGAACAACAACATCCCACCCAGATTGTCTTATCTGGCACCTTTGAATGGGAAAAAGGGCCTGATCTGGGGAGCTTCACATGGGCCCAGAGGGAGGATGAGTCCTTTAAGTGGGCCCAGGAACATATACAATGGGTGGATGGAAAGCCAGTCACTGGGTCACAGCTAACAGAACCTATTTCTCCTTTATTCATAATAAAAGTTGATATGTTTTACTGAGTGATAAAGGGAAATATGGAGGGGGAATTGTTAGAATTCCTAGTTCCCAAACCATATCACCAGAAGGTTATGCAACTAGCTCACAGCCACTTTCTAGGGGGTCACCTAGGGGAGGGAAAGACCTTAGAGAGTATATTGGCACAATTGTATTGGCCAGGCCTACATAAACAGGTCCAGATATATTATCAGTCATGCCCTACCTGCCAACTCACAAAGCCTGCTGGTGTACAGGTGGCACCATTCATACCAATGTCGATAATCGAGATCCTTTTCAAAAGGGTGGGCATTGACTTTGTGGGGCCACTAGAGAGATCTACTCGAGGAAATAAGTACATCTTTGTCATTTTGGACAATGCCACAGAAATCCAGAGGCAGTACTGCTACGGAACATGAAGACCTTGATGGTCGCAACTTCCCAAGGAGATCCTGTCATATCAGACTACCCCATTCATATCCAAAACAATGAAACAATGCTGCACCTTGCTTAATGTAAAGACTCTGTGCACCTCGGTATATCACTCACACTGATGACTTCATTGAGTGCTTCAACCAGATGCTCAAGGAAATGTTGAGGAAATTTGTGGACGAAGTCGGCAAGAATTGAACTCTTTGCTGCTATATGTGCTTTTCGAGTTCATGAGGTGCCCCATATTTCGATGGAAAATTCCCTTTTTGAACTACTGTATGGGAGGAGGCCAAGAGGAATCTTGGACAAAGCTCGGGAAACTTGCAGAATTATCTCAGGATACATTTTTTATAGAAATGCATCAGTGGTGCCAAGCCAGCTTGAAATTGCTTGGACAGATAGGAGAGGGGGTGTCTTTCAAAACATTAATGACCCTGCAAGTAGTTGGTCTTCTACCACATATGCAATATATTTACTTCGAGCTCAGGAGAGGTATCTTTAAAGATTCCTTGGTCTGCAACTTTTTTAAGATGTAAGACTCGGCTAAAAAAGATGCTTACACAACCCTAGACTCTCCCTAGGATGATTACTAAATTGTATCGTTTATTAAACTTTGGTGACAATAACCTGACTACCAGTCCAAGATTAATTTCTCAGTGGAATCAGGACTTGATCCTTAACCTGGAGGATTCTGATTGGCAAGTGATATGGTGATCAGTCTCCAAGCTGTAATAAGAATCTGGAACTGATGTATAAATTGCATATATTAATATCCCATATACATTTCCAAATTTAGGGGGTTATTTTCCAAGCTGTGTTATGGGCTTTTCACAAGCGTTAAGGCATTTTTTGCAAGCAAAAAGCACCATAATGCATGGTGTGATGCTAATTTAGAAAAGGGGTGGGATTTCTGGTTAAGTGGGCTGGTTTTGCAAGTTGCAAAGCCACATTGCACAGTTTTAATGCAGCTAATAACTACACCATTTTCATTAAGCTGTGTGATATCACACATTGTTAATCTTTTAAGGAGAGAGAGAGAGAGAGAGAGAGAGAGAGAGTGAGAGAGAGAGAGAGAACTTAACTATAAGGCCCTCATAGTATTTAGGTATTTATACCTCTATATTAGAGATGTGAATCGTGTCCTCGATCGTCTTAACGATCGATTTCGGCTGGGAGGGGGAGGGAATCGTATTGTTGCCGTTTGGGTTTGTAAAGTATCGTGAAAATCGTTAAAATCGTGAGCCGGCACACTAAAACCCCCTAAAACCCACCCCCGACCCTTTAAATTAAATCCCCCACCCTCCCGAACCCCCCCCAAATGCTTTAAATTACCTGGGGATCCAGCGGCGGTCCGGAACGGCGGCGGTCTTATTTCTTGCTCTACTTAATTTTTTCCCTAATATATTTCATTAGCTTAGCTCCAGCTGAGTTTGCCCAAAGGTGGCTAACTGCACTGTTTGTGTAAGACAGGTTTATCCAACTCCCGTGTCCCGCTTCTCTTAAGGAAATCAAAGCTGCATCTGTGCTTTAAATTACCTGGGGATCCAGTGGCGGTCTGGAACGGCGGCGGTCCGGAACGGCCCCCTCAATTGAATCGTGTTGTCTTCAGCCGGCGCCATTTTCCAAAATGGCGGCGCAAAATGGCGGCGGCCATAGACCAACACGATTCGACTGCAGGAGGTCGTTCTGGACCCCCGCTGGACTTTTGGCAAGTCTTGTGGGGGTCAGGAGGCCCCCCCAAGCTGGCCAAAAGTTCCTGGGGGTCCAGCGGGGGTCCGGGAGCGATTTCCTGCTGCGAATCGTTTTCCGTACGGAAAATGGCGCCGGCAGGAGATCGACTGCAGGAGGTCGTTCAGCGGGGGTTCCGGACCGCCGCTGTTCCGGAGCGCCGCTGGATCCCCAGGTAATTTAAAGCATTTCGGGGGGGTTCGGGAGGGTGGAGGATTTAATTTAAAGGGTCGGGGGTGGGTTTTAGGGGGTTTTAGTGTGCCGGTTTTCCTGCCCTCCCCCTTCCCCTGATTTACGATTTTTTGACGATAAATCGGGGGAATTGGTATTGTATCATGGCCCTAACGATTTTTGACGATTTAAAATATATCGGACGATATTTTAAATCGTCAAAAAACGATTCACATCCCTAACCTCGAATGCTGTGCCTGTCCGTCCAGACCTTATGTGCCTAAAAGGGCTTGACTTAAGAACATAAGAACATAAGCATATGCCATACTGGGTCAGACCAAGGTTCCATCAAGCCCAGCATCCTGTTTCCAACAGTGGCCAATCCAGGCCATAAGAACATGGCAAGTACCCCAAAACTAAGTCTATTCCATGTTACCGTTGCTAGAAATAGCAGTGGCTATTTTCTAAGTCATCTTAATTAATAGCAGGTAATGGACTGCTCCTCCAAGAACTTATCCAACCCTTTTTTAAACACAGCTATACTAACTGCACTAACCACATCCTCTGGCAACAAATTCCAGAGTTTAATTGTGCATTGAGTGAAAAAGAACTTTCTCCGATTCGTTTTAAATGTACCACATGCTAACTTCATGGAGTGCCCCCTAGTCTTTCTATTATTCGAAAGAGTAAAAAACCGATTCACATCTACCCGTTCTAGACCTCTCATGATTTTAAACACTTCTATCATATGCCCCCTCAGCCGTCTCTTCTCCAAGCTGAAAAGTCCTAACCTCTTTAGTATTTCCTCATAGGGGAGCTGTTCCATTCCCTTTATCATTTTGGTAGCCCTTCTCTGTACCTTCTCCATCGCAATTATATCTTTTTTGAGATGCGGTGACCAGAATTGTTCACAATATTCAAGGTGCGGTCTCACCATGGAGCGATACAGAGGCATTATGACATTTTCCGTTTTATTCACCATTCCCTTTCTAATAATTCCCAACATTCTGTTTGCTTTTTTGACTGCCGCAGCATACTGAACCGATGATTTCAATGTGTAGGCTGCGCGGCTCGGTGCGCGCCGGCTATACAAAATCCATAGCCTTGCGCGCGCCGATCCAGGTTTTTAGCAGATATGCGCAGATACGCGCGTATCTACTAAAATCCAGCGTACTTTTGTTTGCGCCTGGAGCGCAAACAAAAGTAGGCTATTCGCGCGCCTTTTAAAATCCGCCCCTATATACTCACTATGGGCTATTTTATAAACCTCAAAATACAAGCGTAAATAAGGATCCATGAATAAATTTGTGCGTGTAAAAAAAAGGGGGCAAGCCAGGGATGTTCTGTAGCAGGGCCATTATTTACATGTGCAAGTTGCTATTTTATAAGCAATTTAAGCATGTAGATTTGGCAGCTTATTCGCATATATTTACATCTCTCTCTATATCTGGAGCAGAGATTGGCAGCCCTAGTCCTGGAGTGCCAAAAACAGGTTTAGTTTTAAGGGCATCCACAATGAATATTCATGAGATATATTTGCATACAATAAAGACAGCAAATGCAAATGTATCTCATGCATATTCATTGTGGATTTCCTGAAATTCAGATTTGGTTGTGGCACTCTAGCACCAACGTTGCCTACCCCTGATCTGCGGTAAAAGTCTTAAAAGTGAAATACTGATTGGGTCGGGGTCTGGGCAAAATGCACGTGTTGAGATTGAAGTGCCAGTAAGGTCTCAATGTCTGGCAAGTAAAATCTCCAAGCATATATTTTTAAAGTTAGACTTAAAAATACATGAGTGTATTTGTTGCGGTCTACTTATCTGGATAAATTCTAATTTATCTGGCTAAGTAGCACGACTTATCTGGACAAGTTGTGATTTATCCAGCAAAGTCTTAAAAGCTCTGCTTATCCAGATAAGTCAGATAGTTGAATAAGTCTGAAAAGTGCTACTTAATCTTATAAGTAAGATAGATGAATAAGTCTCAAACAGAACTATTTATTCGGATAAGTAGCGCTATTAAGACTTATCCAGCTATGTATTAGGATTCGAAGCTTGAGGGTAGGCCCCACAAGCAATAGTGCTCACCACAATGCCATAGGAAAAAGCCCAAAATACCAGTGATGCTTCCTCACTGCCATCTCTCATCCCCGCTGAGCATGGGCCCATAGGCTGTCATGCTGCCTGTTCTCAAGGACCGCCTAAAGTGTGTGCACTTGCGCAACTCCCCTTTTGAAAGGGGCCATGGCGGGAAAATGCCCATGGTGTCATCTCATGAGGTCAGGCAGCCTTATTATTTAAGGGATCTTCAGATGTCTCTCCAGTGCCTCAGCAATGGGGGTTCTGCCATAGCAGTGTGTGTTGCTAGTGATCCTAGTTCTTGATATTCTACTTTCTGATCCAACCATGCCTCATCCAGCTTTGCCTTTCTGCCTTGCTCCATCCTGCCTTCCTTGTCTTCTCAGCTTCCATCCTCCAGTTGACTTTTCCTGCTTTATCTTGTTTGTCTCATCCAGTGTTTTCTGTGTGACTTTGTCATCCCGTGGCCTCAATCTCCAGATCTTGACCATTTGCCTAGACCTGACCACTTACCTGGATCTGACCATGTTTTGCTGTTGCCTGGACCTGACCTCTTGCTTGGATCTGACCACATCTGTTTGCTGCCTGCTCTGATCTTTGCCTGGCTTTTAAACTCTCGTTATTGCCACCACCCTAAGGAGCCATTAAGACCTTTTGGCCACCAGAACCCAAGGGCTCAACTTTCAAGGAATGCAGATGGTTTAGACAAAGCTCCAGTCATTCCTACCACAGGGCATGTCTGCCAGCTGATGGGGTCAGCTTAGTGGGATATCCCTCTATGCAGTGCCAATCATCTTCAGCATCAAGGGTCCACCATCACCAGATCATCTCTGGTATTACTGTTTGCTGAAGCCATGGATCCAGCATAACTGGCCACTCTAATGGCATTCTGGGCTTGTCCCAATGGATACACCAGCAGTGGAATATCCTGGATCAGGTCCCTGGGGCTCTGGAGAGACTTGTCACTCCAGTAGTCCCACTGCAGCAGGTTCTGACCCTAGCTCCTAGACCTGTGTCACAACTGTCACCTCCACCTCGTTTTGATGGCAATCCTTCAGAGTGCAAAGCTTTCATTAACCAGTACCGCATCACTTCAACCTCCAACCTACCAATAAAACCAAGATAACATGTATTTGATCTCACTTGGGGGGTTCAGCATTGGCTTGGGTCTCTCCCCTCTGGAAGAGGGACAATACTCTCTTGTCCAACCTGGATCAGTTCCTCCAGGGATTCCACCTCATCTTTGATGAGCCTGGTCACACCACATCTGCTGCAACACAACTCCTTCAGCTCCATCAAGGCTCTGCCTCAGGGGGGAACTATGTAGCCTGTTTCAGACATTGGCTTTGGAGCTCCAATGGAGGGAGGGAAGGCTAAGCCAAAGCCTGTCGGAATCCATAAAAGACAACTCACAGGCCAGGACCTTCCATTCATCCTAGAACACCTCATAACCCTGGCCATCAGGTTAGATCTGTGGTTCTGAGAACACACCAGATAAAGGGGCTTAACTCATTATCCTACCTGCAGGATCTCCAGTCTCCTGCCCTCACCAAGCTTCCCTGATGTTGAGAGGGCTGTTGCCTGGTTAGAGGAGCCTATGCAGACAGGACATTGCAGGGTAGCATCTGAAAAAAAGCAGAGGAGGAAACAAAATAATCTCTGCCTCTACTGTGCAAGCCAAGGGCACTTCGCAGCACAGTAGAGCTCTTGGCTGTCCTACTAATGCGGGAAACACCAGGACCTAGGGATGGTAGGAAATACCACCATAGGTTGATCCAACTCCTCTCCACAAATTCAAGTCCTGATTCGTCTCTTCCATGAAGGGTCCACATCCATGTACAAGCATTCCTGGCCTCAAGCATGGCAAGGAACTTCATTGCAGAGGACCTAGTACGTCGACATGGGATCCCTAATGAGCCATTGGAAATGGCATTCACTGTCTCATCAGTTATGGGAGATTATCTGTAAGCCCATGTCACCTTGTCGACTGGGCCACTATAGATGCGGACTGGCCTGCTCCATCAGGAGCATATCTGTCTATATGTCTTACAGGGGCTATCAACAGTGTCATCTTGGGCCTCCCTTGGATGATGCAACACAAGCCCTATAATCAATGGGAGTACCCTGGATATCACCAGATGGGGTGCCACCTGTTGGACATTCTATGTAGCCCAGCCCTGACCAGGGAACCTCTTCACACAGGTGGCTGTTTCTGAACTATCTGGGTTCCCTCCACCATATTCCTACTTGTTCTCTCTGCCCTCTACAATTAGTTCAAAATGCAGTTGTTCAAATTCTCTCTGGACAAAAAATAAAGAATCAAATTTCTACGGTTCTTTTCTCTCTCCACTGGTTACCCATTACCTTTTGCACACAATACAAAACTCTTTGCTTAATCCATAATCTAATTCATAACCCCACAGATGTCTGGAAATGTACTCTTCTTCAACTTTATTAGCCCTCTCAACAACTATGATCCTCTAATAAATGTCTTCTCGAGGTACCAACGGTTTGGTTGGCAAGACTAGACATTATCAGATGTTGAGCCTTTTCTGTTGCAGGACCTTTACTGTGGAATTCTCTCCCCGAGCACCTTAGATCTCTTCCCAGTTCTAAAGATTTCAAGCAACAGCTAAAACCCCATCTATTTTCACTTGCATGTAAATAACTCTCCCCTTACTCTTCTTCTTTATGTATTATGTATGATTCTAATTGTTTTTATTTGTTTTACTTTGTAATATTTTAATTTATTATGTAAGTATTTCTTTGTAAACTGCTTAGGTCTACCCAAATTGAATAAGCGATATATAAAAAGTTTCAAATAAATAAATTCAGCCTACTCAGATGTATTCAGCAAAACCAGGCAGAGATTTTGCCACCCTACCGCTTCTACTATTCTACCATAGACTTAATTCCCAGCAAAATCCCACCCAGATGCCAAGTATACCCACTCTCTGACCCCAAAACTGAGACTGTGTCCCTCCTCATCCCCTTCCAGGGCTGGATTATTTTTCATAGGGACAAAGGATGAGTCATTACATCCCTGCATTGCCTATCATGGTCTTAACTCTATCACTAAGGAAAACCACCCTTCCCTGCCTCTGATCTTTGAGCTCTTTGACCACCTTCAGAGTGCACAACCTTTTACTAAACTGGACCTTTGGGGAAGGGGGTGCGCACATCCCAATTAAAATCCATGAAGGTGACGAGTAGAAGACCACCTTAATCACCCGTGATGGTCACTACGAATATTTTGTGTTGCCCTTCGGACACTGCAGTGCCCCTGCAGTTTTCCAATTTATGGTCAATGAGATCTTCCGAGACCTTCTCTACTCCCATGTGATAGATGACATCCAGATATTCTCCAAGTATTTGACAGAGCATCAGCACCTAGAGACTGTGGGAGCACTAACTCTATGCCAAGTTAGAGAAGTGTACCTGCGAAAATGTAGAACTTCTATTTTTGGGGATATATTATATTTTACCAAGGCCTACGGATAGACTCTGATAAATTAAAGGCCATACTGGAGTGGCCCTGACCTGTGGGCCTCAGTGCTGCAGTGCTTCCTGGTCTTCTCAAGTTAATATAGCAATTTATTCATGCTTACTCCTTCTTGCAGTGCTATTCACAGCCTTGACTAAGAAGCCTTCTGATATCAAAAACTGGACCCAGGATGCTCTTCATGCTTTCAAATGTCTCAGAGAGGAGTTTACTATTGATCCATGTTTGCACCACCCAGATCCATCCAAGCCATTCACCTGTATTCAGTGTGGATGCAGTACTCCTACAACATAACAACAATCACACCCTGGTGACATGCTCCTTCTTTTCAAAAAATAACTACACCATAGGAGACCGCGAGTTGCTAGCAGTCAAGTTGGCTTGGAAGAATGGCGACTCCTACTAGAAGGAGCTAAGCAACCAGTAACTCTCTATTAGAGATGTGCAATCGTTTATCACAAATTCATCGTGGATCGGGGGCCCCGAACCCCGAAACGGATTTTCCCCGAACTTCGGGGAAAATCCGTTTTTCGGGTTTGTATGGGGGGAGGGGCTACCGGCGCCATTGGTTGGCCCCTGTCACATGGTAGGAGCAACCGACCAATGGCGCCAATAGCCCCTGTGACATAGTATGGGCAAAGGCTATCGGCGCCATTTTGATTACTGGCAGCCAACGGCCCAAGGGCAGGAGATTGCTCCGGGACCCCCACTGGACCCCCAGGGACTTTTGGCCAGCTTGGGGGGGCCAGCATTGATCAGCCCTTGTCACATGGTAGGAGCACAAGATGGCGCCAATGGCCATGTGACAGGGGATGACTAATGGCACCGGTTGCCCCTGTGACATAGTAGGTTAGAGGCTATCGGCACGATTTTGAGCGAGGCAGGCACGCCGGGCATGGAGGGAAAAATCGCTCGCGGGATCCTGCTGGACTGCCAGGGATGTTGGTAAGTCTTGGGGAGGGATCGGGATGGTGGGGGGGTTGTATTTAATGTTTTATAGTAAGTTTTAATGCTTTGGGTGGGTTTTTTTTAGCTTCGTTTTCCCACGTCATTTTTTGGGCCGGTTTTGGTTTTCCCCGTTTAGTTTTTCAAAAAAACTAACTGAGGAAAAACGAACTTTACCCCGAAGCATCCGACTCAAAAAACGACCCGGTAGTAAAAAACGAAGCTCATGTCTACTCCCTATAAGGATCATTAAAACATTGAAAATTTGGCACCAGCTCAGAGATTAAACCCTAGCCAAGCCTATTGGTTCTTGTTTTCCAATCGATTTGACTTTGAATTGTGGTATCAGCCCACCAAGAAAAACTGTGACCTGATGTTCTTTCCTATTCTTTTTATGCTGAAGGAACACTGGAAGTTCCACAGCATATCATTGATCCATCTAAGATTGTGGTGGCTGCTAGGGATGTGCAGAGCAAAATTTTATGTTCATATTTTTTATGTCCGAAAGGGGGGTCCCACTTGCGGCCAATATGGACATAAAAAAAATCCAATGAGTTGGGTATATGTACATATGTGCAAAAAAAAAATTTAAACCCCCTCACCCTCCTTAATCCCCCCCCCAGACTTACCACAACTCCCTGGTGATCGAGCGAGGAGTGAGGACGTCATTTCTGCAATCCTTGGCGAGAAGCATGTGACGTCGGTGGCACGTCGAGTGACGCGGCGTCACGTGATTCCCGGCTCGTTCGCGCCGGACGGCTCGTTCGGCCCAAAAAGAACTTTTGGCCAGCTTGAGGGGGTCAGGAGGCCCCCCAAGCTGGCCAAAAGTTCTTTTTGGGCCGAACGAGCCGTCCGGCGCGAACGAGCCGGGAATCACGTGGCGCCGCGTCACTCAGACGCGACGTCACGTGATTCCCGGCAAGTTCGCGCCGGACGGCTCGTTCGGCCCAAAAAGAACTTTTGGCCAGCTTGGGGGGGCCTCCTGACCCCCCCAAGCTGGCCAAAAGTTCTTTTTGGGCCGAACGAGCCGTCCGGCGCGAACGAGCCGGGAATCACGTGACGCCGGCGTCACTCGACGTGCGGCCGACGTCACATGCTTCTCGCCAAGGATTGCAGAAATGGCGTCCTCACTCCGCTCCATCACCAGGGAGTTGTGGTAAGTCGGGGGGGGGGGGATTAAGGAGGGTGAGGGGGTTTATATTTTTATTTTGGCTCAACAATCGCGATTTCCCACATATCGAACATATCTATGTTCGATATGTGGGAAATCCGATCGTTTATGTCGAATCAATTTTTTAAGTAAAAAAAAAAAATGAGTTGCGTTTCACTAATGCGGTCAATCCGAATGCACACCCCTAGTGGCTGCCACCATCACAGTTCCTGCTGGAAATACTGAGGTACCCCAGCACCTACTACAGAAAGGTCTTCAATGGGTTCAAGATGCCCATCTGTCTGGTCATCCTGGCATTACGCGGACATTGAAATTAATCATGCAACACTAATGATGGCCACAGATGAAGAATGATGTTAAGCATTATAGAGAGTCCTGCCCTATGTGTGCCATGAATAAAAGTGTGAGAGCATGGCCTTCGGGGTTGATATAGCTGCTGCTAGCCCCAAACAAACCCTGTACCTATTTGGGTGGTAGTGGATACATTCTCGAAGATGGTGCATTTTACACCCCTCCCAGGCTTCCCATCCACACCTGAAGTAGCTGAACTGTTCGTGCAACAAATCTTCCATCTACACGGACTGTCACATCACATCCTCTCAGACCAAGGAATCCAGTTTACAGCCCAAAATTGGAAATGCCTTTCTGCATGTTACATGAACCAATGAAAAGACAATTGGGCCTCCCTTCTTCCATGGGCTGACTTCACCCACAACAATCATGTGAATAGTTCCACAGGACCTTCATCCTTTTAAAACATATTTGGACACCACCCCTGTGTGCCTAGACCAGTTCCTATCTTTGACAATTGTCTACCAGCTAATCTAATGGAGCAGGAGCTCCAGGAGCTAAGGCAAAGAAACCATCTTCTTCTGGACCAAGCAGTAAAACATTCTAAACAGCAAGATGATAGAAAACGCCATCCAGCACCTTACCTCCTTCCCGGAATTCTAGTCAGGCTGAGTATCAAGAACCTGAGAATAAAGTTGTCTTCCATGAAGTTCACCCTGTGATTCATAAGACATTTTCCTGTCAACCAGCAACTGGGCCCTGTGTTGTGAATTGCATATACAAAATAGAAATTCAATAACATGGTTATTTGTGTAATCGAGTGGGAGGAGTTTGGGAGGGGTTAATGGAAATTGGGGTCTGCTAGTGCTGCATGCGATACAATATCGCACATCCCAATTGATTACTAATTTCTATTTTGTATACGCAATTCACGACACAAGGCCCAGTTGCTGGTCAACAGGAACATGTCTTATGAATCATAGAGTGAACTTCATGGAAGACATCTTTATTCTCAGGTTCTTGGTACTCAGCTCGACTAGAATTCCGGGAAGTAGGTGAGGTGCTGGATGGCATTTTCTATCATCTTGCTGTTTAGAATCTGCTTGCCATCACATCAATCACAACTGCTAGCCTCACAACAGTCAGAGAAAGAGCAGCTTCAATAGCTGGACCTCACCTATGGAACTCATTAACTGAAAACCTAAGGTTACAAAATGGCACTAAAAACAACTGAAAACATGGCTATTTCAACAAACTTACAAAGACGGCATTGGTTAGTAAACTCCTCACAAATGATAAAGACATCTGATTCATGAAACCCACCCTCCCCTACTCCTGAAATCTGAACCACACACCCTCCAGACCCACTGAACCACATTTCCACGTCAAGATATGGAACCATTTTCACCTAAAATTTGGACAAGTAAATATTAACAATGTCTAACATTAACATAAAGTTACCTTGCCTATTAGTAAAGTTAAATGTTACCACGCTACCGTTAGTAAAGATAAATGTTAACAAAGTGCATCTGTTAACATATTATATTTATTGTTATGACCTTTAATGTAAAAAGTTGTTATATTTGTAAACCGGAGTGAAGGCTTGTATAAAACTTCGGTATATAAAAGCACACACATAAATAAATAAATAATTTCATTGGATCTATCACATGAAATAACAACACTTTT